>NC_066251.1:11067000-11785000 GCF_024542735.1 Bombus huntii
TGATATTTTAAAAATATTTTACATAATAAAAGAAACAATGTCCAGATTTTAAATAACTATATTAAGAAATTAATAACAATAACTAAAACACTTACGTTTAAAGCAAGAAATACAAATTCTCTTACAAACGTTGTATCTTCAATTCTATTTCAAAATAACGAATTTCCACACTTTATTCTCATTGGCCAGAATATTCCATCATGTATAGAAAATAAATTACAAGATATTCAACTCTATGAAGAAGTGAGAGTCATAGTTAACAGCGCTACGTATTATAAGATCTGTAAAGACCAAAAAATTCAATAATTTCAAATTAATATTAAATTATATTAATAACTAAACATAACAAAATTACATTTTTCATATATATTTTTGCACAAATCTTATTTATATAAATATTAAGAATGTAAAATAGATGTATGGGTCTGGAAGTAAATAATAACAATAAAATTTGATAAAAATCAAATTTTAGTACTAAATTAATAATTAATGTTCATATATTACTTTTAGTATCATTAATTTAAACTAAAATATGAAATACAATATATCATTATGTACATGTGTGTCAATATAAACGGATGTAATATTTTGGGAAATATAAATAAATTTTTAAAATAATGTATTAATGTACATTTATGCATCACGATTACGATTGTAATAAACGAGAACAGCTTCTTTATAAGAATTAAACATTTGTTGTTGTAGGTTAAAGTATAAACTATTACAATAAAAGTACTTTTTATATTTTAATAGCAATTTTATATTTTACTAGGAAAAATGGACAAAATATGTATTGTTTTGTATGAATTTTAAAATATTCATTTATTTGGTAAGAGTAATATATTTATTACAGTTTAACAAACATTTGTAAACAGGGTTTCTTGTATGTCTATATTACAGACCACATTTAGAAAAATATTTTATATAGAACACAATTTATATCTTTGATACTAACTTAAAATTTAATAAAACTAAGTTACTGTAAGTGGAAACGATATAGCACAGTCGTAAAATTAGAAATTTTAGTGATGAACTAAAATTTATACGTTTCAAATACCGAAGTATCGAGTCTCTTGTAAGACCGTACGATATTAATTTGAAACTATTCCTTTCAAAAGTATATGTCTTAATCTTTAATTACATGTTAACTTTTATTAATACATTATTGTTATTGTGTAAGAAGTACTAGAGACTTATTGCTATATAGTTTTGATTACAAAGATTTTAAATGAAAGTAATTTACAAATAACATTCGCAGTTCAACATTTAAATTACCTGTACAAAATGCGTACGGTCCTAGATGCGATTATATCAATGGGTGTTTCTTTTTAAAGTTTTAATTTACAACCGGACTCTATCGTTTACACCTAATATACATAGTTCATTCTAAATATGGCCATAATTTCATATGCAATGTTAGAGTAAAATTTTTGTTATTTCAAGTACAAATTAAATTTCATTATTCAAAAGTTTCTTATCAAATAGGAATTCTCCTAATACTCCATTTGTTGCAATCATTTTGCCCAAAGTTGAAATTTTTCCTGCAAGATCACGTTGACCTTTGTATTGTTCAGTTAGAAATTCTCCAGTGAGGTAGTCCACCAACTGAAATTAATCAATTTGGAACAATGAAATAAACTTAAGATTGTAATCACATGCATTTTTTCTGCAATATAACTTACATGATAGTCATTGAAGTTGCTGTCTTTTGGCTTTTCACAGTGTTTGATAATATTGCGAATCTTTTTTGTAACGTCAGTTTCTAATTCAAGAGCGTTTTTTAGAGCTTCAATACCGTTACTCCAGGTCTCGCGCAATGGTCCCAGCTAAAAACAATATTTGTATATTTTTAATTATATGATTAAATTGTACATTATAAAACATAAATTAAAATAAAATTATATTTATAATAAAATAGTTCTAAATGCACACCGAACTGATGTCCAAGAGTTTGCTAACATCGTCTGTTAAGTGACCACGCATTAACAGATATTCAATAATTTTTATTGCATGTTCTCTTTCTTCACTGGCAGAATCAAAGAAAAACTTGCTAAATCCTGGACGATTAACTGTATCACGAGCAAAATGAGCACCCTAAAATAAAGAAGAATGTATAAATATAATATTTCTCAACAAAATACATTGTAAAACAATGAAAAAATGCAATTACCATTGCAAGATAAGTCATAGCAGCATTAATCTCAGTATTCACTTGAGCTTTCAATTCATTCGTGCATGAATTAGCCATTTGCGTCCAATTCTTTGGTATATCAAATACAGATCTGGATGTACCTACAAGTATTAATTAAGTATTTATTAATGATAAAAATACATAATATATATTTTATTAAAATTTTAAATGATACATAAAGAAATAAAAACAGCTAAAAGTAATAAACGATATTTAAAAAACTATATATAACATTTTTTACAAAATATGTTGAAATACTATTGTAACATTTCACAATACTGTAGATATATTACTTATTGAAATCATAAATAGATAATAAAGTAATGATCACATGTAATTTATCAAATCTAATGAAATCTTGTATACACTTAAGATAAGATTATATTCTCATATCTTTTATAAGTATAAAGATATATAGTTAGCTACAAATTACTTCAATTGCCATTATTTTGTTAGTGTAACTTTGAATATTATTTTTAATTTTTTCTGATACAATACATGTATTTTGATGTATTAATATATACAACAAATATACTATAGTAGATAAAAACGAAACTAGTATAAAAAATAATTATCATAAAATTGGAATAAATGTTAAAAGCTTTTATTTAAGGCTGAAAAAAAACCAGTTTGTGATATTATAAAATAAAGTCAATGATGTAAAGTAGGTTGGTTAGATTAAATTATCTGACTTCTCAGAACAATGTACAGTACACATTTATATTGAATGTGGACTTTAGAACAAGTAATCAATACGTTTACATTGTCACGTAAAGCTTATCAAGTGTTATCATTGTACAAATAAGATAGTCGATAATGCTTACTAATTAACAGTCTAGAATCATGAAAGTCTACTAGCTTGTTCTGAAGCTTAGAAAATTATGTATCAAATATCTTTTTAATACAAAAAGATAATTAATTTTCAAGATAAATTATTACAAATAAATACATAAAATGTAACATAGTAGTGAAGAATATATAAAACTTATAAAGTCAAATTTAGTTTTATTATAGTATAATTACTGGCTCTAATTGTTATATTATTTTATTAATGTATTTTGTACCTAATATAGAATAATTTTCTTTTTAGTTATATGTACAACAGTAATATTGATCATGGATTTTCAATAATAATGTACATTGAAATATTTTATCTTTGTTCATTCATATAAAGTAATAACTTTTAATTAGGCTAAAAAAATATTAAGAATATAAAGAGTATAATATAAAATATATAAGATATAAAACATACAAAATATACAAATTTTATACATAAAAATAATGTTAAATTATCTGAAATACATATTTATTTCAAAGAACACAAATATACGGTAAAAGTACATGTAACATGATAAATAATCCAATGAACGAGGAAATTAAAAAATTTATATTATAGGCATTGGATCATAATCATTTTCACAATATCTAATATATATTTCTGGCAATGTTTATACATACGAATAATGACACAATGAGAGCTATGAAATCATATTCATGACAAATAAGTTCAGTTACCTAAAATGTTCAAAAGTCAGGTGAAGAATATAAAGGAGTGTTCAGAGGATCAATATTATTGTCAATATTTAACATTCTCAACATTTTATTGACAATATATATATAGATGGTCTAGAGTCTAGGGAATAATCTCTTATATACCATAATGTTGAGAATCTTAAATATTAACAATGATATTGATTGTCTAAACGCATTGTAATATGTAAAATTATGTTCTTTCAAAATAACAGAAAAATAATATTACATGAAAATTAATGTATTAAAACATAGAATATAGAGGTAATTGATAATGTTTATAATTTTAGAACACTAATATTTAAAGCTAATATTGTTTAATTTTTAATATTGTTATTTGAAACACATTGAAATTTTACATCAAATAAAACACGAATTAGAGAAAATAATGTACAATATATCTTCCTTACATATATTACGTTTTAAGGAAAAGAAGTTGTTTACGAGGAATACATATACGCATTAAGTTGTTGCATTACGACACGAACAGATTATAATTATATACATATATTACTTCGCTGTATTATTAGGTGCTAATTAAAACATATCAAAATTAGTAAATACCTGTATGTTTAGCATCTTTTTAGGAAATAAAAAACAGTTTGTCCAAGGACAATACGGACTTAAAAATGGAGAGGATAAGAAATCACAATGGAATCTGTTAGGAAATACCATGCTAACCTTAATCGATGTTTTTACACAAAAATGTTAAAAGAGTATTCAAAACAAACATTGTAAGATAAATAATAGACTTACATTGAAGTTTATTTCCTAGCGATCCATTGATGCAAAGAAAAGTGACGAGGAAAATGTAAATCAGCTTCATTGTTGAATTCCTTCAGAGGCTAGAATTCGAAAAATCGCGAAAGCACTTGTAATTTTACTTTTCGGGAGCAACCTTTATACGCACTGGTATAGAAGGCTGCTTTTAGTGAAGCTAGATAAGAGAACGTATGTGAACTAAACACGATGTACGATCATAGATTATTTAATAATTGACCAACAAATGCGTATCATTCGTAAGTAGTCGACGGGGACGAACTGGAATTTTCTATCCCCTTTCTATCACGCATGCGCCCTACCTATCAGCTGACTATGACTGTGTGAAAACTACCAACGAATACGGTTCTTCAACGTTCATTGTTGGAAGAACGTCGAAGCGAGAGTATTCACGTTTCCTTCCTTTGTACAAGCACATTATTTGATCAGGTATGTGAATATAGGCAATTTCAATCTCATTTATTAATGTACAAATATTTATATAGTATAAATAGAAGATAAAATTAATGCAATAATGAAAAATTTTTAATTATATGTTACTTCATTATCATTTGATATATGAGATACTACGCATTTGTAAATGTAATAACGAAAATACCGATGTACAGCATTTGATATCTATTGATAATATAAATTTTTCTTTCTTTATTATAGGCGCGTGACATATACGTATTATATGTGCGAATCCACATCATTTATTTTGTATCTTAAGCCATATTCAGTATTCTATTCGTAACTGGGCTATCGTACATCTTTATTATCGCTTTTCAGTTATTAATTTAGCATATTCTTATAAGTGTGAAATTAGTTACACATACTATTTAAAATTTAACGTCGTTATCATTAATCACACATTTGTAATGTACTTTGAAGTTATTAAAATTATTAAGATTATAATTCCTTAATAAACTGATATTAGAAATAAAAATGGATTTTAACAATTTTAGATAAATTAAAATAATATTAGATACTTGATCCCTTATATTTAAATAGCACAAATATTCAATATTTTATTTATTATTTAAAATTGCAGAAAACATGTTGTTCTTTGGAATATTATCCATTCTTCTGGCAGTTGCTGCTGCTGAAGATACATGCTATGATGATTCACTAGCAGTATGTGACCCAATACCAAAAGGTGATACAGAAATATTTAATATTTTAAAGACTTATACCTCTATTGAAATTTCTTTGTGCTTATAAATATATTAATATTTAAATTTTTAGATGGAAAATCAATGTTAAACTGTAATGCAAAATATGGACATATTGAAAGACATCCTCTGATTGATCTTCAATCATATGCAAATGCTAATATAAGAGTCAGCTTCGAATTTTTGCTAATGTCTAGTTATTTTGGAAATTATGAAGATCAACGTCATGGATTTAAGAAATTATATCGTAAATTTTCTGATGAATTGTGGGAGGATGCAATTAACATAATCAAATATGTTACCAAACGAGGTGACACAATGGACTTCAATCAACCACCACATTTGACAGAACCTGTATGTTGATTGTTGCACTTTATAATTCATATATTGTATAACATAAAAAGAGACAAAGATGTCAAAATTTGTTAATGTTTTATATCTTTTTTTTAGACTTACGAACGAAAAGTAACATATGAATTGAATGAACTTCACAGTTTAGCCAAAGCACTTGACAGACAAAAGGAACTTGCGAATAAAGCCTTGAATATACATCATGACATTACAAAGAATGATAAGATAAACGATGCTGGTGTTGCTCATTATGTTGAAGAGAGATTCATAGAACCACAGACTGATCGTGTTCGAGATTTGGCCGGCTATATAAATGATTTGAAGAATTTATTAACTGGAAATGATCATTCTATAGCTCTATTTTTGTTTGATGAATATCTTAAGAATAGTTTGTAACTTGTTTACAACTGAAGTTAAAAAAACAAATCAGAATTTCATATCTACTATATTTTAAAAATTCCCTATATGAATAAGTTATGAATAAGTTATCCATAACAAAATATTTTACATTTTTCAGTTATGCAGAATTCTACATTTAGAATTAATAAATATATATGGTGTTATTTTTTGACACATTTCATCTAATAAAGTGTATACTTCATAAATCGTTTCTTTTAATTTCTACATTAATTATTTTTTATATATATTAGGCAATAACAGAGAGAAACTTTCTGAAAGAAACTCATAGTTAAAAGATTATGTTAAGACTATATAACTATATGTGATTAAGACTACATGGCTATATATAAAATAGACTATAGTTAAGAAATGAATTTCATTAAATATATAGAAATAAAGAAGAATGTAATTTTCTTTTCCAGCATTAATGCACTTAATATATATGAAAAATAGTTCTACAGTTAGTACTTGAAGTTACTAAAATTAAATTTGATTTCATATTAAGCAAATTCTATATTTCATTTTCTTTTTTGTAAAAGATATGTATAAGATGTATAATAATGAACAAACAATAACATATATTTTATTCTTCATTTTTATGAATTGGTTGTGTACATAGTATTTAATTATACCGAATATACATATATATATATTTTTAATATGTATGTGCTATTGGAATAATTTATCACTTTAATCATATATGTGATTTTACGAAGCTGATTTAATCAATAGTGTTATTGTTATTATATATTTAAATTAACTATTACAAAATGAAGACATATTAGTGAAATATTATAATTATAATATATCCTTATAAAAACAAGAAATTATACAAAAAATTATATTTTTTTAAATTAAATTTCTATTAAAATTACCAAATAATAGTATATTATTTAATTATAACGTAAAACGAAAAGTCATGAAGTATACAAATAATGTGCTTAACCTTTTCGCTACCACGCATCACAAATATGTAACGCATTCTAAAAGCTGTTTAGACTGTTTACTTATCATTTCCCATTATTATATATGTAAAAATATATATCATATTATGTAACATGTAGAAAATTTGAAACTTGGGCTGTGAATAACGACTTTTTCCTTAAACGGCGGTAGCGAAAAGGTTAATATACTATATAAAATTATATCAAAATTGTTTCTAACAAGTAGTTTATAGTAACATTATTTTTAAATATAAAAGTTAGTATCAATAGGAACGATGATAAAAAAATGTTATGAATATAAAATATATAACATATAAATGAGATATAACATTCTTATTGTAATATTTCTTAATAAGTGTGTAAGTTTAATTAATTATTTTTAGAGTTATTTTTCTTCTAGTTTCCAATATTATTACTGAATACATAATTTTATGATACATTACTTCAATAAGTACATTTATATCTCATTTTATATAGCCCAGAGTTTATGATTTTACATGAAAGGCAATACACATGTATGTATATCATTTAGTAATGAGCCTCTCATCATTTAGTTTTTTTATATACTACATTACTAAATTAAAATTATATAGCATTGAAACAATAAATAAATAGTATTAATATGAAAATACCATTCTAATTAAAAGAATTAGAAGCGTATTGTACATATTGATTCAGTCTAAAATATATCATAGCTGAAGGCCTCGTTATTCGTATCTACTCTTTTTGTCTGAATGAAAGAGGTGATATATAATACAACTTGAATGTATCTCGATATGTCAGTGCCTGATTTGTTACTCTTTACATAAAAAGTATAAAGATAGTCTATACTAAATCACAATGATCTTTTTAAATATAATAAAGATTTTTTTTGAATCTCATCTTATTAATATGTCACATTTTTAAAGATGTTGCGTTTTCTCATATTCGGCTGTGTTTAATATCTATTACTTTTTCAATACTGTAATAGCTACTTTGTTTATATTATACATAGCATATAATGCCTCTAAATTATCTATGTAAGTGGTTACAAAAAGAAAAATGTATTCCTTCATAATCATTGGTTCCAATTTGAAGATTTCAATCCTTGTAGATAACCAGTCTGTTTTATAATAATATTTCAGTTAATTTCAGATTTTGATTAAAGTATTTCATGTAATGGTATTTATGTTAAATAATAATCTGAAATGATAGAATTCGTACTATATAATGCTATATACATAAATGTAAGAATTACTTTATGAAGAAATGCAAATTTTGAACATTTACCTTTTTCCATCTCTAGTATCAAACACCTTAAAGTCTGTAATTTAGTATTGGTTTCACAAACTATGTGAATGTGTCTACAATAATTATTTGTAATATAGAAATATATCTAACAAGGTAATAGAAATAAATAATAAAGAAATTTTATACTTACGGCTGAAGATGTAATTTGAAGATGTATCAATAATGATGCGAGTTCAAGATCTTCACTATAATTATTTTTTAATGGGATGCTTCTATATCCTGGTCGTAAACATCGGACCTAAACATAGAAGTGTATTAAAAAATAGTAACATATTCATTTAGTTATCTAAAAATTGTAGATATTTTATACATACAGAATAAGTGGCTTGTCCAATAAAATTACTATCACCAAACATATCTTCATCCTGCACAATGAATCGTATGAAGGCGAAGTTTGGATTAAAAACTTCGAAATCGCAAGATTCATTCCACGTGGGGTTAAATCCATTATCAGCTATAATATTAATTTTACCACTGTCTATGTATCGAAATACTTAATCACAATATCACATTTTCATACTTACGTATTGTTCTCGTTGTTAATTTTATACCAGAATCAAAATCAGCTCCTATAATTTCAATTTCAATGAAAGGGCTAGCTATACCTCTTCCTGACCTAATTAAATGTCTTGCACCAATAACTTTTAAAGAAAACTTAAGTGATTCTATTCCATGTAAACAGTTTTTATCATACGGATTAAAATCATCTCTAAACATGAATTCCGGTTTTAAAATATAACCACAACTGCCGTTTTCTTTAAATTTTGCCTGATTAAGCTGCATTGATTTATCACCAGTTTGATAATTCAGTGCTACCATCTGACAACCAGCATTCCACATTGGCACAGGATTATAATTTGATGAATCGATACGTTGTCCTTTTGGATATACTCTGCTAAATTGAATCTGCAAAATTATAATTGTAAACATTCTCGTCTTCTAACTAGAAAATTAAGTCTATTGTAATTTTATATTGTTCCACCTGATGATATTTTATAAAAAACTTGTTTTCTTGCTGACACATAAGTTTCTCAGCTTTTGTCTCAGGGAAGCTACTCATTTCATTAAATACAAAACCTTTTGTTTTTATTCTGTCTAAATTAAATGCGACGGATCTACAATAAACTATTAGATTAGACATTTCTTTAGCTATTCTCCATGCACGTTCCATTTCTTTGTGTTGATTTTCCTAAAAAAAAATTAGAATGCATTTAACAGTGTAATTGGTTATTTAAATTGAAATCTTATTAGGTAATGTTTTAAAAACAAGGAAGCTTATGTATTTACTCTAACACTGGCATTTTGAGCAGTTTCTTTAATACTGGACATCCATTCTAGTGCTGTATCTTTTGATGAAGTTGCTACTTCAAATACTGAACACATACTTGGATTTTGTATTCTTAGTATCCATTCTAATCCAGATCGACCCCCTACTCTTAATTCAACCACAGCACCCATAATGTCTAATGAGCCTTTTTGTAGGCTACCAAACATCATAGAATCTGCTGACTGAAAGCAAAAATAAGATAACATATAACTATATTTAATGATAATATTTGAGATCATGACCTGTAAATTACTTACATCTCCTTGGCTTTCTTGTGGTTTTATTTCTTCCACGTAACTAGCGGGAAACCAATGTTGCTTTTTACCGCCGTAGTCTCCTCGCCACCAACCACCACTTTGTCGATGTACATTTGTTATTATAGCATGTTTTACTAATGTTAATTCATCATCCCTCCTTGCTTTATAATCATATATAGCTTTTACAGTCACCTTTAAAGTATATTAAATGTCTCATATATTTCGTATATGTTACTCTTTTATTACTATAACTTACTTTTGACGTAAAACTAGTAGGGTCCATATAACCAGGAATGCCATAAACAGATCCATCATCTATATCCTGAATGTAATGAAGTAATTCGATAAGATCAGAAAGTATAATTTAATAAATAAAAATGTAAAATACACTACCAATTCCATCTTCCTAATAACATCTTGATTTACAGGGTGGCTTAATTTAATTTTTTTATATAACGGGTACCTTTCATAATAATTAACTAATTCAACCAAACTTTCAAATTGTACAGTACCAATAGTATATAAACGTCCTTCTAGTTTAATCCTGCAATGCTTAATTTTTTTCTCTGCTCTGTAACATAGTAAAAGTAGATTTAAAAAATATTATTTTAAATAATAATTAATACTTTAAAAAATTTTACCTAAAAGATATAGCATAAGAATTGCTTTCTTTTTCACTTGGTCTCACTAAAAATGCACCGTCTGTAGGAATTCGTTTTAACATTTCTTCGGCTAGAGTTCGAGTACATTCAGCATGCCACCATTCTTTTTCTTCATGTTTGTTTGGTTGTGGAACAGGTTCTTGAAGCGTGATTAAAAATTCCTATTTATTTCATCACAAAATTGTTAATTAATGGAACCATGATATCAGATTTAATTACAATTTTTAATTTTGTTTATTCTTACTTGACTTCTTAATGGATGATTGCGATAATGTGTAATTAAACTATATAAACTATCAAAGCAATTTGTATCAATCAGATAATATTGTGTTTGACCCATTTCTTGTTTCAGTTTAATACGGCAATGATTTACTTTTCCTTTGCGCCAAAATGAAAGGCAGTAATCGCCCACAAATGTAACACACTGTCTAACTAAAAATGTGCCATCACCGAGGTGCGAATAACGTCGTAGTAATTCTTCTGCTTCTTCTCTTCCTCTTGCTAATTTACCGTGAAACCATTTTTCTCCAAAATGTAATTCATCGTTCGGTACTCCCTGTATTATAATCGATTATAAATATAATACAATAAAATTCCAAAATTTCACTCAAAACGTCTTTACTGTGCATACATACATCAGTCGGTCGTCGAACTACAGTTTCTTCATCATCATCGTGTTCAGTTTCTTGGGTTCTAGAAAATGTATCTGTGTAGAATAGTTTCTGTTGTGTTAATACAAAAAAATGTGGATTCCATTCTCTGTCAACAGGATCTTCAAGATAAAGAATGCCATTTTTAACTGTATTTCGAAGATCCATTTCTTGCCTACTTTCATCATTTCGAATTAGAAATGATGTTTCATCTACGCCATCAGGTAGTTTTTTATGTTTCAATATAATTTTTCTTCTCAGTGCATGTGGTGATGGTAAAGAAGTTTCATTTTTATCTACAGGTTGAACTAATAACATATCACCAAATACATCTTGCATTGTAATTGCCATTTTACGTTGCTGTGGTAAAGTACAATTATCCTCAATGGATAAAATGACAGGATAACTGTACAAGAAGTATATTTATATTTTAACCTTTAAGATAAGAAATTAAACAGACATATAGTTATACTTACTCAGAGGTAGCAAAAGCGTGCTCTTTGATGGTTTTAATAACATCTAAAAATTTAATCTTTGTAGTGAGTGTGTGCCCATGAAAAATAAAGGGCATTCCATCTGGCCCATCCCAACAATCAAGTTCTATACATCTACATCCAGCTCTTAACGCGCGAACATAAGCTTGACAACTACTTTCACTGCTAATTTGATCTCCCATTAAGTATCTGCAAGAATATTTTATGCAACTGGACTATTTATTTTTATAATACTTATTCCTCTACAAAAGAAAAATCATACTTACGTATTATGTGATGATGCTATCCAATAATGTGCAAGAGGTTTAGTCATATCTTGATAAATTCGCGAATATTTTGAATCCCATATGGAATTTTGTTTCGAAAACAGGAAATCGATAAACTCCGAGAACGTAAAGTGTGGTTCCTGTACATCCCTTTGAGGATCTTGTAAATAATCTCTAATGAAACATGATACTTCAACCTCATTATTTCCTAAAGGGTCTTGTTGTTCAGTTATTAGAAAATTTTGGAACTCTTGTACTGTAACAATCTGTCCCGTTTTAGAATAATTAAGTAATTTACTCCAATCTGTAAGATTCTACAAAAATACAAAAATAGTAGATGACACAACATATATAGATATTAGAAATATGTATTAATAAATAAAAAAACTTACACTTTGATCAAAGATGAGTTTATGATAAAGTGCAACAAAATCATCAAAGCCAAGTTCATTTCTGTTTCTTGTATCTATTTCTTGAAAAAGTTCCCTAAGTTTATTCGTTGCTGTTTTACAATTAACTCTAGGTAAAAATGCTTTTATATCTTTTAAAGTAACTCTATAAAATATGAAATATCAAATTAAATAATCTCAAAAATAACTTAAATTTATAAATAAAAATATAATTTTTTACGTTTCCCTTGAATTTTCCATTGCATAAAATTCTTTTCTTAGCCATCTTTCAACTTGTAAAGGATAAGGAGCTTTTATAGTATCTTGAACCAACCGACGTAATCCTTTTACCCAAAGTTCACATTCTTTTTCACTGAGAGCTGAAATGAATATATAAAAACAGCCACTTGTAAAATTATAGTATAAATGATATTTATGTAAGAAATAAAAACTTAAAAATAAATTTTACCAGAAATTGAAAGAGTTTTAAGGCGAAATTCAGAACCATAATATACAACAAAACATCTAAGATTTTCTATCCTTTTTGCATCTTCTGGCCACTTCTCAAAATCTTTAGAATGCTTCCCTACTTTAATTTCTTTGATTTCTCTTATTTCGACTAAAATCAAATGACAAAATGTTGTTTAATGCATTTAATAGTGTATGTAACATATCGAATACAAAAATAGAATACAGTATATATGTCAACTACATACATATATATATGTATATATATTATATTGTGAGTACATATATATATAATATTGTATGTTAATATAATGTGCAAAAATATGCTTTTAAAAATTAAGCATTTGAAGAAATAAAAGCAGCTTTAGAAAGTATTTGTATTTTTTCAATTATTCTGTTACATATGCATGTTCTGCTGTAATATATGCAAACAGTGCATAATAATAAAAGCTTTGAGTTTAATCAAATACCCATGCTATCCCATAGGGCTGATCCAATATATCAACAGTATCCATGGGCAGATTTGTTTGTAGACCAAAAATGAAGGAAATGTCCACCAAGATATGCATATATATTTGTATATTTAATTCAATATCAAAATGGATAATAACCAGGCCAGAAAAAAAATGGTTTAATTTAATATGAGATATAAAACATGTATATAAAAGCTTATGAGATGCAAGTCATTAACTGATTTAGATTGTATCTTTGTCATAAACTCACCCATATACATTATTCACAAGGACCTTTCCTTCAGGTTTTTGACCTATAAATAGTATCCTCAGATAATATTTTGCCCATTTTTGCTGTAGATATATCTTCATAACCATGCAAAATGTGTGCCTAAAATGTTAGGTGAAAATTTATTTCAATTGTATATTGTTGTAGGATAACTATTTTTTGGATGTATAAAATTACACATTTGTTAGTCCTCTTATACATTTTCAATCAATTTTTATTTTTATTAGTAAATTAGTAACGTTTCTTTTGGATTACAAAATAATGTTGTTGCAATAAATTATCTACTAATATCTTCAAAAGCTAAAGTATTTTTACCTGAACCATCAAATGGTCTAAACGTTGCACTCCGTGACCATACGATTTGTCTAGTTTCTCTTCTTATCATAAGAGTTTTCTTTTCTGGTCTTTTTCTTGAAAAAAATTTTGTTACTACAGTTCCCCTTTCAAGTTGACTAATGATTTGTTCCATTTCAGGTATTATACCATTCATGTTTAAAATATTATAGGTTTGCTATAATAAATCATACATATTTCATATAACTAGATTCTATGTATGGTTCATAAAATTAAAAAATTTGATGCAATAATAGTTTAAAATAAAAGAATTAAGAGGAAAAAATTTTTAAAAAGTTCTATTATAGTTTTCCCATTTAAATTGACATATAATTATTTTAAAAAGATTCTGGATCAGTCTATATTACTTTTATATAATAAAGAAACTAAATTGACATAGTTTTTGTTATGCTTTAAATTAATGTAAATATTATATATTAATCCACAGATATATATATATATCAAAGTATACTCAATTGCAATTACTACTTATGTAAAAAATGATAGTGTATAAATTCTTTAATTTTTTAGCTCCATCAAAGAATATAGAAGCATCTGCAATATACATATATATGAATATGCATACAATTTTTGAGTAACTTTTATGATAATATAATATAATGTTACATGTAACATATGTTTAAAATATGTAAAACTTTATTTCGGACATTAGTTTTATTTTATACAGTTAATTTATTATTATTAAATCCTATTTATAAATATGAAATTAAGAACTTTCTTGCAGTTATTTTAATATACGTGTATATTGATAATATTACTTGTTTTAGTAAATGCTTTTCACCATATGTATATACAAATATATACATATGTATACTTTGGTTAAAAGGAAAAGAAATCTTTTTAATGTTTTATTTATATTTTCTTTAAACTTATTATTCCTTAATTGCTTTTAAACCAGATAATTATACGTAGTTTTAAAGGAATATTTTTCTTATTGTATTATTATATAGATTTCATTTATTAAACGCGACATAAACATAACCTACCACAAAATTCATTTAAGTTTCGTATATACCCTAACAAATAAATTTAAAGACAAAAAGTATTGTTTAAACATATTAAAGTGATAGATAATAAAATATAACATTTAAAAATGTTGCTTTCTCTGTATTTAATAGTATAACATAAAATGTGTAGTATTTATTTTATATTATTCATTACTTGTCTTTTTTATAAATTTCTATTATCTTTTTTATCTTATGTTACACTTTTTAAAATTTATCCTACCTGGATTCGAAATGATATTTTGTTAATTATATTATAAAAAATTCAATTCTCTTATCATTTGTAGGTATCAGAGTGTCTTCGTTTAGTTCAGCCAGATTTAGTCCTATCTAGGGATTTCTGTATCTTATTTATGTTTACACAAGATTATATTTATATGATGATAATGTCTACTGTTTTTTTATATAATAATCATGAATAGAAAGAATATATTTGCTGCATCTGTATTTTAAATTAGTAATTTCTGTTCTATAAGATATGTTATTTTATTTTTGTATATAAATATCTAGTTATTTATTTCTTTTATATTTGTTACTTTTAGAGTACGGATGACTGTGTTTGGAATAGTTCAAATATACGTACATATGTATATGTGTATAAACTACATTGAATTTTATTAGTAGTATAGACGTTTAAATAATTCATGAGGAAAGTCGAGGGGAAAATATCGGGATTTTAAAAGATCATCTCGTTATTTCGTTAATTTTATTAATAATTTCATAAAACTGTATTACCTAAACCAAAAGAATTCCTTTAAAGATGAACCAAGAGATGCAAAGAATGCACTGATGGATTTGAGTGTTGATGACTCTTGTTTAAAATTTGCAAACTTATTAGGAGATAAACATGGTGTACTGCATTCTGTAAAATGTACATTTTCTTTATCTGTAATTTTCTGCAAAGAAATTGTATATAAATTATAGAGTATCAACATTTTTATATTTATAAAACATTATATCAAAACTTACACAATTGATGTTTTGTTCACAAGACTTAATATATTTAGAATTATCGTCATTTTTAAATCTTTTAAATTTTTTTAGAAGTACCAAACAGCTATTATTTGATTGTATATCTGCATCTGTTTCATTATCTTTTTTCAAATATGTAATTTTTGATGCATCTAGATTAATCTGTTAATTTAACATACTTTTAAAATTTATTAGAGTAAAAAAATGTTAAAATTGACAAAGAGTATCATACACACCTCCGTTTCTTTGTATGATCTCTTTCTTTTACCAGCGACTATTGGTATATTTTCAGATGGAAATGAATTAAGATTGTTATGCCGTAATGGTTTTCTTGAACTGCTATCCTTTCTTAATGTTTGTCTACATTCTGCATACTAAAATAAGAAGATAATATAAATCAGTTATTAAATTTAATATTTAAGTAAGAGAAGTTATTATCTTTCAATAATACCTTCTTTATAGAATTTTGTATAGCTTCTATCCATAAATTACTATCATCTTTCTCAGAATAAAGTAAAAGTGTTTCACTTAAACAAGTAACACAAAACAATCCACCACTCAAAACAGATTCAATTTTACACTTATTCAATGGTAAAACACAACATACAGTCAATGAATTTTGTGGATCACCTTTGCAATATAATAAAATGTCATTCAAAAGAACAAAATATCTTCTATATGCAGAGCTTCCTCGTCTAGAGACTCTCATTAATGCTCCTTGCTTGATTAATTTTCTACCGGGTTTTATCAAATTAATTGGGTTTACAATACATTTTTGAAGTCTTAGTAATTTTTGTGATTCTTCATATTGTTCAATGAAGGTATTTATATGTCTTGCAGCTTTCTCCACTTCTACTAAACATGCTGTAAAATAATCAATTTATTTAGTATATAATACTTGAAACTGAAATGATATTGTTTTATGCTATCTTGCAATTACCTTGTAAAAGATTATATTCTTTATGTTTGTTAGATGTATGTTGCAAGACTTCTCTCAATAGTAGTTTGTATCTAGGTACCCTTTGTATTGGAGTAATTAATAGTGAAGGTAATTTTCTACCAACTTCTGGTCTTGTTTCTTGCTTACTAATAAAATCTTTAAATTCAGTATCATTTTCTTGTTTAATCTAAAACAAGAAATTTTTCTATATAGTAGTAATTTTTAACTAATCAACTAATGTTATAACAAATACCTGTAGTAGTGATAAAATTTGTTCATAATCATAAGCATAAACAGAATACAATTTAAAAAATGGAGCAAGTTTGTGAAATGCGCCTGCAATATTTCTTGGATCTTGTTTTAGTTCTTTTATTAATTCTCCACTAACATTATATAATGTCTTTATGTTTTCAGACAATGTTGAAAGTAAACTATGATGTAATAACTTTCTTTCTATTATGGGTTGTACAAAATACTGAAAAAAGTACATATATGCTTATGTTTTATTCTATCATTGATATTTATGTTATCAAATATCTGTAAATATATGTGAATAATACCTCCATTAAAATTTCTAATTGCCTTAAATATGTAGCTTCTGTTGTTAAAATTTCCTGTATAGCTTGAAACTTTAAATCTTTTTCTTTCTCTTCATATTGTTTTTGATTATGTTCATTTATACTGTTGAGAACTGGAAATATAAACATTATACATTTCACATTTTACAATTATTTGATAAAAGCATAAATTATTAATTATATACCTTTCATGCGACTACGCATACTTAAAACATTTCTATCATTAATGATTTTCTTCAATTCAAAACTGAGAGGAGTTTGTGGTGATCTTGGAGAATTCATAATTGTAAATAATGCAGCAACTGATGATATTACTAAATAATAGATTTTATCTTCAATATGTTATACCTTCAATATGTTACTTAAAGATAATTTATTCGTATGAATTCACATAAAATTATACAATATATTTTTAATAGTGTCTTGATATTATATTAACTATATGCTCCTTTACAAAATATTATATTTGTTAAAATATTCAAAACTTTATCCTTCTTTACAATATTTTTTGACGTCTAAACATTTCAATTTAAAATTAACGTATCAATGAATATTATGTTATTGGCTGAGTCTTTTTAGTGATTGATCAAGAGTTTCAATAAAAATGAATAGGGAATAAAACATTGGTAAGTTTTTAAAATTTGTGCTATAATGTTGGTCACATTTCATATTGTAATATTTGGGGACTATTATAATACAAGTTGTGGAATATCAAAACATATGATGATGAAGTGACAATTTGACAAAAATTAAATTTGTTAATATTTGCAAGCGGTACTGTTATAAATTTATTATTATCTGCAGTGACACGCAGGAGAACAATAAAACTTTAGAAATACAACGTTGTAATACAACGTTCAGCTTAAAGAAGGTACGATATGGCTGATTTGTATCTTAAAAAGTTACGAATTCATGTGCCAGCTGCGAAATGTCACGTCCGGTGAATAACAATTAATTTAGAGATATATATGTATTCATAACAAATATAAAATGTATAACGTTGTATATACTTCCTTTTGATATGTAATTACTGACGTCTTTTAAATTATTTAATTATATAACAAAATATGTAATTGGTACATTTATTTATTTTCTTAATTAATAAAAATTTATCTGACATCATGATGTAACTGAAAAGAAATATTGTGCATAAGTGATCCTGTTATATTTATAAGTATCATAATCTGAAACGTAAAAATGCGATTGCCAAATAGGTTATATTGCATGCAGAATTTATGCTATAGGTTATATTCCACATTAGTTGTAGTTGTTATTATTAATAACAAATTTAATATGTAAAGTTTATGATATGCAAGTCATCTATATAGTCTCTATGCAGTCTTGTATGCAAAATGATTGATTATGAAATAAAATGCTAAAGAAATTTTTAAATGTATATCGTAGATGTATAATACAACTTTAACCATATAGATAAAATAAGTTTTTAACAATGCTGTGTATTATCTATTTTAATTATATATAATTTAATGTTATAGGTGAAAACTTATAAAAACTATGTAAAAGATGAAAATTTTATAAAATATGCAAATTTATGTAATACTATATGATAATTTTAATTTAATATTATCATTATTATTTGTTCCAGGATATTTAAGAATTCACTTTGATTTGGAAATGTATATACACGACATGTATAAGCACTTTTTAAGAGATTTCATACATAGAAGTAGTATGAAACAGAATTATTAGCTATTACATCATCCACTAAATACAAATATTATATAATATTTAAAATGCCACAAGTGGATGGTGCTACAATACCAATAACGAATAATCAGAACGGTGCAGCTGTACATAACAATCATAATACAAGTAGTCCAACTCGACCAGTCTTAAATAATAACAGTATGAATACTGCTAGGAATAATAATAATCAAAACCCATTAGTTAATGTAAGGGATAGATTGTTCCATGCAATATTTATTAAAGCAGCATTAACTTATGCCAGAACATTTCCACGGCCTGTCAGAAGATTTATAGAGTTTATAGTTTTATTGAAGGTAACTATGATTTAAAAATAATATATTCAAATTTAATAAAAGATTTAAAATTATGTATTTTAGGCTATAGCAGCATTTTTTGTGTTGGCTTACATTCACATAGTATTTTCACGAGCACCAACTAATTGTTTAGAACATATAAGAGATGATTGGCCTCGTGATGGTATATTAAGAGTTGAGATACTTAGAAATGGAGGAGAAGATTATAGTATAGAAAAGAGTTACGCAAAAGAGGAGAAACTACGACAAGAAAAAGTTGATGACTTAACTAGTGCTTTAGGAATATTAACTAGAGATGGGTAAGGAGGGATAAAATATATAAAAAAATGAAACTTTCATATTATATATTATTATAATTATTAATACAGTATTTTACTTTTTTATTTTATCTTTAGATTTATCAATATCGAACCATCTGCTGTTGATGAAGAACGTGATATAAATAATGCATCGAATGAAGAAAATCACGACAGTTTAACACTGTCTGAAAAAGAAATAGTTATTAGAAGTGCCACTGTGCCTGGAAAAACTCAAGATCCAAATTTAAGTATTACTAACACTACAACAAGTCCTTCATTATCTACTAAACTGGAATGGAATGAAATGAACAGAGATACTAACGAAGTAAATATATTATAAATATGAAATATATATTATATGCGGGATGTCTTATATTAAATTGTGTTTGAAATGTTAACATTCCAGGTTTTAGATGAGAAGATACTATTAACAAATACAGAAAATAATACTATAGTGCAGGATACAAATAAGTCTAATAAAGAAGACATTATTCAATCCTTAAAAGATCCAAATTCTGAAGTTAGAGCAGGTATAGTTATGCCATAATTCTTAAAAAATTTGGAAACAAAAATAATAGTAATTTGATGACTTTAATGATTATATAATTATTTTTTAAATATTTTATTAACAAATTGCTCTCTTTTCAGGAGATGGTTATATCGTAGAATATTCATTGGAATATGGCTTCTTGAGATTATCACCTGTAGCACGGCAAAGATTAAACATTCCTGTAAAAATCGTTACTTTGGATCCTGTTAATGACAAATGCTTTGGCGATGATTTCTCCAGATTAATACTTGATGAACTCTTAGGATACGATGACTTACTGATGGCGAGTATTAAGACATTGGCAGAGCATGAAGATAATCAAGGTTTTTTACGGTAAATACATTTAAATTTATTTCTTTTTGTTTATATTATTTAATGTTAGTACTGTAACATTATATATTAATTTTGTTATGTAGAAACGTGGTGACCGGAGAACATTATCGATTTGTAAACATGTGGATGGCTAGAACTACGTATCTTGCTGCATTTTTTATCATGTTAGTTTTTGTAAGTATATTTTGTTTTTAGTAATAATCGCATGCAATGCTAAATATCTCGTTCATTGTTTGTAATTTACAATTATACGAACAATCAAAAATAGAATTTAAATTTCTTTCTTTTTTGATATGAGATTGAATATTTGATATTATACGTAAAACAAAGTAAATCTTTTATTAGTTTATGTATTAAGATACATGATTTATTGATTTATAAATTTATTCATTTTTTTAAGTTACATTTTTCCCTGCAATTTCTGTGTTAAAAAAATGAAGCTATTGATATTACGATTTACACGTTTCGGTGTTATAATATCGCATTACGATATGATAATCATAGCTCCAGAATGTTCTGGAAGTGTAAATTGGATTTAGTTTCATATGCTACGTGTTTTCGATCCGGATATATTCCTCTCCGTCAAGGGGTTGATATCACACGTGTCCACACGACAACCCAGTACGTGTAAAAGGATATGGCAATCAATTTAAAGTAACCACGCACTGAGGTAACCCGCGTATAACTCTCCAACCACCTGTACCCTTACATTCTGTGATCCCCTTGGAATTGAACCGTCGGGTATAAATCAACGTTATTAGAGGTATCATATTCGTTACAGAGACCCCCAAGTTGGCAATTTTGTATCAAATTGTTCTCAAATACGTTTTGCTGCAACGAGACTGCAGTAAGAGACGATTGTTAAGAATCTTGGAATTTAAATTACTAATGATGGCTACTTTCACTAATCGCTGTTTTAGTTGCGATCGATATAGGACAAAAATATTACTTTTGTAGTTAAATTTTTTTTTTTAATGAATATCATCTTCGACAGTTTCTGTTAATAGATAATTTATATTTTGTAATTGAATAAGTAATTTACGTCAATATTTATCGAATACTACATTCCAATATAAACAGCACGCATGTCTGATGGGTTGTGAAATTTCGGGGTATTCCCCGGGTGTTAGGAAGTGATTGGATCATATACGGACCAACGAATAGCTCCACTCGTGTTTAATGGGTTTACGGCGAGCGAACAAATGAGTAATATTGCATACTACTAACCATGATTCAAATGCAATGCATTGTGCGGCAGTCTACATCTAGTTCATACCTAGCTATTCACGATGGATATAGTGAAAAGCCAATTATTCTATGCATGAATAATTTGAGTAGAAGAAATGTTCAAATAGAAAATTTGCAAGATTTGTTATTCATTAAGGTGACTTATACATTCCAGTGAATTATATATGTATGTGTATATATGTACATATATTAGTTGAACATAGTATCCGATCTTTTTCTTCAATTTCTTGTATTTAATTTTATCATTGCTATTATAGTATAAATTTTAATATTAAATATTGCTTTGCAATGATTTCAAATTTATGTAAATTCCTATAATTGGAAACAGTGATTACAGCGCTATAATTCGGTATCGTTACAAACAAAAATGTTTACATACAAAAAATGATTTTTCTTATGCGTGTTTCATCGTGTATAATAACAATTTAGTGAAAACAATTTAACTCAAATAGAATTTATTAAAAAATCTACATGAAATGTGGTGTCCTTTTCTTCATAAGATTCATTGTAATACATATTTCGCATAAAGCATTGAAAATATTTGAATGTAGCCTGTGGTTGAGATGGGAGATAAATGAATCTCGTGCCACAACACGTGAATGTTACTTCAGTGCTTGGGGTATTCTACCTGGGATCACCCTCGGTCAACCCACCGTAAAGTCACGTGTACGGAACTGTCGTCATCTATGTATTACTCAGTATCTCCTCTGTCATATGCACATGACATTGGGTATATACCCTCCGTTGTAGCACGATGTACACTTTGAAACAATATTCTTCTCTTGTCTTTTTTAATTGACAATGCTTCTTTTTTGTTGTGGAAGACTATATTTATTTCTTCGATCAAATTAGACAAAATGTGTTTTGCTTTCATATTTTTATTGATTTAATTTATCCCATTGAGGTTATTATATAAAGCAAGATAAATTTTGTGAAAGTATATTAAAAAGACACCAATAATAATATTTGAACATATTAATACATAAAAAGTTTTAATTTTAATTTTTAAAATTTCCATAGGAATTATAAAAGATAAATACAATTCAAATAACAAAAAAGTGTAAAGATGTACTTAAATAAAGTATTGCTGTGCACAATTGAATATCTACAAAAAGGATATATCTGAAATGTTGAGTTGTATGACAAATTATTTAGGTAAGCAATCAAATGTTATTTAATGTCAAGATTTTTAATGTTAAATAGGATTATTATCAAACATTTACTTTCATTATTATAATAGTGGTGATATAGTCTTTTGACTTTGCTAATCATAGAGCCAATATATGTAATTTCAAAATTAGTACTTATATACTACTAAGCGTTAATGTGATGGTTTGGTTGATTGTTCGTATATTGTTACTTATCAATTATTGGGAGAATCATTTTATACAAATAAAAAGTATTGTGAATTATTTTTTTAATGAAAGCAAATATTCGTTTTCATGTGATACACGATAGGTGTTTTCTAAAATATGCTAATATACTAAAGTAGATATTCTAATGAATATTGTTCTAGATTCTAAGCTAGAATATGAAAAATTTACAAAAATCTACAATCCGCTCTACAAAGTAGTAAAATCTACACCCTACAAAGTAGTAGTCTTTTCATTCCGAAATGAGAAGTGATAGGGATATTCCAAAAAAATATTTTCCACATTCTAATCGAATTTATACATTGATCTTAGGTTAGATGGAATTTTTGTCTCTTTTGTATCAGTAGCTCGTAAATAGCACTGACGCATCTGCAAAGTACTATTAAACGTTTTTGTTACCAAGGTTGCTCATAGTAAATAGTGAATTATCTCGGGGTGTCAGGTGCTAGTTCAATCTGAACCATTCGCAATTCAATTGTACTATTCGCTCTCAACCTGGTAACCGAGTGCAACCGTTCGGCTTGCAATTTGCTTCGTATCCTGTCTTTATTGCAATCCCTTTTCACGAAATAATAAATACTTTTACCGCTTTGATACATATTACTCGATATATAAGAAAAATAGAAAAAGGAAAGATTTATTACTAAGATTATTGTTTTTTTTATTCAAATTATTCGTTCATTACGATTAATCTTATTTAGATTCGAAATTGGAAAAAATAATAACTCTCTTTTGTATGACTATCCGTCCAGATCTCATTCTTTAAATTATAACATGGGGACATTAAATTTATTTTTTTGCGGTTTTTTACATTTTATTTACAGTAACGTATTTGGTTATTTCAGACTATCTCCATTTCGATGTTACTGCGGTACTCGCATCATCAGATCTTTGTCTTCATTGGTAAGTGATTAAATTTGATAATTGAATCAAGAATTTCATTTGTTGTGCTTGCTTTCGTAATATTATGAATATCGACTACTTCTTCTCTTTATCGCATCTTTAGCTGTTTTGTTTTATGTATGTGATTTGACGATTTAATATTTTCTTTTTGCTAAATTATATTATAAATGATTATACATAAATTTAATAATAATAGATATATACATAATAGATAATAATAAATATATACATAAATTTACGATTCGCAATCAACAGATTTTGCGTTCTCAAGAATTAATTTTACTCATTTCAGTTTGAAAGAATATTAAATGGCGTTGTTTTTTTATTCCATACAAGTGTAAGGGGTAAAATACGCACGGAAGAGATAATTTTAATTCGCTGGGAAATATATTTTGTACGGAATTATTGATTTTTTCTTCGATAATTAATCTCTAATTTAATCTCCGATACCAAGAGGTAAATGCCCTCTATGTCTGATAACTCCACGTGACAGAATTAATTGATTTCCGTATCTGCAGCTTTATAAAATTCAAGTTGATACTGCTTTAAAAATGTTTCTATCTGCAGAAAGTGATCTAAAAAATATCGATTATCTGAAAATCTGAGGTGAACACTCTTTTATCCATGGCCGTCCTCCTGCAAAATTGTTGCCCTCCCACCTTATTCGTTTCCTTTATATAGAGATATTTGTTAACGATTACGCTATAGTCTCTTACTAGTTGACAGTTCGTCCTAACACGTTTTCGTAACGATGGAAGTATTATTTTTATCTACTTTTGAGTTATTGTTCATCTCTTTAATCATCATTACTTCGGCGAAGTTGATTCCGATAATATACCGACAGTTCACCTATTGGAAGAAGAATAAAGTTCCATACGTACTGGCAGCACCGATATTTGGAACTGTTTGGAGAGTCATATTTCGTCGTATTACTTTCCCGGATTATTGTATGTTCGTCTATAATTATTACCCTGACGTAAGGTACATCGGGGTGATGGATTTCGCTACGCCAACGGTGATCATACGAGATCCAGAGCTGATCAACGAAATAGGCGTAAAGAGTTTCAAGCATTTTCCAAATCATCGAAGTTTCGTATCCGAGGAGATGGATCCGATTTTCGGGAAAAATGTATTTTCCTTGAAAGATGATCAATGGAGAGAGATGAGGAACTCATTGAGTCCATTTTTCACAGGCAATAAGATGAGATTCATGTTCGAGCTGGTATCCAAGTGTTCGAACGATTTCGTGAGTTATCTGTACGAACATTCAGAATTTCACTCGATGGTGGAGCTGAAAGACATCTTTACTAGATACGGAAACGACGTAATCGCCACAGTTGCATTTGGAATAAATGTAAACTCGCTCAAGAATCCAGACAACGAGTTCTACAAAAGAGGAATCGATATTTCCTCGTTCAGTGGTACGCTTCGTTTAATAAAATTCATGTTATTTCGGTTCAACCCGCGTCTAACGAGAATGGCAGGACTGAGGTTCCTGTCTCGAGCAACGGCCAACTTTTTCTGGAATGTGATTTCCGAAACGGTAACTGCAAGGAAAACGTGGAGCATCGTTAGACCAGACATGATCCATCTTTTGATGCAGGTCAAAGATTTGAAGCAACCCTCATATCGGCTGACCATCGACGATATCGTAGCTCAGGCGTTCATTTTCTTTTTAGCCGGTTTCGACACTGTTTCTACTTTGTTGTGTTACATGGTTTACGAGTTAGCTTTGCATCAAGATATTCAACAGAAGTTACGTGAAGAAGTAGATTATTATTTGGAAAAAGAAAACGGGGAAATTTCTTACGAGGCTATGTCGAAGATGGAATATATGGAAATGGTAATATCCGAGACGCTTAGAATGCATCCTCCATCGTTGATAGTCGATAGAGTTTGCGCAAAGAAATTCGAATTGCCTGCAGCGGCGCCAGGTTACCAAAGTGTGACAGTGTATCCTGATGACAATATTTGGATCCCTGTTTATGCGCTTCACCGCGATTCTAAATATTTTCCCGATCCAGAGAAGTTCGATCCTGAACGGTTTAGCAACGAAAATAAAAGTACTATTAATCCTTATACGTATATACCTTTTGGACTAGGTCCTAGGAAATGTATTGGCAATCGTTTCGCTTTAATGGAGACTAAGCTTTTGATAATCCGTCTGCTGGAAAAGTTTATTATAAAACCCAACGAAAAAACAACAATTCCTATTGTGTACAAGAAGATTGATTTTACACCGGCATCAGAACACGGATTTTGGCTTACTTTGGAGAAGAGGAAGAGTTAGGTACGCCATAAAGTATATATTGTTGTTTAACTTTATATTACGGTTAACTATTATTTGTACATTAACAAATGTATACATAATTTGTTGTTTCATTTTTATTTTAATTCAAAATTGTTATTATTTGATCGTTTTGACTTATGTTTCTTTTACTTTGTACTATATGTATATTTCTCTTCTTAAGGATATGGGTTTCTCTCTGTAATCATTTTCTTCTATCTTTGAGAAAACAAAGTTTGATTAACGTTCTTATCGAAAGGTATCTAATCACGTTTGTATCTTGCGACTAATAAAATTCAGCAAATAATGAAAATTTGATTATAAATAAAGTTTCCGTATATGTGATTTTGTTTCCGTTCTATTTCTCTACCGACATGCTCTTTGTTTCACTTTTTTGTTCTACTTTATATGCATCGAGAAAACTATGTGAAAATGATACGACTACGAATCCCTGTACGCTCCATAACATCAAATATGATTAAATTCATGGAATTCTAATTCTATACTTTATTGATCAATACTGTATCGAGACAGAGGAAATTATTTATATCTTTCGCACCATTCTTTATCACGCCTTTAACCTTTCCTTCGACTGTATACCTATCTAGTCAAAATTAAGATCAAATACCACGTTTTGCATAAACAGGTATGTATGTGTTCTAATATTTGTCAATGGGAGTGTATGTTCGTTTCATTTTCGAATCGAACGTGAATTGAAGTTGCTTAAATTGTTCTTGTCACGGTACAGAAAGGAGGACAGATATAATACAATAATGACGTCATCTTCTGTATTCTCCCTTCCTCCACCGTTTGACGTTAAACTTTGTACATGTGCTCGGTTCGTATTTGTAACCTTGTAGCTGACAGACGACAGTTATTTGCTGCTGAGAGTGCCATGGAGATTCTATCGACCTCATCAGCGTTTACTCTATTAGTGATCACTTTGATCACGATAACCTTATTCAAGTTCTTTGTAACGATATATCGACAACAAACTTATTGGAAAAAGAACAACGTGCCTCATGTTAGATCCATTCCAATACTTGGTCCAGTTTTTTGTCCGTGGAAAATTGTTCATCAAGTATAGTGACTTCATTTATAATTACTACCCCAATGCAAGATACATTGGAGCGATAGATTTTACCTTGCCAAATCTATTAATTCGTGCTCCGAAATTGATTCGAGAAATAACCGTGAAGAGCTTCGAGCATTTTACATATCATAAAACGTATTGTATATCGATGAGCACATGGAGCCTCTATTTTAGAAGAACATTTTTTCGCTACGAGGTCAACGTTAGAAAGAAATGAGGAATACTCTCTCTACTTTCTTTACTGTTAGCAAAATGAGATTCATGTTCGACTCGATATCAAAGTGCTTGCAACAATTTGTCGATTATTTGTACGATCATCCAGAATATACTTCATCGATGGATGCGAAAGACGCTTTTACTAGGTTTACCAACGACGTGATTGCATCAGTTTTCTTCGGAATCAGTGTGAATTCAATGGAAGACAGAAACAACGAGTTTTCCGTTAAGGGGAAAGATGTTTTAGCTAGTTTCACCTGCAGTATCGTTAAGATGTTGTTAATGCATTTCTGTCTACGAATATTCAATATATTAGGGATCACGATTATTCCAGTTGCTACCTTAAACCTTTTTCGTAAAGTTATATCCAAGAATTTGAAAGAATGCGAAGAACGAGGTATCGTCAGACCGGATATGCTACATTTGTTAATACAGACCAGGGATAAGGAAAAGATGGCTACTTATCACATGGACATTGACGATATCGTATCACAAGCATTTATTTTCTTCTTGGCTGGCACTGATACATCTTCAAATTTTATGTGTTACTTTTTACAAGAGTTATCCCTAAATTCTGATATTCAAGAAAAATTACGTAATGAGATAGATCGTTGTTTGGACTTTGGAATATATGAAGGTGGTAATGTCGGAGACCCTTAGAAAGTATCCGATGCTAATTATCATGGATAGGCAATGCACGCGAAAATTCGAATTTTCTCCAACGGAGCTAGGATACGATGGTATCATTTTATATCTTGGTGATTTGGTTATCTGTGTACGCGTTACATCCTAGATATTTTTCTGATCCGTAAAAAATTGATCCTGAACGATTTAACGAAAAGAATAAGGATAACATTGTTCCATGCACGTATACGCCGTTTGGAGCTGGACTTCGAAAATGTATCACCGATCATTTCGTATTGATGGAAGTTAAAATTTTAATGGTTCACATTTTGCATAAATTTCTTGCAACCTAGCGAGAAGATGCGAACTCCTTTTGTATTCCCAAAAAATAGTCTTATACCGATCCCTGTGGCAGGATTTCTGATTATATTAGGAAAAAGAATACCTTAAACGTACTTTGATATACGATTTAATCGTATGATAAGCATTTACATTTATGTGTTACTTTATGAGTTATGTGTTTCGTAATTAAATAAGTAAACACGTGTTGTAGATATTTTATTACCACCAAGTAATATTATCTTAAGTTTTGTCGATTCAAGCAACAAAGAGCATAGTATGTATTTTGTTATTGTTTCACATTAAACAGCGTAGTAATTTAAGAGATAATTGACTTAGATATACAAGATTATTAAATGCTAGAATAGAGGCTTTATTAACCTCGGTATATGATAAACATATATTAGTATTTATATATATAGTAGTAGCTTTTTTGCAAATAACCAAATAACGATATAATTAATTTTCTTCTTTATTGTACAGAATGCTAAGAATTTGTATATTTGTTTAGTGTCTTAGTGTTAAAACCAGCTATGATACATTGCCCTGTTAGAGTTAAATGCCGTTCGAAGAGGGTTAAAAAGTCTAGAATAACAGTTCACTTGCTATACTGCATACAATCACTGATATAATATAGAATTTTTCAAACGAGACATATTCGTACGCGTTTTTATCGTTATGCCATCGGGATGTGATTTAAGAATAGTAGACTTGCAAATAAATTTCCTTTTACAACACTTACGCATCGGTTTTTGTAGATTGTTTTCATAAAAGTATATCGTCATCAGTTTAGGCCATGAGATAGTAAAAAGAATTTTCATGAATTCTACGCTTCGTAGAATTATCATTTGTCAGTGGAGTCGTATAAACAAATCTTAAAATTTCATATATTTTCCTTCATATGAATATGAACTTTATGTCTGTGACTATGTTAATTTCGTGACTATATTTTCGAAAATCTATAGTAGAGGTTCAAATCTTTTATATAGAGTGTATTGCGGAATATAGAAAAACAAAAAAAAAAAAAAAGAAAAAAAGGTAAAAAGCGAGCGCAATTTAGGACATGAAAAATCAATGTTTCAATGCAAGGATTTCGAAACGAGATTGCGTAGTTGCCGATAATTCCACTTTAATTCCCATTTATCTTTTTATTTCTGTACGGTGAATTTGTAAAGGGGCGGCAGGATCGATAGCAACAATTTCTACAAAATGTATTTTCAGAATATTCACGAGGAAGAACGCAGTTTGTTCACTTAGTTGACGCAACAGACATTCTACTCCCTCCTTCTCTGTCCCTCGTGCAACGATAAATCGAGTATATGTATTCGCCCATATTTATAACATTCCTCCTAGTGACTAGAGACAGAGTCGACGCTCGTAATCCATCCTCGTGGTAATGGAGTCATCAATGGAGTCGTTCTCTTTTTCGTTCAAGTTGTTAGTGATCGGCTTGATCGTTGTTAGTCTAGCCAAGTTGATCAGTTTGTTTCATCACCAGTACAGTTACTGGAAAAAGAGACACGTTCCTCATGTGAGAGCGATGCCTGTATTTGGATCCGCGTGGAAACTGTTCACCCGTCGCGTGTCCCTTCCCGATTATTGCACGTTCGTCTACAATTATTATCCGAACGCAAGGTACGTCGGTATGATGGATTTCTCTACGCCAGTTGTGGTAATTCGGGATCCAGAGATGATCAGGGAGATAGCTGTGAAGAATTTTGAGCATTTTCCCGATCATCAGAGTTTCATCAACGAAAAAATAGATCCGATATTCGGGAAAAACGTGTTTTCCTTGAAAGGTGATCGATGGAGAGAGATGAGGAACACACTGAGTCCATCCTTCACAGCTAGCAAGATGAGATTCATGTTCGAGCTGGTGTCTAAATGTTCTGAGGAATTCGTCGACCATTTATACAATCATCCAGAGTTGTCGTGTTCGATAGAGGCGAAAGATGCGTTCACTAGGTATACCAACGACGTGATTGCCACTGTGGCTTTTGGAATAAGTGTGAATTCGTTGAAAAATCGGAACAACGAGTTCTATAAAAAAGGAGCGGATGCGACGAATTTTGGTGGTCTTTTTCGGTTACTCAAGTTTCTGTTATTTCGTATGAATCCACGTTTAACCAGAATGGCGGGATTATCGTTCCTTTCACGTGATACCGCCAACTTCTTCCATAGGGTCGTCTCTGAAACCGTGAAGGCACGGGACGAGCAAAATATCGTTCGACCGGATATGATTCACCTTTTGATGCAGGCTAGGGATAAGGAGAAGCCTGCCACACATCAGATGACTATCGATGATATCACAGCTCAGGCGTTCATCTTCTTTTTGGCTGGTTTCGACACGTCCTCCACCTTGATGTGTTACATGGTTCACGAGTTGGCGCTTAATCCGGACGTACAAGAGAAATTACAGAATGAGGTGGATCGATATGTGGAAGAAGGAAACGGGTTTATTTCGTACGAGGCTCTTTCGAAAATGGAGTACATGGAAATGGTGACATCAGAGACACTTCGGAAATATCCTCCGATAGTTTTCATCGATAGGTTGTGCGCGCAAAAGTTTCAACTGCCTCCAGCGGAATCTGGCTACAACTATTTAACCGTATATCCGGATAACATCGTTTGGTTTCCTGTTTACGCGTTGCATCGTGATCCCAAGTATTTTCCTGACCCAGAGAAGTTCGATCCAGAACGTTTTAACCATGAGAATAAGGATAACATTGTTCCTTATACGTACTTACCGTTCGGCCTCGGGCCGCGAAAATGCATAGGCAATCGTTTTGCCTTAATGGAGACCAAGATTCTGATAGCTTATCTGTTGCACAGATTCCGCTTGAAAATCACTGAAAGGACGAAAACACCTATTGAATTTAGCAAGACGAACTTTTCGTTGACTCCTGATCAAGGGTTTTGGATCGGTCTGGAAAGAAGGAACTTTTAGACTCATTTTCGTTTTCCTTGTTTTGTTTGTTACTTTGGTTAAGAGTGACGTGCGCCGGTGTTACGTGTATATTGATCTTTCTGTTTTATAAGCGAAATATTTACGGCGATATTTAATGTTTGTACACGACGATGAAATTAAATTTAAGATCGTGAATTTTCATTCGAACGCGGCACAACATTTGGCTTATTAAATACGAATGTAAATTTTTATTTCAATATCACAATATAATTGGAAATTTTAGAACCTTCGGTATTTCGTTTCCTTTAACTGTAAAAAGATCCAAACAGAAATAAATATGTGTATATTGTTAAAGAAAAGAGTGTATGGCATCGTTTCGAAGGTAGTAAGTGATAAGATTCATTTATAGGCAACTACTATTTTATATTATTATTAATTCTAATATATTACAGTTACCTCTACTTTTATCTAACATTATTTTCTGTCGACAATTATACTCTGTTGTTATTCGCGTCATGTAAATTCCTTATTCTAAAAATACAAGCTGCATAGTGTGGTTTCGACGAAGACACTTTTCAAATGGAAATGTCGTTGTACGGAATCTTTCTTCTTTCTTCGTTTCGTTATGACAAAACGATGGAATACGTAACCCATATATTCTTTCCGTAGTAAACACTTGCAATGCCATTGCAATTAATGCATTGCCATAATAATGTTAACCTCGAATAAAATACGCACGATACCAAACCGGTTTATCTATCATACGTATGAAGCATTAGATGTTTACGTCTGTAGAGTGTAGGTAATCACGTTTCGAACATTTTTCGTATTCTTTTATTTGTCCTACGAAGATTATAATAGTTTATTATCTCAGTTGCTTCTCTTTCTCTATGTACTTATCGCTTCCTCCTTATAAATCTTAACAGCTCAGTTGTCACTCACTTTGTTTGTTTATGATAGAAAAATTGTGATACGTAAACAAGATAAAATTAAAAAAAGAATATAAAATTAAATATAACGTAGATGATGTTTGAGGATAAGAAATATTTAGATATTCAAAAGATATCTCGGTATTATCCCAGAAAAATTCTAATTTTGGTAATATCTGTACGGAGATTAATTTCTCAGAGCTTATTCATACAATACTGATTTTTTTTATCAAAAATATCGTCTTCGTCTTTTTGTAGTACAGTTCAAGAACGACTGTGCTGATTAGAAGACACGAGTAGGAAGCTTCGGGTTCAACGACCTGATAGTATTTTTCGAAACAGCCATATAGTCGCTGATTAATTTTATTGTTAGCGAATGAGTCAATAGCCAATCAGAAAATTACAATGGTCTCACTGCCGATACCGGCGTTCATAGACAATTTTTTCTCTATTTCATTCCCGTTCCTTGACTTTCCAAGTGTTTGCGATTAGACAGTAGGCTGATAACGAACGATAATGAACCATCTTTCTCGATATCTATTTATCTAATCGAAAGACTTAGAAATTACATTTTGAAAAAAAGGAAAAGGGGCGAAGGGCAAACTTTGTAAGTTTGAAACGTGATGTAGAAGAGGAGCTATTTTCCCAGGTTAATCGTTTGAAATACAAATTTGCATAGAAAAACATTGTAGGGAGGAACTACCTCTTGCTTTCCACCAGTGAATTTGGGATATTTTAGGCAGCTTCAGGATCATTCAAGTTCTTGTCTTCCGTCTTTCGTTCATGTTTATCTCTACTATTCTGTTTTCGTTATATCCAATCTTTTCCTCCTCTTTACGTTTCTCGTTCCTTTGTTCCCCCTTTTCTGCATTCCTTCAGACCCTTTCTCACCTCAGCTTTCTTATCGTTGCGCCTTACCTAAAATATGTAGAGAAAATACTTGAAGTTTACGTAGTCGGTTTTTGTCTGGTGAATATTCAGTTTGCGAACGTAGCGACTGAATTTTAAATATTTTATTAAAATCGCAGCGCTTGTCTAAGAGATGATTGTTTCGAGGCTAAAGCAAATAAGAAATTCTTATATACTTATACATATATATATTTTTCTTGTTTATATAGTTTTCTTGTTATTTTTCGCTTAATTCGTATTGTTTACTATTGTTGCCAAACTTAAATTATTTTAAGAGCTCGGCATATTTCTAACATGATAAATTCGTGGGAATGAAGAAGAGAAAAATTGTTTGATGGCTTGCTGATCTCGCGTACCTTATACCCATGAATTTAGTTCCTTAGAGATAAAAATATCAAAATTTTATTTATCCGAAGTTTGTTAAACCAATTTTGAAAAGATAAAATGCAGTGGACACATTGATTTGCGTAAAAAAATAATTTCGTAATACAGTTGCCAACAAGCGGAGTTTAGATTAATATAGAGCAAGATGGAGGACTCGAGAGTTTTAATAAGCAGTGGGAGTGGTTTTAGTGGGCGATATCTTGAAATCTAAAATTCATTAAATCGGAACACACCAAGCTTGTGGCGGAAATTTGTAAGCGGTAATATTCTGGCTATTATAAAGAAGCCGCGACATGCGTCGTCGTTTGGGAATAGCTCAACTTCTTAATTACGTTGCCACGCTTTAACTAAGTTATAGAAGAGAGTACCCTTATGAAAGTTATTTCTGAATAATTAAACGTTCAGCGTGCAGCTTCACTACTGGCGAGTTAAAGATTTCTGCTTTTTTTGTAAATACTAAATTTCATCATATAATCATGAAAAAATATTTAATATTTTAATTATATTTTCTATGCGAACTTTTTGTATGCTTCATTCCTATGTAAGTAAAAAAGTTAATTTACAACAGGGCAAATCGTAGGGTATTCTATGACTCGAAACAGGTCGGAACAACGGAATAACATTTTGTTATACGGAGCTCCATTTTCCAGAAAAAATAACTTTGAAATCCAATCGAGTACACGTGCATCTGACTGATACCTCGTGTAATTGCTTTCGTTACAGATCGTTACTAGATCTGTTTTCGCGTTTGATACAACGTAGCTAACAGAGACTGTTTGCTATTATGAGAGTGTATTGTTATTATACAAGAATAAGTGGAATAGTAGTTTGTGACTAAAGTATTTAGCAAAGTTACGTAAAGTATTATAGCAATGAAGATACAAGTGTATTCTACTAAATTTTGGTTCCTTTTTTGGAAAGCGAAGCTTCGTAGTCGATAGATCAGTCTGATAATGTAAATTTATAAATGTATAAAATCTACGCTAGCGGCAACGAAACAACAAAACGATAAAACCAAGTGCGAGTTGCAAATTTAAAATTTTGATTTGCAATTTAATAATCGTGTATAAGATGGCGATATGGAGCCATTGCAGGAAAAGATAGAAACGAAAAACTGAATGGAATAAATTAATAAAAGGTTGTGTATGGATTGAGTGTAGCAAGAAAAGCGGGACCTTGTCTCTCATCTCAGGACGCCGATCGAAAGTTTGCGAGAACTTAAATCGAGATCCAGGAAGTTTTGAAATTAATTCTTATTGAGCTTTGAACCGACTCGTCGAACGCGACACGATTTCTTCACGGCCCTCAACTTGTGTAATAACCTTTCGCTCAGGAACTTTTCGTCACGGAGTATCTAATAAATATTAAATTCGAACCGTTCGTCGTCGAGCATAACGATCTCGATACAATATCGTGTCGCCATGCATTTACTTCATGGAATATAAAGTATATTTTTTATGAATTCTTTAAACACTTTCATCGCCCTTTTTCCTTTCTCTTTCTTGCGTTCCTTTCCTTTTCTCTTTCGTTTCATTTCCTTCGACTTAGAAAATATCAATGAGTCGAATAGCCATTTGCACGCACGGGTTTGCCTATTTTTCACGTGAAATATACTTCTTTTCCCTTTGTTTCAGTGGATCTGCTTCAAATGTTGGAGTTCAACTTAACGATAACGTTTCCTGCTGCATCTCTGCTCACGGTGCTTCTGGCTCTTGTTGGTGAGTTGTATTTTCTTCTTTTGATTTTGTAGTCATTCCTTGAACTCACACCGAACTCATTTCTTGAGCTTATACGTTATTTCCTTGATGGAAAATTATTGGTATTCAATTTGAATTTCAATATAATCCAAAATAAAGTAGATTATCAACTTTTTTATCATTAATAAGGTAGTTTAGTAGTATTAGATAAAATATTTGGAAGCACATTTGGAAAGTTGCAATGCTTTCAGTAAATGATGCGAGTGCGTACAAGTAGAAAATTAGAGATACACTTATTTTTTATCATTTTATATAATGAACTTTACTTCCAAATTCTGTATTACCGATACTTGAAAGATTCTCTGGTTGACTTTCTGCTGACTAGAGAAATCTTTTTGAAAGGCAATTGAAATGTAATCCGTTGAATCGGCGATGCGTTAAGCTCTGCTCTAGCAGTTGGAAGTTAGGAACGCGCGTGCCAGTATGGCGAAGGCGCAAAATATTAAAGGCTTTTTACTAAATCAGAGTCTCTCTCGGTTTCGTTCCCTCGCTGATACGACGTTAGCTCTGTTACAAAGCTGATTGGCCGGGACGGTTAACCCAGGATTCTGCATAAATTTCTGATGAAGGCGCAACAGTTGGGTAACCCGCTCGGAGCCCATTTAGTAACGGTGGCGGCGACGTCGGTGGTTTCCCTACCACTGCGACGCCCATTTCCATTTCAACCTGAATCTCCTCTTCACGCTTCGCATGTCCGTCAGCGCCATCCAATTGACCCGTATAAAGTGCGATATCGCTAATCCTCCAGTAAGGTTATTCAATGGTTTTCAAAATGCTGATCAAATGTAATATACAGACGCTTTCAGCCTGCCGTCTTCCCTTCCGCCGCAATGAAATCCTTCTTTCGATTGAAAATATGTTTAAAAAAAAATCGTGTTGAAAGGTTACGCTTTTAGCGGCGGAATTGTAGTCAGCTTCTTTATTCGATGCTGGTACACCAATCGCTTTCTTTCAGAAAAGATCTAGTCGATAAAGCGAAATGAATTTTCGCGAGAAGTGGTCAAGGTCCATTTCGCGACTCGCTTATGGTATATCACGGGGCCACCAGTTGCACGGCTGGTATCCGAGCAAAATGGCAACAGAAGTGGTAAATTTCCGGATTCGTACTGCAAGAACCGGTTGCACTATGGTTGTGTGTATATAAGGGGTTTACCAGTAGATGTTGAAGAAGGAAAGGAAGCCTTAGGGAAGTTGTTATCTGGAGTAATGGGTTCCGGTTCCTGTGTCGCTTCCTGCCGTCCATCCGTCATCCTACAGCTCTCTCTGGCGGATACTTGTAGGATTTCTCAGCTTTCTATACCTATGTGTATCCAGTTCACAGTTCTCTGTCCTTCTATCTATAGAATACATACCTATTACTTTTCTATCTCTCTTTTTCAGCAGAAAAAGACTATTCCATGTAATATGTGTTTCTGCGGTAATGAACACCAAAAGAAAATTCAACTATATATATATAAGGTAGAAAATTTAGTATCATTGACTCGAACGTTCGAAATTATCTTCTTTCACGCTTGTTGCATCGTGCGTCACTCGACGATGAGCATTTCTCTCGAGATATGAAGAGAAAAATAAAAAGAAAAAATAAGCGTTCGAAAGATAATCATATCTTTAGTAGAATTTCGATTTAGATATTAGGCTGTGTTGGTAAAGCAATGATAAAGTAGCTTTAAAAATACTCCGTATAATCGTATTCTTCCTTTTTCCGCTTCTCTGCTTGCATTATATAATTCTCTCGATATTAAATGTTATTGACTTTTTTTCATTTATAGCAGCAATTCCAAGAAATTGATTATCATACAAGTATATTTTTCTATTATGTGCTATCTTTTTTTCATGTCAATCTTCTGTGATTGTCCAACTCAGACGTGGAATATTTAATGCCGCCGGAAATAGTCAGCAAATAATTTCTCACAAGGAAAAGTCATTATAACAGCCAATCCTTCTTTTGTCTTCTTCTTCTTTTTCTTATTCTTCTGAAATTCATTTAAAATACACACCCATTTAACGTTGTTTGAACGCAAGATAAAGCTAAGGGATTTTTTCTATTTCCTTTAAAATCATTAATTGTCCTTTTACCACAATTATCAATATTTAAAACTAGATTATTTTCTGAGACGGAAGTTATTAACAATCTTTTACTGCAAATCAATTTTTTGAAAAATGCATTTGTTTCATTTACGTTACTCTTTCTAGTAAATCGACGCGACGACTTGATTTTATCTCTAATCAAATCACTGTTGACCTTTATATACGTACGCTTATACGAGTCGAGTTTGCGTAGCTTTTGTATCGATCTCTTTAAAATTTCCGTAGTTCCATTCGTCGTTCACGGTTGTTGCGTTCATGATTTTGTCGCGACCGGTGCGTATCATCATCGGTGTGAATTCGCGTGAAATCGAGCACGCGTCGCGCGGCATTTGGCGTCAGGAATGACTACGAAGACGATTTTGCATAATGGAACGTCAAAGAACGGAGTTACCGGCGCCCCTGCGTATCAGTGACGCATGATCGACCACCTAACATGCTGTAAACACGTTTTCAGCCACGGTCGAAACATGTTGCACTCGCTGCTGTTTCGTTTATCTGCTTACGACCCCGTCGAAACTGCTTTCCCTCTAACCGTATCGTGGTACAAGTATGTCAGGGGACATTTTCGAATCGCTAACACGTGTTTCGCCAAAGATATATATCACTGTCGTTTTCAGGGGATTGGTTATCTAATTGATCCGTTATCTGTCGTTATATCGCACTTGGTTAAGCTTTCTATCAACACGTTCCTTATTCACAGAAAAGTAATCGTACTGTTAGGATTTTAAATTTGAATAGAAAGATTCTATTAGGACGTTTAATGCTGTGGGCGACATGTGAATCTCCTTATACTTTACGCGTGGCGTGTAACGTGTTTAACTCGTGTTAAGAAGTTTCTACAAAAATTGGGTTAGATCATAATGTTTAGAAATAAACGTAAATTCTTGCTATTGTGCCTTTTCACCGAATGTCGGATCAACAAAAATGATGTTATCATAACTGGATGTAATATGGCCTATATCTCAGCACAAACATCATTTAACATCCGTTCGTTCAATTTCTGCGCAGAATTTGATAAGGAATACGATCTTATTCTTGTATTGCAACACTTTTGATTTACCATGGGAATAATGTAGATTATATTGAAAGCAAATGCGGTCAAAGGAGATAGAAACAGAGAAATCGAGCATAGCGTATATTTGCTTTACCTGGAATATATGTAGGCGTATTGTGCATATGTTTCGAGCTTCGTGAACATGAGCAGATCAATGACGCTTTGTATGTTGATTCAACTATCTAACCCTAACAACTTGCTCTGTAACTATTGCTCAACTCCAGATTCCATGGCGCATTTCCACCGGATGTGGAGAGATGAGATGCCGTATGGTTACATATATAGATACCAAATCTGCTTTCAGAAGCAGCAACCGTACTGCTAAATTATCAATCATAAATACAATAGATTTTCGACAACGTTAATCCACAATCGTCGCTGCAAGACATTTGGTATATTTACTAATTTAAGAAATCATTCCTGTAACATCTTTCAGAAAAATTGTACAGTCGTCAGATTTCGATAAAAGAGTATCGTTATTTATTATTCGAAACATTCATATATGCAGGATAAAAAGAGAAACTATTGTATTAATATTGTAAAGGATGTAATATATTTTCAAATATCATTAGAGTAATAAAGAAGTAAATTGATATGGGTTAATTCAATTTCGATCATTTTTATGGCATATTGGCGAAAAATGCGTTTTGGCCCCATTTCACTTTGATTAGGGACAAGTGCGTCCAATCCCAGATACCATCAAGCTCAAGTACGCTCAGTATGTTCGGTCAGCAGGAAATATTATGTCCATCAGGTTCTAGATGTTCAACCCTGTTCTGGTAGTTCGCACGAAATTAGTGTCGGCTAGGCTTTGTTCGACGCCGATGACACGTAAGCGACGGTCGTGGAGAGCTGACCACTGATCAACCACATTATTAGCAGTTGTTTCTGCAGAAACGACGTAACTGCGCGCTGTTTCGTTTTCAATCTCATCGAACACGAATTGACTAAGGTTTACTCAACTTACTATGCAATGTTGTAACATTCCTGAATAAGAAGTGCGGATTGGTCTTTTCAGAAGAGTAGAATTAATTTTCGAAAAGTTCGGGTGCCATAACAAATTTAGTATTCAATTAATTTCTCACGGTATGTTAGTCATTTTTACAAATATAACTATTATTTAGGAACGAATATTATATATTTATTGTCTGTCATCTTGTCGATGGTTTAAAGTTAAAAGAAAAAACAATTCCGAATGTAACGATAAACATCGGAATTTTGAAGTTTGTTGACATCGATGTTCATGTATGATCGATCGGTATCACCGTTTCATGCGCATAGGTGCAAGACCGTGTAAAACGTATGCGTCGTGCACAAATACGTATGTATGTGTCACATGTGTCACCAACTGTACATCTATCTATCTTGTCAATCACGATCGTGAATTAATTTTGATTCAGAGAATCGTTCGTGGAATCGAACGTGGTAGAAATGATAATTATGCCACGGTTACAATACGCTAAACATGTAATTCATTCGTTCGGAAGAGAGTCCTTTTTCGGTTTGTTATGCTTTTTCCATTTTGTAAATGTGAACTTGCCTCGTCCTTTGTCTACAGAGTGTATCTTTTATAGAATGTTTCAGTGACCGGTATTACATCCATTTATACAGGATTAAGTTACATTGTCATTGTTTTAATTAGCTATATTACTATTCTTGGAAGAAGAATATGTTGCGCAAGAACGTAAAACGGAACAGTGGAGCTTGTTCCAAGATTTACAATTGGAACCTTTTATAATTGATATATTTGTTTAATTAATATGTTTGAAAGAACGCGTATTAACTATAACGTCAAGCGCGATACATATTACGCTATTGTCTTTCAATCAGCTTAATAATAGGATTCCGCGATTAATAAAAAATTACTTATTACTTGCATTATTACGTTTTATATTACACAACGAAAAAAGATATTGGATATTATACACTTTTATGCACGATATCGATAATTAGTTCAGTATTTCGAAAATATCTAAAAATTCCGTTTAGCAATGCTTGTACCTTGTAATTGCCATAATTTTGCTTATCTTCTTTTCCTGATACGTAAGTCATTGCCATTAACGCGAACGCGGTTCACCGACCCACCTATGTGTTAAGACTCTCTTTGCTCAGAAGTCAATGAACCATATGTGGGTTAAGGTAGTTTTCATTCAACGATTTATGACTCATAACTTTTTGCTTACAGATAATTGACTTACTGCGTCGTACGCTTGCTGCGCATGCAGAGTAATCAACTTAATTAAATAGATTTTCGCGCTTACTTTCCTAACTATTTCTTTAACAATATAAATTTCCTACATGAATAGACAATCATACTTTGAAATTGTTTTAATGGGAAAGAAGGAAACCAACATATTGTTTCGGTTTATGGTAACATTGATCCAGGCATTTCACGAAATTGCTATTACCTATTGCGAATACAAGACTTTATTTTCCATTTTCCATCCGTGAGAAGCTATTTTACTTGAAACTATATAGTTGACACGAGCTGCATACGTGCATCCTCTATCGGCGAATACGCGTACGCATGCTGACACTCATACTATCTCAAATGCATCGAGTTTATGATCATATTTATTGACAATTGGATAGGAGCTGGAAAAAACTGTGTTATATGTGATATTTCATTTAATTTCCCTTTATTTTATTTTCCTTCCTAGATATAGGTATCTATACCTCAAACATTTTGAAACGCAAAAAGACACTTTATTAACTCTGACATGCTCGAATCTTTTTTGCAATGTTTTTCAAATGATTGTAATTTTTCCTTTATTCGTAATATTTTCCTTTTTCCTTTATTATTTAATTGAACCTGTCGATGAAATTTTATGTCTCTGTTAGATAGTTTTCTAGAAATTAGAAAATAAAAATGGGAAGAACAAAGGGAGCGGGAGATTTTAGCATGCAATTAAAGCGAAACGTATTTGTATAAGTTGCGTAAATGTTGAATCCTCCGTTAACAATATCCAGTGATCCCCATTCGTTGTTGTCATTTCTGTCGAAACACGGAGAAATTTTTCTCAAATAACGAGACGGATCCCCTTGATCGGTTTTTTCGTAGTGGAAAAATGCTGGCGACATAAATTGGACCGTTCCCCGTGCAATTTCACCGTCGCGCGAGATTATCGAGCGTTCGTCGTAGTTGCTCGAGGAATTTTAACGTCTTTATAAAAGCGAAGAGCAAGAGGGAAATGTCGAAGCCGTAGTTCTGCCGCACACTTGTCCAAGGGCCTGCGCCAACGGGCTTACCGAGCTGAGGTAATGTCCAGCTAGTATGCATTTAAACGAGTACATTATCCGTGCATTATCCAGCGTTAAGATCATTTCGGCCTAGACACTCTATGTAACTGATTCATGCGTCTTCAAGTTGTTATCCAAATAATGATATTTGCGACATTGATCGTCCATTGCACATCATCATCCGCTCTCTTGAAAATCTCCAAAAAAAATTTTTTTTTTTTTGTTGACTTATACTATATAAAAATTGTACCAATGAAGGTACTAATTTTTACATATACCCTTTGCAAAAAATTCTATTTTTTTCAAACGTATTATAATTTTTATGATTTTAGTAAGATATATGTAAAAATTATACCATTGTTGCGTATAATACGCGTTATTATCAGCCTGGCATGGCTTCTTTCGATTTCCATCGCCGCCTACGTACATTGGGATATGTTCCATATTGGCATTTTCAACAGCAATTAGCACATTTGTCAGACTGTGACATTTAATATCCAATTATGTTCATTGTTCATCGGGGCTGTCGATAGATATTCGATGATTGAACACGTATAATTATATTGCTTACTTGAATGTCATTAATATGTTTCGCGTGCAGATATTGTTTAACGCATCTTACGCTTACGGGTTAATGAACCATGTTCGATATTCCAATCGAATTTTCACTTTGAAATTCCAATTCCCACAATTTGAATAATGGACAGTTCCATTACGATTTTAAATTCTTTTTTCCATTTGCTCAATCGTATATTTTATTTCATAATATTTAAAAAGATTCTACATGGACGTTTCAAGAATTGGAATTGATGTCACAACTATTTTCCATCCTTGAAGACTACGTTCTACAAGAAAATTAAATATTAGGTTGTTCCAAAAGTGTCTTTCATTTTATAAAAAAATAATAAATGCACAACTTTTTTTTCTCTATATTATTTTATCGAATTATGTATGATTTTTGTCCCAATAGAACAAAATGGCACCATAAAAATAAACCTAATAAAAAATCATGTTTTCAAAAAATTTGCACTTTATCTTAGTTCGTGACAGTATTTTCATTCATCACTGTACAAAATAATTTTGTCGACGTATAATTTTCCGCTCCTATGTTATTTCTATGACAAACGTTACACGTTGCGTGTTCGTCGATTTGTCGTGTACATTTGGAGTGTAAACTGTTGGCAGGATACTCGTTAGCATTCTCTTCGTGTTGTTTTCTTCTTGTTTTGTCGCGCAGTGTCCGATCAAGAAACTAATTATCCGAGGTCGCCCTCGTACTCCATGAACCATTCATCCTTTTCGTTGTGAAGTGCCTTCATCCCGGTTGCCAGCGTGCTCCGCTACCTTTTGTCCAATATATACCAGGCGTCTTCTCTCCTTCGCCTAATATCGGTTTAACGTGTATTTTGAAAACCGATGTCAAGCCCCCCAAGATCGAGTGCCTAGTTTCTTCGGGTACGTCAGCCCAAACAGACCAGAGATAATTACGCGATCGTACTGCTTTTCTTTAGATATTCCTCTTCTCTATTTGTTTCAGCGTATCATTCTGTTCAACTGCTTAGGATAGATATTTATTATCTAAGATCGATTCTTCAAGCTGAATCTCCTAAATCTCTGATTCCGTTGGAAAATATATCATAAACGACGTGCCACCAAAAGTAAAGATTTCTAATAATGGAAATAAAGTACACACGCTTTTAGCATTTCAAGAATTAATTGGACTTTGCCAATCGGTTTAATATTCACATCAAATCTCTAGTTTGTTATTATTATGGTTTCGTTCACCGTGTGTTATTATTACCTGAAATACACAATACATTATAATGAATACATCCACGTGATTTATCCGTTGAACGATGACGTTAATATACGGTTTATGTATATTACTCGTAGTTGGCGACAATTTTGTAAGAAACGGGAATATAATGGATGTTCGCGATTTTGGTGATGTTGAAAATATGAAACGACAGTGATTAATCGATTCTAATAAAAATGTAATATAGCAGAAAAATATTGCAATTCGAATCTAATCTAAAACATAGATTACTATTAAGTTGTCCTTAAAATTTTGGTAAGATAACTAATTGACTGCGTTCGCGTTCGCACTCGTATGTCGTGAATTAATCGAGGAAATATCGTGTCGATTTTTCAACGGAAAACTTTCAACGTTGTCATTAATCAACGTTGGAACGTTATATTTCAGGTTGGTCATTTTGCACTTTCGTGACCTGGCCACGACACACCCTAGGATACTTTTATTATTTCCGCTCAGTCCCGGGGGGGGGGGGGTCATATCGTTACAATTCATTAGGAAACACGCTAGCTGTACAACATTGTTCTATACTTTCCTCGAAACACATTAACTTTATTCTATACCTATACTATATGATTCAGTGATCCAGTCAAAAATACGATACGTTAATATGTTGATTACTTGCATTGTAAACTGTATCTCAATACTTTTTAATTTTAACACAACAATATTTATAAGCACGTCCGATATTTTTGTAGCTACGAATCGAGAGAAAATTTATATTAAATTTCTAGAAAGTTTTCAACGAAGGTTTCAGCGTTCCTTTGCGTTTTTATAGCTGTTTGAGTTAAAATTATATTGAAAAATTCAAAGACTCGCAATTAAAATTTCAGCCTTAAATTTTAGACTCTTTTTTTCTATCTATTTTGGGAGATGTAAATTCAAAGAATTTTTCCGCAACAGTTTGCACGAAATATCATAGAAAATTGCACGTTATTTTTTAGTTCTCGTGCATTTCGTGAAACAACGCTTACGGACGATTCGATAGTAGACTCTTTGATTATCGCGCGGGAACGTTTGGCTCATCTTATGACAAATTGTTGCAAATCTATTGGTTGTTATCTTATGTACCTTTGCGTTATGGCTTTTGGTTGACAGCTATTCAAATCGAATTTCTATTTTCTTAACCACGTCCGATTTCTGATTATTAGAGCACTATTAAACGTTGTTAGTCTAAAAAGAAAAAAAAAAAGAAAAAAAAGAAACCCTCGTCAAATTGTTTTCGGTTTGAGACCCCTGATTTTCGTTTACGGATAGTTTGACGAAAAGAATCGAATTTGTTGTTGTTGTTTCAAACGGAATAACTTAGCCGATGTTTCAACCGATAAGTGAGATTTAACGTTCAACGCCTGGGAAACAATAAAAACGGCTGGCGGAACGGTAGTAAATGTATTGTTTTAACGGTATAATGGTCCATGGGGGTCGGTATTAAATTTACATGGGCAGAGGTTTTGTACAGCGTGCCGCGAACTTTTAATTGTGCGGAAACTATTCGATTAATAGGACGGGCCTGTGGGTTCGATAGCGAACGAATGCCGGTATCGATTGCCATGAAGTTGTTTCGCTATTTCTACAAAGCTCCCTCGAACGTTTTCTCTTCTCCTCTTTCGCCTTTTCGTTGCTCTGTTCCGCAAATTAATAATCCCAGTTGTTTATGCGGCCCTCGATAGCCGAAGCAACACGGCTTCGAAAAACATCGTACAACCCGGTCTTAGTAAATCTCATGGACAAAGAAAATTTCCTGTCCACCTCGTTTTCCCGAATCTCCTCTTTCGTTCGAATTAAATTTTCAAACGCAGCTGCTTCAATTAACGACTACGCGCCAAAGGGAAAAGGGAAGAACACGTTTGTCGGAAGGATTTACTTGAAAATGTTCGCAGATATAATTGTCGTTACATTATTCGAGGAACGAACGGCGTTCGTTATGTATCGGAAGTACGATTTAACTTCGATAATTGGTTAAAATTAGTTTTAAACGAAAATCGTATCTTGCTTTTGTTGGAATGGTCGTTGGACTACCTCTCTTCTTTTCACAAATGTAATTGATTGACTATTCTATGACTATTCTATGCTATGAGTAATTCATTCAAAAATAAATTATTCTGTTTCAGGAATGGAAGCGATCATGTCAGAATTCTTTAACGATACCACGACTGCGTTTTACATCATATTGATCGTTTGGATCGCTGATCAGTACGATGCTATTTGCTGTCACACACCGGTTACAAAAAGACACTGGTTACGGTGAGTTTTGATCTGTTTGTAGCTATCGAATCACTTGCGCTAAAATTCCTATTTTGCTTAGTAATAAACACAGTTGTTTGCAACCCTTAACTTTAACTTTTCCTCTAACAGGAATATTGCTTAAAATAATATGTATAAAATAATAAGAATCTAATCTTTAGTTATATCTTTTAAGTATAGAAAGATACATGCAGTAGAATTGCCAATAATCCGGTACGCTAGGGACTTGATTAACGCAAAATTATTGAATTATATCTGTGTAATTTGGTAAAAGTTGGAAAACCAATATTAAAAACAGTCATGATTAATAGAATAAATTCTTACGGTAATTTTTATCCTATTTTTATGAAAATAATATCAATAGGTTGTTGAGGTAATTCTAATAAAAATACGACTAAACTCATAAATCAGACTATTCGGATAAATTGTTAATAGCGTTGTTTTGCGACCAACATCCTACAATTTTATTTTTGCTAGGATTATCAAGAAAACATAGGAAATTCCTGTTCAAATATTATTCGTCTTACTCGTCATGGAGAGCACGGTTATAACGAGTTCATTCGTAGAAGTCTCAGGGGTCGTTATACATCCCGTCCTTTTTAGATTGGGACAGAGATGATCGAAGGAGCATTTAATTAAAAAGGATTAAGCTGTATTAAGTAGCGAGTCAGTCGTAGTTCTGGGCATATCGGCAGACCTCGCCTTTTCTCTTTATCCTGGCCCGTGCACCTCCGGCTAAAACTGAAACGATCAAAGTATCTACTCTGTCTCAGAGTAGCCTTTGTTGGATGACGATAAAACGCCTTGCCTGCCTTGTCACAGTAACTTTACGAGAGGACCAACAGGAGTTTAATATACAACGCGTTTGCGAATTAAAAAAGAACGAGCCGTTGATGCTTTTGTATGCTTGAAACTACGTACCGAGGAAAGTTGAACAAAGCCTTGCCAGGACATATGGATACTTTATTAAATTACGTTTCAACTGAATTCTTCCTTCGACTTATTAAAAATTATTTTTTTATTTTTTTGATGCCCTAATCTCAAAATCATCAATTGATCGATGAATACTGATCAATTCCATCTGTTATATCGATTAATAATGGCAATAATTATAGTAATTGCTACTCCTTAGTTTGTATGTAGAAGGAATCAATTCAAACCTTTCTACATATAAACAAATCAAAATTTCACATAGTCACAGAGGATTTAAATATCTTTCTGACATTCTGAGAAATACCGATCTATATTTCTTAATGAAACAATTAGGCCGGTATTCGCATATGTTACCAGATTTCTGTATAATTGAGGACGAATGCGTATACCTTCGGTAATTATTGCTGTTTATTGATTAGCATGGAATGCGTAGATCTCGAGCGCGGTATGTGCAGAGAAATCCTGATTAAACAGTGCGGTCTATGGCAGCCTACGAAGTGTATCATCCGTATGTTCATGCAGGTCGTAGGTCGTTTGCTCATTCCTGCTACGTGGTCCTCGTGGTTATTAAACTCGATTTGTCTTTCGCATTGGTTTGATTGTCACTCCATTGCCATAAATACTTTCGATCAACCTAGATTTGGCAAATTGTCGCGTTCGACCATTCGCCGTCCGTCGGTGGTTGTGTGCGGATGTCAAAGCCGGATCAGGATGAAATCCCTCGCGTAGAGGTATCGAGTTTTACGCTCGATGTGTCTTACCAGCGGTCGAGAGATAGAGATAGAGATAGAGATAGAGATAGAGAGAGAGAGAGAGAGAGAGAGAAGCACGATGCAATTTCCTTAGACTGACAAAGGTATAGGACGGAACATTAGGGACATTAGACGGCGATTAAACAAAATTGTCGCCGGTTGCTTGGGATGTTTGAACAGATTGGTGACGCGCAAGTAAACGGTCACCGAAATTGCTCGCGGGTAGGAGATGACATGTTTAAAGCGGAACATTTTAAATGATCGTGGAAGTTTGAGAAATCAAGTTGGTTGGAACAAGGAAGTTCCGATCAAACAGGGAGCAATTGAGAATGATAAATTCCAGAATAAAATTCTATAAAATTGTTGAAATTAGGAAATATATCGAGGAAAATGTTATATGAGTAATTAATAAATTTGTTGAAGAACAGTTTTTTCACAGACCAAAGAAATTTAGCTCTGAAAGGATTAAATTTTATTTATAATACAATTGTGTAGTGCATTGATTATTCGGTTGGCAGTTGAAATTAGTATTTGCATTTTTATGCAAGTAAATTGTGTTTAATGAATAAGGCAGTCAATTCCAAAGGGGCAAAAATTAAGCAGACATTCGATTAACCCATGTCTATCATTCTTCGGAAAGGATCGTTGCAAGGTTTTATTATATTTTGACATTTGTGTAGCATTGTACGAATTACTTAATGCGTTGGATTTAGATTTCGAATAAAGAGAAAATTATATGTACATTGTTTCAAAAATATCAGTAAGAAGAAAATTCAGATATATCTGGATTAATATGTTATTCAGAACGAAACATAAAGGAGACATTCTTTTATTCGCTACATCTTAATTTTTGGAATATATTTTCCGATCAGCTTAGTTTAACCTCGGCGTTGATTTAGTTGGTAGTAAGCGTGGAAAGGGCATAGATCTAAACGGCTTTACTCTCTGGCGAAACATGGTCGTAAGGACAGTTAGGTTTCCTTTAGGTAGGTTCGAGGTTAGACACGCAGCATTAGAACAACCGGTGTTAGACAACAATTAAGCAGATCTGACGGTGGTAATACTCCTGTAGTACCGCTTCCAAGTACCAGAATTATGTGTTGCATTGTGTTCAGTCTACGTCGTTGGCTGCGAGATTTACACTAGATCGACTTTAATTGCATAAACAAGATTCGTTCGACGAACAGGGTAATCGGCTTCTTTTTATCCGTGCAAGTTAGTTTTCTCAAAACGAAGGAAAAGTACTTGGTTCGATCTCTTTTCCGTGCCAGAGCTATTTCGCTCGAGCTTCAACTCGGATCGGTTTTTGTCACGTAAACCAAATAGATTTAATGAACGGTGATGGCCCCTTTTAGAAAAATTGGCTTTTTAAAGGCGAATGAGCGCTGTCTCAAGATTCGTTCCTTTTAGAATTTAGATGAATATAAAGTTTGTGTTAATCTAATGCATTCTTTTATTAGTAATTAAAGCACATATAAATAAGTACGTAAATAAGTGACGGTTTGATCATTTAATTTATACTAAATTTTTAATGAAATGGCGTGTTTCATACGTTGAACGAATAATTTCTACACTTGTGAAAATTATATATGACGATAGCAAGTATGTCGTAATAACAAGTATATTGTTCGAAAATGGTGATGAAAGTAACCGTGGGCTGATCCGATTAACCGCAAAGCGTTTTCTATCCGAAGTCATTTCTATCGACCAGATGTAAGCGTGGTTCAATTTACTGCTCTACGATCTTCAGTTCTTAGAGTTCTGGTTGCCTGACTTTGGGTTACGATAGGTATGCAACTATGTAACACCGAACACCCTCGACCGACTGTTTCTACGGGTCATCCGCTTTTAATTAGAAACTCGACTTCCGCTTACACGTGGTTTATCCGATACTTCGTGTTCGGTTCCCGTCTCTATTCTCCCATCATTCGTAATCCAAAGCCTTTATCGGTGGGAACATGGATCGAAACGAAGAACATGATTAATGCAAAGATCTACGATAGTTTGATTTGTTAACATTTTAAAGTTAAAAGTTATTTTACAGGTTAAAAGATTCGTCAATACACAAAAATGATTAACTCCTTAACTATAAACTTTTTTTTATTTGTTTTTACTGCTGTGAAAGGAAAAGAATCGCATCGTACAAACAATTTCTCGTTTTGTTTTTAAATTAGCGAAGTCTCGTATACATGAACATCATGATATGGATCTTCGATTTGTTTTGAATATCTTTTGGGCTACGCGATGCATAAAAAATTTTCTTGCAAATTTGTCCGACTCTCTTGCGTATACTTTTACTACGGATCAGAATGAAACTCTGGAAGTGAAATCAATGCTGTGCAGTACAGTAACGTTTCGTTCGTTCACACGCTGGAAATCGCTAGCGATACGAAAGAATAGACATTGCCGGAAGGCAAAAGCTGCTGAAAGTTCAGTGATTGCCATACTTGATATCTGTTGCTCGTAGAATTGGGTATTTTCACGTGTTTCTTGCTCTTTTTACATACCACATACGTAGACACCTAGATACTTACGAACAATATTTTTTCTTCCCAATTTCTACAAGTAAAGAATCCTTTGGTTGTATCGTAAAAATAGAACGAATAATTTTTTATTAACCCTTTAGAAATCCGAATATGCGAAATGACTTTATACAGATTGTTTGGACGATAAAGATTGTGAGCTTGCTTTCATTCCCATAGCATGAACGTAGTTAATTGTATCATATAGTAATGATATTTAAAATTATTTCATATAATATAACAAAATAACATTTCTTTGTGGCAATACGTAGACAGATGCTTATGAACGATATCTATCGATATCGAACCGTTCACAACGTTTGAATACGACATACATTTACTGATTGTCATAAGAACCAATCTGCGATGAGCTTGTTTTAAAGACTGGAGGATAAATGCAATCGAGCAATTGGTTTCACAGGCTCGGCCTGTTAAAACCTCAACCCCGGTAGTAAGAGTTTCATTCATTTGTTCAAGGGAAAGGGTCACTGTTCGTAGTCTAGCCAGCATGCACGTTGTATGTTGTCGAAAACAATTAGAAAAGTGCTTTGTTGAAGCGTTTCAGGGTGCGTGGTGTCCGATAATACGGATTTGGTGTTTGACTTCTGAAATCGAGATGAAAGAAGTGGTCCGCTTAACAGATTTAAATCTCTAATAATTGACGAACAACAATGTTCGAACCCCGTGATCGTCAATGTAAAAAGAAAATCGGTCGTTGTGTTGAAACATAAAAGTAACAGAGAAAATCTGCTAATTTGAAACGTATTGGAAAATTTTTCAAGTCGGAACAAAGATGATATATCGAAAAGAAAAATGGAAATATTTTAATTTTTTTATGTTACACGACGCAAAATGCTAGAAAATCCTGGTTATGTTCAATTTATGATAATTCTGTCAGGATGAACAGGAAAGCAAGCACGTTTCACTTTCGCACAAATATTTGTTGCCTCGAAAAGCAATCGAAATTAATATCGCAATTCGTTAATGATTATTTTGTAATTTCCCTTCGTGCGCGTTTCATCGCATGTCTAGCGTACATGTTTTTCATGCAAAGCGCAAATTAATATAGTTTCCGTGTAATGGTCGAGCAAATAATTTCAGAGAGGGGTCGAGTATAAATCGTGCATAATTAACGACGAAACGTATTTTTAATTTAACTCGGCCGGAACATTTTATTCTTTCCGGCGGTTTTAGTGTATTCTATGCTCTCTCCTCCTCTGCCCATATTATCTTCCGCCGCCGTGAATCTCTTAATTATTTTTCTCGCTTGTTTTCACACGCGAGCAGCTTTTTTACGCTTCTTTTTCACGGTTATGAAAACCGGGTAGTGAAAAAATTATTACGATGTGATTTTACGTTTCTTCGTGAATATTAAATTACATCTATATATAAGAACGTTGGAGCGGTGCCATTTGATAAAGTTTGAAGTCGCGAAACTGAAAATATGTATTTTTATTAGGTGTTTAAAACTCGATAACCCAGATAATCCACCCCGTGTGTAGCACGTACGTACGTTTCAAAATGAGAACTACGCGAGATCCATTACAAAGAATTAGGATGAGCTAGTGGGCGACGAGTATGATTGATGCGAGGGCGTGGATGCTCTCGGATTACCGAGTGAATTGTCATTGCCAATAGTATTCAAATATTATGATCCATAGGGGTTTGATGTACACAAATATTTGTGTTTTCCCCATTTAGGGGAATTACCAAAATTGTACCATATTTTAGTTTCATTGCAATTTTTGTATCATTTTCTTCGTAAATTTTTGTTTGAATATATACTATTCTAAAATATCATTTTAAATAAATATGATCATAAAATATCATTTTAAATAAATGAGAGTAATTTCATCTAGATACATAGTTTGCGGGCGACATTTAAATTGCTTTAGAAAAAGAGAAGAAAATGCCTCGTCCATTTCCATTGAATTAAATTACTATCACCGTATTCCGAAGTGGAATCAAGATTTGTTTTTCTCTTTTTTACTTACATATATCGTTCTTTTCATGCTGTTCGAATGTATTTGCTTCCAGTTGATATGAACAACGACGGAATAGTTAGGGAAAGAAAGATGAGAGAGAGAGAGAGAGAGAGAGAGAGAGAGAGAACGCGACCTGGAAGTCTTAGTTTCACGATACGCGATGGTGTTAGGTCGTCGCCAGGGGTGTGCACTTTACTTTCAATCCGTAACGTGGGTCTGGATTCTCAGCGGTTCGTAGATAACGCACGTTCAGTCCCATTTGAGCCTAGAAGGGCTGTCTTTTCCTTCAGCATTCTGCTTGGCTGACTTATCCGACCTTGTGTGCACATACAGGCACGGGAGTCTCTTCTTTTCAAGCTGAATTCGTGTAAATAGCTACATTAGCTCGAATAATGATCTAATGTAATAATTTAATACTTTCGCTCGTCATTGACTACTCTGGTGACGCTTGAGGATTAACGATTGTATTTAGCAGAGCGATTAACATCGTAGGAAGTTTAAAATTGGACCAAAAATTTATTAGGTATGTAGTATGTAAATTGGTTTAATGATTTTAGATTATTAAATTTTCATGCGTATGAGGTTATTTTAAATTCAAGTATTTTCCCGTCTTGTGTAATTTTAAAGAAATACAATTGTTGTTTATGTAATTTTACTTAAACGAAGTTGCATGATGAAAATTATTCCGATGATTTAGTTTATTTTACATGATACATAGATAAAATTTTGATTTCGTTTAAAGAGGCATCGAGCCAATGTACATACTTGATAGTTTGTCTATGATCTTTCCATTATTGTATATTTTATGCGAAATGTTTGTTGAAGTTCGTTCGCGTTTTGAAGTAGAAAACAAAATTTTGTAAGATATTTCGCATCTAATTTATACTTCGTATTATAAGCATGGCATAATAACCGTAAAAGTGTTTTTTAGTAGTTTACTGAATATTTGCAAATTGTTCCCAGAGCAATTTGTTGAATAATATTAAATTCAAAAGGAAATTCATTAGCGTAGCTGTGTATTTACGAGCAACTTTCCAGTTACAACGTAGGTTGTGATAATGATCGTGATATTTAAGACTACGTTAAAATTTAATAACTTAATATAAGCGTCATTTCTGCTCTGCTCAGATTTTCTAAATAGTTCGTCGAGTTATCAGTGTATATGTGCAACTTCCTTAGTTCTAATTTATATTTCGAGACAAGATGGTACTAAATTTTGACCTCACGCAGCTATAATTCCATTGTACTTTCTAACTTTGGGTAACAGCGTTCTTAATGCCAACGAGAATTGCCTGCTAAAATTCTTCATACTTTCGCTATATTTGCATAGTTTGTTGCGAGATAAAATGGAAATAGATTGTTCCAAAATCTTCTTCAACGTTCGAAACGTTAATTCTTAGTTGGCAAAGTTTACCTTTAGATTTGACCTTTACGAGCAACTTGGTTGCTTAGTTTATTTATACCTAATTCGTATGGGCCTTACCAAAGAATTTACTTTGACATATTAGATTACTACCGTAAGCATACTTGCGGAAAAGCGGTGACCCAACGCTTGAAAGTATCGGCAAAAAACGGCATTGCCGAATCGACTCGAATCGAATTGAATCGTATTGAATTCAGTTGAATGAGATCGTATCGAATTGAGTCGAGTCGACTCGAGTCGAATCGAATCGAATCGATTTTCAATCCGGGCACTGGAGTTCCGACGGTGTACGTCGCGTCACGTCATTTCCGTTCCATTCTACTTGTCCTGTATTTACATTTCGCTAGCGGCGAATTAACCCTACGAAAGGCATCGTTCTCTCGCAGGAACTAGTATCCTGTCGCCGCGGGTGCCTCGTCGGTGGGTGTCGTGTCGGTGGGTGCCATTACTGGCGTCGACGCCACGCGTGTGTCGCCACGGCTCGCAAGTGGCGCGTCGAGTGCTTACAATCAGCTGGGCTTGTCCGCAAATAACACCGGAGGATGATTATGATTGAATAAGGCCCGTAATTGAGGCTATTGAGCAATTATATAAATAACAAGCACACACCACGGACACCGACAGCCAGCAGAAGCTTATAGACGGAACACGGGCCCCATAAACGCATACCACGAGTGCGACTGGTGGACAGCCTGGGGTGTTATTTCAGTATGATGGGGAGAGAGTGGCACGGGGGTATGGCTCGTTCTACGGGGGATGGTTCTCCCTTTCTCTCTTTATCGTTCTCCCCTGGCCTGGTTGTCGAGGCAGGAGCGCCAGCCGAGTTGCCTGGAAAATTACAGTGCAAACATAACCTGCACCTATATGTATACCGCGTGCCCTCGGCACATCGCGTTGCTACGTTAGTGTATACGCCGTTAGGCGGGGCCGGTGATCTCGAATTCCCTTCCTTTTGCCTCTCCACCATCGAACTCTTATCATTTTAACTACCAACCTCCGCGATCAGTTCGATCTCTTGACGCTGTTCCAAACAGAATCATGAATATTGTCAAGCTAAAATAAGTCTCCGAAAATTGATCGTAACACCGTTCTTTCATTTGCGGAAAAGACTATAAGGTTGATGTTCCAGAGTGGTCGAAGAAGGGAGAGATTGAAGTTTAATCCTTAACGGTAGAGCTTGCCGAAAGGTAGCTGGAGTGTGATTAATTTCTTATGAGGGATGAAAAATGAGATTCGAGTGTCTGCTGTTTAATGAACGTTGTACGATCTACAAGGTTGCTGGTTTTTAATTTCAATGGGTATGAGATCGCGTTTCGCTTGTTTGGGATTGTACGAAGGTTCGAGCGAAGTAATAAGTATCGCCATCGCGTTAACAGACTATCGAGAGATCTTTTTTATATTTTGTTGGAACGCGTAAATCGATAAATAATAGTTCTTATTTAACTAGTGCGAATTACGTGCGATTCCGAATGGTGTTAACTACTATGTAGCTATGCAGTTGTTTTGAAACCACTCACGCACGTTTACTCGGATTATGTACTTAAACGCGATGTTTTCATCTTATCTCCTCGTGTTGGAAAATATCCTGTTTGTTGATTGAATTGTGTTTAAATATTTTTAAAAGCTTTGCAACACGAATATGTAAAAATTCAGAGAAACAAGTTTAAGGTAACAATTTCAAAATACGATAGAATAATATTTGATAACACCTATTTATTTAAAGCTTTATATTTCGACAGGTATTTCTTGTTTTTTACCACTTAACTATACCTGTTAACTATCTAAAAAATATTCACAATCTAAAAGATAATCTTTCTTTCTATATACTCTTTCTATATTTGCTCCGATATATTTCATGTTTAATGTTCAATATTACTCCTATATACATTTTAAACGTAATTCGCTAGAATTCTTATACATTATTTCATCTTTCCCAGTGAAAATTTTTTGAACATTGCTCGTTCTCTTATTCGAGCAAAGAGGGCAACATCGCAAGAACCTATAATTACTTTCCACCAACCTCTGATGTTTACCTCCTAGAGGTGGACTTCGGAAGGAAATGGCAAGGGATGAAGCTCGATACACACGGAGTTGGCGTTTTAATCAGGGTGTCGCGTTCGTCTCGGGTATCTAGGATAGGACGGTGATACGGGATGCATGGAAGCAGAGAAGCGTCAGACAGGCGCCAGCCAGAACGGTGTTCTGGCTCCGACGCTGACGGAACCAAGAGCTGACTTCATTTTCCACAGATCGCCCTTTCGCATTCCGTCTATATACGATCGGTCAACGCTTTTGTCCACGCGACAGGGTGCCGAAACACCCTCCACAGGGGGTTCCTTTTACCTCTAGACGTATGGATTTACGTCTTACCCCGCTACGAAGATCGATAGCTCTGGATATGAAACCGATATCGACGCGTGCGAAAAATTCTCCTGACAAGGATACCATCTTCGGACCCCTTGTTTAGGAATTTTCAGCTTGCCCAACAGAAATCCTCGTCGTTCGCGTTCTGACATTATTTTTCTTGTCTCTTTCTACCTTTCCCTTTTCTTCAAAATGCTTAATTTAAATAGCGTTAAACGTCATTTGTTTATCTGTTTTATTGATTGTCCTCTTCGATCCATGTTTTTGCGACAGCGTTAATTTCTGTTTGATTTATTCTTTCGAATTAAAATTTGAAAAATATGTACTGCCATCGTCCAAACCCAAATCGATTCGTGTAGTCTTGGAACGAAGATGAACGATGTAACAGAACACGATAGCTGGAAATTCTTTTTTATAAACCCGTGGAAGATTTAGAAAGTTTAGTCGCAATTCGATAACGTTTTATTTGTCGTGGAATTTGAATTATTCAATGCTGCGGATATACCATTATGCAGAAGGTGTTGGGTATAGTGCTGTTTTCCCGAAACGAAAACGTAGGTACGTTATTTACCGCACAGGACACATGATTAATCGTAAACAGTGGATAGAAAATTAGTCCCCCTAAGATAATTAGTTAACATAATTAATTTTCTTGACTACCGGCAGCATGGTTTGGAATACCAAACAGGAACTGCTGGTTATGTTCAGAAAAATGCTTTGTCTAAAGAGAGGAATAGTAATCGATCTTATGTTACTTGCTGCGTTACTCTGAGTTCTGTCGACGAAACGTTAACATAGCGTACATTGATATCTACCACAATATTTGTCAATCAATTTCCTAATCAAATCGATTGATATAAAATTTCAAAATTTTTTAATTTGAGGAAGCAACGAACTGGTTTTCGAATACATTTCAACGATGGTTCTTAATATAAAGTAATTCGCAAAATAGCATTCGTAATGTATTACAAAAAAGGAAAGATTGTAAGTGTGAGGGATTATATACATAGTTGCATCTTTGTTTGTAATTTCATTTTGAACAAATTGAAAATCGTCTGGTGCGAATCGCGAGTTTTTTCGCACGATAACTATGTCGGAGAAATTGAATTTTTTCGAGGCGTATTATAATTCACATCCCAACACGAAATTCCGGCGACATTGAAAAGATGAATATTGTCGTCTTAAGGAGCGAATGTGTTAAACGTAGTTGTACGGAAGAATATTCGATCTCGAGCCTTCCGCTGGGATACGCTTATAAAATTAAGGGATAATGAGAATTAACGAGAATGATAACAATCTGCACACAACGATATTTTCTTCGCGTTATCGAGGCAACGTCGCTGAAGGGAAGGCCTCGAAATGAATACAGATTCGCAGTGTTTTAACTCGGTATAAGGGTCGAGAACGAGAAAGTATGCGCATTAGCCTGTAAAATAATGTCGAGGAACTAATCATTAGCAGTTCCCTTACTCTTTTTTCGACTTAGCTTTGACAGTGTATAACCAATTGCTTATTTGCTATGTAATCGACTTTACGAACAAGAGTCAACAAATGCAGAACCAACCAAGTAAATGGTCATTGGAAATGAAATTTGTTCATATTCTCGATTACGTTCGATTACGCCAATTTTCTCACTTTTCTTTTCGTTTACTTTTCGACACGCCTCTTGTTTATAAGAATATCGAGCACAGTAATTCGATCACTCTCAAAAGTTCCACGTACTTGTCAGCTAGCGCAGTCTGGCTATCCGGGACTCGTGAAGCACCCTCGATGGCTCCTGTGCTCTAAGCACCCTTCGTCACTTTTCTGAAAATCTTTAACCGCTCTTAACTCCTTCCTCTTTTAGCAACTTTTTAATACGGTCCGTGGCAGCTGAAAATACCCAAGACAAGTCGAGTATGTGTCTTTTTTCCTCAGTCGAGGAACGTACACGCGGTAATCCAAAGTCGTTAATATTGAAATATTAATATCGCCGGGGCAACCTCCGCGAAGTGCAAATATCATTTCGAAGAGCGAGCCGGGACAAAATGAAACAGGCGAAACGGACGGAATATTCTGTAACAAATTAACTTGGACCGGTACCGGACCCGGGGAGAGAGGATCGATCCGCAGCGATATCGCTAAATTTTATGAACCGTTTCGCGGAGTTTTAATATTTCATTCGCCTACAACGCTTGTCCAGTGCTTTTAAAGCGGCGATCATTTGATTTCCGTTTTCGGTAACGCCGAATATCATCGCGAGGAATTAAGACGATTATCGAAATAATTTTATAACGTTTACTGGTAAATACCGTACCATAGATTTATGAGCTCGTTTGTTCTGGATCACGGCTACCGTGCCCCACCGAAATGTTCAAATAAAAGTGGTTAGCACATAATAAAATGCGAACGATGCTCTTAAATTTCTGTTATGCACGAGAACGTTTGGAAAATCAAGCTTGATTCGAGCGAGAACGTTCATGGGATTTTTGGGCAAGCATAGGTTGTCTCTTTAATGTTTAATTAATCCTAAATAAGTGGAATATACGTTCGCCGATAAATATCTCATTTGACAAGCCCCCGGGTATCGCGTCTGTTTAAAGTACCGCCAATGGAAAGAGTATTCGTCGAAACACATATTGCCAGTGTGCCTGCATATTTAATTTCGTGTGTCATCAAAAGCATCGGCTCGGTAGAAGTTTGGAAATGCACGCGGCCCCGGACCAAGTTTTACGACATCGTCAAAATGAAATTCCTGTTTATTCATGGTATGCGTAATTCAAAATGGCATCGCTCCCATCGCGAGAAGACTATAAATGTTCATCGCAAGATACATTTTCATGCGTCTACAAGACGTATGCCATCGTCCCTAAGATTTAGAACACTCATTTTAAACAGAGACAATCATTCTGAAAAATATTGTTGCACTCGGGAACCATGGCCTGCCGTTCGAGTACTTTTATTCATACTAAAATTATCAATCTTTATCACGTACCTAAATATACATGTTATAGATAGAATATTGTAATTAAAGTGATAAATAAAGCTGAAAATAAAGGAGCGCATATACATATGTACTCGTGTTTTCAGCTCGATCGAGGACAACGTTAATTCTGTCGAAAGCACCTGCGTAATATCAATTTTATATTGAAGCAATGGAAAGAATATACCGCACTGTGTAAATAATAGAATGTTTGAATAGCGAAATATTTGGGTAATAGAGATTACTATCGTATTGAATTGTTTGAGAAGATCTTATCGTTTTTGACAATCGATATTAAATTCTATGGAGTATTAAGTTGGATTGAAAAAGGATTATCCATTACGAGCGTTTAGCAAATAGCAAAATACCGAATCCGAGCAGATATTGGTCCTAGTTAAACGCAGCAATTAAACAGAAAAATCCACAATTGGTTAATGGGAAATGTATCATTTTTCAATGAGACAACGTTAGGCTTTACAAATTACGACAACGTGCGTAAATAAGTATCCTGTATAAATAACTTAAATCGTCAGAACATTACCGAACAAAACTCGTTAATCGTTATTTTTGATATTTGATATTAAATCTATATACCTAGAAAAAGATATTACAATTTAATCGATATCTAGATCGATTGCAATTCTTGCTTTCTCTGCTTTATAAAACTAACGTATAATGTTACGGAGGAACGTCATGTTCCTTTACATCTGGTTTTTGATATCACACGTCCGTGTGTAATGTTTAAAATCATAGGTTTGTATTCGTACAGACCGCTCGCGCAAGGATTCATTATATTAAAAATCGCACGTGGTCAAACAAAGAGAAAACAAACCAGCGGATAATACAATACGCGCGCGCAAACAAGCAGGGAACCTACTGTACAAAAGTTTCGTGATGTTTGTGTTGTCGCTCGTGATCCATCTCTCATCACCTTGTGTATATTTTTATCAATTTTATTTCTGTGCCACATATGATTCGTTCTATATGCGTAAGTAATGAAAATAATAATGCGTTCAAATGCGTCTAAACGAATTAAAGCGGCAAATTAGGAGCTGTTGTTGCAAAGCAATTTTGGAAATTAAAGTCATAGAATTCTATCTCGAATAATTTTTCTAGTAATCTCCGATTCTGTTATATCGGAATATATACTTACCCTCTTTTAAAAGAATATCAAACTTAGAAAATCAACAGAAATGGGCTTATCATATTCTCCCCGTGTGATTTTCTTGTAGATAAATAAAAAAAATTCACGCGAAAGCTTTCCTTCCACCGCTGCACACACTTATTTCTCTCGTAGCCCCTTACCCCACCTTAAAATCCAAAGTCTACACGTGTACATTTTCCTGTTAAACATCGTCCTGCTATACCTCCAGAGGAAGACGAAATCTTACCGTGCGAACAGCAGCACTGGTTAAATAAATAAAAGAAGGAAGGAAGGAATGGAATGGAATGAAACGAAACGAAACGAAACGAAACGGAAGCCATTAGCAGAGGCGGAAGCAGCGGTGGATGCGAAAAGCGGCCTGCAAATCTACCGTGGAGGAATTTCGTGATGTTCCGTGTTGCTCGCGCGATTCGTCTCTCATCATCTCGTTTATATTTTTATCACGTCTATTTCCATCCATCCTTTGGGATTCTGTGTACGTAGTATTACGTGTCCCGGCACCGTCTCCTCTCGACCTAGCTATGGCCATATACCCGTTTCAAAACCGTGACGTCGTGTCGGATCGCGTTTCTAGCGCGAGCGTGTACGCGCCGTATAGGCACTCATTTGTGTACCTGAAATTCCTGCAAATCCTCGGGAATCTGGTTCGCTGCGCAAAAGGCACGCAACGACGTATTCGCTCGATCGCAGAACAAACGTTTGCCACCCCGTCGGTTCATGCATGGACAATTTCATTACCTGTATCGGGGGCTTGGTGACGCTGGTCTGGTGGTTGCGATGGCGGAAGCGAGAGGCACGAAGGGTGCGGGGAGATCTGATGTGGGTGGCTCGACCAGTGGGTGGCGCACGGTTGGCGAGTGCGGCGGCGTGTGCAGGCGAAACTACACTATTAAATGGTGTCCTGACGGGCGCCAGTTAGGTGCACCGGGGTATGGCCCATTCTCGTCGTGTCACTCTGAATCTATTTGCATAGTAATGGCGCCGTGCTTCCCTTTCCTCCTCCACCCTCCGGCTCGCCACCCTTTAACGTATAAATACCGATACGGAAGCTTTTCAGCCGAAGAAGTTCTCGCCATGGTTCCTTCATATTGCCGGATACACCAAAGTTTCTCCTAATTCCTTGATATTTGCTCTTCCATAGTTACGCGATGTTTTTTTCCAATTTCTTTAGTCACGGAGCAGAAAATTTTATGTTCGCCACGAATCACATATCGTTAGCGTTTACTTGCGATTTAATTGGAAAAAGTTCGATCGAAATTTATAGATTAGAGTATATGATTTATATTATGTATCCATAAAATTACTGCGAAGAATTAGTTCGCTAGTTGTAGCGTTAAAATATTCAGTAACGTATCGTATACGCGTTTGACACGAGTGTAATTGAAATCGTGAAATTCATTCATTACGTAAATTCATATAAGTGTTAATGTTGCTGATAATTAGGAGGCTATTGCGAACCGGCTCCGGTGTTTCACCGGTTAGAAGACAGTCAAGAGACAGAGTTAAAGCTTACTCGAGCAATGAGTCGCGACCCCCAATTATTCGTTATAATTCTAATTATCTCGCATACTCCGAAAATCCGCAATTCTCCGTACCAGATATCCATGGAAATGTATCTCGAGACGGAGTTCGCGATAATTAGGAGCTTGCTTGGAAAGCGTAAGACGATTACGACACTACCATACCGTAGACATCGACGACGATGAATACGATGAACGGGGTGAAAAGTGGTTGCTGGGTTGGCGGGAGGAAAGAAGGACTAGGAGGATGTCTGCTGCTTTCCATTAGAAGAATAATAAACTATAACCGATATCTACTGCTTCCTAGGAAACAGGCAACTCTATCCCTCTGGTGGATCGAACAGGGGGTGGTTAACAGGAGGGGACTGTTCGGACAGGAATGGCTGAGTAACAGAAAACTGCCGTAATGGAGGTTAATTACGAAGGGGTGATTGTGGAGAGGGAAGATCGGTGGAAGTAGAGAGAGCATTGTAGGTTCCCCTTCGTTTCTCTCTTTCTCTCACTTACGCTTTTCTTCTTTCGCTTTCCTCTTTTCAATTTCATCCCCTCTACCGTTCGCATTTCTTGCAGTTCTAAGGTTCGGTAAAGGCAAAGCTTTGGCTCGGTTGCCAGGGTACGGTCACACCCAGACGGTTGAAGCTTCCTTCAATTATAAAAATACGGTTATCCTCTACTCTTTAACTTCTACGGTATTTTTCGAAACGCTTTTGCCGCGAACTTGCGTGTACTTGATCAGCTCGGACAATTCTTTGTTTCTTCGTCAGAATCAAAACCCAACCGTCGAATGAATTGCAATGTCTTTTCGGAATTTATGTCGTAAAAATCATTTTATGAGACGACCTGGCATTACAAGTATCTCCTAACTAATGATTACGACGTTTTTCTTTATCTATGAGAGAATAATAGCTTTGTTAAAAAGACCAGCAATGACAAAAATATGTTCCTCTAGTTTTATTTTCTTTTTTCTTCTATCGCTGATTCGAAGTCCTTAATGAAGCTGAGGGCAAAAATGGACGCAATTTCACATCTTAAACGCGATCAGCCGTGATTTCTTTCATAATTGGTATCCTTCGACCCACCCGTTCTTTCTCGAATTTCTCACGGCTCTCTGGTTACAAGCTGCTTCACTATCTTTCTTCCGCTTTCCTTCTTCTCGTCTGAACCTTAACACGGAGCCTCCGAACGCGAAGATATGTAGCATTGTAGCATAACTCACAAGCGGCGTTTCCATGGCGTTTCAATGGTTGTCGTGCTCTCGCATATCGATAAAATCCTCGTTACTTTTCCGATTTCTTGCGTAATCGAAACGCCTCGATGATTCGTCATTTGTCATAGTTATCTTGTCTAGTCTACCGAGAGGCAAAGAAAAAAGGAAGAAAAACAAGAAACGAAGGAAAAAAGGTAGAAGAAATTACGAGAGCGTCGGAGCGATCAAATTGAAAATATCTTGTGCAATCGAGTTGTTTCTTACTTGTTAACGCGTCATCCTTCTTGTGGCCCTGAACCGCGAAAACGATAATTCTGAGAACTCTTGTCGTGATTAACGATACCTTGCAATTGACTTGATTGTAGGTTTGTAATTTGTAGGATTGTTATTACTATATTTTTTGTATCCTTGTCACGATAAGAATAAGGTATAAATTACTTGAACGCGAATAAGGAAATTTAAGTTATTCGAAGCTTTCAATCTTCGAAAATGGTTAAGTTGTCACGCTTTCCTTCTTAAATAATATAATTTGATCGTGCGGTTATGTTAAATTGCTGATTTTTTGTCACTCTTCTAGTAAGCAAACAATATAATTGTGTTCGAAAATTTTTTTGATGCTATATTCGTAAGAAAGATTGATTGGAGGTATGGATTTAGTCTCTTTCACGGCCGTATACTGCAGATTTAAAATACATTAACGGAGAGAGCACTAGTCGTGGGTGCGCAGGATCGTGTCGCTTCTCTTTTTTTGTCTGTGTTTGAATTTCCACCGGAGCGAACTCTGAGAGATCCGAATAGGCGTCGGTGAGCGTCGAGGTGGAAACGGATGATCTCTGCAAGTTAATTTGTAACTTGAGCATTCCGCCCGGAGGATTGGGGCGGTTTCTGGAGGTGGTTGACAGGGTGGAAGCAAGGTACACGGTACCTTGGGGTTGTTTGTTGCGCTAATGTCTAATTAGTGGAGTGGTATCACGTCGCAACGAAAGCCGTTGTCGACTCTGCTCTCCTCTGCTATGCTTCCATGAAAATGGCTTATCTAGCAATCTACCGGATGCATGGTGTTCTTTTTATTTTCGTTTCGTGGAGATTGTGCTGCTAATGTGAGCGCTCATCGGTTAACCATTTCATATTTGTTTCTTAATAAGGTATTTTTGCAGAGATATAAAATGCTTTTACAGGACAAATTCGTAATTAATTTGAATCTTTGATCGATTGTTAATGTCATTAGAAGAAGTGCTTCTTATTTAATGAACAAAAAGATTCGAGGTTTTGATATCGATTTTATACATTACGCGATAAAAGTCATCTAATGACAAGTGAAATCCGGTAGTGGAACGTAATGCACCGCTTGTGTCATTCCATATACCACCTAGCGATTGGCTTTTTTCAACGCACTTAGAAAACGAGTCTACCATGAAAAGGGAGGCAAAGTGTCTTATGTTATATTTATTTTACATATCTTGTGAGATATTCATTTATTGGCTAGTAATATTATTAAACCAAGGGCCAGTAAATAATAGACTCTACATGTTTGTTACACAAACAATTTTCACAATTTAGACATTTTCGAAGTGGATTCTAATGTAGTGAATTTTAATCTAACGCGTTATATGTTCAAATTCAAGCGAAAAGAAGATGTGTAAAAATCGGGATATTGTAAATCGATTTCAAGAGTGGACGTGTTAAATTCGTTCGAATGTTCGAAAGTAATTACAATCGTTTAGAAAGACATGGAAACTCGCCCAATTGAGACCGTTGACGATTTGCACGAGCAGCTTGCCTCTAGCAAGCGATCTCTTAAACTCTAATTCAGCCACATACCACCGCTTCCAAGTGGTCACTATGCTGTCTACAAAGACGCATTTTATGGTTCTATTGCCTTCTATCGTCTTGGGAAAATAAGCAATTTTACTTTATTCGGTGATGTAAAAGCCGACCTACGGAAAACGATTAACTTGCAATCGACGTAGTCGCGAAAGCTTTTTTACGCCTACAATAAAACGGTTTATTCTGCTGGTGTGTATTAATGGAAACTAGCTTGAACCTACACCAGCTGCTTTAGATATTAACCGTTATTCTCTCTGCGATTAATTTCGCTCTTTCAATCTCACTTATCAGAAAACCAACTGGAAAGTACACAAAAATTCGGTGCAAATATTCACTAACCAGCGTATTCAAAAAATATATTTCTCAGTTTGGGTTTTAAAAATAATCATTCATTAAAGATAGCGAGGAAATTACACATTCGATCGTCCCGTGAGTGGAAGGATCGCGATCGTCGAACTGAACGCGTGACCGCAAAGTTTCTGGACGTAGCGCGATCAAATATTAACGACATACCGTACGGTTATCGGATCATCGTATCATCGATCTTCCTGAATCTGCTTCGCGACCGTCACGAGTTCGTAAATGCGTAAGGGAATCCTCGTTTCCCTAGCAATCGATGTGATCCTTTGGGACAGTTGATTACCATCTCGTGCATTTTAGAGAAAGTTTTGAGTTTCGTGACTCGCGTACATATGTAGATGTTCTATCGGAAGTTTCTAATGTCCATTTCGATTCGATCAATTTTAATGTTGGTTTCTAGCTACGCCGGAGTTCTCTAACTGCATTTCGATAGATTAAACAGGTTTACACATGTAAAATATCAATGTTCTTTGAATTCTATCGGGTTGCTCGAGACATCAAATATTTCTTCGCAAGAACGAAATGGAAGTGATAATAAAATTGTAAAAGTGGTTTTGGTCTTCGTAGAATAGAATGCGTAACTGTGCTACCATGGCCATTTTTTCTGACTCCAGAAGCATGATGTAACATTCTACGCCATGGTGTACGGTAATCCGGTATACTTCCATGGAATAATCAACAATTTCCACGTTCTATTCTGTATTATTACAGCACGGACCTTGTATATAACTGGTATAATGCAGTGGGACGCATTAAAGGCCGGATAAACCTGCCAGCCGTACAATAACTGGTACGAGCTTTGGGAGGCTGCTTTCGTGCCACTCTATTCTTCTTCGTCCTTCTCTTTCGAACTTCTCGAGTGTAACTCGAGGTGGTCCACAGGTGGTAGCGCATGATTAATGATTCTTACTACGCCTTGCTTGCTCAACACGCCTGAAAGAGATCATTCTATCGCACTCAACGGATTTCATGAGGTTCGTGTATCTGCTTTAACAATTCTCACAGAGTGGTTTAGATCTTATTTCGTATTTTTCGTTTTTTTTATATTGTCACGGTAGTCTATAAATCCGAATTCGCATTCGTTGTTTTTTAATATCTGATAAGAAAATTTATCATGTGAACTACGAGCTCGAGGATCGAGAGGGCGTTGCAAAAAGATGGTACGAGCAATTTTTACGTGACTGCGACGGGTCACAACGTAAGATTCTGTAAATACATTATCCAGATTTGCTGGCCGTCTCAACGTCGAAAAACCTGCGGTATCCAAAGAGCTTTGCCACGTGGTACGATCCCACGACGTATCTCGTCTTTCTTCCGTTCCCTGCTTTCCAATTTCTCTCCGCTTCCTCCTCCTTTTTCTTCTTCTTCTCCTCCTCCTCCTCCACCTCTTCTCTCCCTCCTCCTTCTTCTTCTTCTTCTCCTTTCCAATATCCTTTTCCCACCGTTACATCCGTAAACTCTCTTACGTATTTATCCTCCACGGCCTTTTTGGCGTCCAGTCCCGTGTGTTTGCGCCGATATTATTTCATTTTCCGCTACTCCAGCCCACTCTCCGTTGGACGCTGCAGAGACAACTTCCCGTCGGGTTATAAGGGATGTGTAACCTTATTTGCTGGTGCATGGTTGAAGTCATCTACGTTATCTTACCTAGATAGGAGTTATTTCTGTCGGTATCGCCGCCTTTATTTCTTCATCGTTGTTCTTTTTTCGAGCATCTTCTTAAAGGAAAATATGCTATATACAAATTAGATTGATCGGAAAATCCTGTCACGTTTCTGTTCTTTGAAAGAAAGAAAATTAACTAAAATCTTTATAAATCGAAACGGCCGATTCATCAGACTTGAAACGAGTCAATTTTAAATGTCTGTTTTGGTCATCGATAAATTTAAACGAACTATCGAAAGAAAGTCCATGAATCTGAGAATCTTTATTCCTATCATTGTCTCTTCCGCTAGTCGAATCGATATATTTTCCTAGCACTCGGAACTCGGCATGAGCAGGACACGTCACTTTCCCGAGAACATCGAGGTCTTCCGGCGACATTTTTAGATATATCCTAGCATCGGCTATATCCGTTTGGTTACGCTGGTCGTTCGTTATATACGGCACACATATCCCGCGACGCACGTACACTCGTGCCCACCGAGTATAAGTATAGGTATCAGAGCCTGGCAGGAGTTTCGTTTCATCCTACTTGTTGGGCAGGGCCCTTCGAGTGGCCAGAGTAAAGAACTTCTCCTTTTCTATCAACTTTTCTCTCCCGTTCGTTCCTTCTCTTAGGACCAAGGGGGGATTGTTTGCACTCTTTACTCTCTTCCTTTCCAGAGCCACTCTCCTTTCTCTTGTTCCTTAGATTCTTGGCTCGATCGGCCCATCCACGCCCCACGGGATCTTGCCACCCCGTCGACCGAACCTCAGATTGCTTTTATACCGTGGATTGATTGACAATATACTTACGTTAGTCGAGTGGACCGTACAGTTATGGAGACGGTCACACCCCCCATTGAATAGCCCTTCTTGCCTTCTTTTTCCTCTACTTCTCCTTATTCTTCTTCTTTTTTTCTATTTCTTCTTCTTTTTTTTCTCGTTCGTCTTTATTTTTTGTTCTCTTGGCTGTTTTGTCTCTATCTATTCATTTTCTTATATTTACATACTTTTACATACTACTACATACTCATAATATACTTTGCCGTTTTTCTTTTTCCGGTTTCCATTTTTCTTTATCTTTTTGTCGCTTCTATCAAGTGATGACCATTTTCTGGTAATATACCGGGCAGAAGAAGATAATACTCCGAATCATTGTATAGAAAAACATTGAAGGATATCCGTTTCGTCCATTGAAAGCCACCTTTCTTTTAACCGTATCAGCGTTACGCAACGCGTCTTTTGTTTCAAGTTCACTGATATATTTAGAAGTTTGTTTGTTCCCTATTCTCCGGATTACGCAAAATGTTGCCCGAAGTGAATTAAATACAGGCCATCTCGATATTTCAGAGTGGTTATTTTATAGGAAACTGTCGACTGGTGTGTATCGTAAATCCATTGTCGGTATGTTGGGCTATCATGAATTGTGCCCTTGGAGAAAGTGAACGAAAGACAAAGTACACCCTGGCGAAACCATTTCGTGTGATCTGCTCCACCCAGAGACCCGTATATTGCATCGTAAATCCTCACTGCTCGGAAACGATGAACTGCAAATTGCAAATTACAAATCTGCAGTTGTACTTCTATTTCAATATTTCTATCAAACCATGATTTTCTTAAATATCAATATTAAACGAATATTTCGTAGCTTACTTCTCAAACTAATAAAAGAATTTACTTCTGTTCATCAATTTATAGATATATTCTGTTTATCAATATTTATAGATATCGTATAAGTGTATCAATAAATGAATCGTCCGAGCCATTTAAAGATACGTAGACAAACAGCTGATACGATAATGATAGAATTTATTGTGCGAGAAAATTCAAAGGAATGGACCGGAACTTGGTAACTTGTAAAAATCTTACGTCAAGGTCCGAAGGTATCCCTTCTCGCGATCCAGAGAAGGGGCAGTGCTATTCACTGAATTCAGAATGCGTTTGGAGAGTCTCCAGTCCCCTCTTTACCTTTACTATTCTCGGGAAAGACGTATGAATCGTCGTCGGATGGTTGCGGTTCCCTGAGCGTGGGACACTTTAGAGGCTATGTCCCCGGAATACGTAACTCGGGATTTTGATCGTGCATTCTTTCTTATCCTTTTTCCTTCTGCACTCTATCCTCCTATCTTTATGCTTTTCCACTTTTTCTATTTTTTCGGCGCTTACGTTAAAATCGAATTATCCTGTTATGCAAACGTAGAGAATGTATCATCCGTTCGGACGAATCTCTCGTTGTCTGGCCAAGGCCGGCTGACTGGCAGTATCTACTAGAACAAATATAGTGTCTTTGGTTCATCGACTCTAAACTAGTCGATGTTGCAAATTAATATCGCAGAGATAAATTTATTATTAAAATAATAATAAACATGTTATTCTTTCTATATCCGTTACTAAACTATCACTCTGTTTGATATATCCAAAAATATTATTTTTTCAACAAATATACTTGGGGAAATGAAATCCTTCAATTTCTGTAAATATTTCATTGCTTTTGCAGAATAATATACCAAGGAAAACTATAAAGGTTTGCACCTGTTATGTCGTGTGATCTAGGTTACATATCCTTCGTCTGATCATCTCGATGTACTAGATGTTCGTGTAACTTGCGTACTAAACCGAAAATCGGAATGGACCGGACCCCTAAACTGTATTTTACGACTGACAGCATCGTAAAACGTAATGCAGAACGCTTTTGGAACGTTGCTTGACGTACATAAATTCGCACGATGTAAGATTTTGGCAGAGTTGTACTTTGAGATGAAATCGTTTATGGACAAATAGTCATTGTTTAAGTAACAACTATCAACGTATTCCAAACATGTGTAAAGTTTAATCTGTTATCATCAATGGCAAAGTCAATGATAACATTGGCTTGATATTGTATTCTTGCTTCTCTCTTATACTGTTGATTATTTTATATTTATAAATGATAATATGAAATTTAGCGGCCGATGGTTTAAGGATATTTGCTCGTAGCATCTTCGCGTTGTAGTCTATTTTCCTAGGTCTCCGGTACGTTGCATATGATTAATTATAACTATTTAAACTGAATATATTTAATATTCATACAGAACGTCAAATATAATTATGCAACAACTTCGCTACAACGTGGTTATCACGTTATCATTAATATGTAAAATTAGTTACTTCAGGATTAAATTCATCATAAAGTTTTCATGAATACACATCCGAGGCATAATGATAATCGGTTGAATATAATAAACATTTCTGCGTATCGCTTGTCAAGTATTAATGACACATGTCATTTTCGTTAAACTTGGAAGATATCGTAAACGTTCGATATTTCCTATACGCTTTATAACTTGCTAACGGGAAAGGAAATGTCATGCAAAAATGGCGTTGCATCGCGTAAATTAGTCAGCAGATACATCACCATCTGTAACGAAATTTTTGGGATCGCGATCTCCGCAGATTTACTAGAAATTTTATGGGTTAGCACGGTGCGCTATGGAAAGTTAAAGGAATTTTCAGCATAAATGTTAGGAAATTAGTCAGATTATTTATCGAGGGTGTACACGATAACCATTTTTCTTGGTTTTTTCCTCGCGTGCCAGCTTTTCCTCACTTAAGGTTGGCGTTGCACTCTGAACTCCACCCTGAACCGCAAATATTGGCTACCCCGTAACAGCTACTCGTAAAAATCACTTGATTACAACCCCTCCCATATCACCTCGAGGGCCACCGTAAGATGAGGCGGAAAGTAAAAAAAGTCATCCTACGTCCTTTTTATGATCATTGAGGAAAACACGAAATTTGGCACGAAAAAACTTTCAATATTCTATGGATCAGTGGTTCTCATTCTTTACTAAGAGGTAAGAAATAAATGGAACGTTCTTTGAGTTAGTAAAGTAAGTTAATTGCTCTAATAATGAATTTATAAATTGCTAGTTACTGTGTAAATTTTTCAACAAACAAATTAAAATCTTGTTTCGGACAGTTGCAAGCAACCATTATGAAGAAAAACCTTTGCGACTTTGTTCATCGAACGCGGTAGCACGAAATACCGTAACAAGTAATTAAGTTAGAAGAAGATTAAGAGATAAAATGTTTCTGTGTTTTATTTACCATAAACTAGAGGTGGATTAATTCTTGACGCGATGAGAAAGAACTTTATGATTTTTCAAGACGCGAAATCGGAAAGTTTTGCCGGTTTAAAAATATTTTATTACCCCATGGACGTTAGTAAACGAAATAACCTGTTTATAACGATACAAAAACGTTTCGATAAATTACAATAAATAGGTGGTTATTATTTAATAGCTAGTAACATTACTACGTAGCTATCTTTACGTGTTTTTACAATATTCCTGCTCTACTGTAACTGCAACGATTACGAATAATATATGTATTAAATCTGATTATTAAATATTTTCCGCAATCATTCTTCACTGAGTATCACTATTATTAAGTAAATCGTTATTGTTTTAAATGTGCTATCAGTTTCTGTTATCTAAACGGCGATGTTGTAAATGATATATTGCTATGTTGTTATTAGAAACTGTTATTTCGTATTTTAATTTCGGATGGAATTTTCGTTTAGTTTTATGTATAAAAATTTAATCACGAGAAAAATTGTAAACGTGGCATTACTTATAATTTTCCAGTCATAGTAATGACGTCCCAGATAACGCGCCAGCCTTGATATTTCAATAGGTAGGAACCTGATATGATTTGATCGATAAAGCCTCCATGTTGTTGCACGGATACCGCTATATTGTGATTATCGGGGAATTATATAATCTGTTAAATAACATTGGTGTTGATAGAAATATGATATAATACATAAAAGTAAAACCGCATGCTTTCTTCTTATAGACGAAATAATTTTTGTTTCAGATTTTTTTACCTCTATCACTTCTCCTTCTACGCATATCATTACCGATTTAATGGGCAGTACAGCAGCTTGGCCCTTGTTACATCTTGGCTTTTCATACAGGTAAGTATCTTTTTTGATAAATGGTTGGTGTAAGAATTTTCTTGCATATTATATTGTTTGGTAACTATGGAGAGTAGACATCTACGAAATAATATTCACAGGGCAAAAATTATGAAAGTAAATATTTACATGTTGTAATACAAATTTCTACTGTAATGCTATTTTGTTTTAAATTCTCATTCTTATAATATCAATCAATCAATGTTTAGATGAAGACCATAAAAGGCAACCGAAATTTATTAATCACGTCCCACTGTATCTTAAAAATTTAATAATTGACAAACAAAACATGACTTTGTCTCTGGTTCAACATTTCACCTCAAATTCGATCTATACTGGTTTATGTAAAGCCTTTGACTCTGCTAGCCATGTCATTCTTATTTTAGAACTTAAATCCCTTGGCTTCAATGTTAACCTATCCTAGTTATACAGTATAGTTACCTCGCTAACAGGCTTCAAATTGTTAAATTTAATGAATGCTACTCGAAGGCAATTGCTGTTCTCTTAGGTGTCCCTCAGGGATCCCACTTTGGTCCGCTAATTTTTATCCTCTTTATAAATGGTATTTCTTCTGTCTTCTTGCACAACAAAATGTTACTTTTTGTCGACGACCTCAAGATTTATCGAGTAATTGCGTGTGTGAAAGATGCAACTATCCTGTAGAGGGATCTTGATAGATTTACTCAATAATGCCCCAGAAACAGATTAGAAATTAACAATTCCAAACGCAATATAATTCACTTCAATCGTAAACTCACCTCTATCTATCCATTGTCAACCACATCCGTGATCGTGGAATATTCTTTTCTAACAACCTTTCTTTTCAAGTTCACTGCTAACAAGTATTGTAATTCATACCTCATACAAAACACTTGGCTTTATTTATCGTACCGCTAAATTTTTTCCCAATATTTCTGCACTATGTACGCCGTGCTCTATAATTCTTTAGTTCGTCCTCATCTTGAACACGTTTCTGTTATTTGATCTCTTTAATATAAAAATCAAATTATCCAATTAGAATCAGTATAAGCCAAGTTTCTTAGGTTCGCCTCATATTTTAACTAATACACCTATGTCTTAGTATTGTCATGATTGCGGAATTATTCAATCGCGTTTGGAGTTATTGACCGTTGAGCAGCGGCGCACCATAACATAATCATCTTCCCTAATATCTTATACGAAGTAAACTTCTACATTTCTCTACTTTCTTTAAATCCGAACCCTATCCAACTATTACCTCAAATTGTTAAATATTATGTATGCATAATTGCTAACCAGTTTTGTAATATTATTGACTTGTTTTGTAAATCTTTAGGTTTTATCAAACTATCAGCTTGCAACACGGTCCGCAATCATTAATCACCAATTGTAGTAACATGTAACTACAAGCTTTCTTACCCGTTAATTACAAATAAACACTATTATTATTGTTATTTTATGATTCAACTGATATCGTCGCTCAAGATACACTTTTAGGCAAATAATATTTTTCATTTCTTCGTAACTCAGTCATTTTTGGTAGCATATCTTCAGTACCCTTGCTTAACAATTAAATAGCGCGAAGAAAGGATACGATACCAGAGATTTACGTTTATTAGACGTTGTTAATAATTTTTTAAAAGAAAGTAGATTTAGTTAAACAGTTCTAAAATATACCGATTTAACAAGAGAAAAATATGAGAATATCTCAAAGTCTAGCATTGCGTGTACTTGGGTAAAATGTTTCCGGATTAAGACGCAAACGAGCAGTCGTCGTGGATGGTAAAATAATCGTAAGCGGTTCCAACAGGAATACAAGTAGAAAGCGCAAGAACACTTGTTCTCGTTAGTACTGAAAACCTGCGCATTAATCAAGAATACTTTGCGACCTACTTGAGAAACACTCGGCCGAATAAATATGTTCCTGGCGAATTTAACAGTGGTGGTCGTTCGAGGTGGTTATCAAAGAACTCTGCGCAAACAATGAGCACACGCGTTTAGAAATTATGTCACGGAGTACTTTTCCCCTTTGGCGTCTACCGCCTACCGATCGATCACTCCTTTCTGACATCGATCGTGAATTTCTCAAGAGGGCTGCAAATGTGTTTGCCTTTCAAATTGCTTAGCCCCGGATGTTCGTCGTGCGTGAAAATATGTTTTCTCTCTTGTGCGGTCGAGAGCTCGTTCGATTGGACGCTTGAAGCCGGCTGAATTAAATCGATGAGAACCATAATGACGAGGAACGTTACAGGGTGGATTCGTTTTGATGGACGAGAAAGACTAATTGTGGCTCAAATAAGTGTAACCGAATGAAAAAAATTTTGGTTACATTTTTTCACATTCATGTTTTATCTAGAGACAGATTTTATGCAAAGTTGATTAAAACTTTGAATCGTTATAATATCTAAATGAAAATACAACATAGCTACTTTTTGTTAGAAATTAAAAGAGGTGTTGTCCAATCCAGAAGAGTCGTGGTCCACAGCGTATAGTGAGCTATATTGCCGAGTTCTTTTCGCGGTAGATTTAATAATTAGGTGTTCGGGGATTGATTTCCGTCAGTTCGAACGATATAAAACGAAGGACGAATATTTTACAAGGAATTCCAGTGGCTTCTGGTGAAAGTTCTGCTATTGACAGTAACGATAGCGAATGAAGAGCCATTGCTTTGCAGTCTAGACCCTGCCATCGCTCAAACTTAAGTTACGTAAACGCGACCAGGACAATGCACCTGACAGTTCAATCAATGAGAATAATTTAATGCCAACTTAGGATTTCAGTGAGCGGGCATAAATACCATTCAGTTCTAGTTTTCTCCTTTGCTTTAGTTTTCTCTCTCCTTCTCTCTGTCTCTCTCTCTCTCTCTCTCTTTTCCTCTCTCCGAATACATTGTACATACATTTTTATAACGTTCAGAATCAAGTCCATTTACTCTTGAAAATTTTCAGATATTCGTAATCCTATTTATCCCCACGGATGTTATTTATAATTTTTCTTGCATCTAGCTTGATAATATTTTGCGAAAACAATACCTGTTGTAATAATGAACTAATTAGCTCTATATCGATATACGTTAATAATACAAAATTAATTTGTTATTAAATGTATTTAGTTATATATCTAATCTACATATTCAATCGTATCATAAGACATCATGTTGCCTTTCGCCAGAAAAAGAGATCATATCTTCGATTAAGAGACTAAAATTAAGTCTCTGCAAGGAGTATGTTTCATTCCGTTTGATTAGATTAGTCCATAAGAACAATGGATGATGAAATTGTCATTATCACCTCGAAATTACTGTTTCTTGGAGATCTGATAAAGAGCGGACTTAACACGAATACAAATGTTTTGCAATTTTTTTGAAATGTATGATATAACTCAATATTTCGTCATGTCTTTCTACGAATGAGTATTTACTTCGCATCGTATCTGTAAGTCATTCGTAATCGTCTTAATTGTTGACTGCAAATTTCAAGTTTACTGAAGAAATTTTAAATTAAATGAACGATATAGCATACCTTGATAATTGATTTCCTTTCGTTATTTTATCGTTAAATGAGAAAGACTAACTATGTAATCGTAAACATTTCGTTTTCGTAAATGAAATTGGCAAATTTTCAAAAAAGTAAATTTTTCAGTACAACAATTATATCCTAGGTAATCTGATTCGATAGCGTATTTTGATAATGCAATGAATCATAATTAGATCATCGCGATGGGCGTATTAACAGTTATTACTCTAATGACGTTACAATAGCTAGCTGTTACGTTAATAATTGCGTTCGGTATGTACTGTATATATATTTTGCGTGGAAAAATTAAATACCATTAAAGTGCAATGGAGCGGCTAATTAGCCGATAAAAGATACGAATGAATAACAGATTCGACTGTTATATGCTCACAAAAGGAATATTCATTTTATGACACCATCGCGTATTAAAAGTACGGTGGAATTCGTAATAATCTCGAGCAGATCGCGAATTTACGCGGTTAAATGAATATTTTTAGAAGAAAATAATATGGTTGATATACGTAATGGTAAGTCGATCGTATTTAGTTTGACGTATAATTAAATATTTTTAACTAAATAATAAAGAAATCTCGTTTTATGAAAAATTATGTGAAACGAATTATAACGCATTCAAATATTTTTTGTTTTGTTGAGTGGTTTAGAAAAGCCCAAAATTAGTACATTTAAAAGCAATACATAATTAAGTGGTTATCTGAAATGAATAACGAGACTACGTCAATAGGATAAAAATCAAATCCAATCCAAAAAAAAAAGAAGAAGAAAAAAGAAAAAAAAGTATTCGTCATTTCTTAATAGCTTTTGTTTCACTTTATAGCCAATAATTAAATCTAATCTGGAAATAAATCGATGATTAAATCTAACGTGAAAGTATTTCAAAGTTTTAGTTTCTTTATCTGCAACATATCTAATTTAACAATACCTCTATGAAAAAATGCAAACAAATTTTCGTACGAATATCGCTTGATTCGATGGAGGTAGTTTAATGTAAAATATTAAACTATTTAAATCACATACGCTGTATATAGAATACTATTTTAGACGAATACATACCTATCTTACCATTTCAAAAATTACTTTTCCAGAAGCGATATTGTTCTTGAGGATTTTCATATTCATCTTGGGTTATATTCAATGACCGGTTAACCATCAGGTGATCTAGCTATCGCGAATTTTGATAATATTCCTCGAGCGCTGAAATTAAGTTACTTACTCCTGTCCTAGTCGCGATTAATATCAGCTGATAGTTAAGCGGTGCTCGTTAACAAGAGCAACCAGCCGGCCAAGCAACGATCGGCAATTATTTCCCCGGAACGAGTTTATGAATAGAAGCTAGACCACAGGAAAATTCGAAAACCCGCCGGGCAACAAGACATGATCGGTTAAACCGAATCGTTTTGACTCCTACCTCGCTCTCGCTTATTCTCTCCCTCCCTCCCTCCCTCCCTCCCCCCGCTCTCTCTCTCTTATCCTCATCCTCATCCTCACTCATCCAACCATTCGCTTCTTTTCTATATAGGTGAGAAAATCGGGGCGATTAGCCCCGCGGCGTGATTATATGCTGGTCGATATCGATGTCATCGGCGTTGATTATCCAGGAAACGAAAATCCGGTTTCCTCGGTAACCTGTTTCACTCTAGCTATCGTTTTATCCTGGTCATCCTTTTTCCTCGAACCTAACCGATGGCAGCTGCCTCGGTCGAACTCTATCACTCGCGTAGACGTGTTCTTTTTTCTGAAACGATGCAAATTCGTTTCGTTATATCGGACGAATCACCGTGGATACCATTTCCTTCATGTCGATGACAGGTGCCCGATGTCTCGAGATATCTATTTTCCATATTCAACTTCTCCGCGTTTGTTTCATTCTTCCAATTCTTTTCTTTCTCCGGTTTCCCCTTCTTTTCTCTCGTTCTTTTCTTCTACCGTTTCGTATCTCCTAAGTTATCGGTTTACGCGTTTCATTTCGACGTTGCTTCTTTTTGGATCTTCAATTTGGGCCACTTCGAAGAATCTTGGCTACATTTGTATGTCGCTCCGAACGTGAACGTATCGATCAATATCGTTTCGATAATTCGTCGAGAATATGCGAAAATGAAAAATCGAGAGAACATTTGTCTTTGTCCTTTGTTAATTATGGGTTAATCTGCGACTGGTATTCCATAAATTGACTTAAACATTTTTTTGAAAAATTTCAATGATCAGAGCGATATCCACATAAAATGATCTTTAGGACTGTAAAGACTGCATTACCATCTTTGGTAATAGATACTTGAAACTTTATTGTTTCTAAGTTATCAGTAATCTTTGTAAATATTTAATCGGATCTTGATTAACATGACGTGTTATCTTGACCAATGTGACTTATGGAATCGGTCATTCAACTGAAAATGGGTATCATTGGGTAGGATAAAAGCGTAGTATTCCAAAGCGTAGTACAAGGTAGATAATAGAACTAACCTTAAGGTTTCTTTTTTTCTTGTTACCTGCATAACAGTCGTGTACAACAGATGTTCTAAATATATTCTACCGACAAACATTTCAGAAAATGTAGCAATTTGTTATAATATAAATTATGATGAATTACGATGACAAATGTAACTGTTGTTAGATATTTTGTAGAAAGATGTTCGAATGCATCATAGAATTTTGATATCATTTACCATGTTCAAGAGACAATAATTATTGCGTAGTTTCTCAGTTTTATGCCAATTTCGGCCAATCAAGTTTCGCCAATGTTAGCAACGGAGGGTGAATTTCGATGGAGCAAAAATGGCCAATCTTGCTTCATTGTATCAGTAGAAATTTTCTTATTTGTTCTACGGTAACAGCGAAATTATTTATACCCCATATACACGCGTGGAATGTTTGTAACTACAGTTGAATGAGAGTATTGCGATAGGCGGTGAGTTCGGAAGCATGACGAAGAGGGATAAAGAGAGATGGATGACGCAAAGCTTTCGAAGAGCACGGAGAGAACGAGAGAAACGGTATAGAACAAATTTGGTGAATTTCCATATAAATTTGTTGGGCAGGAGCGACACACACATGCGTGTACTTCGTTGAACAGCCGATATCACGAGGCCGTGTATCTCGTACCTATATTCCATCTAACACTATCGATAGTGACCGCCACAAATTCACAAACTAAATATCGTAGTTTTAATACACCATCAAATCAATGATGTTAAATTTGCTTATTAATCGATTATTGAAAACGAAATTCCAGTTGGAAAAATGGACACCGTTTACCGTTTGAAGAAATCTCTTAGTCTTTCTAAGACTTTTTAAATTATCATCTCGATTTTTTGGTCGGGACTTAGAGACATACAATTAGAGTCAGTTATTATAGGGTTATTACAGAGTCAGCCTTTATGTAGTCCTTTCACAGAAAGTTATTAAAAAAAGCTGAGTAAAAAGTAATCAGTTTATTTATCCACGTTTCTGTTACCAATTTTAGCACTCGATGCTATACTTCTTCCATCACTACGAGCTGCCCGTGATCCTACAGCAGGCTCAATTACAGCATCTCCTGTTCCGCAATCATGCACAGCCTGGCATGGCTGACCCTTCACCGGAACAGCCTTCGCCTAATCTAAATCGGGCACTGACTAGCACAGAACCAACACCTGAACCTTCACCGGCACGAGAGTCAGCAGGTGTCACAGAACCTGAACCGACACAAGAAACATCATCGAACAGTCCATCGCCAGCTGAGTCGAATTCGACCACTTCCGTTGTTCATTTGGAGAAACGAGTCGAAGTCACAATAGTAACCCCTTCGTCCACCGAAGAACAAAATAATAAAGGTAAATAACGAAGGTAGAAGTAGACGATAATTTGCATATATCATTTTGTATTCCTTTGTAATGTACGAGTCGAAATGGCAAACCATGTAAGCGCAGAAGTGGACATTTTCGATAAAAACAGAAAACGTATTTCCATTAATTCTACCACTTACATAGTTCCTCACCTTGACTTTTCACACACAAGCTTTGATTTTCATTTGTTGTTTCGAGATTGTGTGATTAACGCATGCATGTACACTGCTAAAACTATGCGGTTTGAAACATTATACAATGTTGAAAGTGCGTTTTGTAGCTCCTGCTACAGATAGTTGTCACTTCTGGAATCGTTTGTATCATTCAGCATACGATACCTTATGATCATGTACCAATTCGCACTGACGCTTTGCACTAATTAGTTTTCCCTCTTTTAATTCTATTTATCGTATTTCTCCGTGATTCGAGCAGCCCATAATTCTCTCAACGAGTAAAATGGATACATAGAATAGTATTTGTACTTATATAATTTGTATATTTCTGTTAGAAATAATTCGTCATGAAATAATGAATATGGTAGAATATTTTGCAGTCACTGTGATTAATAATATATATATAATATATAATATGTAATATATAATATATGATACATAGTACATAATACATAATACATAATACATAATACATAATATATAATGTGTAATATATAATATATATTATATATTATATAATATATAATAAATAATAATAAAATAAAGCAAGATATAAGGGAAAACGATTATCAAGCTAGCTACTTTAGATGCGACTTTAGATTACAAAGTGGTTCTTATCTTCCTTCTCTTCTATCAAAAACGAACAGTTATACGTATTTCGATTCTTCCCTAATTTTTCCATTAAATTATATTAAAATTACCGATATAATGATTTTTATGGAACAAAAATACCTATTTTTGTTTCCGAATCCTGGCTGAGAATGATTTTATCGAATGAGTGTGAATTCGTAAGAATACCTTGGTCACATTTCATTAATCTGCCATGTAATATTAATTTTCATAAAAGACACTTTGTAGTTGGATGTTTGTTTTTACAACTCGCTCATTATCATAGTCGGATAACGCTGCTCTTTGATACGCTCACATACAACGACAAAATATTTTTTTATCTTCTTCGTTATTCATTTATTTTCGTACCCATGCGTCTCTCTTAATTCTATCTGATTTACGTAAATAAACTGATACCTCGATAATGAAAGTATAAGCAAAGGTACGAATAAAACGAATAATTCCTACCTTAGTAAGGTATTGATCAATTCGAATACTAACTTGAACGAATATCCAATTGTGTGGAACGAACAAACGATACCAATTATCAGCACGTTATCTGTTGATCAAATTTTGATTCTTTCCAACTATGCATTAGTAGATCATGTTTATAGAAAACCTATTCCTATGCTATAAAATTTTACGCACAATGGCAACACAGGAGGCATGACAATTCATGACCAAATACTTAGGTGTTCCATAAAAGAACAATTTTTAAGTTATATATATGTATATCGTTCACATAAACCATCATACTGGTACTAACGATCATGGCAAATCTTGCATCGTTTATAGGAAATATATTCATGTTCAGATTATTCAGGACACAAATACTCAAAGGGTTAATTAGATCTAACATGTCACGAATGTTTCACGCCCGCTGACACGCTTACTTAAATATATCACCGTGTTTTTCCATTCATCTTGATCCCAGCTCGTCACGGTTCTACTGCCTGCCAATTACTCACTTAATTTCGTTTTCCAATCTTCCCATGGCTTTTTGTGTGCGTCGCTTCTCCCCGTATCGTTACACCGGGATCTGCTGAACATTGCTTTGAATCTTAGCGACAGAGAATCTCACGGAGTCAACAGCTTCGAACACTAGCGCGGAAGCGAGGACGCAACCGAAAATAGAGGAAGTGGGAGTATCTAGGAACGCTGCTTCCTCCTCGAAGATCGGAGACAATGGATCATCCACCGATACCTCTACATCGGAAGGGTTCGAGGTGATCGAGGCTACAGAGACGACGCGTAAGGAAACGACATCCTGTCAGGACAAGTAGAGAAACGTTAAAACGCCTCGAGCCATGCCAGTTGCATAGTCAGGATAGTCCAGGAGAAGAGGTTGTCATTTCAGCGCGGCAGCATCTGCGAATAGATCGTTTTGGAACCGAAGACCTCGAGGTTTGCTGACAATTGGAATCGAGGAGGAGAGATCGTATCGTTCAACATGGACCATATATGGCCGGAATAATACGTCTATTTTTGAACAGTTCGATATCCAAGTATCTTGAAAAAAGGCTCATCCTCCAGTCAGAGATAGAGAGAAATAGATACATAGATAGAAAGATAGATAGATGGAGGAGAGGGAGGGAGGGAGGGAGAGAGGGAGGGAGGGAGGGAGGGAGGAGAGGGAGGGAGGGAGGGAGGGAGGGAGAGAGAGAGAGAGAGAGAGAAGGGAAGGGAGGGGTGAGAGCACAGGGAGAGTAGTTTGACTCCAGTTGGTGGTCAGGTGTTAGGTTTTAACGAGTAACTAGGGATTGGAGGACCGAGACGTGAAACGGGATAACTAGTGACTGAATCTTGTCATGGTATAGGGCCAGATCTTGCGAAATATATTTATATTCCCTCTACTGGAAGGTTAGCGTATGCAGTTACATATTGTGTCCCCGAGGTCATAGAGGAAAGCGAAAAAAAGGAAGCGCGAGAAACAAATTCCAGATTTTATTATTATAACATGTGTGGAATATGAAGAGCACAGAGAAAATGAATAATAGATCATGAAAATATAAACGAATAAAATAGGATTTTTTTTCGAGATCTGAAGGAAAAACGAGTCTTTCCGTTGCCGCGAGTATACGCGTATACGCACCTTGTATCGTAGATACTTGCATCATGGAGGATTCGTGTAATGTCATTCGCATTGAAAATTTTAAAAGATGAGCGGATAGAGTTTGTAGTATTCGATTGATTGAATGTGAAACATACGATTTTTATTTATTGTTCTTTTTCTCGGGTGACGACGATTATATGTATCTAACGACATCGCGAGAATAGCGAGACTACAGTTCCTGGGCGCAACAAGTTGGAGTGCCTTCGGTGAATATTCCTTCCTTTCTTTTGTTCGCCTGTTTCGCGATACGTAAAAAGAGATTTCTTCTTCCTGGACGAATGTTGATCGTAGTACGCTGAACAATGGACAAACTAGTGGAAACAGGATTCAAATTTTTCGCCGTGTATCTCGCGAGATGAATCGCTGAAATTTTCGTTACGATCTTATTTACGACTTTCAACGAGTCAAAGACTCATTCCTGCATGCACTTTCTTTCTGAGCTTCGCACGTTTGTATATTAAACTCGAGGAACTATCGATGATTTGGTTTTCGTCGAAATTTCATTCGATCGATCTGTGATTTCTGGTAATCTATAGAAAAAACGTTTCGAATCTCTCCACGGATAACGCCGTTGTACAGAGCGAAGTCAGAAGCAATTCGTATCTCCCAGCAAGTTCTCCAATATCGTTATCTTTAGGTCTTAGTTAATTAAGGGGATTGTAGTACGCTAGATATGTGTCGGTGTCGTGCGAAACATTAACATTCTTTTACGTACTGTAACGTTATACACAAGTTTATGATTAAGGGAACATGAAATGAACAAAAAGGAGTGTAGATTAATAAGAACGTCAGTGAAAATATCTTCTACTTTGTCGATGCAAAGTTTCCATGTTGTCGCGTCGTTATTTGAAAAAGCTTACAATGGCTGGTCAGTGTGAAAGGAATCTTATTGTACCATACATCCGACATGAAACGTTGTTGTAGCGATCGCAGGTACCTTGTGTCGCGTGTATTAGATAATAAATTTTTCTTTTATTTTGTCTTCTTTCTAATTAATTCGACAAGTGTTTCTGATGTGAATGAGCATGATTTTTTAGCGTGGGTATGAGGATCAAACACAGATTTTTCGAGCAATCAATTTTAACCGATAGTGGTCATAATATGTAAGGATTAATTGGTGACAGAACTTGTTAAGAGATACTTAGTGCACATATATACATATATTTATTCTTTACTGTAAACGTTCTTCTATCGTGTATATGTAAATTTATCATGGAAGAAAAAGGATGTGTTCGTGGCGTTCGAGCACTGTACATTTCCGTATAAAGGACGACGAAAGATGTTCTAAGGGGATTGTAAAGTAAAAAGACAAAAAAGGGGGAACATGTATGTCGTTCATCGTTTTAAGCGGTTTTAAATTCGATACGTCTATGTAAAATATTTTCCTAAACTTACGACATAAGAATTTGTTTTTTGTTTGGTTGTACATAATAGCTATTGCGCTATAATTATTACTATTATAATTATAATACTGCTGCTCTTACTGATATATTACAAATAAACGTAAAGGTGTTGCAATTTAGTGTGGTCGTACCTAAATCCAGATCTTCTCTCTGAATGTATTTAATCCAGTAGTATTTGACATGGACTTTCTCAAGAGCGAGGCTTCACATGTAAAAATATTTGGTTGTAACACGCGCCCTGTCACGCTCTGTATATTAAACGTCTTACATTATTTTAATTATTTGATCAGACTATTAAAAATGCCTTTCTATAAGAATTCGAGCTAAGATTACGGATTATCTGTCCTATCATAAAAAGTCAGTGAGATGACTTGATAAAGGTTGGGAAACACTGATGCAGATGATCGCTCCAGCCGGGTTGTATCGTTCTCTTTGTCGGATACCTCTGGCCACGGAGGAAGCCTCAGACGACGCGACGGTCCCGGGGCGAAACACGGAAAATGCAAGATTTAAAAGAGATTCCCGTGAAATTGGAATTGATTGTTCAAGCGAGACAGCGACGGGGTGAGCCAACTACTAGCTGGAAGTTGAATCCTGTCGAAGTCGCGGACTTCCGGATGGGGAGGGAAGAAGCGTGGAAATGCCGAAATAGACAAATAGATAGCGAGTGTACCTTGGAGAGAATCAAACAGGTGGCGTAGCGGAAGCCGAAGAAGACGATCAGGAAGTTCCCGGTAGGAAGAGAGAATCCTTTCCTCGCCGATGGAAAAAGGGTGAAACGAAGGGGGAGAATGATCTCGCGAAAATGTCTAAAGGAACACGACAGTCGTACAAATGTAACGATTTATTTTCATTACGGCATAATTAGGAACGAGACTCGTGATTCGATTCCTTCTCGGGTTTGTTCGCTGTGTTCTTGCACGACCACTACGATCTATACACAGACACACCTTGGTCAAGGAAGTTACAGACTCGGGGAGATACACGGGTTCGATCGATATAGCATCTTCGTACTCCGTTAGTCGCTTGGATTTCGTGCATAGAATTAAGCAGATGTCGCTAAGATTTTCTTCGATCGTGGAACACCTTGATGTATCACTCATTACAAATTAATGAAATACTACAACTTGTACTTAGGTTGTGTTAGCGTACGCGTATTTTTTAAAATTCTTTCTTATTATATTATATTTCTATATTATATTTCTTAATTTAATATGTACGGCCTTTAATTATAATAATTACGTTAAGTTTTATTGGCTTTTAACCATTCACGGTATAAATTCCATTGTACAAATACCAAATCTTAATTCTATGAATTTTAATGAACTTATAAACAGACGGAGGGATGGAAGCGAAACCTCTTAATTATTTCAAGCAGTATAACGATTTGAAATTTATATGAAATTCAGATATATTCGCAAAGAACAAAAATTCTATCACAAATGGTAAACGAACTTTCGAAAAATAAACGGAGTTTACATCGTATTTACATCGTACAAATTTCATTTCAATTTCGATAGTTATTTCGATATTTTGTTAACGATATTACATCTTCGCAGTAGATTAAACATCTGTAAAATTATCACTTTTTAGAACCGTTGTTTATAGAAGCCGTGTGTATCGAGTTGGGAGGAAAAGCGAGCAGAATGCTTTCTCGTGGATCGAGATTGAAAAGAGCTCACAGGATGGAACAATACGTAGAGGGAATATGTCGGTGTCGGTGGGTAGCTAGAGGATTTTCGTGTGTCCCAGAAGTCCGTGTACAGATTCCAACAGAGTTAGAGGGCGAGAAGCGCAGCGAACTGGTGAGAGCGACAGAAAGGGAAGGAGAGGAAAACAGAAAGCCCACGGGGGCCGAATTTGCATCCAGCAAAGCAACCTCGGACTACTTTATTTGATTGGCTGCCCGCAGGGTTGCCTTCCACTCCTACAAGTCCACACAAAAGTACATTCTCCCATTTCCTTTCGCTCTTTTATTCAACTCTTCTTCACCTCATCGTCATCTTTCGCTATGTTTCTCTTCTTTTTTTCATATCTTATCTCTCTCTCTTTCGAGATTTTTCCTTCGGTCTCTTCTTTCCTTTCTCGACCTTAAGCCTTTCAGTTTCTTTCGAAATAGTCTATAATAATAAACGATCCGTGATTTACAGATCATAAACGAGTGGTTAAGGTTTCTTAGGATATTTTCTTCTGCATCTCGAATCGGATTTACGCCGTAAAAGAGTAGGAATTTCTACGATACTTCTCTTATCGAACTCTCACATCGACTGTCTGCGCAAGCACTGACCAACATTTCCTTTTTTTTCTTTTTCTTTTGTAAGAAATCAACAGATTATTTCTCTTATACGAACATTTATCGTATCTTTATTTTCGCTATACGAATCTTGATTATGTTTATAGATCTTAAAGAATAGTACATAGCCGTCCTTTTATTTTTATTATTTTTTTATGTCGTTAAACGTAGTAATTTAATTAAAGTCACATTGGCTATTTAATCAATTATTTTGTAACGCTCGCGTCAAGCATGAGGTTTTGTTTAAATTAATGCGATTATATTTTGCAGTGGATGTGTGAATAAACGAATAATTAACAAGGGTAAATGATATTTTTCATTCAAGCGACGGGAATGAGTTTTGTTTAAGAGGATTCAGGTTGTTTATTAAATAATATAGTTTATCGAAGCATTTATGAAAAGGATTTCTACAATTTACTTAAGGCTATGCGAAGCGTGTACTATAGAAACGATACTATGTAATTATTATATTCGAAAAATTCAACTCCAAGAGGCGCGTTGTTATCACTGAAAGCGTTCTATTCGAGGCTATTACGGGCGCGTCACGTTTACGACGCTTTTTCTACGTGAGTCGTTCGTATCGCTCCAATATTTATTTACTTTCTCGTTCGCTCGGTTCGTTTCGATTATATGAATTGGCAGCCGACAAAATATAACAACGAAATCTGACCGCGAGTAATTTTCCAGACGGTGGAGCCCTTTCAGTTGCTCGCTAACGGTTACGAAGAAGCATCGTGTCACGATCTCCTGCTACGAACCAAGATATTCCAGTATTATCTATAACGTAAGCTCATCGTGTTTAATAGACGTCGAAAGTCATTGGTAACTGGACAACTGAATGGAGGCGAAGACATGCGATAAGGTAAGCTTTTGCTCGTTTTTAATGACTTTCTCTGTAACAACTGTCGATTTTTTCTGATCGTCTATCGGCGATGCTTGACGTCGGAATAATCATCCGGTTTAATAAAAACGGCTTACCCGCGAAACAATGGACTGTTGCTTGCAGAACAAGTCATAACTAGTATTATAAAGACCGTTGCTAAAGTTCTTGCATCCTATCTACACTTTGTACCACTCGATATTAAGCGATTTTCACTTTGTAAGCATACGCGACTGATCCTCGGCTTCGCTGTCTTTTAAACAACTTTCTTAGAAAGATATACATGTGTACTTTGTCAGGGATGTCGTGATTTCCGAGTTAGTTACGACGATGTTATTTCTTTGGTTATGTGTCAGCGTATTTTGTATTTCTTTTTGATCGAAATTCGAATAGTGTTATTACTGTCCGCATTATTAGCATATCGTATATTCCTGCAATACGATATTTATCCTGTTTATATAGATAGAGATTAGAGATTATAGAATCTCTGTCTTTGCTATTGTGCTATATCGCTATTGTGCTATATCGCTATTGTTATATCTTTATTATCTATGTTTATTATATGTCTATTATACTATGTTTTTCGTAGAATGGAAATATAAACCGAAGAAACACAGACATCTCCGTTTCCTTTTGTCAAGCAATAGGTTTCATCTCGTGACGTGTAAATGTTTCCTTGTACGTGTTTCCTGCCGCGTTCCATACACGCTAGACACAACGCAACTTAGTATGATACAAGTTTTTACCATTTATTACGTTATGGCCATTGTAATAATGAACTAATGTGTAACTTTAAATTCTAGTTGTACGACTTTTACGCGTGGAAAGTTGGTTGTTCCGTTTCAAAGCGAATTAAACGATTTGCTTTTACTCTTTAGTCTATACGAATGTTATTGTCGGATATGCCGTTAATTAGCTAATGACTAACATGGTTTTCTTACATTTTGATGCATATTGTAAAGCAATAAAGTAAAAGTCAGAAGCAAGTTTAAACTCGTGCAAATTACTGTCGGTATTAGAATTTGAAGAATTTATTTTATTAATTCGCAGTCAGTTTTCTTCGATATGATAATAAGCTGTCACACAAATATCGTGACTTCACTCTCTATTTTACGTTTCCCCCGATTCTTTCATCTTCGAAGTAAAATTAAAGTTTCAGAATACGCGATATGCAATTTTTACTGGTTATCGAGGATATTAATATCGCGGTGCAAGATTCCAAACGATTTCGAACGATGAAGTGTGGTAAAGTACACTTTGCGTATTTGCCCTCGGAAGACGTACTTATGCGTGTTCATCGCGAATACGGGGTTAACCACAGTACTTAATGGTTTCTCGATAATAATGGTTCTCGTGTCACTGTAGCTTTAGTATCTTGGACTTTGGTCCCTTCTGGAAAGCGACGGAACTACCCGCATTTTGAGCTACGGTTTCGACTATCTGTCGCGGGAGATGAACTTACAATTAGCTAGAAATGTGTAGCTTTTGTAAATTCACCTTCGTCAGATACCTTGGTATTTTTAATTCATTTATCTCAACTATTATTTTCCTTAGAGACGAATTTATTGAGACTAATAAATTGCTTTAAAAAAGCATTTCTCATTTTTAATATTGTAGTTATTAAATTGTACGATAGATGAAAATATCTTTTGAAGCATCAAGTCGAGAAAATAACACGTCGCCAGACGATTAATTTTAACCGCCTAAATCGATAGTTGATAATTATGAACGGCAGAGTCACCAAGGCTGTTGAATCGAGACGATACTGTTTTCCACGATCCATCTTTATTCGAGACTAAGTAGAAATACGACCTAGCTTAAACCCTACATGATGAAGGGTGAATTGAGACTTCATAGGCGTAACCAAGTTTCTCTGATACATCCTTTTAACAAATTCAAATTCGAACAAACAACCTGAACCAACGATGAAAGTTGTCATGCTCTGTGTTTAACAAAATACGCGTTGATCGTTAATCCTATCTGCGAAAAATTGCCATTCGAAAACTTGGTCGACAATTTACTTTACCGTGTAATTTGTATCGTTTAAGCAATACAAACACCGTTATAAATATCAACTACAAAATGACGCTACTACTAACGTTATCGATCGATTGTCCCAATAACGAATATACGCTTTAAAAAGATCGTTCTTCGATGCAACTTAAAATTCCATCCAGTTCAGTGATAGAAGAAATAAAATCTTTTACCGTAGATGGTAGGTGAATTAGCGAGAACGCGTTTACATACATCCGAATAAACACGACAGCGTTTTAAAGCACGATCGTGGAAATTTCCACGCTGGTGTCGCTGTTCATTCGTTACGCCTATGGTAAGGGTTTTCCCCTTGATTTCCACTCGAGGTTGCCAACTTCGTACCCTCCTATCCTAGGTTCCACTTGATCGAATTAATCCATTCCCAATCTAATCAAATCGCGTGAATGTCTAATTTCACACACGATCCGTTTTCGTCGCTTCGTACGTTCTACCGATACTTCCGTATCGAACGGTTGATTCACATATTCGCGCTAATAGTGCCCAATTACTTGGAACGTTCGAACGCAGACCGACTTTCCTTCTAAGAATGAGTAAATACACTCGCCAGGATTTCGTATCAACGTGATTTGTCGGTGCGATTTTATGCACGTCGCGTCGTTGCTCGTCTCCAGACTCCATTCGGTATATTATTTTCGATAATTGCACGTTTGTGCAGATGTGTTAAATATTTTATTGTTATTAAACTACGTTCTACTATAATTAGCATCGGAGCGTAAAATTTGTTTGCAAAAGTAATAAAACATTTTACAGAAAAAAATGGTCTCGCTACCCTTTTAAAACGATTGTTTGTATATGTGGGTCGATTTCCTTTTTCCGAAGAAAATATACGAGACTTCTCTGGTCGATCGGTTGCTTCTACATGACACTCTACAACAACACAGTATTCTATTTCAAGTATACTTGAACTTTGTTTATAACAAGAGTTATTAGACTGAAAAATTCTCTCGTACTTGCCGCTTTTTAAACGACTTTAGAACGCATTTCACTTCCCATTCAGTATTTCAAAATTCACATCGTTGTCCATACTTCAATTATCAGATGATACGAAATTTTACAGGAAAATTTACAGAAACTTTAACGCATTCCACGTTCTGATCAGTTTATATCTGCAGTTGAGTTTGACACTCCGGTGTATTTTTTGGTCTGTTGGATGCGTAAATTTCACGAGTTTCCATAGATTCGGCAACAATCTCTCGACGATACCCGTGAAATGCATTGACGGAAATCAACGGAAAGGGGTAAAGTAGGTGTTCGATATTCTCAAAGTTTGAAACTCCTCTGATGGTCTGGCTACGTTCCTACGCGGGTACATAGGAAAGGCTTCAACAATATTGTAATTACAACATCAAATGGTCGATTAACACGAATTTAACGGACGCGATTTGCGACTCCTCGTTCGTAATTAACTTCGCGGGGACATCAAACCGATTAGCACGCTCCTTTGAGTCGAATTTTCCTCTATAAAGGCGTGAATTGCCAGAAGATTTCGTCTTTCGTGCTCGTAATCCAGCCTTTTCGAATTTACGTCACGTCTCTCTTACCTTTCGCAGCATCGAGTTCTTTCAAGTGCTTTTTCTTTCCTTTTTTCCAAATCCTTAAAAATTTTTAGTTTTTAACCTTCCACACTCATATTTATGGTAAATGCGCTTAATTTCATAGAATATAGGCATTTATTTAATGGATCTTAGATAAGTAAGAAATTTAGTATTTAGAAAAAGACAAGGAAACAGGCCTGCTATATATCGATAATTCTAATGAATCGCGAGGCATCGGAGTTTCTAGAAACAATTTCACAAGAGCCTTCCTTCCATTCCTTTCCAGCGCGAGGTATATCAAAGTTTCACAAGTGATAAAGGCAAGAGCCAATGTTGACTTATCTCTTAAAAAGCGATATTGTCGTACAATTTTACCGTGAATCCACTTGAACATCTTGTTAGATACATCAACCATTAAAGGAACGCTATCTGTTTCTTTTTCTCGTTCGTTTTTTCATTTTTCGTCAATTCAATGTCAATTCAAAAGTCGAATTTAAAGCTTTCTTAATGAGAAAAAAATGTCGTCGTCTTTTCTCCTCTAGTCGTACCTCGACGACGATCCTTGCGAGTTTATATCCTTTTGGCGAGTACGCAAAGGTGCGAATATAATAGCTCGATCTCGAAAGGAAACGGCGGAATAATAGTGAAGTGTATACCTGTAAAAAGCCTGGAGAGATTGGCGGAGAACGAGATGAGGAGGGTAGAGGATGTAGGATGAACGTAAATGTGAACGTGAACGTGAACGTGAATGTGAAAGGGAGGCGTTTGATGTTTGAGTAGATTGTTAGAGAAGTGTCTACCTGTTCGGAGTAACGCTGGAAAAGTACTGTAAAGACGAAGCACTCGGGTTTCTATTTAAATCGACTTGCCTCTCTGCGCCTAGATGCTCTATGAGCGGTTCCTATCGATCGTGGTAATTACTTATGTAAGCCTGGAAACTCGTTGTTCCCGTAAGTCTTCCCACGGTACTAACTTAACATCACACGATCATTAACTCGAACATTTGCGATACAATCGTTGATTTTAATTATTTCAGGTAACTAAGGTTCCGAGATACAACGATGAACAAAATTATTGGCGCAGACTACATTTTCCTTGAATATTATTAATGCGTTAAGATCGATGGTTTTCTTCATTGATTGAAAAATAAAGTATCGCGATTGATGATAAATAATATCGCGGCATCTTATGGTATTATGGATGTCAATCCCTCTTTCGTTCGCTAACCCTCATTTGTTCTTGTAGAATTATTCGCTTATTGGTCCATTGTGAATTCCTCCTGTCCTTTATGAACGACGTTTACTTCTTTTGCATGCTAAACGATCGTCTTCCTTGCGTCGGTTCTTTGGTTCCTTCGCCCTTTTTATCTTCGTGTACGCTTTGACATTTGCGTACATGGTGGGGCTCCGAAGAAAGGTGCTGACAAGACTGACGAAATGTTTCATTTGAAAAACTCGTGGATACAGTCACAACTTTATTGGGGAAATCTGCGTGTTTTCAAATACCCATTCAGAATAAAAAAAGTTGTTTCCTGTTTTTTTTGCACTTGCGTTGTTTGTCATTTCAAATCCTGTATTAATAAAAAAATATGTAAAATATTCCTATGGAATTGTCGCGTCACGATCAATGAATAAACTATTATAATTTCGAGGAAATAGTGCTGCCTTTTAAATATATTTTCCGGTTGGTAAAGTAATTTCAGGTTCGGAGTAGGTGCAATGAAATTATGAATTCGTATCGTCGATGTCAAATTATTAAATCCGACGAGGTGTTCGTCAAGGAACAGATAATGCAATTTTTATACGCTTCGCTTGTACCGTTCCATTATCGATTCGCGTCGCTTCTATTCATGCTCGTTCCTCGTTCAGCTGTTGCTTCGATCGTGTTAAAAATTATGCGACAAATTTTTGTATTTTTCGAGGCTGGAGCCCTGAATGAGAATGGCTGGAGCCCTCCTTTAAGGGTGATTCATTTTCCATATTTATGATCTGGTTAATAATCATCCCTTGTCTTCGCTATTTCCTGTGATTTTGTATTTAATGGAACACCGATTTCTATTCACGCCGTGCAATGTTATTTTCATAATCTATTATGCTTTTCGATGGTTTTTAAACCAATTATTCCTATTTTTTTTTTACTATTTCCATTGGTCGAAAGTTTTCGTGTGACTGTGTTATCACGCAAAAGACACTTGGATAAGGATCGGTAGTGATTTTATTCTTTGTTGTTATTAGAGCCATGGGTGTCCTAGATTTTTTCTGCTCAGCTATGTCACAGTAGTTAATTAGTATTAAAACGTCGAAACGCCAAAGAATAAGGTTATTTCACGATAAACTGCCATATGAAAGTCGTATGAGATAAATGGCGCTGTTTAATGGAAAAATGTCTCGTTTTTTTCACACGTGTTAATTTTCATATTTCGATTCGTTTCCATGGTCACTGTAAAAGCCAACATGAATAATAACTCGTCGAATAATTTTACGCACTGTCGATCACATGAATTTGCTTTTCACTTCGGCAAGTCCGTACTTCTTTGTATCTCCATTATTTTTATGGTCACCTCTTCCCTTACTTTGATTGCTATGGAAGCCGTTACATTCACTTGCATATTTTCTCGCTACCGGTACAATTAATTTACAAGTATATAGAGTCGGATTTAAAAATACTGCTCTTTGTATTAAAAGCGTTGGAAACGATTGCGAATAAATAAACAATTCGTAACAAGTTGCTCTTTCGTGAGTAGACCCTTAAAATTTTAGATCTTTCCTTTTTGTAACATTCTTTATAGAGGATGCAAAGTGTATATCTAAAAATTTTCTACGTTATTAATTAAAATGATAAGGAAAAGTTACGTAGAATATTGCACATCTTGTGTTAATGTCTATTGCATCAATGATATATCTACTTTGTTATCCATAAGCATTTCATTTGTTTATATTCAATATGTATGTCCTTGAAATACCAAAGATACCTACGTCGCAATTATATAATATTCAATTTTCACAATTTTTTCCGCTTTCTGATGTTATAATAATTTCTTTATAAAATCCAACGGTACTATTCTCGCTGTCAAGTTGCGATGTATTATAAACTCAATTTTGTGGTTTTCATACCTGTGGTTAAGCGAAACTTATGGGTCACGTTATCGTTAGCGTTGGTTCTCGTCTGCATAATCGTTCAGAATCAGTGTTGGTGAAATTCCCATGTATACGGCGTTAATTTTGTACCATTTTTTCGTGGCTACGAGACCAGAAAAGACAAGTCGCAGAGAGTGGAAATTGATTTCATTGATGGACAAAAATAACCTCTTAAAAGAGTGCTAGCCCGCATTCTCGAACTAAACTTTCTTGAACTGTCGTATCACATATATATTATTGTATTATAATTTCATCATATTGTCCGATTATAATAATTTATAATTTTTGCATATGATATGACGCTGACTTTAAATCGATCAATGTTAGTTACTTTTTCGTGGATTTCGAATTAACCTCAGATGTTGGTAAACGATTTTTGACTGAATTCATTTCGCGAAAATTAAAGGTACATACATATATATGTGTATATTAACGTTTGAGAGCGGCTGATTTCAGAGGCGCGGTAGTTTCCCTTACGCTTGATCGTTTTCACATGTGTTAACAGGGGAGTGAGATGAATATTGACGGATTTGCAAAACGCCAGTTGCCTTGGCCGCGCGTACGCTTTCTGCATTTTCGAATCAGACAGAGGCGAGCACGATACTTTTGATCTCTTGCGTGTTTGCAGAAATTCCAGCGTTCTCTCACTGATTTTCGTGTGTGGTTTGTTAAATGCTTTCCATTGGCTTTCCCTTTTCCTCATTGCTCTGCGTTCTACCGATGATATATCAATTATTGGATATTTACGTAAGCCGGAAGATGATCTAGATTCTTAAAGCGTTTACGTTAAAACATTGCTTTGATTAATTCTTGTAATTAAAAGTAACGTTAGAATATAGAGGGTTTTTAATCTTCGCAAGACTGTAATACGGCCTTTTCGTTTGATCGTACTTCGTAATTGTAAGTTAGAAAATTTCTGATTGTCAATGATATTCGTTGAAATTTGAGGGAAAACTTGAGGATTATTCACCTTCGAAATTTGTTGGTAGCTGATCGTGAGACAGTATGAAGTTGAAAAGAGCAACCAGAGAGCCGCTGGTCTTTATTTCGTTGGATGAGCAAGATATTATAATCACGTTGTACTATCGATTGACGTGTGCATGGAGGGTTGCACAGCGGTCTGGTATACGGGAGCCTGAAAAGGGGGTCGTGGAGAGAGTGTTAGGCGGAAGGGAGGAAGCCGAAGCTGCCAGGGAGAAGACGCTGCCTAATAGAATGCCAATATGATTATGCGTGCCATGCTGCATCCAAACCACGATCCATGCAGCACCTACTCTGGTGCTCTTGAATACTCGGTGCCAATGTAATCGACTAGTACGAAACGACGCTACAGATGAAACTGAATTTGTTTCACGACGCCGGCGAGAGACGTTCATGCGTCTCTTTTCGTGTTTCCCCGTTTTCGGATCTTCTCGAGCATCGTGTCGTGGTCTTCGTGTACGAGACGTACACGAATATATTGATCTTTTCTTTAATTTTTTTCCTTCGAGTTTCTCTTCGTTATCGAATCTCGCTTACACTTTTCTCTTGATTAAAACATTCGTAATGCTATAACGATACATTAAATAAACAGTGCGAATACTCTTCTGTTTTACAGCTTCACAGCAACTTGTTCATTTCTTTTGCTTTAAACGACGAATTAGAATATGGAAATTTCTTAATTTTGTTACGAGTTTGCAAAACATCCCGATATTTATGATAATCTCCCGATATTTTTCAAGGAGAATTTGCCGCAAGTGTAAAACGCTGAAACTTCGATTTACGTTTTCCCAGTCAGACATATTCTCGTTACAGAATCTTTTTATTTTCGATCCTTCATCGATGAAATTTTGCTTCGTTGCGGATCCCCGATTAATTGAGTTCCGAACGAAAGAGAGATCTGTACCAGCTCTACAAGTAATTATCGGATTGTGGAAATTTTTGCAGCAAATAAAACAGAGGCGAGGATTTTTGCGAGGAAATTCGAACGGGTGTGAAACGTTAAACTTTCGATTTATAACGTTTTCCAGCCAGACGCGCTAAATCCATCAAGTGCGCGTTTATCGGAAAATCAAGCAGTCATGTGCATTGGATGCATTGTCAGTGCATTAACTCGTACATTCGAGTGGAAAATGGCATTACTTAGCCGCATTACCGCTGTATCATATACCTCGACACCATTTCTCTTTGATCATCGCGGCCAGGTCGTACTTAGATAGGTACTTGGGAGTACGACGATTTTGAAAATTGCTCGAACAAGTTCGTTTCTCCTTCGTTAGGTGTTCGTCATAGTTACTAGAACCTTCCAGCTTTATGAAATTTTGCGTGCATTTATAGGCGATAGGAGAAACTAAATTCCAACTGTGAAGAATTTAAGTTCCAGAAATAAAGTTCCACACCTCACTGTGCTACAAAACTATATGCGACATGGTAAACTTTCACAATTTTTTAAGCTTCTTGCCCGCTCATTAGAGGATGAGAATCAGAATCAGCATCGATATTGGTTAAAAGATAGACTCGTTGTGAATGAGAAATTCTCTTGTTACTACGTCGATGTTTCAACAAAAATTGGAAATGGAATTATATTTACAAATGACGAGCGTCATATTTCGCTCAGTTCCTCTTCGTCACCGGATATTTTCTCTCTCGTTACGAATGGCAAACTATATCCAGTTCTGGCTCGTATTTCTTTCTTTTTCCGTCTTTCGTTACTAGCAAACAACGCAATTTCTTGGTTCGTTTCACGCTCAGGGCAGAGCAAGATATCGTTTAATAAAACAGTTGAGACTTTTTTTTATGTTTTCTGGTACAAGAATTGCGAACATCTTTTAACTTAGTATTAAGAACTCGGTAACCCTACGAGTTTTGTAATGTGTATGGTTAAATTGTGGGATGTAATATTACGTCAGGCGCTATTAATATATTAATAATGAAATCTAACAGGAAATACGGATATGCTTGATGTAATTACGCGCGATTACAAATTTTTAGCAGGCAGAGTGTACGAACGTTCACTGGAAGCGAACGATTTTACAGTGGATTGAACACGCTCGAAAATAGAAGACGCGGAAGTGGATCGACCATCGTCAAACGGAAGCACGTCTATAATACGTATCGAAAGATACTTACATCCGGTATCATAGGGTTCTGTTTCCCGCGGCTGCTTCATCACGCTTGCTGCTTGAACCTATACGCTTGTATAGGTTAGCGGCCGTCAAAGTTAACCTTTGTTTCGCGCATGGCTAGTCTTTCGGGTTTATCAGTATGTAGCAGCTGGTGCCGCTTTATTTATAACGCGAGTTCCCTTCCTTTCCTTTCTTGTCGTGAAACTAGCGTGGTAGATCGCGTTAAGCCGCAACAGTACTTCGTATATCACGCGTTATGTCGATGTGAACGTGTCAGCCAACATTTGTCACAGAATATTAGGTTGTTGTGTAATATTCGAGTCTAAACTAATGAACTCTTGTTCCGTACATTTGCTAATTCTGATTACTAAGAAAGTAAAGTTTATGTACACACACCGGTACGGTTAACCGTTTCTACGAAAAAGATAAAAGACGGATCGAATTGCCGTCTTCGAACATATAGCCAAAACAGTATTTGGACATATGTAGGTAAATACTTATTCTTGAAGTTATGGTAGCTGTTCATTTCCGTGAATACACGTGCGCAATTAGAGATATTGTCTCCAAGGAGTCAGTTGTTTTTACGCAAGCAATCAGAATAGATGATACAAATTTTAATCAGTATCAGCCCTTTTTTTGTGGATGATTAATGTGGACTTTAATGCAGCAATGTCATTGTTACACCATCGACGTCACAGTACAGTTTAAAATAATAAAGTTTTGATAAATAAAAGAAAAAGAGAAACACGCGCGAATTTGGTCGAAAGAAAGTTGGTTCGTCTTGAATTCGGCATAACTGTTGGCGGATTCTTAATAACTCACACAATGGAAATATCTGTCTAATCTTAATATCCGCTGCCGACCCGTTTTTCACGATTGATCGCATCTGAATATGCAAACAGAAATTGAAGCGATCATTCACGTCGAAGGAAATGCATCCTTCGAATCGTTCGGTACTTATATTAAAAATCTCCTCGTATTCAGGGTTGTTCATCAGGAATTCGACCAAACGAAAAAAGAGAAAGATGGAAAAGGAAAGGAACGGGAAGGAGAAAAAGAAAAGACAAAGGCGAAAGAGGAAAGTGAAAGGAAAAGAGAAGCGAGGAAAAGTAAATTTGCAGTTATTAGCTAATAAATATAGGGAGTTGTACAAGGATCCGTCTTTTCAAGGACGTTGTCTAGGAGGACGTATCATTGAAACGGGGACGTATCGAAAAGGGCACAAAGATGAAATTCTTAGCGAACCAGATAAGAATAGAAGAGCGACGCCCGTCGAGAATGGCGGAATTAAATTTATTCAGGCAGTGCCAATAAGTCGGAAAAGTCATGTCCTAAAAGCCGGAATCCGCTCGAGTGTGACTCATCCCAATTCTGTTTCCTTTTAGCTCTTCTTCTCCACGCTTTGCTTCTGTTTTGTTGCAAACCGAACTTTTCGTTTTCCCTATGTATCTAATTCTTTCCAGCATAAAACGACGAATATGAGAAGCCAACCGGTTTGAAAGGGTTAGAATTAAAATTTTACTCGGAAAAAGATTTTCATCGATATAAAAGTTGGTTTGTATTGATGTGTGATATTTACTGGTAGCTACATGGTTCCGTTCGAACAAATATTTTTATTCAATTTAATTTATTTATTTGGAAGTTGGAGTTTAAACTAAATTTCACATCAAATATCATCTGTCGTTGTTGAATTGGAATCAAGATATTATAAAGGACGTAAAACGACAACTGATAATATAATTTCGTTATCCCACGAACAACGAAAGCCGATGGATGCTTAAATAATTTAATTGGTGGTTATATCAAGATACGAAACAAATTATCTCCAACGCGAAAGAGGCGAAAATGTGAGCATTAATTTCTTGAATGGTCTTTCAATTGCAAGCTTACGTTGGCAATCCACTGCACAAACTCTAATCCGATTTGGAATTTACACGAAGTAATTGGTCCGTTAAAGGCAACAATTCGTTGCAAGTTTGCCGCTATTATAACAATCTGTGCTTGAAGCTAAGTTAATAGCACACTGTGGACGATAGAGAAATCTAACCTGTATATGAACAAGCTTAATAACCAGCTTTGCTACTGTATTCCATTTAAATACAAGGTACTCTTCATAGAAACTCAAAGGAATTAGACGGCGCATCTTAGTCCACAGTTTGCAGCTGCAGTTACTGTTGTGTATTAATTATTATTATCATAATGGCTAAGCGAGGACTTGATGGTTAAATCCGACATCACATTTCGGATTGCTGAAATTGTCTAGATTGTACGTCGTTGAGGGGGACTTTACACATGTAACAAGGCTCTCGAGCGTCAACCAATACTACGATATTCAAGATTCTATCTTGACTTTAGTTAAGTCCGGTTGTCTCATCTGACTACAACTTTGTATTATTCTCGATTCAAGCGTGTCTTTTTATCATTAACAAACGATCAAAGTTGGAGAAAATGATTAGATCCCCGCTCGATGCCTTTTTCTTAGAATTTCAATTCCGACGCAACTAGTCATCGATACAAAAAAATACGGTCGGAACAAGTAACATCAAAATTAGATTTCTAGTTATTACGAGTTCTCAAAGGAAAGAGTTCTCGGCGTTGATAAACTATCAGGCTGTGGAATAATTTGTTAGTCGTAGTTTGATGCACTATTCGACTTTTATTAATCAAGTTGTATTTCGCTGGTTTATGGTCTGCATCTCTTTTACCGTGTTTGTTTCGTCTTGGATGGATAATTGATTGTCAGAAGGTTCTTTATCAGTGAGAAAGGAAGAAAAGTATAGAGAGAGGGTGAGAGTGAGGCCGGCTGGCTGCCTCGAAGTAAATTGCGAAGGGGTGATTCTGTCCATTGCAATTCGCCTCCAATATATTATCTTATCCTCAGGTTTCATCCCGTTGGGCCATCTACTTTCTTAAAATTACTTTTATCAATACTTTGTTTCGCCAATTACCGGAGTTTTCATCTTTCTTGTATCACATTCGTAACGCGCAGCGTTGCAAGAATCACTTTGTGAATTATTAGTGTATTACGGTCTGACTCGGGCTACTTAGAAGTCTATTAGTGAACTCTCACGCGTTAATGCTGGTGATTTTTTTATTTTTTACTTTTTTTTTTGACATGTTTGCTGAACAAAAGATATTAAAAAATTTGAGTGAATACTGGAAATTAGGAGAGAGCACCGTATCCGTTTCTTTTTATTCCAAAAGAAAATTTAATCTACAATTTTTCAAATGATCAGTCGACGAGGTCCTATCGCACCTATATTCTCGTCTTAACCTTTCAGGTACGATGTGCCACTATAGTGACTCACTCTACTGATTCATTCGCTCCGTTTGAACTAAATGATCTTTTTCATTTGTCTTGCTTCACACTTTTTTGCCTTCACAACGTTTTATAACAGTGTTAACAATATACAGACAGAATATATAGTTTTTGTTTTTGATACACCAGTGTTAGGCATCAATTGTTGCTTTTCGTTAAAATAAATATACCATTACTAGATGCTCTTTTTAACATGCCGATCCGTATCCTTATAATTTTTTAGAATTTTCAATCTCAAAATATCGCTTCAAAATAGAAAACGAAGAGCAATTTGAAAAATACAATCGTGCTACGAGTGTGAAAATTGTGACGTGGGTCTATGTGTAGTACCGTGTTCTAAAATATATCACACTCAATTGTAATATTAATCATTAAAGTAAATTATTAAAGTTAAGGTATATGCATCATATCTTTAAGAAAAATTATAATTTAATTATCAAAAACTTCATTCCAATGTGCTTGTGTAGAGAATATCATTATCCGTCACACATTGCAGTGTACTCTGCCGTACAGAGAAACAGCCCCGCACAAAATTCAACCGTACCTAAGAGGTTAAAAGCCGTGAACCTCTCTCTTTCTCTCTCTCTATCTCTAAAATAATTGCCATATTACTCATCGCGTATAACGATCGGAAACTTTTTTGTTCGCTGACATTTTTGACGGTGGCAATATATTAAGCTCGTGCAATGCTTGACCTCGAATCATTATGGATTATCTGTCGTCATTTGCCAAATACTTGGGCGGGCTGTGTCAAACTCGTGTCCAGTCGGTTGGCGTATACGCCGCGGCAGAACTTCCATCAGACGGCAAACGTATCGATCATGTGCTGTGTCAATGATCGATCGCGCGAAGACGCCAAGTATTCGCGCCGTGATGCATTTTGTCGCCCGTACACCAATATCTTGCCACTCGATCTAGCGCGAACTTGGTGATCGATCGGCAACAATCAATTTGGCAACCGTAGATTCCAATCTGTTACCAGGGTGAGAATTGGAGGAAGTGAGCGCGAACGAGAAACAACTAGTTTCGTTTAATCGTTCGGGAAGACGTATCGGTTAGCGTTAAAGAGTTGACCAGAGAGTAAGGTGAGCAAGAAAATTCTTCACGACCAATTCTCCGTAATGTGTATGTTTTCCGTGATAATTTTCACGTTTTATTGGGTATTATCGTCGAAATTCTTATTATTGTATCTCTGGGAGGTTGGTAAGGTAAAAGGTACTGAGTAGTCTCGATACCAAAATAACATTACACAGTGATACTTGTTAGGATAACCACGTCGTTACTTGTTGGCTAACGCATATATATACCTACTTACGCATAGCTAACACTTTGGTCGTCACTTAACGCGGAGGACGTGACCATGTTACGGGTAACGTCGTTATTCCCGCTGTCGTTACATGTCGCATCGGTTTAAGGAAATTTTTGCTTGCAAGGTAGAAGTCGAAGAAAGTAAAACTTCGAACCAGAAAATGGGAAGGTAATAACACTACAGCGCCATGAACATATAGAGTTACATACATCTTTGAAGATTTAACGACATAACATCGCGATACGACATTGATCAGAGGCACGAGGATTTCTTGTCTCTTATGGAGAATTACTAGTCTGGAAACAAATTCGGAATATTAAGAATAATGGGCAAACCTACAGGCGAATATTGATGAAACGGTCCAATTTTTGACGAAATTTTCAACCAAAATATTGTTAAAGTATAATTGGCCGGGTCGGATATGTCTTGCCCATCGTAAAGCAATCGTTAGCGATAACTTTTAATCATTTATTTTTATTATTTAATTATTTAACCTGACGTAGAACGGGCCGAACTTGTAACGAATTTCTATTGAAAATTGGCCTTTGTACGTTAACTTTCGGTTTTTATCGAAGTGGAACACACGAAGCTACCTTTCCCTTCCGCGTTAATATTTTACAATGTGCGATGTATATATTCGTAGATGGAACGTTACACAGTTTTATTCTATCGCAATATTCTGGTTGGATAAACCGATCTCATTCGAATCACACGGTCTCCTTATTACCGTAGTCGTGTTGATAATTAATTAATCAATTATCGTAAAATTACGTGCTTCCATATTCATTAACTAATTATGAAAAAATTGCGTGTTTTCATTGGAAAAATAAAGGTAATAATAAGAGAAGAAAATTGTTCAGCAAAAAATCATCGTAACGTATATTTTCATATATTCGATATTATAAAAATTTCGTGAATATCTTTTTCTTTTGTATGCTCTTGATTACGATATATATCTTAATACTTATGGAAAGGGATGTACAGGCGGGTATTGACTAATTTTAGATTGTAAATTATAATGACATTTATGCACCTCGAAGAATAATACGTTACAGTCTATAAACGTTCATTATTTCAAGCTGAAGCATCAATTATACACGGCTATAAAGTTGCTACACTTGCAATGTTGCTGCTTCGCTGATTTTATAATGTTCTTCAGAACGATGATAGTATCCGCTGTCGCAGTCTGAAAGATATCCAACTCGTGTATCAAGATATTCATAACCTTCAACAATGTATAAATGTTGAAGCTCACGATTTTTATGCAGTACGGCTTATAACGTAGATGTTTCCAATTGGAGAGTCATCTTCGTAGATCATACCGTGTTTTGCAAAGTGATTTCGTTACAAAATTTTTCAATTTTAATTTGATATCGTTATATGTTATTACGACATCGAATTTTTGAAATTATCAAAAAATACAGTACGTCATATATTAATTAGTAAGTAGGATTCGAGTAGAACGAGAGAATACTTAGGCTTTCTTGAATCGCAAGTACGAGTAAGAAAAGAGAAACGTTTAAACGAGTATTATCGGTGTTTTACTCTTTTTATCAACCAATAACTGGTTCGCGATGTACAGTAAATGGATAGCCTACTTACTCCTGAGTTTTCTCGTTATATTAAAGTTTGAAACGAATCTAATTATACAACGAGACTCGCTATCAAGATTTCTGCTTATTAGTGTTTCGTTACTCTCGATAAACACCCAACATCGCATACTATTATTTTAAAGCGCGTAGGGCGTAGGAAATTTTGACTTCGCTAGAAACATTTTCCACTGAAAGATCAGTTTCGAATTAACGAGGAGTGAATATTACTTTATTAGTCGTCTTATTAACAAATACCCAAAGAATTATTTAACAAACGTTAAAAGGAAGAAAAAGGTCATGAACCGATTAAATCTGTTCACCTATACGTAAAATTCAAAACTTCTTTAAATTAGAATGCGATGATACCTTGAAACTCGATATTCGTTCGATCTCGTAATAGCAAAATTGCAGCTGTAATTGAAAATAAACAATAATGTTCATACGCGAAGAAGTAAACAGATATCTCGTTACACGAATTTCATGAATAATATTCGGAGAACAAATTTCGAAATTAAAGTAAATCATTGAAAAGCATAATATGGAACGGTGAGTTATTTTCAATCGATCGATTTTCCAATTCGAGTCTTTTTTAATTTGAATCGACCAACAGGCGAAATATCACCAACGATATAATTGATTTAATTAGTCATAATTAGCGTTCAATTTTGCTTTATCGGAATTATTACAACTATCTCAAATCAATTATCGTGGGTGATTTTCGATCACGTTCAGAGAAAATCGTCGTAGGTGAGTGTCCAAGTTAAGGGCGGATTTTTATTAATTACTTTATTGTTCCCGTATCGATCAATTGTAGGACGCAGGTATACAACCGATTGTTTTGCGGGTGATTGGTTGTTATGTGCGGTAGCGCGAAACCCAATAGTCGTTGTTTTTGGTGTCTCGAGGCTGATGGATGGCGGATATCGACTGCATCGCTGCAGGGGGACTGGGGCGGCTTTCTCATTTCACAAGCCGAGAGAGGGACTTCCGCCGGAACCCAACTCCCAACGGAGACACCGAGAATTCGCTTTAGCCACGGCGCAGCGCGGCGACGAATGTCGCCGAATTTTCTCTTATAGAATTGTAGCCAATTCTATTCGTGTTTTTCCCTATTTCTACGAGTACCTCACCCTCTCCGGGAGTTGTTCTCCTATGTAACGCGGATCAACTGTTTCAAAATGAAATAATAATAATAATTTGCGTATTCGTTACTTTCGTCGCTAATTTGGCTGGTTCGCAGGAGCGAACTTTATCGATTTTGTCGTGTGTCCTAAACGTACCTCCGTTCGATATCCATCGACAATGCTCACATTTAATTCGAGATAATCTTCTGCAATTGCCAAATAATCAGTGTTAATGCTTTCGGTTCACTTGAAACACGCGCGGCAGTTTTTGGATTTATAATGGAATGGAAACGAGCGGCATTTTCATGCATAAAAGGAGGTTGAACGGGGTCGAGCAGATTTTCGAAGTTCAGACCTGTTCCACCTGTATTTCGATTGGATGTCACGATAATTCTCTTGGTACTTTAAACTTTCGTTTGGTGGACGCGCACTTTCGTTTGGTGGAATTTTCAGTAAAACAGAGAAAAATAGAGGGTGGTGAGGAGCATTGTCTCGTATTATTTATTTAGAAAAATCGCAAAAAAAAAAACAGTAAATCCGGTGTATTTTTTATTTTTCTGTCGCAATTCATCTGGGTTTTTAATACGTTTGCGCATTGAATCGACGGTCTATCGGGGGAGGTTCTTTCCGTTGAAACGATCATAGAGGACGCGCTGACGCGTTGAATCGACAGCTTATATCGATTTTAATACGCGAATAACGGACTGTGTTCGAAATTTAATACATCCTGAGCCAGAATCAGTCGGATCGCAAAATTTTGGAATGCCCGTTTTGTTTTGAAGGGATAATAAAAAGGCATAGAACACTATTAATACTATTTTTGTGTATTGTACATATTAGCGCAATTAACAGAGCAACGCATGAAAAGGTAATTTTATTCGAGTTATTATTTAATAGGACTCCCTCCTGGCCATCTCTCTCTTCCTCTCTCTCTCTCTCTCTCTCCTTTATCGAAAGCTTTTACTCTCCATAACTAGTAATTTTTATGAATCCCTACGCAATCTGTAACCTTTTGTTACTTCGTCATCGACCATCGTCCTTTTCATCGTAATGAAAAGCAGCACATTCGTTACGCTTGCCATCAGTATCTACTCCATGTAATTACACGCGTCCATGTATCGAAAAGGACAAAGTCCTTTATACTCTCCGATAATTCCAGTTCTAATTACTCTTAGTCGATATTCAAAACAAAAAGAATCTTCAAAAAAATTTTTTTTCGAACATCGAGAAAAACTTTATTGAAGAAGCACCAGAAAAGGAAGAAGGAAAATGTCGCGTGCGCATATGTTTGACATAATTCCGCTACGTACTTTGAACAATTTCCGATTCATTTTTCTTGTTCCTTTATCATTAAGAAATTTCTTAATGTATGTATCGACGTATCTGTATCGTAATTTATCGTGCATTTAACGATGCGCTGTATGTATTGCGTTTTACCGTGCAGCATACAAACATACAACAAACTGATAAAATTATAATTATTTGTTATATGCGATAAAAATCGATCCTTGGAATAGCTACGGTTGGAATGGCAATTACGCTTTGGTGAAGTGAGAATTTAAAAAAAGAAGGAAGGAAAGAAGGAAAAAGAGAGACGAAGAAAATGCAGGATGGAAGAAGTAGGACATGAAAAGGAAAACGTTACCACCTCCACACTGGCGGGAACAGATTTTCCTATGGGGAAACGATCCGTCGTCGTCCAATTTGCCGTACGAAGCCAATAGCCGTCGTCGTATACGACGCTCCGAAAAAAGGGGCGACCCGTACGACGGAGTCGCGCCGTTATCCGATATTTGTGACCGAAAATGGAGGCAGGTATCGTATAAAATGACAATAAGGGCGTGCCATCCTGTACTATCGTGCTGGACATCAATAACATTCGTTACCCGCGTTACACCCTGTATATAGAGGCATATATATATATACACGGATTATTCTTTCCTTCTCTCTCCGCTCCGCTATTTTCCGGCTCGGCTTGTCCGCTGTAGAGAAGCAACATCCATGCTATGTCTGTATATCGTTGATCGTGTGCTCCGCTGCGCTGGTATTTCACCTGTATGCCTGTTCAAAGAGTAGAGCGATGCCTCCACATCGCCGTCGCCGTCGCCGCTGCTGCCGCCGCCGCCGTCGTCGTCGTCGTCGTGTGCGTCTTTTGCCACGACTACGTGGCCGTGTTTCTCCCATATATGGTAGTCAGTAAAGAATAGCCAGTCGGCTGGGAGCGTATAGGACCACTTTATGTAACTTATGTCGCCTTTGTTAGAGAATATCTCGTCCCAGTTGTGCTGCTTCGTTCGTCCATTTCGTTGTTCCACGCCAGCAGACATCGGCCTTGTCGTTCATGCCTTTGCCATTGACGTGATTCGCCATCAAGCTGTCATTGTCATTGTTCTCTATACCTCTGATCCGATCAATGTCTCCTACGCGACCTCTTGATTTACCAAATATCCATAATTCTTATATCGAATATTATGCTAATTTTTTCATCCTCAAGAAAGAATGGCAGGAAAATTCTTATGAACATATTGTTACGTAATGGTTGACTCGAGAAAGTTTTATAATATTTGTCGTCTTTGGCTGATTAATATGCTGCTGTACAATGAACGACTCGTTAGAAAGAACGTATGTGCTTTTGATACTGGTATATCTCGCTTCTATTTTTCCAACGGTCGTCGCGTAGAAATCTCTGCGCGGTAAGGTAAATATTTGGTCTTTTCTTGTCCACTAACGATCTCGTTACGGTGTTGTGATACTGAAGCGTGCGAAGAAAAACGCATTTCGCGGAACGAAAATCGACGAAATCGAATATACAATATATTTTGGAAAAATGGATGCTATTTTTGGAACATTGATTGATTTTTTATCGGATTTGGAAATTAAGTCGGACGAAGAAGCTTGTCTCTTTACGTGGACATAAAAGAAAAGATCAAGGTGGTCGATTTCGAATACCTCGGCATTCTTCGACGTTAAAACGTTATGAATCCTGATGCATCTTTCTCTTTAAGCGCGTTATCGCGGTACCCCTTTGATTCTAATTTCCATGTCCTAACATTGTTTTGGAAGAAGAAGCTGGTCACGACTGGTGTCCGCAATGTCGTTAGAAGATGTCTTTGGGGTCTACCTTGGCTTTCTCAGCAGGCAGCTTAAAAGGCGGGTAAATAATCCATTTTCGCAGTCTAACGCATTTACTCGATCCGTGGTTACGTTCACTCTCGTATACAGCTATCCTTTCAAGATTACTCGTGATAAGGAGGCGATGCGAAATAAGAGACTCTTAGATGCAATTACCGACTGGTCTGCTGTTGCTTGGTCAAACTTTTAACGATAGAATCTCGGTAGAATATTAGAAAATTGAGAAAATTGTTAGGAAAGGGTTTTCGATTCACAACTCGAAAAATGTCGTTTCATCCCGTTTGTAATCGCTCTCCCAAATAAATTTACGAAGATTGCTCTCTTTACGAAGAAAAAGATTTTCTAAAACTCTATTTTTCCTTCGATAGAACGACACGTTTCTTTTTCATTCACGGTTCGTCGCTTTGAACGCAAACACATTCGACGACCATTTAAGTATCTTCCATCGTTTTGCCTTTCCTTTGAGCGTCCCTTTAACGCGCGTTGCTTTTGCTCTGTATACTTAGGTCTTTCCGCGTACCATAGCGAACATAGTATCATGCCAAACGTGAAACGTACAACGAGGTCTCCTTCTCTTACGCCGTTGATCCCAACGAGCAAGGCGTTCGTGCGGAGACATAAAAAAGCGAATCAGTGAAAATAGCGTGGCTCAAAAGAGCGCATCCCTCGCCGAGAGTAACACTTATACCAATTATCATCAGGCATACACCAAACGCCGTAAAAGGCAATGGCTTCTCTCGCTGGTTTCCCACATTTCCCATAGAAGCTCGTGGACTTTCCTTGTTCCTTTTATTTTTTTCGTCACACTCGGTCACCCTTACTCTCGGTTTAAGAATTAAATTAGCCGGTACGAAAGACGGCTCTCGCCGGAGAACCGACCAACAGAAAGAAGTGATCCCCCGATGTCTACTGGAGTCACGAACGAAGAAGAACCTCTCGAGAGTGTCACGAGGGCGACGATTCCCTCCTCCCTCCCTTCGTTCCGTCATCTCTGCTTCTTTTGTCTTACTCGCTCTTGTCCTCCCTAGTGAATCGTAGAAGGCAAGTAGGCAGGCAAAGTACAAACCAGGATATTGAAATTTCCCATGGAAGAAGTATTTTTTTTGTTCACGTTCTCTGGTTGCTGAAGACCACCTACCTTTTCTGCCCTATTTTAAACTACTACTCTCCGATTTCTCGAAGCCGAGTCTCGACCAAGGATCCATGGCCGGCCCTGTATTCACCCCTTTGGTTAAAAGTCGTTAGGAAATTGTAGCTTTAACTGAAGAGAGGGGGAGGCTAGCCTGATAATAATACCGGGGATGGTTTCGTTTTGCAGAGATTTCAGCCGCGATTCTGCTCTCTTTTAGTTTCCGAACTGTTCCACCGGTTATTTGGTGTCACGTTACTCAGCGTTGCATAATTATGCCCCTTTTCGGAATCGAGACGTGCTTTTATAATGATCGTAATGTTTCGAATGGCATGGATAACCCATGGGTGCTACTTTTTGCTTCTTTTCATTTTTGTATTTTTTGTGGCAAGTTTTTTTAATTTAGTAGCGGATGAATTTTTAGGATAATTTCGGTGATGCATAGATAGTAATAATAAAGATGAGAGATATCGTTCAGAAGTTAAAAATTGTTCTTACATTAATATCCCAATAATGTATTTTTATTGTAACTCCTTTGAAATTATTTAAAAAAAAGAATTATACTTGATTATAACGAAAGGGTTAGCATGTCGTGTCCTAAATTTTCCTCTTTACACGAGGGTGAAAGTTGCATAACAAAGTGTTTGAAGCGCGTGACAGTCCAATGTTGTTAATCTATAATAGTATTACGCGGAAGAGTAAGTAGCTGGTTATTAGGTGAACCCTCGCTGTAGGGAAACTGTAGGGTATAATATGGAGCAAATCAGTTCTTATTACGGGGAATATGGAGAACAGTGGAAACGATACACACATTTATTTTTTAACGCCCTGTCTCGCGTACAATGCAAGATTAAATTGCGGTTTATCCATAGGGGAAAATTCAAACTAAAATAAATTTGAATACGTACGCGGTTAATTAAATCTTATCGATTAATTCTGTAAAGTAATTTGACAATTATTAAGAAACAATTTAGTAGAGGGAGAGGCGGGGGGACTTATCTAACAAATAATTTGTCCAATGGTCGACGAGACTTTGTATTCCATCGGGAAGAGGCATCTCGCGAAGACGATTACTTAAAGAAAGTGAATGCTTTTATTGGCTCGTTCCTTGAGCATTTCCATCGTCTTCGTCACAAATGGTTTCGACGAAAGTACCATTAAACGAGAGTTTCGTTGCACTTTGTACCAGGATACGGTCTTGAAAATACAAGGAGCGAACGGGAAACGGGAATGAACGCGTACGAAGAGTCGGACACAGGGAAACAGCGTGAAAATTCGTAGTCCAGGAGAACAAATACAAGGAGAAATAGAACGAAACGTAAGCGAACTATGCGGATCGAACGCCGCCGATGAGCCGGTTGTTGTTTCTGGTCCAGTAATAAGAGAAGTCCCCCATGCCCGTAAATAGACTAGAAAACTCTAATGAAGACGTGCCAAGAGTTTATCTTCGGAGGCTGGTATAGCGACGATTGGTCGATCCCTCAGGGACGATGATTTCACGTGGTTCGGGTGTCCCCTCTTTCTCGACCCACCCACCCTTCAGCGAACCCCTCTTCTCTATCAGCTTCGTCTATTCGTTCTGGATTTCTTCGGTAACCTCTAACCGAGGATCTCTCTTAAATTGATTTGCTTCGGATTTCGCATGATTGTAATTTGAAGAACTGACTGCGTTTAGCAGCATGTATCTTTTTCTCCTTCGGAACGTTAAGCTTCCGTTTCTTTTTCTACCGTCGTGATATCTGTAATATTTGTAAACGTTTATTTCGTCAGATATTGCGGGTGTTGCATAAATTTAGAATTACGGTCTATAATCGAGAATAATTTTCCTTTGATGAGTTTTGAAGTGGCTTCAAATCATATGACACTAATGAAAAGCACAAAAAGCCCGGAACGTTTTTGACGGAATTCTGTCTCTTGTTTCCCGATCCGTTGCGAATCGAATACAGAATTAGTGTCCACAATTACTCTTCGAAATGTCGTGCAATTTATGGCAGGCATGAAGCGAATCGGTCGCATTTATAACACATGGAAATCAGCGAGCTTTTAAGCCGCCACTGCTACTGGAAAATACAATCGCATATCAGTGTACATTTACCATGAAAACAGTAGGTTAAACGCAGCTTGGGGCCGCGATATATATATTCCATGATAAATTATTTCCTGATTTTGACGACAGGAACAATCACAACAATTTCTTCCGTTTCCATTCGTAGAATAAGCAGCTGTACTAAATAGCCGGTCGTTAAGGTGATTGAAACGCGTTTCCTTTGAATGGATCTAAGGAAAATCGTATGTGTCGTTCGCATGGCAAATTAAATTACATTTTGAGGATGGAACGATTTAAAAGAACGTTATTCCGTTAAGAATCGGATATTTCTAATTCGCCTTGAATCGATCGTTGTGTTCTGTTTTTCTAACGCGATTGTTAGTCGGAATTATTTTCAAAATTAGAAGTTATTTTCGAATAATTTTTTCGAAATTATCGTGATACTTGCGATATTTAGATTTCTTTCCGGACAATGTGTGCCAGATATATTTTTTAAAATACAACTTCTTACGCTGCTATACGGTGTAAAGTCGCTCGCACCGTGAATTCGAGTTGGCTGTTAATCGAATTCTCGATAATTCCAATTTCGTTCAATTTCAATTACGCCGAGTTCTGCTTAATTCGAGGCCTCGTTCTCATTAGAGTTTTGTTAGCGCTTACATCGAGCAGCAGACGGTTGCGTTGGCAAACTTGTTAAATTCGACATGTTTGAATCCACTTATGCGAGTAGCCAGGTTCATTCGTGCCGAGCGAAAATGGAGAAGGGAAACGAAAATGATTTTTCGTGGATCGAGTTACCGTAGTTTCGGTACTGAAATCGCGAGAGAGGAACAGTTGTACGCGAAAATAAATACGATAACGATTCACAATTTCAAACGAGACGAAAATTTTATTTTTACCATCGAAATATTCGTTCGATTCCATTTTCTTTATAAGGTTGTTCGTTTAATCGTCTGATTTAAACCGTGTGATTTTTTTCCACGATAAATACGATACAATGTTTTTTAATATCGTCTTTATTTCGTACACAATTTTTTCTTAGGTAATAATTTTAGTTAATACTTTCTTAACGTTCATTTATTATCGGTTAGTAGCAATTGTATTTGGTAACGTATACAACGTTCGTGTAACGTTCTCACTTTTACTAATTTCTTTAGAAATTTGGGTATCTAAGTGATATTGAATTTTATAGAATAAATATATATAGAATATATAGAAAAATATATTATAGAATGTATATGAAATACGCATTATACTTTGACCATACGTCCTTAAATCGAATATGAAAACATGAAATATACAAAATGTACAAAACACATACTAAATATATATATAGTGAAAACTTAACAAGGAGACAAATTTCTATCTACCTCCCACTTTATTTTTAGTTGATGCATCATTTTCCCAAAAATAGCACAATAATCAAACGATACATTTACGAAATTTAAACCAAATTTAGGAAATTTAAAAGAAACGAGAACAAAAAATTGTTCACTATTGTTAGAATCGTCCTCGTCTGACAACTTACATGTTGGTCGTACTTAGAGGAACTGGATATTGGGAAAAGATCTTTAGGAAAATTCTCGATCGATAGAAAGGAAATGATTTTCTGGTAGAACATAGGCCGCACGTAACGTTTTGTCTGGCTGGGTGGCTCGAAAATTGTAGCCATCATTATCTATTCAGGCGCATCAGCTCGCCGTGAGATATTGAACTACACTATCCTATTTAAATATTCATGAACGTCTTTGTAATCGATGTAATACGGGTCTAGCGTAATCTCACGTGTCAGAAAGTAAATAGGCTTTTCAACCGGTGATTCGAGAGTACGGTAAAATGTCCACATATTAATTCCGTTAATGCGCTGGAAGCTCTGAGCATCGAGCAATTACATAAGGAAACGATCTCATTCAGTCCAGTATTTTTGAGATGAAATGTTACTTTTGCTCATACATATTTGTTCAGAAGCTTTGTGTATAATAATAATTATATCGGCTGTCGATTGACGATCAACCTCGTCACATCATTCATACATTGAGAATAACACAAAAGATGCAAGAATTTTCGAGGTACGCGAACACCAACGCAACGTCTCATCGAACAGCTAGTAGTTAATTAATTACATTAATGAAAATTTTCGTGAGCAAAGAAGCTAAAGTCAGAATTTCTGACAGAATCGGGTTGAGTCGGCCTACGGTCGGTTGCTCTTTATTCTTTTTTTCGACCAACCGGAATTAAATTCGGCAGCTTTCCACGCTTCTATACGCGCGGGTTCGTCGCAGCGGTTCATGTTCCGCCGCAGGCTGTTTAGCAACTCGCACTGAAATAATTCTCGGAGAAATTTGATTTGTTAATTTGACATTGGTTTTCACCGGTGGCCTCCATCATCGTCGTCATCGTCGTTCCTTTTCCTTGTCGTTCTTGTCGTCTACTCGTTCTTGGTTGCCCAGCCTTCTCGAACAGCGTGTTTCGCGAGCGAGCCATCGTCGTTTCCTTGTGCATGTCGCGCCGATTGCAAGAACAATGGCATTATTATTACAATTGCAGCACACCGGCTCGGTAAACAGTTTTCAGGCTTTGTGGCGACGCGTACGGATTTCTTGCTCTTATTAAATAAGGTGCTGCTGCTTGTAGCTACCTAGTCAACGTTATTATGAGACGCAATAATGACCGAAGTGGAGCAAAGGTTTACGGAAGTCGATCCAGGACAAATTGTATAAGAATACTGTTTATTCGATCGATTTGTTTGGCATTTTCTAGCCAGTGTGTAAAATTGTCGAATCGTTGAAGTTAGGAACGTTTCTGTAGTAAAATAAGCAAATAAGAAAGGCTATCGCTTCGTTGTAATATATTTTTCTAACAGGTTTCCAAGGTGGGTGAAGAACTCATACGCTTCGTCAAATAAATTATATCATGAATATCAGCCAGTAATAATATTCTCTAGCGGAGTTTCGCAAAAGTTCCCAGCTATTTATACCCGCAGTCCTTCGCACGTTCCCTGGAACGTATCGCTCGCTGAAAAGATTACATAAGGCGTAAACGACGACAAAGTTCCGCGAAGAAAGCTGATGTCGGAGGATAACAAAGCAAACGCTAGAAAGGAAACGACTTGTTATCGCTTTTCTTGCGCTTTTCCCACCGTGGCTGTCCTCTTTCTTCGGCCACCATCGCAATAATTGTCGACCTCGCACGCATTATGTATTTCTTGTCAATCGATCGTCTCGCTATCTCGCAGATATAATAGATATAAGCCGCATGAAGGAGCGGATGTTTAAAGCCGAATGCCTCCCGCGGGACGTGTGCCAACCGTTTCTTGTAATAAATATGCAAAGTACGGTTTTTTACGTAGAACACACGTAGAAACATAGGAAGCTGGTCTGTATCCCGTAATCGAAGTGTACTCTGTCGCCCTGAAAATCACATGCAAGCGACTGTGCTATCTAAATAGGTTGCCAATGGCCAAATATGATCGATAATCGAAAATGTGAGAAAATCAAATCTTAGGAATGCTTTAATCTTTTCGTAGAACCATCGAAATCGACTAAATTTTCCATACGAATGAAAAAAATCTGCAAACATTAAAGCTTAATTCTACGATTTCGAAAAGATTATTTCGTGGGAAAGATTGGAAATTGCAAGGAAAGGTACAAGAGCTTTCAGGAAATGTTCAAAATCGCCTAGGACATTCGCAAATATTTGGAGCTCAAGAAGATTGATAGGAATTACGTGGATATCTCGAATGCATTAGTAAACAGCTGCGAAGGATCCTAAGTATGTACATCTTCAATTAGAGTGCGTTACATAAGCATAGTACAGGATCTATGATTAGAGCTACTTAGGTTTAATTAGTCTCTAATTCGGTACTGCATACAATATTATCCATTGTCAGCTTGCTCTCTCGGCAGCATCTCTCTCAATCCCATATAGCAGCTGTTGCTACAAGATGCTTAAACTAATCTGGTCTTGCTCCTAAATCCCTTTGATGGTTAGTAATTGAGGATATCTCTCATAAGGACCGTCCCTGGAGTGTATAGCGAATATAGATTCGTCCGCGTCAATGCCTTTCTATACGGACTCGTCATTCCGTTTTCCAACCACGTGGCTGATTCGCATCAGCCGATGCAGCCGTACTCCTAAATGTGCACCATAACCTGATCCATAGAGTATAAACGATGAATTCTTTCTTCCTTTTGGAACTTTAACACTTTCGTGCCTGACGATATTCTACGTAGCATGTTACTAGGGCATCGACTACGGCGTCATTTGTGGCATGGTTGGATCAAAGTAGAGGAATTGTGAGATTCCTTACAGTATCCCGATCTAGGATTAGATTCACTAGTTCTTTGGTTTGAGATTTCTTTGAAAAAGACTTGGACGAACGTGAAGTATTGACTGTTCGATTCCTAACTGAATTTCGATTCCAAACTGAAATTTAATTTTCGTTACGATTACAATGTTTTTATGTCGAAAGTAACAAGCGAAAAATAAACAATAACGCTTAACAGACTAATAAAAGCTCATAAGAATAATATAACGAGCGGAACTAAATTAGTAAAGACTACGCAAAACTGGTCATTTAACGAAGAGGAACAGTCTTTTTCTCGCAGAGGAAATATTTAGGTAACTGGAAATACTTCCGGCGATATAAGGGTGAAAGTAGTGCGAGAGACGCGCTCGAAATTCAAGGTGCATTGAACATCTAGCGACTGCACGCCGGCAGAACCGCGTCGCTCCGCTTTCCAGGATTCCAGATGCGCCTCCTTTATTCGGAATTCATCGGATCTCGAATACTTTTCGACGGGACGCGACGGCAGATCCTTTGGAAATCTTGTGTGCACGGGTCGCGATTGTACCGAGGCAAGAATGTTTTTCGTTTGATCTGCCAGTGAGTCCTGAAAAATGTTCGATTCAAAAGAAATCGCGGCACACGCGAGTTTGAAGATACCTCTATTTTTCTGTAAATTTCCTTGCGTGTCGAGCTCCACGCGTCCTTTACCGGATGTATCCTATCTAAAAATATGATCCTTCTCGGGTATATGTGTAAAATATCTTCTATATCATATATAGATAGATAGATCATGCAAATCCGAGTTTATTTCATTTTTTTCTTCCTTTTATCTATTCGTCAATTGTGGATAAAAGTTGTAGCGGCTGTAGTATTCATGTTACCAAACCAGTTGTGTTTTTTTTGCTACATTAACAATGAGGTCAGTATCAAATTTCGTCATAACATATATGTGGTACCGTAGCGCTTAAGATGTAGATGTCGCTGCTGGGTACGGTTGCTTTTCTTCTCATTTTTGTATCGTGGAAGAAAAATTGGACTCCGGTCGCCGGGATTCGAACCCGGGTCCCGGAACATTCGTAACCTAAGGCGCTAACCACTGCGCTGCCGTCGTCCGACGCTAGTTAGTGTCGAGTGCTGGTATTTGCTATCGAGTGCCGCCATAGGCTTTTTTCCTCGATACTACATATATGTATGTGTACTAGTTTCCCTGACATTATATCATTCTACGCCAAAAAGTCTATTCCGTTATAATATATAGCAATATATAATAATTCAGTTTGTAGTAAATTACAATGTAATAATAAATAAGTAATATTTTGTATAGTCTCGCGGTTTCGAAGGAACATCTGATCGTGGAAAGGTTTGATTATAATTATTTGAGAAACGAACCCTCGAGTAAAATAGCATATTCTATCGACTCTTATTCTCTCCCATCGCGGTTTGGTTAGAACATGGTCGCCAACGACGACGGGCACCGACGAAGCAAGTTCACCATGGAAAAAAATAAGTAACTCAAGAACAGAATCACCGGTGAGAATTGCTTCGTTTTTGCCGGTGGCATTCATATACAACAAGCTCGTTACTTAACACCTCTGGAGAAGAAACTGGGAGAAAGCATTAAGTAAAAGCAGTACCCGACGATGTTGGGCACAAGCGCAAGGGAACACGGCCCTCTCTCATTCCTCGGCCTGTTAACTTTTCAACGAACCTTGCTGCCAGACTCAAAAGCTCTTGGTAAAGCGTGATTTACACGTCACGGAAACTTACCCCGTATTTTCCCCTACCTTACATCCGGCCTTCCTCTATTCCCAACTCTCTCACCCTGTTTTCTATGATTCTTTTCTGGAAAAAGACTCTGTTCACCAACTCTGCCCGTACCTTTCTCCCAGACACAAAATATTTCGTTCTCATAAGCGTCCTATGGTATTACGTTTCAGACGTTGAACATTTCGCACTTTTGGTATTTTACGATTGGTATTTAAAGTTATTTGGATTTAGTAATTGTGTTTAAACCGTTTCCAATTATTTTGAAATAATTATGCGTTATGTTTTGAAATTTCACAAGAAATGGACTCGAAAGTTTGAGGACATCCATTACGCAGAACGTTATACCTTACCATTACCATAAGAGAATAGAAAAATAGAATCGATATGATCTTTTACATATATGAATCGAAATCAGAAAGAAAATCAAACGAGTCTGCATGACTAAGGACAAGAAAGTTTGTATTAACCTAATGGCTAATTTGTTTAACAACAATCGCAGAGTACGTATCACGAGCATTGAGCAAGTCGGTTGATCGAGTAAACTTTAAACGAAAACAAGTCGATGAATAAAGCGCGTGTCGCATGTGAGTAATACTTGAATGAAAATTAATATACAAGAGGATTTAAAAACTTGCGATGATTATGTACGGTACAGAAGACGTAATTATCTCGACAATTGTTTTGTTATATCGCTAAATATAGGAAATCTGTTGCTCGACTCTCCACTCGAGTATCGTTAAAACACTTGTCCTATTTAATTAGCTCTCGCGACGTCAAATATAATTTATAAGCTAAATAGTGACTATTGAAATTTTCGCTGATTTTGAGACGATTAATTCCAATTAGAACGTCCGTATTTATGAAAATTAATCTTCGTTCAAGAAATCTAAATTCGAAGGAACACGAAAAATATAATCTATTTATAATTTCAATATATGTAACGCAGAATTGGATTTGTTCGTTCATATCGATACTAAATTAGAGTCAGTGCCAAAATAAGAAATGCATGTACTATGTCTCATTTTCTGTACAATTTCAATTGGTTCGATCTTTCGCATCGATAGGAAGACGCGAAGACGATAGGAAGAAAATAAAATAATTTGATTCTATCGTTCATTTTTCACACTAGCATCGCAATAATGGGGGGATGTATTACTGGCATAGCCATTATTGCCGTGCATTATTAGTTGTAGTCATTCGAAAGATATATCAGGAGGAGGGGTTTTTAAGGGGACAAAGGGAACGTAAAGGGAGAAATATCAAGAAGGTAACTCGCTTTTTATTTTCTTCCATCCGCTTGCCTTTTGCACAAGAAAAAAGATTTTTTTACGAAAAAACTCTTCTTTCTGTTCACGACAACAAGATACAATAATGCTGCGCGAGTAGGATCGATCGATAAGAACTGTCGAGGCATTGAACATTGTTCGAGATATAAATCGTACGATGTAGTATCTCGGATAAATCTCGATTGTACGCATAATTAAGCTACTTAATCAATTTCCGTTCAGAGTTCCATTTAAATGTCATCGTGTTAAAAAATATCGAATGTTCGACTACAGTGTTAGGAAATTTAAGGGGCGATTCTTGAAGCCGAAATAAGATAAAAATCAAAAATAAAAAAATTTTCGACTTTGTTTTTTTAGTTATTGATAATTACAAGTCGACAAACATATTGCGCCTTGTACGTGAGTAAACCTTCTTACATGAACGAAAGTAAGTCAGCCTAAGTAGCAAAGTGCACGGGGATCCTCAATCGAACGATATATGGACAGCAGTTTACCTCGGACAAACCATAGAGAAGAAGTTTATGATATTTGAAGACGTAAACCATTTTGCATAACGTTTTGTAAGAAAAATAGAAGATTCAACATTACTGCCTACTAATTAAAATCCACAGTAGCATATCGAAAACGGCCTCATGGAATTTTCGAGTAGAGATAATTAATATTTCCTCTAATCTTTTGCCTTCATAAATAATCAATAAGTAATACTACATATAAAGAATATTTATACAAATTTCACACATGCATCGCGAATGTTCAGATCGTTCACAGAAAAGTCGTACCAAAAATAGCAATCGTTTTGTATTACAGTAAATGTTCAATATAGCCTCCGTTTTCTTGCAAACGAAGTACACAATAAGCGCGATACGTACAACACGCACTGTACACACCACACGCGCTACACACCCAAATCACTTGCGTCGGAATTCAATAAAAATGATTAAAGAGATAATAGAGAATACAAAAATGAAGGAAATGAAAAAGTTCAAGGAACTAAAAATGAAAAGGCCCAAAATATTCTAAATCTACAATTAACTGCAACTTTATGTTTATACAATTTTCCTATCGTTTCTCTTTTCCTGTTGAAATGAAGAATCATTTCAAGGACAGAAATCCTTCCAGAACTATTTTATCCTCTTATCAAGCTTTTAAAATCGCTAAAACATGTTACGTAAAAAAGTAACAGTGGAGAGATATTCTTCGCCAACGCTTTCGTTTTCTTTGTATAATGATCTCGAAATTAGTCAGGGACAATTACGATATCTGAGGTGTTCCTTTTAAAAGCATGATTGGATATGCCTATTGAGAAAACGAATAGGCTGCTCCCCAGATGTGTTTAAAAATGGTTAGAACTACTTTGCAAGGATAGCATCATTTTGGCAACGGAAGCGAAAACATTAAAATAGCTATTTAACGCGACAAACATAATTTATCATTTGTATTATTGCACATTACCTTAATTAATTCTTCGAGTATAAGATTAAACATTTTTTTGCTTTTGGTTTCTTTATCTTTTATTTTATGTGTATGTATGTGAATATTGTGAGCTGCAATGGTCAGTAATTTGTGTGGAAAATGTGTGTGGTTCATGCAAGGTAGCGTTCGACTACAGTTAGTAGCACCTCAAGAATACTTAATGCGTATATGATTTTTCTGCGGTTACCCGCGGATGGGACGATCGCGGTGCGCGTATGAAATCTGTATAAACATCGTATAAACATTTATGTATAATACAAGCTCGTGATATCGTTGCGACGTTTAGGAGTGAACGACCAGGCAAACTACGTGTATTCTCAAGCAATAACAGCGCAAATGTGTGTTAATTCCCCAAGAATACGCGTCGCCAACCTGGCCTGAAGTAATCCTTCCTAGACGAACTCTTCTTTCTTCTTTTTTTCTTCTTCTCCTTCTACTTCTTCTTATTCTTCTGAATTATGGCAACTTTTCAACGATCCGTAAACGATTTTTATTAATTACATATACGTTATTACGCATTATTTCTTTAATTATAATAATTTGTACATATAATGTAGAAGAAATTACTTATTTTCTATTTTTATTATTCATTAAAAATTCCTAAGAACAAGAATTCTCGAGTTTAAAGCACTGTTTGATAAAAACAATTAAATTGAAACTTATAAATTTTTCGTTTCTTTTTTGTATTTTGCTGGTAAAGTATCTACTGTAATCTGTAGATTTTAATCAATAAGATACAGATCGTTTACTCTCTTTCTTACATTGGAAAAGAACTGTGAGTTTGAATCGGATTCTTGAAAGCCATAATTGTTCTGTAAGAAAAGATCTTCAGGAAATTAGATCCAATGTTTTACAGCGTTGGTCGTTTGTATCGAGAAGTTCACAAAATGCAACGGGATAATAATCAAAAGTAGACACGGTGAGATTCGATCGAAAGGGCGATAGTTCTCGAGACAGGTTCGTCCTCGATGTTCCTTTTTCACCGAGCGCCTATAAACGCATGCAGACAACGTATAAAACTAATGGAACATTGTTGTACTGGAATAAGGCTTCCGTGAAAGGTTTTGCTCCTGGTGCACGAGTATATGAATATTTCTGCAGTCGCGTGGACGTGGACACGCTACGAATCGCGTGTTCTCTCCGTTCCGTTAGAGTATCCCCAGTGGCCGAATGGACGTGGAAAAACAGTGAAATACGTGTCACGGATATTATAGGTACAGAGGTGAATATTTATTGCCGAACGACATTCGCGATATACCGTTTTTACGAGTTTGAAATCTTTTCGCGCGCGTTCCTTTTTATCGTTTCATCTCGCTGCACGATCGAATCAATATTATCAGTAGAAGTTTACAATTTGATTTTTTGAACGATACATTTGGTTTTTAAAGCAACTCAAGCGCGACGCAACATAACTCGCATCATTTGAGTCGCGCGAAGAAACAATTTAATCGAGTAAAATTTCCACTAAACAGAGTATCGTCGTAAATTTTCGGAATAGAGAGGGCACAGCAGCGCATTTTCAATCCCCGGCAACTCGTTGGTCTATTTGTCATAGATTCTACGAGCGAAAGTAGCAATCGAGTTTTTCCAACCGATCGGTTTCACCGTCATGATCGTTCTGCGATTACAAAACGCACGGAACGCTTCGCGTTACAGGCGAACGCGCACGATTACAGGACGTGCTGACGGGGACGCAATTTCCCGGTGACGCAAACTGATAATAGAACGTCATACAACCTCCATGAATTCCGTGGAAATCGGCGAAGATAATAGGTCATGTGTATGTGTGTGTTGAGTGTCGGTTGTTCCTGCGCGCGTTCGAGGACCGTGGTATTGGTTTACAGACGATGCGAAGAGGTCGCGGTTGTAATGCTGGAAAAATTAATCGAAACGCGCCTTGGTTAGAAACGCAGGCGTGTGTGTCGCGTGCCCGACTAATTTTCCACCGTGAAAACGAGAGCATCGGCAGCAATAACAAAGTGAAGCATTTATTCGATGACCCTCGATACACTCTGGCTCGCTCCAAAACCGTAATGCCATCGGGGGAAAGGATGATTCACTTGGTTCGAACAAATGAGAATAATGAAATGAATTTCCCGGGATGTAGGACAGCTTCATAGCGTTTGGTATAAACGGTTCATTCGTAATAGAAGCAACTGGTGCATTCTTCTGCTTTGGATTGCACAAAAACAATCGCGAAAAGAACGTGTTCTTTTGTTTTAGTTAGCGCGTTATTTTGCAGACTCTGCGAATAAAATAAGCAAATCTGGGAAATAGAGGGAAAATAACATGGAATATATGTGCTCTATCAATTTTCTAACATCGGCCATATCCAAGATCAATTTTGCAATCTACTTTTTACGATTAATCGGACGATAATAAAAATCAAGGAGGTAACTTTTTCGATTTAACATCGTTAAAAATTCTATCTTTATGACGAAAGTTACCTTCGTCCTTTCCAATCTCAACCGGATATAGGCAATGACGAGAGGGGAAACGATGGCAAGGCGGAGAAATTCAGATTCGAACTTCGTCATGAACCATATTTCCTAGATCGAAGGTCGGAATCTTTCTACCATTCGGAACGATAGTTCGGCTACAAATTTTTCATTTTACGTTGTACACTATTTTGTTAAATAGCTGAGAATAAAGTAAGCGCGTCTTTATATAGCGCTTTACATGACAGACCATTAAAAAGGCATTAGAAAATCTTCGAAACGAATAATCACTCGATGAATAATCGCCACGAAAGCGTATCTAGGTTGAATTGAAACTTTTGTAGCGCTTCCTTAAAAACTCGTCAAGAAGCAATATACATATTCGATGAGCGACGTAGCAGGAAGTAGGGTTTGGTGCAAGAACGGGTTTTCGATGTTTTTTCAGTGCTGTTTTAAAACGGGCAAGATCTATGCATTTAAGAGTCGAGCCGAGTTTCTCGAGTCCCCGAAACCAGAAACATTCGGTTCGAAGAGCACTGTACTGCTGGTTTCCAACGGAGTGATCCTTAAAGGTCCTCGCCCGATTGGATGAAAATAAAAGGTGGACGCAACTGCCAATACACTTAAGTTGGCTCCGCCGTTGTGCTTGCTTCCAGTATCTTTCTAAATGGAGGAGAGAAGGACACAGTATGGTCTTGGGATAGGGATACAATGACAAGGGACAAAGAGAGAGACGGAGAAATAGGGTAGGCAGGAGGAACAGAGAGGCTAACAGAGAAAGAGGGCTGAAAACAATTCCATGATAATAAGATAGGAGCCGGTTCGTGCGATGTAAACCAGTAGCTAAAAGACTCGATTCGCGTAGGGTACAAATGTAGAAGGATAAAATGTGTTCTATGGAACGAGCTATGGAGTTCTTTGAGTTGTCTCTCTCTCTCTCTCTCTCTCTCTCTCTCTTTTCTCTCCCCCTCCCCCCTCTCGTTCCTGTTTAGTAGTGCGCCAATGAAATACAAACATGGTTTGATATATCACGATTTTTAAGAATTGTATTATCCTACAATTATTTCTTCAATAAAAAGCTACGTCGCCGGAGGTGATATACGTACGATGCTACGTCTAATCTAATTACATATTACTTTGAATCACAATTTTGACACCGTATAGTTACCGCACGTTCAAAAAACGGATATGTACCGGCGCGATCATTAAACGCATTAGATGAGATGTATTAAAATCGTGGAAACTTTAAACTTCTTATATTCCAAGTTGGTACAAAAAATGCTTTCTTTTATAAAATTAATATAATAAGATGTCAGTACAAATTCCTCTTTGACGTGCTTTTTATTTCATGTCGACAGGACTTTCAGTCGCACCTTCACTCTAAGTGACCTATCCCAAAGTCCACACGTGTACGGTGGGCAATGGCAGGTAGTAAGTCATATGTCTTTTTACTGTTTATTATTCCGCGTACGTATTCCCAGAAAAAGATTTGGGTCACGATACTTTTCATCTATTCGTGCTGTACACGCTCCGCTTTCAAGTCCTCTGTCTCCGAAGCTATTTGAAATATCGACCTGAAACAAAGTGCATTATAAAAGGTACTTTTCTTTCTACTATAATTCGACTGAATACTGGGATGAATTTCTCAATTTTTTAAATGGTTAATAAAAAGAATAGGAAAGACTAGGTTTGTTAATTACTGTGATAATATGATTGAAAACTGAACGTCATTGAACACGTGTGCAGTCTTAAACATATTTTAGAGAATCCGCTTTACCAGATATTTTTTTCGGAATTAAAAGACAAACAACTGGGAGGTATCTGATTCTTCAGGAAGTTGAAAGACTGCCTTTTAGATGGGCAGGAAACGGCGCACTTTGGCGTGGAAGTCGAGACGATATATCTTTACGTCCTGCTTGTAGATTTATTGCGTTCGAGGTACTCGAGGAATTAGGCTGACGCGATCCATAGGTCAGCCCACGAATCAGTTTAGTCTCTGTTTAATCTTCTATTCCTATAAATTTTATTTGCTGCCTCGTTTCGTCTTACAAAGTTCGAAATTTTCAAAATAGATATGTAAAAGGATTTCTAACATCTCACGAGCACAGCACGAGGCAAGTTCGACTTTCTTAAATGATTTTAAACGTCTCACGAAAACTGTGAAAGTTTCGTATATTTTTTTGTGTAAAGTTTAATATTTTACTCGAATATCATTGTAAAATATGTCATATAATCGAAACGTTTTGTTTCGAAAGAATACTAAACTTTTAACGAAATCCTCCTAGCCAGAATTATCCATCCTAGAACGATATATTTAAAAGAAATCTCGTCTAATATCAAATGATAATCTAAGGTTCATCGTAAATTGTTTAATATTCTTAAAGTGAGGTAGATATGGGAATAGATGAAAAAGAGAATCTAAAATATCGGAAAAATGTTCGAACTCGTGCGAGTCGATTTCGAGGAAAAGTAATTTCGAGTCCCGAGACTGCGGTTTGATAAAGAAAAACGGAACACGCCCGAGGACGTTCCAATCATTACAAAATACCTGCTAAAGACCGATTCGTTTTATATGCTTGAGAAAACAGTGTAATCTTTACCTTTCTCGGAAGGACACGTAGCGAGAGTTGTTCCATCGAGAGCGACGATGTCCAGCGTACGCCACAGTGCCGATTCTCATCTTTTACACTTCCTGCAAACGAAATTTCCGTTTACACGTTGTCGTTGTCGCTCCGTGGCAACTATCGTATACGGCTGGCCTGCAATTTATTAACGGGGCCCTTGTGCACGCCGGAAATTTGCGAGACACCCGGTTTCAAAGTGGCACCCGGCGAATCATGCGAAGCAAAGAGAACGAGACCAGAGTTCTCTACTCTCTAGGTCTAGAACCGAGAAAGGGAAAGCCAGAGAAAGAGAGGGGAAGGGAGGATTAGTATCGACAGGACTAAGGTGAAACGTTGGAAGGGCAAGGAAAGGGTGCATAATGGTGGTCGTGTTAAGGGGAGGGTTGAAGAGAGAGAGAGAGAGAGAGAGAGAGAGAGAGAGATATGAAGCAAACGGACGGACTGACGGACGCCGGATCCCCGACAAATGGATTAAGCGCAAATTGCTAAACTCTGTTTAATTTGGCCAAATGAATTTTGTTCCTCTAGCCCTTTCTCGTTTTCCTTCTCTCTTCTCTCTCTGCCCCCCCCCCTCCCGGCCCTCTCATTCACTCACTCACTTACCCATCCACCCACTTTCTTTCTTTCTCTCTATCTCTGTTGGTCTCGTTTTCGCCTTTATCAGAAAGCCTGTGTAAGCCTGTCTCAAACTTTCGCTCTGAAAGCTCGTTTTCTTGTGCAAAAGTGGATGCACGTTTGAGTTCTTGGAAAAAAACGTTCTATATCTCTCTGTTTCTTTTCCTTTTTATCGTTTTAAGAGAGGTTAAAATCGCGAAACTGAAAGAGTTGTACGAGGAATTCACACTTTAATATTTTATTAAGACAGCCTTCGTATCTAGAAACAGTGCGCGTATTTCCTACAAAAGCACCGGTATTTGCTGAAATTCTACCCGAGACACTAATCTTTTCTTTTATGAGTGGAACATTTTAATTGTCCACAGGTGGGTGCCCGGATGAAGCTTTGGAAAACAAACGATTGCGAAACGAGGGATGCGATTTAGTTTGGTAGTCAGGATCCGGTGGAGCGGTTCGAGAAAATGTCGAAACAGATCAAAAGCGTCTGGTTCGGTTATTACCGCACGCATATCTCGTCCATATTGTTGAGGCAACTTCGTAATCGGACTACACGCAATATTCTCCCATATTCAGACGGTTCGTTTGCGCTGTTGGAAATCAGTAGGTGTTCATCTTCGAATACGTGCCAAAATCAAGCCGGTAGAGATTATGCCTCGCGTTTAGAATACGCTGCCGTGGATTCAAAATGGATGCATACAGTATAGCGCAAAAGTTTTCGACCTGCCAGACGGAAATGTTTTGTTTTCGCAAAACGAAAGCTCCGCGTGCTATTAAATTAATTCTACGTTCGATTAATTAATTCTTTGATCAATATTCTAGCAATTGAAAAGATGTCCATTTAGTGCTTATTTTATCCCGTAATTGTGGATTTCGACCGATTTCTTGGGAGAATTTTGAAATATCGATAACCCGAAATAATCATACCTACATCGTGATACGATCTGATGGATAAAAAGAATGTATTTTCGGAACAGTAGTAAGATAAAATTCTTGCGATATTAGAAAACAGGAGAGATTAAGGAATTAAGGTTCAACCACGGTTACAATTTCCAACTTATTTCGCGTATAATAGAATTTACATTAATTTCCATGGCAAGCTCGCATATAAATTTAGATTTTCACTGGCATTTATTTAAACCGAACGGAACCAGGTTAAATGGAAACATGGTACATCTAACTGAATTATTTGCATGAGACTGCGATGTGTGGACGATGATGACTGATATCACCAATGGATGAAAGGAAGTTCGTGTCAGAAATCGCGAGAAATGTCTGTTCGGGGAGTCTTTTAAATTTTATCAGAGTAAAAGAGTCTAGCATTATGCAAATCGAATAAAAGATTCGTAAGCGAATAACTTAACCAATGCGAATTTCAAATAAATCTGTTAAATAAATAAAAAATTATTTCCCAATAAAACTTTTGTTTTAATATTTATAATGCGAGATTAAACGCATAATACATATCCAGTTGCGTAATATTACGGAGACGAGTTTTTCGAGTTTAACTTTCGAGTAAAATGGACCACTAGGAAAATCAAATTTGTACGTGGTTATTTAACATGAACATCTTTCGAATTGCAATAAGCGTTGCTTTGAGAATCAACTAACAGTGTATTAATCATCAACGTAGGTAGAGAATAATTACTATACTATTCCTTTCGTTTCCTCTGTTCCCTCGCTCTGGATAGTTGTAGAAGTAACTATATACGCCACTTATATAAGAAAATCTACAAAGAGTTCCTAATTATATGCCATTGCAAAGTAGCGGTTTAGAAATTATTCATTCTAGAGATCGTGTGATTTTCATCGAGGTCGAATGACATGTCCTCGTTTTGGATTTCTACTCGAATTAAAATAATAAAATATCACGCGATAGAAATATTTTTATTTAAATTGTTTAAATTATTTAAATTCCGATAGAAATATTTTTATTGACAGTGCGATAGAACGACAACGTGCCTTTATTTTGATCTGATTTTCGTCCAGATTAAGCGGGTAATCTTACTCTCGAGTAATATTTAATTTTACGTCCCTACGTTTGTTTCATTTTTTGATGTAGAATTAAAAATTAAAATGTTCGTAACATGAGAAACCATAATAGAGGAGTCAATGAAACAAAAAGAAGAAAAGAAAGAATTGAAGATATTGAATAATAGTTATAGTTTCGTTTCTTTCTCATCGTTCTTTAACACTTTGACTATATGTAATTATGACATGCTTTCTGAGAAATTCGCATTGAACCATCATTATTATTAAGTCTTTATCATATGATATTACTTTATTTTATATTTACTTATTTCCTGACAATCCCATACAGTTACAAAAAATCGGGATGTTATCCTTTCCTGACCATTCACTATCACTGGATCATCAGACTCACAGATCGCCGGTCTTTTCAGTGCATATGTAAATCTTTTCTCTTCAATAAAGCACTGTCAAATACAGAAATCATTTGTCTCATGCGCAAGTACCGACTAAATTGAGCAAAAATCTGAAATCACGTAAACGTGACGGCGTGTAACAAATGGCAGAGTGCCATCACGTTTAACTGACAGTGGCCGTCAAAGTGTTAAAAGTAAAAGTGAATGTACATATTCGTTAAAGATATTACCATCTAGTCTAAACAAATTAAAGGACATGCCTGAAAAATTGTTTTCGTCATAAAAATTTGAACGATTATCATCAACGCGCTCTAATTTATCAGTATATGTAAACAAAAGTAAATTTTGAGATCAGATGTTATATACGTATGTATGTATGTATGCGCTGTTGCAAGCGACACGACGGATGTTTGGAAATGTATCCAACCGGATCAAACTGTGTTTCGTAAGTATTTAAAGCTGTTTAAGCTATTTAACTATTCCAATAATATTTATTTTCACCTTTACTACCAATATTTTAAGAACGATATGATTATCAAATAATAACACGACAATTATATTAAATATTTATTGTAATCGACTGATGATCGAACCGAATCGTTGGATTCGTAATCACTCAATCGATCGTTTGATCGATGAATCATATATCCTCTACCGTTTACGTAACTTAAAAGAACTTTTAAACTTACAGATTTCCATACGTTTGAATGCCGTTGTACTTGAAAAATTGACTCAATTTCTTCGTAATACTGTCGATTCTTCTCGTGATTCTGGGAATATACTATCTTTTGAGGCCACGGAACCCTTTCGAGGCATATGATCTACCACACAAGAGCTCTACTAGGTAGCACATGGGAGTAGATATTAACGCGAAAGTCATTCGCAAACGTGGTTCAGGAAATTTATAACCTGATACCAGACGCGAAATACGTGGGACTCTACAACAGAATGACACCGGTCTTGATGATTCCCGACGAAAAGTTGATCAAATCCATTACCATAAAAAATTTCGACTATTTTCAACAACAAACAAGAACAAATAGACAGCTTCTTCAGCAGTAATCTGCTGCTACTCCGTGACGATAGGTGGAGAAACGTCAGTATTCACTCCAGCCTTCAGCTCCAGTAAGATGAGATCCATGTTCCAATTGATGTCCGAGACCGCTGTAAACATGGTAAAATATTTGTCAACCCTTCCGGCGAATGAGAACATGGTAGAGATGAAGTACATCTTCACCAGGTATGCCAACGACGTGTTCGCGATGTGTGCTTTTGGTATCGTGATGGATTCATTGGCCGATCGAAAAAATAAATTTTATACTTTAGGCAGAGAGACTTTAGATATTCACAGCGTAACGATTCTCAAACTTATCGTGATAAAAATATTCCCAGGATTAGCCAGAAGATTTTGTATAACGTTATTAAGCAGAAAAATGACGGATTTCTTCAAAGAAGTGGTACCTGACAGTATCAAAGTCAGAGAAGAGAAAGGTATAGTCAGACCAGATTTTATTTAGCTGATGATGAAGACCAAAGGTAAATTAGACTCGGGAAAGGATCTCACCGTTGATGATATCACTGCCCAAGCATTTATCTTCTTTTTTGGAGACTTCGAGACTACATTCGGACTATTATGCTTTGTTGCTCATGAAGTGGCTGTGAATCCCGAGGTTCAGGAAAGACTGCATGCTGAAATCGATTGCGTTTTGGCCGATTCCAGCAGGGAGTTCACTTTCGAAATATTCAACAGTCGTTTAGGGTATCTCGACGCTGTGATCATCGAGACACTGAGAATGTATCCAATTATACCTATCACCGATCGAGAATGCTCGAAATCATTCGAACTACCTCCAGTTCTGCCAGGAGTGAAACCATACGTAATGAACGAAGGTTCTCATCTGTGGTTGCCGATCTACGCGATCCAACGCGATTCAAAATATTTTGAGAAACCGAATACCTTCGATACAGATCGATTTTTGGATAAGAAGAGTAATCTCGTTAACAGCGGAGCGTATTTACCATTTGGCATGGGTCCGAGAAATTGTATCGCCAAGACGTTCGCATTAATGAAGGCTAAAGTCGCATTGTTCCATATTTTTGCCCGTTGCTGGCTCGAAGTTTGTTCCGAGACGACGATGCCTATGAAATTGAAGACAAGAGGAGTGTTTCTTAGGCGAAAAATGGATTTTGGTTACGGATAGTTCCGATAAACATTTAATTAATCGAAGAAACGTTTAATTAATCCGTCGAATTGAATTTTATTAAAATCTTATAAGGTGGTAAAATTGATAAAATCTGGCAGTATGAACTGGCTGAAGGAAGATTGTGAATGAAGAAGTTATATGAGATTAGTGAATTATTTTGAATTAAGAAGAATCAGTATGAATCGATCAGTGGAATGATAAAATGAACAAATATATCAGAGTAAAGGTATACAAATAATACGTAATATTTAGATCTCAAGTTAGCAGCACGAATTAATAAAGAGAAATTTGCTGGGAGAAATTTTAAACGAGTTTAATTGCCAGAGAAGAAGGAAAGCTTGCTTGTGAATACTCGAAGAGAAATGGTTGTTCTGAATAAGAAGACTAATCGTATTGTACCTTTAGAATTGATTTGCTTCGCGTATCTTTTTGAGTTCGAGTGGTCTCTTTGATGTGAATTTGAAGCGTATATTTTATTACGAATTTTTATCAGATAAGCAACAATATTAGTAAATATTTATCTGTATACACGAGTGAAATCCATTAGTATACATAAAGTGAATAACGTGTAGGTTTAGGCAATCAATAAGATTGACGTAATTTACAAAAGCTTGAATACAGAAATCTTGAAAGTATTTACAGCCCCGGTGAAAAATCTAACAATATATAAAACTTATTAGCAGTGAAAATGGTTAACTGGTTCGATAGTAGTATACTTATATATACCTAATATATGTATATCTATACTTAAGTGGTAGAAATGTTCGTGTAAGCCTAAACGATCTCAAAGGTATGTATATCGTATAAAATTGCAACATATCACATACATAATTAAAAGACCGATAAAATGAAACAATACAATTTTTGTTGTTGTCGCGAAAAATTTTAACATAATGGATTTTACGATCCATTCTTACGGGCCCATAGAAGAATGTACATACTTTTATGTGTGTATGTAAAACTTGCAGTTAATTGGATAATTAGTTTTCACAACAACCAATATCATAAATATAGCTTTGGGATACAGGCTTCTAAAATTGCACTCACGTGACTTTGTACATCTTTAACTTCGTTAATATTTCAAATTTCCGTATGAAATTTTCCGCGCATATTCCGAATCGAATATCTCGCTTTTCGAAAATATAAAAAAAAATTTCAATTTTTCAATAACATTTAGGAAACTTGTACAAAGAAATACGTGTTTGATTTGGCAAGATATTAATTTCGCCAAATATGAAATGATTCGAATTTATATTAGGATATTATATTAGACAAAAAAGAAACGACAATTGTGCAGATTTCTTTATACTTTGAAGTTTTACGTTTATCATATTTCGCCGTATATCGAAGAGTACCCTTACTTGCTTTCATTTTTGTACAGTATAATATGTACGAAATTTTGGCAAAAAAATATATTAAATATACTTTTGGACATTGTTTCGGTTTCTATATTATAGCGTCAAGTTTCATACTTTCGTCGTTTGATTATTCTCACTGAATCCCTGCATTAACTACATTATTTCATATTCACAAAATTTATGCGATTTTATATTACGTTAAATCATAATTCTTTGGGAAAGAAAATCTAGAAAAGTTTCAAATACAGCATAGGAAATTCAAATATTATCCGAAAATAATATCCATTTTTTCTTCGATCATCTTAATTTACATTATTGTCTAATAGCATCGCATAATTGTAATTAAGAAAATTTTTCTAGTCGAGCAATTTTCAAAGGAATAGTGGCATAAAAATAAAGACGATTATGACTCATTTTTATGCAGTCTAATAAGTAAAAAAGCGATAATAACGCGAAACAATGTATAAACATACAAATGCACGAAGGACATCTATATTTGATAAGATATATTTACCTATTAGACAGATAAAAACTAAAATAATAAAGCATAGTTGACGACTAAATCACCAATAATTTCTACAATATCAACGCTAAACGGTAGTTAGAAATCAGAGATATCCAGAGAATACACAGTCGAGAAATACACAGAAATTTGATAAGACTTATTATCTCACATACATAATACAAATGTTTGCACGCTCTAGCATAAATAGCCCAATGGCTATAAACAGTTACATCAACCCGTCATAGCCAGTCAGTACGCACGCAGCGCTCTAGCATGAGCATCATTCAATCGCGTCTCCGGCCACTCTCTCACATGAGAATATCCATATACGTTGACAGCTTCTAAGCTTTTTTTTAACATCGAATCGAACATAAACTTTTCTCGTGATTACCGATCGAAAGTCGAATCTCTTTAAAGAAAAGCAATGATCTAGTTTTCTGGTAGGTGGTTGTGTGGTGTTATACCAGTGAATACCCAGTAGAAGCGTTGAATAATAACGATGGAAATAAACTGGTGGCCAATAATTGCGGCAGTGGTCGCCGTAATCGCGGTAGCTTATTACAGATTCACTCGGACCTACGATTTCTTTGAGAAACGCGGGATTCCTTACTACAGTTACGTCCCGATATTGGGAAGCATTTGGGAGGCCATACTTCAACGAATCTCGTTCGCCGAGACGGTTGAAAAAATATACCAGGCGTTTCCCGATTCGAAGTACATTGGTTTTTTCGACTTCGCCTCACCCATAGTTATGATTCGAGATCTCGAACTGCTCAAGTCGATCACCGTGAAGAACTTCGATCATTTTCCAGATCACAGATCCTTTGATAGCGTAGATAGAGATCCCCTGTTTGGTAAGAATTTATTTGCCCTTCGTGGCGATAGATGGAAGGAAGTACGAAACACGTTGAGTCCAGCCTTCACGTCGAGCAAGATGAAGGCGATGTTCGTACTAATGCGCGAATGCGCTAAGGAATACGGCGATTACTTCGCTTCTTTGCCTGCCGACCAGACTACTTTGGAGTTAAAAGATTCGTTCACCAAATATACCAACGACGTAATCGCCACTTGTGCCTTTGGCATTAACGTGAACTCGATAAAGGACCCGAAGAACAAATTTTACGTGTACGGTAGAGAGGCTACTCATTTTGGGAGATCGCAATCCATCAAGTTTTTCATTGTAAGAAGCTTGCCCTGGGTAGCTCGAGCGTTAAATATCAGGATAATTAGGAAGCAGGTCGCGGATTTTTTCCAAGACTTGGTGGCTATTACGATAAAGACCAGAGACGAGAAAGGTATCGTTCGTCCGGATATGCTTCAGCTGATGATGGAAACGAGAGGGAAATTAGGCCCAGGAAAGGACTTGACCATCGAAGACATGACTGCCCAGGCGTTCGTCTTCTTCTTCGGTGGATTCGAAAGCACCTCTACTCTGATGTGCTTCGCTGCTTACGAGGTTGGAATTAATGAGGAAGTTCAGAAGAGATTGCAAGACGAGATCGATCAGGTTTTGGAGGATTGTAAGGGCGAAGCAACGTACGAGGCTATCAACGACATGAAGTATCTGGACGCTGTCATTCTCGAGAGTCTTAGGATGTACCCGACCATCGTGGCTGTCGATAGACTTTGCGTAAAACCGTTCGAATTACCGCCACATTTGCCAGGAAAAAAACCCTACATCGTTCAAGAAAATGAATGCATATGGATACCGATTTATGGAATTCAGCGCGATCCACAGAATTATCCAGAGCCAAACAAATTCAATCCTGATAGATTCTACAGCGATGCGAAACAGATGCTCAACTCCAGTTCGCTCTTTACCTTTGGATTGGGACCTAGAATGTGTATTGGTAACAGATTCGCGATATTGGAGGCGAAAGTTTTGTTGTTCTATATTTTTGCCAAGTGTAACCTCTTACCATGCGCCAAGACTTCTATACCGCTGAAACTGAACAAGAAAGGATTTGCTATGACGTCAGAGAATGGATTTTGGTTTAACATTCAACCGAGAAATATAAAGAAAGGCGAGGTCGAGAAAATTACGGTTCCAGGAAAAACGATGTTTATCGAGAAGATTCCTGATAGACATCCAGACAATTAAGTTATATGCGATGTTTGTAATATCAATCTTCCGAACTTTCGTTTGAAAATATCTACGTATATTTTTTCGATATATTCAATGCGATAAGATCGACGGTAAACCAGAAATCAGAACCGAAGGTTTCGAGTTGAACACGTCACTTCAAACGTTTATATTTAGTTATTCGCATCGTCACTTGATTTCGAAGTATTAAGAATCGAGATGCTTGTTTTGCGAAAGAAAGTGAAAAACACATATACTTGGGGTATTCAAAGTGTATAGAGAAATAAAAAGCTTTCATATAATATTTTCATTGTAACGCATAAAATATACGAATTGTATAAAGTTTCGGGTCAACGATTTCTCTTTGGTTCGAACAGGGAAACACTCTTAGATATCTATATTCAAAATCAACAAGTTGAAAATGATTCTATTTAACAACGAAGAACGTAGTGACTTTTGCGGAGATGAAGTACATCTTGTTTTATTTAACTGTGTTAAAACATCGTTAAATTTTCATAACTTTAAGCGATTTTAGTATTTTGTCGAATGATTTTCTATTGATACGATCTTTATGATTAATATGATTTTGTAGAATTTATAGAAAATAATCGTTACTAATATTCTACAAGCGTACTCTTATCCAGTTGGTTTGCCAAATGCTTGACGGATGATCTAATACATCAGATCTAATGATCTAATAACTCGATCAATGTTTTATAGCTTTTTTTTTCCTTCATACGTGTTTACGAGATTTTCTCTGTATACTAACATTTATATACTTTTTATTATTTAGATAAATGTATCTGTTATAATATAATATGATTAAACAAAATTAATATTTGGAATAAGAATAGTTTGGGTTTAAACAGAGAAACAAACTAAATAAATACAAGTTTGTATTGGGAAATAGAATTTATAATTCTAATCTATAATCGATTCTTATTATAATAAGATTACATTATTGTTTTTAAGATAATACCATACTGTCCATACCATACTTCGTCCTAGTTTCACAAATTTCAAGTTTCAGGTACCGTAAACTAAATAATTAACGATAGCATCCTCCGTCTGGGGCTCCAAAGTTCTTTCTGATAGAGAAAAGATTCAATATATGATTGCCTTTCCTGAACATTAAACGATGCGAACAAAACGATATCTTCGTTCAAAGATGTTAAAGTTTTCGATCAGCTTTGTGTTTATACCTAAGGCACATTTCAATCCTTTTTATCGATTTTCTTTATTTATAGTATTATTTTTACGAGTCAATTTCCGTTAAGCACCGATGTATCTCAGTTTTGGAGTTTCTTTACTTCTTTCTCCAACTTTCCCGCGTGATCGTAAATAAGGGGAAAAAGCCAAAGAGATAGAGAATTTTTTGGATATCCCACAAAATTCTTCCGCCACCATTTAACCTGTTCGTATTTCAGTGAAACGAATCGGAGAAGAAATGAAAAGGAGGATCGAATCGTGGCGCGTGTTCTTGGTCATATAATGGATACGTGTTACGCGTCCATCTCAATTATTCTGGCCGGATGCGTCAGCATCGTCTCTGCATGTCCAGCACGTAACATGGAGTCGAGATACATATAACAGTCGTATGTGTAATATATTCTACTACGTGATCGGCTAGTGGCAAAGACGCCATACGACCTTGTGAATGTTGCTTTAATGAGCGAGTTCCCGCGTATATATAAGCTGCTACATCACGAGATGGTTGCTCGTCACAATATCACGCGGATATCGCACCAACCTAATTGCGACCTACTTCTTCATTCTCGTGGTTCAAGAAATTGTGATAATGTGCTGCGAACTCTCATGGATTTGATATTCGATTTTCTGGGAATCGCGAACTTTGTCTTTAGACAGGGTTCCGATCGGTAGCTGGGACGATTAAATACATATGATCATTTCTTTTTATAACTTTTTGAAATACACCAGAGGAAAAGCAATGAATTTCATTAAATTTATTAAATGATTGGATCATTCTAAACGTTTTGTCGTCCGAAGATAATCTTAGGTCTATTATGTTATAGTTTCTAGATGTGAAAGTTTGTGGTTGCTGCTCGATTTTCTCTGTCTTATTCCACTCGTTCAATTTGGAATGATTACAAGGTTCAAGACTAAACGTTGGAACGATCGTACACTGTAATTTGTCACAATTTCAAACCGGGGATTTCAATTCTAAACGACCGCCGATGTCCATTTGAAGCGATTGTGGATCTTCAATTGAAATTACTTTGAATTTCATTTGGGAACAATCATTCTATTTATAAATATTCTGAGGTGTAAGTGTTGTCCCTGATAATTGTAGCTGCTGACTGTAGATATGTCGCTGACGGGGTACTGCTGTTTTTCTTCCATTTTTGATGCGTAGAAAAAAAATCGAACTCCGGTTGCTGGGATTTGGAACCCGGGTCCCGAACGTTCGTAACTTAAGGCGCTAACCACTGCGCTGCCGTCGTCCGGCAGTAGTTAGTGTCGAGTGGTGGTATTTGCTGTCGAATGCCGCCACAATTCAAAAGAGGACTCATTGTGAATATACGCAATGAATTAATTGACCTGTCAATAATAAGTACGCGATTGTGCCCGCATCAAATCGTATCACTATAAAAAAGAAAATAACAAACAACTTATATGTCCTCTTTGACACCATACGAATATTTTTAGAAAACACGCGAGTAGCTTACAAGGAACTTAAATATCTCTAGATTAGATTGCGAAAAGTATTTTGTATGAAACTATATACTTGTACCTAGTTGTAACTTTTAAACGGATAAAGTTATCAGTGACATTTTTTCTTCGAAGATAATTAACGAAGCAACGACGTGGCAATCTTTAATTGAACTAACGATAACGACTATTGAAAAGATACGAAACGAAACTCAGATATGGAAATCTCTTCGACGAAGAGCATATTGACGAAAGATAAATATTTTATTAAGAGTTATTTTCTCGCACGGCTAATGTTAATAATGTACGATATCCTTAAATAACGTTATAATAAATCTCTATATTACCTCCAATCATTTTATTATGACCTTCAACGGTATAATACTACAGTAACAACAATGTCGTAATAAAATCTCTGTTTCTTACGAATGACCACACGATGAGAACCACGCACATTTACCATGAAATTTCTTCGGAAATCAATCTAAACCAACACTCGACTAGCAACATTAACAACAGCCAAACGAAGTTAGCAATAACAACTAGATACATAGTTAACAATAGCAACGGAGTTGGCCGAGATAGGAAACAACGCAACGAATATTTTCATAAACGATCAACAAGTTATATTCGACGAAGCGGGAAAGCAATTTGGTCCAGTGCAGATTATCGTGCAACTTCTTCGGAAGGTTGGTCGTTGTTAAAGGACCCGTTTCCGATCCAACGACCCTTAGGTGCCTTAGGAAATATCTAGCAGGTTGACTCGATAAAACTACCCTCTCCCCTCTAATGTAATTCACTTTAGCTACGGTGAGTGCGTGGAAGGGATGAAAAGGAAAACTCCAAGACCGAAGGTTAGCGATGTAACCAACACCATCAAGACCGGCTTTTGGCCAGAATTAATGAACTGAAGATCGTAAGGGTGGATTCAAGCAGTGTATTGTCTTGTCGTGTTAGTGGAAAAAGGCGCGAAACGATGGCTAAAAGGGAAAACGAATCTTAGTTTTCTTGCTCTTCTACCTTTCTTCCCTCTTCGTCTTCGCAGTGTTATATATCCTACGATAAAACTATGGCAAATACATTACAATTATAATGAATTGGACCAATTATCGAAACGTGAAATACTGTTGACACTTTTATTAATGTATAACATATACTTTTATCGCTTTGAAGACTATTGTTTATGGTAAAAATTATAACTCATATTCATACATATAATTTACAGATAAACGATGTATAATTACGCAATAAATTTGTGCTTCTGTTAAATCTCATATGCGGAATAAAAATTAACATTACCTTCCAAACTATCCGAAACAATATTTACTCGATTACAATATTTTCCTTCCGCAAGTGTCAAACATTCTATTTATCCATTTACTCGTCATGATTAGTCACTCTTTTTACTTAATCCACGATATTTTTCTTTCATTAATTGCAATTAAAGAACTTTTCTCATGTAATAGTTAGTATACATATGTTACATGTATATCCACGCATCCTTGAATTTATTTCATTCTGTATTTATGCCAAACAAATTTTTCGAACTTAATGTTTCAATTGCGTCATAAACTTGCTAAAAAACAGTTTCTTTTGTCAAACTCTAACGAAACAATTATATTCAGCAAATTATTCATTACACAATATTAATCTTTCGAAGCACGAGCGAATAATCAATCAGATCACGAATTATATAAGAAACTTTTTATTTTGCTTATATCACATTAAGTAAAATAAATAGCAATCTTTAGTTAGTATTAGTATTAACATTCGAAAGACGGACGCTGCGCAGCTGGATTCGCAATAAATTTTTTTTACTCCAAAATGTCTTTCCTGCTCTTGTTATCGAGATCGTGCGAGAGTTTTCTTATCGCTAATGGAGAGGAAGGGGTCAGGCTCATATTACAAAACATCTTCAGTATGCTCCAAACAAAATTGAGCCAACGTATAGATCACGTGGATTACGACTGATTCGGTGTGACGTCCGCCGACATAGAGTTAACCGAAAAACACTACTTCTTACGCAAAGAAGATTTTAACCGCATTAAAGATCACTCATTCGCAAATTCAATTTCTACAATTTCCATTGCTCAGATGCTTTGTCGTTCCATTAGTTTGAGATATGCAGTAAAAATTTTCTCTGGGCTCAACATTTAGCCAAAATCCATTCTTAGCATAGGCAGTTATCACACCTTCCTCATATTGCAACGGAAGCAACATCTTCGATCCAATCTTGACGTTGCACTTGGCGAGAATGTGACACAGCAATACCTTTATCTCTGTTAACGCGAACCGATTGCCGATACAGATTCTGGGACCGAGACCAAACGGCATAAACGCACCCGAATTTATGATCTTCTTTCCATTCTCGAGGAATCTACCCGGATCGAATTTCTGCGGATTTTCATAGTGCTTGGGATCGTGATGAATCGCGTCAACAGGTATCCAGATGTTCATTCCTGCTTTTACGGTGAAAGGTTTTTCACCAGGTAAGGCTGGTGGCAGCTCGAAATCTTTCACGCATAGTCTATCCAAGAATACGGTAATTGGTTGCAATCTCATCGCTTCGTTGATCATGGCATCCAAGTACTTCATCTTCTGTATGGCATCGTAAGTCAATTGTCCGTTATTATTTTCCAACGTTTCGTCGATTTCCTCCTGTAGTCTTTTCAAAATCTCTGGATTTTCGGCTAGAAGGTAGAACAGAAAGCTTGTCTGCGTTGCAACGGAATCAGTTCCGCCAAAGAATAAGCTAAAAGCGTGATTAACCATGTTTTCCGTGCTCATACCTTTTCCTGGACCCTTCTTGTCGTTTACATCTATGAATAGTTGTAGAATATCTGATCGATAAGTGCCATTCTGTTTCCTTTCTTCGATCGTGTTGATCACTTGTTCGGTAAAAAATTTCGCTATATGTTTGTCCAGAAATCTGAGCTGAAGGAGCTTCGCCAGCCAGGGTAGGTTCCTTTGCGCCAACATTGCCATATCTTTTTTGAAACTAGTGAACGTGGTCGATTTGCCGTACGTGTAAAATACGTTCTTCGGATTTTTTATGGTGTCAACAGATACACCGTAGACGCAGGTGGCGATTACGTCGTTGGTATATTTAGTCAGCAGATCCCTCATCTCCATTTCACGCTCATTCTCCGCTAGATTCGACAAATAGTTCGCGTATCTGGTAGCACACTCGGACATAAGATTGAACATATCCTTTACCTTATTGGAAGTAAACGCGAGTGACAATATGCTCCTTTGTTCCTTCCATTGCTCGCCTTTCATAGAAAACAGCATACCGGCAAATATAGGGTCCATGTCCTTGAAGACAAAGTTACGATGATCGGTAAAGTGATCGAAATTCTTCATGTTGACGGACTTGATTAAGTCGAGATCGCGGAGCACTATGATAGGCGTGAGGGACTCGTATATGCCAACATATTTCGCTTCAGGATGAAGTTCATAAGCTTCCAGAATGATGTCTTGCAAGGTGGACCGTTTTGCGAAGAAGGATCCCATATTTCCAAACAATGGTATCGGTGGAATGTGCAGGATTCCATGTTTCTTGAATATATTATGATTCTTCGTGGCACAGTAGTAGATAGCGATCAGTATCGCTATTAAAAACAGACCAAGGGACAGATACTCCATTCGAATATACCACAACCACTATCAGAATTTTACTTCCGACACGATGTTTGCTGTGTCGGCCTTTCCGAATAACTAAAGGTCGATCAATTTATCGCGTAGCTATATACATAAATAAGTAAGAGGACACGTCTATATTCTGATACGCAAGAATGTCTCAAGTGTAGTAAACTCCCTAATCTTTAACGTTACGTAAGCAAAAACGAAAAAGATGAAATCTGTATTTCGTAAAAATCGCCATGATTTATTTAGCGAAGGTAGGAAATGCGTAAAGTATCTTTTAAACGTTTGTCTGCTTACTTAAACGTTGATAATTGCACAATGCATTACGGAATATCCTATACGCTGCAGTCGCAAATCTTTTTCGGAGCCTTCTAGCTTATGACGCTACGCAGTACTGGAGAAGGCTTAATTTACGGTACCCTAGAGTATTTTTGCTTCCTCTTTCTAGAACCCAGGCTGAGGAAAACCACGAAAACCACGTGATCAAGCGCTCCTTGCAGCTATCTTTGATTCACACTCATTTTTGTTTTATTGTATCAGCCGGATCGATTGACGAATTAACTAACCTATCTGATTGTCTTTAGATTAAGTGTCAAACGACAGTGCATGGCTTATAACAAATAATTACATCGTAATGTGTAAAAATAACAATATTTAATCTAGCTGTAAATTTTCGTACGGATGTCTCGACTAATTAAAAAGTTCCTAAATTAAATGATTTTAAAGTTACGACTGGAGTAAAATCATTGTTCACGGTGACATCATCTTATGGACAATGCGTGGACATAAATTCCTATGTGAATAATTGGAGTACGTTAAGGTATAGTGAAGGTATTGAATAGTGGAATAGAAAAATTCAAATATTTTGTAACAGATTTGAGATATTCGGTATATTTAGAACACTTAGACACACGTAAACGAATAATTTATTGAAAAGAGGCGTTTGTCCTATCAACGAGATCGAATAATCTAACCAATAAGATGTTTTGATGTATATGTGTATGTATTGAAATATGTACCGTTTTGCCCGAACGATGAGGATCTCTTCGTATGGAATTGACAATGTTTCCAAAAAAAAAAAAATCGCAGATACGAATATAGTGGTTCAAAGCAGCAGAGATAAAAGTCAAGAATTTTTTTTGGTATTTTAAGCAAGTTTGGACTCGATGATCTATGAACTCGTTCATCTATCTCTTAATGTTTGATGAACTCCTGCCCGGTGCGGCACTCGCCGTGTGATTTTTGCATTGGACTTTGATGCGCGTTTCGACATTAGTTTGCCAGGCGCAACTCTCTGAAACAAGGTTAAGTACATGCGAACGCTGATACGCTGGTATGGTTTAGATCGCTGGTGTTTCTGTGCCACGCGTAATAGTGTACACAATTGATCGACATTACTAGACCGTACAATATCATAAAACATATTTGCTATGCCGTCCTTTATCCGTCGTTAACTCGCGAGATTATTTATAAAATTCCTAAAAAGAATTCACGAACGAGAATTCCTTAGGTAAGATTAAATCAATTGTTAATCGTTAATCAAGAGTTTCGATCGAATCGGAAATTTATTATGGAAGTAACTACTGTTGATAAATTATTCCATTGAGCATATTATACATTGCATTGTGATTTGCCGAGAATCTGATTTTCTGTCAGACAATAAATCAATATACAGGATGATTTATCTAATTCGGTCATCTCAATTTAAAACTACATACGAACGAAATAAGTCAGAACGATATTAATGTTACATTACGATGGGACTGTAACAGGAATGTTATCACGATACTAAATTGTGCATGCTCCGTACAATTTATACATACGTAACTATATTACTTCGTTTGGGGAAAGAAAGTAGTATTGTTGATATTTGTATCAATGAAACAAACTTACAGTACCATAACGCAGGCTTTAGATGTCACATGCGGAATTTATCGCCGATGGAAAACAGATACGAGAAACAGATCGTTTGCTAATTTTTCAAAGTTAAATATATTCCTAATAAGAGTTCAAAGTAGGAATACTTCAGTTTTAGGGATAGGGTTGAATAACACACCGATTCTTTGCAAAAATAAAGCCGTTTAATAATTTTCAGTAATATTTTAAAGTAATAGAACTGTTTAATAATAATAAACTGAATAATAATAACAGTAACAAATTTTAATTAACGGAGAGAAATCTTTTTTTATAATAATGTAGCGAAATATTAGAAGCATAACGAGTTAAACAATCAAATTTTTATACATAAGTTTAACAACATAAGTTTCATAAAATTTACGCAATGCAAGAGTACAATATGACAATGAATATACAATATCTAATATCAGTGTCGCACAAAGATAGAAGATATTGCATTATTTCACAAACGGATTTTTCTTACACTTTGATGGCGAATCATAAAGGAAGTCGAGTTGGTCGATGTATTTATTAATTCTGCAGATTCTGTTGATGATATCGTTACCGAATGTCGATTGGCGAATAGGCGTATGAAATAATATCGAATGCTGAAGACATAGGAGGGAATGTTAAAGTTAATACGTATTGTAAGATCAGGACAGTTAATTCTGTTGTTCCAAATATTGCGTAATAATGATAATTCGTTAACAGTCCTACGCTGCTCTACTTACAATATATTCAATTGAGACAATAATCGCTGAATTATCATGATCGTTATATGGCATCAGGTCGCCCCTCTTATACGCAAGGAACCTGAAAAAATGATGTTGGATATTTTCCGGAAGTTAACAGGATTTCTCAATGCTTGGCGTCCATATTGCCGGCGCGTATTCGAGATGAGATAGCACCAGAGTAACGTACGATACTACAAGTGTAATTACGTGTAACAAGTGTAATTTAATACGTTCTTGCGTTTTACAGTATGAGATTATTTCGAGTAATTGATTTTTCAAACTCTGACATGTGAACTATATTTCGCAAGCTGTACATTACATGATATTAATCGTTTAATGATGCGAACGTATGATTTTAAAGGTTTAAAATTTTCTACAAATCATTTGTACAAATTCATTTGGCACCTCCGTTGACCTGGGCAAAGCGATAAGAACGTTTCCTTGGCTTAATGATCAACCAAAATCCATTTTTCGCACCGGCGTTTATCACACCTTTCTCGAATTCTAACGGAGTTGTCGTTTTCGGTCCGATCTTGACATTGCACTTGGCAAGAAGGTGACATAGCAATACCTTCATCTTTGTGAGTGCAAACCGGTTTCCGATGCACATTCTGGGCCCAAAGCCAAATGGCATATACGTGTCCGAATTTATAATCCTTCCATTTTTTAAAAATCTGTCTGGATCGAAATTCAGAGAATTTTCGTAGTACTTAGGATCGTGATGAATCGCTTTCACAGGAATCCAAACGTTCATTCCTTTCTTGATCGTGAAAGGTTTGTCGCCGGGTAACGCAGGTGGCAGTTCAAAATCTTTAGCACATAGCCTGTCAATGAATATAGCTACCGGATGCAGTCGCAAGGACTCATTCATCACGGCATCTAAATACTTCATCTCGCTTAGAATAGCGTAGGTTAATTGCCCGTTGTTGTTTTCCAATGCTTCATCGATTTCTTGTTGTAATCTTTTTTGAACATCTGGATTCTCGGCCAACAGGTGCGTCACTAAGCTGATTTGCGTGGAAACGGCCTCGAATCCGCCGAAGAAGAAGCTGAAAGCGTGAGAGGCCATGCTTTCCACGCTCATACCTTTTCCTGGCTCCTTTTTTTTGTTAGTCTCTAGCAATAGCTGTATGACGTCCGATCTATAAGCGCCAGTCTTTTCTCTAGCTTTGACTGTCTCTGTTACGATATCAGAGAAAAATTTCTCGACGTAGCTTTCCACGTATTTAAATTGCAAGAGTTTCGCTAGCCAAGGAGCGTTTTTGTGCATCAACGTTGTTAGAGATTTTTTGAAAGTTACTAAGGTTGTACCTATTTTACCGTATACGTAAAACACGTTATTTGGATCTTTTATTGTGTCCACGGAGACACCGTACACGCAGGTAGCGATCACGTCGTTTGTATATTTACTCAGAAGGCTCTTCATCTCCATTTCACGCTCGTTCTCCGGCAGTTTCGTTAAATGGTCCACGAATTTGACCGCGCAATCGGTCATCAGTTTGTACATGCCTTTTATCTTGCTAGAAGTAAACGTGGGAGACAACATATTTCTATGCTCCTTCCACTGGTCACCTGTCAGACAAAATAACATTCCCCCTAACAAAGGGTCCACTTCCTTGTACGCGAACGGTCGATGATCTGGGAAGTGTTCAATATTCTTAACGGTGACAGCTTTAACCAGTTCCGGATCGCGGAGCATTAGAACAGGCGTCAGAAATTCGTAGAAGCCAACATATTTCGCTTCAGGATGTAATTGATAAATTTTGAGAATAAAATCGTGCATGGTGCACTGTCTTCTAAGGAAGGGTCCCATATTTCCAAACAGTGGCATTGGTGGAATATGCAGAATTCCATGCTTCTTGAATAAATTATAATTTCTTGTGGTAAAGTAGTAAATAACGACGAGTACTGCTGCCACTATGGACAAAGCGATCGGTAGGTACTCCATGGTAAAGTAGTCGGTGTAGGTGCCAGAGTTTAGCGATGACACGATGTGCGCTGTGTTCTCTTACCAAGAAGACTAAGAGTCGGCCTATGAGCACAGTTCTTATATAGGAGAACTCGTTTCTGCATATCAGTATGCAGGAGCGTCTCCATGGTGTCGAACTCCTTTGCGTTTGACGTTCCATCGCGTTCCACTCACATTTATGCGCAGATTTATCAGTTGTTGGTGATAATAAGTTTAACATATTCGACATAGATTGCAATTACTGATTACATAATTGGAAAAAAGATGGATCGATGAAATTTAGGCCGTGAAATTTTAATTAAACATACCCGGAGCATAGCTTTCAAGGAAAAGAAATCGGTTGTTCTGAAATGTTTAATAACCAATCTTCGATATAATATTCGTTAATAAGTACTTACGATCGTCTTCTATTCAGCTGACAATATATTGATTTCGTAGTTGTAGAGTTAATTTGTTATTCTTATTAAAATACTTTTCCCACTGAAGTTCCCAAACATTCAAGTATACAAATAAGAATAAAAGTTTGCGGACAGAGGATTATATGCATAAGGAAAAGATTATTATTAATTTTTATTGATTGTGTGACGTTTTATGCAGTACTTTAATGCGCAGAATAAAAATTATCGCGGACGGAAGACGGAAACGCGAAGTGATTATTAGTTAATTTTTGTAAATTAAACATATTCTTGATAAAAATTCAAATTGCTAATACTTCAATTTTGGTGAAGGAATATTTGTGCCTTTACGGAATATTAAATAAATCATTGATTTTTTGCAAAAATACAAAATATGTAGCGAAATATTTTTGTTTAAAATTAGATTCCGTTTTCCTATTTATTTATCATTATGAATCGTTCATTCTATCCAGATTAGTTGTGTGCATTGGACACATGGATAAAAGGACCATTCGTTATGTAAAAGCAAATTGAAAATGTAGCATTTCTTATTTGAGGTTTAATTTTTGAAAAAATGCATTTTGTAGTCTTTAGATCTTCTCGCTCGGGTTAATTTTAAGAATGGATGAAAATAGAGAATTTGCATTTCCAGAGACACTTCCATATCAATTACTATTTTGATAAATTGTAACGCGAGGAACAGAAATTTTAACATAATTATAAATGTTAATAACATTGTCTTTGTATTAGAAGTTTCTTCGTACCCATCTGATAGAGGCATCAGGCCCTTATCTGTTCATGTTTTTACTATCGGTTTCTCTTGACATTATAAATACCATTGTTTGAAATCGTGATTGGATTTACAATTTCGCTATATCATGTCACGTATATGTCTACTCGATTATGTGCTCGATTATGTAAGAGGAAAACGTGTCACTGGATCTTTAAACATGAAAATAGTTATTTAAATTATTGATTATGTATAGAAAAAACACGTCAAACAATAGTTGACAGACTAGATGCAGACAACTGCGTGTTATTACACTTCTTTTTCGTGCGACAAATAGTTGGCGAGAAAAAATGAAAAAGGGGTCTGTAAAAAGGTTCTTTTACATTTTGAATCATTTTTTATCAACAAAGACTTAAAAAAAGTGTCTATTTTTATTTCCGAACTGAAACACTTGTTACGATTTGGTCTTGATCTTCGGTATTCGTAGCCGTTATATGTTACTCTAGATGTCGAATCTTAGAATTCTCGAATTATATTTAAATAAAAACGGTAGTTGCTGTCACCAGAAGTAGTTATTAACTATTTCGATTAATTCGACTCCCATTCGCTAATTTTGAAACAAGGCAAATGACTGAATGAAATGATTCCAAAAACTTGTCGCACCCTTCTAGAGCGCGTCACTATTTTGAATTTCTAAACTGTTGTATCGTTCATATTTTAATTCGTTAATATAACCGTATGAATAGCGTTAACTAGCGTATCAATACGACTGATAAATAAACTTTCACGTTTCGGCTTACCCGCTATTTGCAGGAGTACTAGCACGAGAAGGATTAAAGTCTCCTTGGAATAAATGAATATTTTCAATATCTTCTTGATTGATGAAAATAATAGTCAATGAATAGTTTTATTGAAATTGTATATGTGGTACAAGTCCAAAATCGAAGAAGAAAATGTTACAATGTTTAGCTTCTCACCTTGCTTATATGTATAGTCGATCGCACTCCTGGAATATCGTACTGAGTCAATATAGTTATTGGAAGACTGACTGTATGAATGGTTAACGATTAATAAAATGCTCGGTTCTACTTCTTGACGTTACTTAAAAATTGGATTAGAACAATTCTCTGCTTCGCAAAGACTACTGTTCTTCTGAACTTGATATTAACTCTCGATAAATTTTTAACTGATTCTTGACAAAATTTTAACTACTTGGACTGAACTCTATAACTGAACTGAATAACTGAAGTCAATAACTGAGCTGAACTGACTGAACCCTTGAAAAATTTTTAACTGAACTGCGCTTTGACAAAATTTCAACTGAATTGCTTCTCTACAAATTTTTACTGAACTACGTTACGGACTTTAACTGGACTGCTTGTTTCTAAGTGGCTACCCTTATTTATACTAAGACTATCATGGCCAATTGTCACGTGATGGATTATTCTATGATAGCGCGGAGTTTTGGTACGTGATTACTTTTGCGGACGCTGCAATCTTCAGTTCTGCTGGTGTCTTTCGAGAAGTATTAGGGTTTCAGCTTATGTGGGTTTCGTGGAAGTATTGCTGCTGCATTCTTCTTGCAGTATCAGTTTCTGCTCATGATACGTCGTATTCTGCTCAACACGTGGTTACCTTGCTGATGCCAGTACTTGAGCCTTTGGCGCGTGTCAGTTGTTTGTCACTGTAGCTGCTGTATGAGAAGATTGTAGCATCTTAACTTCCATTACTTGCTTATTGTACTGTGTATTGTATTCAGGAGAGCGCGTGCAAGGCGGTACGTGTCAGTGGATGTCTCATTCTTGCCTAGAGTTGTGGCCCGCGATATTCGCGAGTTATGACGTATCCCTTTCATGTTTCCCTTTGATATAATCAATAACTTAGATGACAACCGAATGAATTCGACTTTATTTGCGCCCAAATAATTATTTTAATGTTTGAGGGCCCAGAGGCGTGTTTTCCTTTTATATAATCGAGTTTAAAGTGTGCACAGATTATTTTTTTATTGATTGGAACTATCGTGGATGGTATTGTAACAGAAATCTTGAAACAAAATTTTATCAAGAATGAAGAAGAGCTAACCTAGATTGTACATGTACATATGTACGTACTATTAGAGCAGTAATCAATCTAATGTTATTGTATTTTATATATTTTTTCCTATCTAGTATTGCCTAGACAATCTCAATTTAAATTATGCGTACTTATACGAAATTAACCGGAGTAATGTATTCTACACTGAAATTTACAACAAAAGAATTACGATAAAATATTTTGTTTTGAGCAAAAAAATATTTATCTTTGTACAGAACATTAAATGAACTATAAATTGTTCTTGAAAATATAAAATAAAAAGCCAAGTATTTCTGATCGATTAGATCCATCATACTATTCATTTAGCTATACATCATGATTAGTCATTTCTTTTATTTAATCTTTAGACACCAGAGATGAACAATAACAAAACCGAAAGGTCTAGGATCGACGATTAATCCACAATAGCTTTATTTCATTAATTGGAATCCAAGAACTTCTTTTATCCAATAATTGAGACACATGCATCCTTGAATTTAGTTTACTCTATTTTTATGCTAAACGAATTTTCCTAATTTAATATTTAAATTATGTTACAAAATAGTCGATATAAAACAAAACATTTTTTACCAAACTCTGACAAAGAAATAATGTTTAGTAAATTGTACATTACATGACATTAATTGTTCGAATCATGAGCAAAAACGTATAATCAACCAAGCCACGAATTATGTAGGAAATTTCATACTTAAGTAAAGCAAATAGCAATCTTCAATCAGTATCGAGATTAATTGAGAAAAACCATACAAAGCAGGATACAAAGAAGGATTTCAACGTATCGTGTTAAAGATCGCTCATTCCTAAATTCAGTTCCTATAAATTCCATTGATCATACACACTTTGTCGTTCCATTAGTTTGAGATATGCAGTAAGAATTTTCTCTGGGCTCAACATTCAGCCAAAATCCATTCTTAGCATAGGCGGTTATCACATCTTCCTCATATTGCAACGGAAGTAACATCTTCGATCCAATCTTGACATTGCACTTGGCGAGAATGTGACACAGCAATACCTTTATCTCTGTTAACGGGAACCGATTGCCGATACAGATTCTGGGACCGAGATCAAACGGCATAAACGCCCCCGAATTTATGATCTTCTTTCTGATAGATTCTCGAGGAATCTATCCGGATCGAATTTCTGCGGATTTTCGTAGTGCTTGGGATCGTGATGAATCGTGTCAACAGGTATCCAGATGTTCATTCCTGCTTTTACGGTGAAAGGTTTTTCACCAGGTAAGGCTGATGGCAGCTCGAAATCTTTCACACATAGTCTATCCAAGAATACGTTAATTGGTTGCAATTTCATCGCTTCGTTGATCATGGCATCGTAAGTCAATTGTCCGTTATTATTTTCCAATGTTTCGTCGATTTCGTTTCCTCCTGTTTCAAAATCTCTGGATTTTCGGCTAGAAAGTAGAACAGAAAGCTCGTCTGCGTTGCAACGGAATAAGTTCCACCAAAGAATAAGCTAAAAGCGCGATTAACCGTGTTTTTCATGCTCATACCTTTTCCTGGATCTTTCTTATCAGTCACATCCATGAATAACTGTAGAATGTCTGACCGACAAGTGCCATTGCGTTTCCTCTCCTGGACCGTGTTGATAACTTGTTCGGTGAAAAATTTTGCTATATGCTTCTCCAGAAATCGAAGGTGGAGAAGCTTAGTCAGGCAGGGTAGGTTCCTTTGCGTTAGCATTCTCATAGCTTTCCTCAATGTTGTGAACTTCCGACGGTGTCGACAGATACGCCGTAGACGCAGGTAGCGATTACGTCATTAGTATATTTAGTCAACAGATGCTCCATTTCTATTTCGCCCTCGTCTTCTGTCACTTTCGACAAGTACATAGTCCGCGTATCTGATCGCACATCCAGATATTAGATTAAATATGTCCTTAATCTTATTGGAAGTAAACGTTGGCGACAACATGCTTCTCTGCTCTTTCCATCGCTCGCCGTTCATAGAAAATAGCATTTCGGCAAAGATAGGATCCATATCCTTATCGACGAAGTTACGATGATTGGTAAAGTGATCGAAATTCTTCATGGTGATGGACTTAATCAAATCGAGGTTACGAAGTACTATGATAGGCGTGAGTGACTCGTATATGCCGACGTATTTCGCTTCGGGATGAAGTTGGTAGGTTTCCAGAATGGTGTCTTGCAAGGTGGTCCGTCTGGCGCAAAGGTATCCCATATTTGTAAACAATGGCAACGGTGAAATGTGTAGGATTCCATGTGTTACGTCCGGTGACTCTTTACGTTCGAGGCAGCCAGCAGCTGTGCACATAGAATTAAACGGATCGCAATAATCTTAAGGAACTGTCATAAAATGAGGCTTTCTGATTTACCATTAAGACCGTTAAGTGGCATAAAACATCTTTAAGTCAAGAGATTCCTTATTGCGTCATCAGGTAAAAATTGGGGAAACGTAGGTTTTCCCATGGTTCGAAGGATTCCATCCTCACGCGAGCAGTGGTGGGGCGATCACCACCGAGTAAGTTTTCCTTTGCAACAGCATCGTCACCGGACTTCACTGGTTCATCATCTTTATAACAGTCAACATCTCTTTACCGGATTTCCTTCAATCCTTCAATCATTGATCTACTTAACTTATACCTTACACACCAGCGTAACTATCTTTTCTACAAAGTTGTTGGAGATATATACTATCTTTGAACTGTTAATCAAGCATTATACTCATTAAGCTACCTCTATTATCCTAATCGAAATAGGGGGTCGATCAGTTCGTGGTGTCCATTGTCTAAACTCTCCGTGAACAGTCGAAAAAACACCATGCTTCTTAAATAAATTATGATTTTTCGTGGCGAAATAGTAGGTAGCGACAGGTATCGCTACCAAAGACAGACCAAAGGACAAATACTCCATTCTGAATATTAAATTAAAGCCATTGTTGGAATTTTCACTTTCGACACGATATCTTGCACAGCGTCCGCTTAGTAAGATGACTGATTGTCCAACGATTTATCGCGTAGCTTTATAAGTACATACATATAGAAGGGAACGTGTCTGTGTCCCGATATGCAGGGGCATTTCAAGCATGTTCTATTCCCTAACTTTTAAACGTTACTTCTTAAACCAAGCGTGACTCGGCAAAAACTAGGCTACCACTCCACGTTTCCTTATAGTTATTTCGACTGATACTCATTTTTGTTTTGTTATGTCGAACGATTGATAATTTGATTAACTTATCTGCTTGCCTTTAGATCAATTCTCGGACGATACTGCACGCCATTTGCCGTCTTATCTGAAATAACGATATTTCATAATGCAAACATAGTAATCAGAGACTACTTAATGTGGCCTTACATTTTCATACGAATTAATTAAATGTTAGCGAATCGATTAATTATAAAGTTACAATCTAAACAAAATCATCGTTCACGGGCGACATCATTCTGTCGACGAAACATTGACATAAATTCCTATGTGAATAATTGGAATAGATTGAGGCAGAGCAAAGATCGAGTCGGGAATGTAAAAATTCAAATCTTTTATAACAGATGTGAGATGTTCGGTACATCAATAGATTATATGGACGGATAAACGGATAACCTACTCGGAAAAAGGTGTTAGTTCTAATGACTAAACGGAACTAATCGATAAGATTATTCGATAAGATATTTCAATATCATATGAATATTTTCATACAATTGTTCGATGATGTCATACAGTATGAAAGAAGCATAAAACATATAAACAAAACAGCCGTCCGTCCTTTAGTCGTTGTTAACGCGTGAGTCTTACTTACGTACTGACATAGATACATAAATAAGCATTCCTTATTAGATTAAATTCATTGTTAATAGTTGGACACTATCATTCCATTACCGTGAACTGTTAATTCTGAATCAAAAATTTCGATCGATTTTTGTTATGAAAATAATTGCTGTCCATTCGTTATTCCATTAATTAAAATGTCGCACATGTTGCACCGTGATTCGCAAAGAAACTAATTCTTTGTTTAACCAATTTTAGGTAATAAATTAGTATACGGAATAATTCATCTAACTCGACCGTTTTAAGATATTTATATGTCGTTACTTCTACGAAACATCAACCTTAAGTCTTTCTTTGATGGAATTTTTTGGAATCCGCATGTAACAGATAAAGATAAAGAGAGGTATACATGCTTAATTTCGTTTTTGATTCAAATATAAGAAACTTTGTAAAGTATGCCTGTTGTGGTATTCTATAGAAAAAAATGAAACTTCCTTTTTTGTAAAATGAAGTATATACAAACATGGTAATATCAACCTTTCCGGTATCGTTTCTAAAGTTTTAATTTAAAAAAGTTAAACGCAACTCTATGCGACTATATTAGGATGCAGAAATATTATCATGATAATGACGAGCTGTAAATGTTCCGCTTAATTTAGAAGTAACTACATGATTTTGTTTGTCGCCTGACGTAGCGTTGTAGGTATTTACTAATGGATAGATTTATCGTTCAGATAGAAATTGCGTTGAATACAACCTAATATTTACTACAGAATGATGCAGCGCTTTCGGTGTTACGTGCCAAAGTTATCGCTGATGAGAAACAGATACGGGAAACGATAGTTTGTCAATTTTTTTAACCGTTTAATAATAATGAGGTAAATAATAATAATAACAACAAATTTTATTAACGGGAAAACACCTTTCTAATGTAGCGAAATATTAGAAGCATAACGAGTTAAACAATCAAATTTTTATACATAAGTTTAACAACATAAGTTTCATAAAATTTACGCAATGCAAGAGTACAATATGACAATGAATATACAATATCTAATATCAGTGTCGCACAAAGATAGAAGATATTGCATTATTTCACAAACGGATTTTTCTTACACTTTGATGGCGAATCATAAAGGAAGTCGAGTTGGTCGATGTATTTATTAATTCTGCAGATTCTGTTGATGATATCGTTACCGAATGTCGATTGGCGAATAGGCGTATGAAATAATATCGAATGCTGAAGACATAGGAGGGAATGTTAAAGTTAATACGTATTGTAAGATCAGGACAGTTAATTCTGTTGTTCCAAATATTGCGTAATAATGATAATTCGTTAACAGTCCTACGCTGCTCTACTTACAATATATTCAATTGAGACAATAATCGCTGAATTATCATGATCGTTATATGGCATCAGGTCGCCCCTCTTATACGCAAGGAACCTGAAAAAATGATGTTGGATATTTTCCGGAAGTTAACAGGATTTCTCAATGCTTGGCGTCCATATTGCCGGCGCGTATTCGAGATGAGATAGCACCAGAGTAACGTACGATACTACAAGTGTAATTACGTGTAACAAGTGTAATTTAATACGTTCTTGCGTTTTACAGTATGAGATTATTTCGAGTAATTGATTTTTCAAACTCTGACATGTGAACTATATTTCGCAAGCTGTACATTACATGATATTAATCGTTTAATGATGCGAACGTATGATAAACGTATCATTTTAAAGGTTTAAAATTTTCTACACAAGGAAATTAAAGGTTATTTTACTTCATATTCCATTTGTACAAATTCCATTGGCACCTCCGTTAACCTGGGCAAAGCGATAAGAACTTTTCCTTGGCTCAATGATCAACCAGAATCCATTTTTCGCAGTGGCGCTTATCACACCTTTCTCGAATTCTAACGGAGTTGTCGTTTTCGGTCCGATCTTGACATTGCACTTGGCAAGAAGGTGACATAGCAATACCTTCATCTCTGTGAGTGCAAACCGGTTTCCGATGCACATTCTGGGCCCAAGGCCAAATGGCATATACGTGTCCGAGTTCATAATCTTCTTACCATTTTTAAAAAATCTGTCTGGATCGAAATTCAAAGAATTTTCGTAGTACTTAGGATCGTGATGAATCGCTTTCACAGGAATCCAAACGTTCATTCCTTTCTTGATTGTGAAAGGTTTGTCACCGGGTAACGCAGGTGGCAGTTCGAAATCTTCAGCACATAGCCTGTCCATGAATATAGCTACCGGATGCAGTCGCAAGGATTCATTCATCACGGCATCTAGATACTTCATCTCGTTTAGAGCATCGTAGGTTAATTGGCCGTTGTTGTTTTCCAATGCTTCGTCGATTTCTTGCTGTAATCTTTCTTGAACATCTGGATTCTCGGCTAACAGGTGCGTCGCTATGCAAATTTGCGCGGAGACGGTTTCAAACCCGCCGAAAAAAAAGCTGAAAGCGTGAGAGGCCATACTTTCCACGCTCATACCTTTTCCTAGCTCCTTCTTCTTGTTAGTCTCTAGCAATAGCTGTATGACGTCCGATCTATAAGCGCCAGTCTTTTCTCTAGCTTCGACCGTGTCTGTCACGATATCAGAGAAAAATTTCGCGATATAGCTTTCTACGTATTTAAATTGCAACAGTTTCGCTAGCCAAGGGGCGTTTTTGTGCATCAGCATTGTTAGAGATTTTTTGAAAGTTACTAAGGTTGTACCTATTTTACCGTATACGTAAAACACGTTATTTGGATCTTTTATTGTGTCCACGGAGACACCGTACACGCAGGTAGCGATCACGTCGTTTGTATATTTACTCAGAAGGCTCTTCATCTCCATTTCACGCTCGTTCTCCGGCAGTTTCGTTAAATGGTCCACGAATTTGACCGCGCAATCGGTCATCAGTTTGTACATGCCTTTTATCTTGCTAGAAGTAAACGTGGGAGACAACATATTTCTATGCTCCTTCCATTGGTCACCTGTCAGAGAAAATAACATTCCTCCTAACAAAGGGTCCACTTCCTCGTACACTAACGGACGATGGTCCGGAAATTGTTCGACGTTCTTGATAGTGACAGCTTTAATCAGTTCCGGATCGCGGAGCATTAGAACAGGCGTCAGAAATTCGTAGAAGCCAACATATTTCGCTTCAGGATGTAATTGATAAATTTTGAGAATAAAATCGTACATGGTGCACTGTCGTCTAAGGAAGGGACCCATATTTCCAAACAGTGGCGTTGGTGGAATATGCAGAATTCCATGCTTCTTGAATAAATTATGATTTCTCGTGGTAAAATAGTAAATAACGACGAGTACTGCTGCCACTATGGACAAAGCGATCGGTAGATACTCCATGTTAAAGTAGTCGGTGTAGGTGCCAGAGTTTAGCGATAACACGATGTGCGCTGTGTTCTCTTACCAAGAAGACTAAGAGTCGGCCTATGCGTAGAGTTCCTATGTAGGGGAATTCGTGTCTGCATATCAGGATTCAGGAGCGTCTCGACGTTGTGAAACTCCCTTGCGTTTGATTTCATCGCTTTCCTTCCACTTTTATCAGTTTTACCGGTTTTATCAGTTGGATAATTAGTTCAACATGTTCGGCATAGATTGCAATTAATGATTACATATTTGGAAAAAGATGGATTGATGGAATTTAGGCCGTGAAATTTTAATTAAACATACCCGGAGCATAGCTTTCAAGGAAAAGAAATCGGTCGTTCTAAAATTTTTAATAACCAATCTTCGATATAATATTCGTTAATAAGTACTTACGATCATCTTCTGTCCGTCTGACAATACATTTATTTTGTAGTTGTAGAGCTAATTGGTTTTTGTTATTAAAATACTTTTCCCATTGAAGTTTTCAAACAGTCAAGTATACAAATAAAAATAAATGTTTGCGAGCCGATTATGGGGGGGGGGGGGGGTTGCAGAGCGGTTTTTTGCACAAGGAAAATATTCAATACTTTGACCTTATGACATGTTATGATCTTGACGAAGTCGGTGAGATTGGTTATTCTAAATAACCACAATCATTCGCGTAGTTCGCTTATCGTTGTCTGACGCTGAGGAAGATAATACGTATACAATTTTTCTTGATAAATAATTCCACTGATTGTGATGCAACATAAATTGCGTCGTGATTCTAAAAGAAACTGGTTTATTTACTTAACGAATTAATGAAGATAATTCGTCCAATTGCAGCACTTTAAAGTATTTGTTAATTGTTTCTTATACATATAAAACATTACTTCGGAAGGAAATTGTACGAAAAAACACCCTACACGATATAACAATTCGTTGTTTACTATTTTGTTTGTTTACCGGCTCACGGAGATTATCTCGTGTTTTTAATTGAATATGTTATATTAGACTTGCCAGTGCAATTTCCGCTGTGTAATTGTTATGGTACACGGGGTCTAGAATCGAAAATTTTCTTGTGTTCTGGTTACTGTATTATGTTATGTGACTATTTCTACGAACGCTTTTTTCGTATAAAAGACAATTTAGAACAATTTAGACAATTTGCTACAATTTACGGTGTAATTTAAGACGATAAAGCAAATCTTGTTATATAACGAACATTCTGAAATATCGTCACGAAATGATAGTCGATGCAGTCTAGTACTAGTTTGGTTATTTCGATATCACAGAAAAATTAATTTTTTTACGTTTTCAGATAACATTATTCAAATATATATTTCGTAAATGTAATGTAAGAAGTTATGTAACGTAAAGATTACAGAAGACTATGTAAATGTTATTATGTTATTTTACACTACATTGAAAGAAATTTTACTTCATGCTCGGAGCGCATAAAGCAATATGTATTCAATTTTGTATAAATCGATCATCTACCATATATTTCGTTTCAACGCGCATGCCAAGTATCCTTACGTATTTCGTTGTATTATTATTTTTAATATTCTTTGTATTTCTTTTTATTCTTACTTCGGTAACGATATATCTCAAATATTTTTCTTTCAAATGTTAACCGATTCGATTCATTACCGAACCTTTTGTCGAAAATTATAATATTCGAATAATCCAATTTGTAGAGAAATAACAATTGTTAACGATAGTTTCGATCATTGGACGAATAGGACCGCTACAATGTGTCTATATTTTAATGGTTTTCGATTTCCTTTTTTCCTTGAGTCGATCGTCGAAATTAGCCAACAGTGAATTGCGCTCGAAGTAGACGGCCGCGGGTTATTTGGATGTCTCTCTTGAGCGGCACGGAACGTCGCGTCGCCTCAGATCCAGGATATTGCGAACGATGGGATCAACGTACGGAAACAAAGCCGGCCACTTAGCGGCAAATTAGCGATAGCTCCGGACGCCACTGTCGCTCTTCATTACACCAGCACCCTTGCACACCCTTGGCATCCAGCGCCGACCGAGCATCTCGAGCATCTCCCCCTATACTTCCAGCGCTAACCCTCTTAACATCCTGCAGACAATGCAACCGCCTATCTTCCTCACTACATCTCGACCAATTAAATCTCCGCTATGACGAAAAATCCGTCTCCAATCACCGGTAATCGCTTAATTATTCCATGCCTCGACTACTCATTCTCTTCCACCTGTTTCTCCTCCTTTTTCTTCTTTTCTCCTTCTTCCTCTACATTTTTCCTTTCTTAAATATATTCCGTATCTGGCGAAAGAACATTTCCAACATTATCTTAAACAAAACATATACCGTATGAGGTATGCGAATGAATAGGGTTTGCGCCGCATACGCACTACGATATACTTTTGCAACTCGGTGAAGGATCTGAAACGTTCAAACGGACATTTCATACGTCAGAAATAATTGGTACTTGAAAAAGAAAACTTTGGAGTATCTTAAACAAGTTACTAGATGATCATAGAAAACGGAACGAAGTCATGGTCGCGATCGGCGTCGCGTATTTTGCATCGATATCTCTGCGATTTATTTCCAATTTCCGAGAGCTTGCACCGCCATGGCTTTCCTGCCCGCGGAAATTGAAGGAAACCGAAGAAGAAAAAGGGCGGAGGGTTTCGTGCTCGAAGCGTACCACTCCTACCCGAAAGTGGGATGACGGCTGGCCAGAAGGCTGGTAAAGAGTAGGGAGACTCGTGTATCAGACTCCATTGTTAAAGCTTGTTGAGAATATGCCAATAGTCTGGAATTCAATTTGACTTGCGAATCACGAACACCGTTTAATATACAGCAGACAAGGAGGTGGCGGAAACCGTATAGCTGCTTGTTTGGTAGATGACAAACCGGGCAAAACACAAACAGATGCATGAAGGAAGTTGCTTGCACGCGGAATGCTAATTCGATATTAATCTCAATGATAGCCTCATGAATACTCGGCCAAGGTGAACTTGATAATTTTAATTGATTTGTCGCGTTGTTTACCTGCTCTTTCAGAATATTTAGAATTTCGAACTTTTTCATTTAACAAAACTGCTATTGATATTCTCGGTAGTATTTCACATACGAGTTGAAACTTTCAAATTCCACTCGTTAGAAAATCATCGATTATCACGAATATACTTAATGCGATATCATACTTTTATTTCTGTTTTACGATGTAATACCTTTATAAAGTTCGTCGTTAATAGAGGATATCTTTTGAAATGGCGAAGATTTTTCGGATAGGAAAGTAAAGTACAATTACCCTCATCGTAGGTGTTATTACGATTTTTATAATTTTATTCTTTAAATATATTCTTTAAAAAATGTAGAATTCCAACAACAACAAATTCAATTCAAGATTACGCGTAACGAATTTGTGCAATGGTTACTACTGGAATGGTTATTGTTGGAATAAGATTCTGACGTTTTTCTAAGAGAATTTATCTTCTATTTTTATTCACTCCTTGTCGTAATTAGATTAGAATAGATTTTCATGCAGACTGCATCGAATTACTGGCATTAGCATCGTCTTTAAAGAAGTATTGCGCGTTTTCTAATGGACAGCGTAGCGATTATGTAATCGAACTAACTGATGAAACGTCTTTCAGATTTTATGCAAGAAATTAAAAGGTAAAAGGAATCTATTATTGAATAACTTGTAAGTAGTACGTGTCTGTGCATCGTATCGACAAATAACGAATACTAAAGCCGTGTAATTTATTCGGTACGATGCATCTTCCAGGCGAAGGAAAAATAGCTATGTACATACTTATTATTAGCTGAATCGAGTCTATCATCGAGAAAAAACTCTTGCGGAGATGAAAGGACTCGCGATATTTCTGATATTTTTTTCTTATATAAATCGAAATTTACTATTAAATTTTAATAAAATCTTCATAATCTAGGACGTCTGGGATAAATATAGAAAGAAGTAAGTGTTTATATCAAGAAATTAATAATATCTCGTAAATAATATCATTAATTATTTTGATGATTAAAAAATTATGTAACCGACTAACGTCTTTCATTTCTATCGAATAATATTATTAGGAGGAAAATGTTATTAAAAAAGCTAGTCGATATACGAAGACGAAGGAGAAATTAGCGCACGCGAACGAAAGAGGTACGATGCGACAAAGTCGGGTTCGTTCAAATTTGTTCCTACTCCGATGCCGTCATTAGTTGAGCTGAAGCGAAACATCCCTCGGGGAAATATACCTTAATAATAACTTAAGAGCGATCCTCTTTCTTTCTCTCTTCTTTCCCCCTTCTTCCAGTTTCTCTTTTTAACGTTTATCCCAACTAGCTTCTCACCTTTCGTTTCTTTCGTCTGCTAGTAAGTGCCTTCTCCATTTTCTTCCTTTTTTTATTAAATTCTTTCTCAACTTTCGACGGCTGTAACGTATTATTTACATTTCCGATAATTTTTACGGTATACGGTAATTTATGATGTAACACGATATATTAATTTTGTGGAAAATATGTGAGACGTAGTAAACGATAAGTTGATATTTCTTTCCCTTTCTGAACAAAATTCACCGTGCAGTTTTTTTCCCTCGGAATGATAATAAGATGATCGGCCTTGTCGCAGAAAGTGGAGCAGTTACGCAATTACGTAGCTAAGCATTCGAGAGCAAGTTAGAAATACAATATATATAATAATATTTTATGGAAATATTAATTAAGTGCAACGCTTAAGTTGATTATTAATTTAGTTTTATTTTAATTTTTTTTTATTTCAACGTGAGTTCTGACCGATTTAAAATATTTCGAGAGAAACTATTTCGATTAATCGAAATTCATACAATACAGTTGCTTTTTTTAGAGGCATCGTAAATGTAAGTTTTATTAGTATTTGGAGAAGCTTGATATGCTTCTGTAATTTATAAACTATATTACATTATATTTTCTTATCGTGTTAAAATTGGCGATTATCGCTAAACATAATTATACAGCAAAAAATATAGGCACTAGATCGAATGAAAATAATTCTAGCGATTTAATGGCTAAATATCATTTTTGAACGACTGGATATGATTGCTAAAACTTGTAGCAATTTTTCGTTTATTTAATGCTCCTTAAAAAAGAGGGAAAACATCTAAAACGTCTCGTTTGTGGAAGACTGACGTTCAATTTTCACGAATAGTCGCCAGGAGACGCGAGCATCTACTCTTTCCTTTCTCGTTTTTTAGTTGGAAATTAAAAGCAGCTGGATGCTGCCTCGTTCCGAGCCCGGAATTCCCGAGAGCAAAGTTTCTCAACAAAGGCTGGATTTCTTTCCTCGCTGTTCGCTTCTTAAACGCTGACATAATGTACGAGCTAAGTCCCTTGAATCACCCAAGAGATCAGGACATCCCGGTTTCATTGGCGGAACGTTCCTAAAATGAGAACGTAAATCCATACCATGCTGAAAAGCGATAATACGTCTTGTTTTTCAATACGTATTCCGAACGAAGATTTACAACCAATGAATTCATTTCTGTTGAGACAAAGATATTGTTCTCTAGGTATCTCTTCAAAATCTTCACTTTCTTGCTTACCGACCACAACGCTTATTAGCACTTTAACGCGAATTAACGACTCTGACTATCCAGCCGGTTCGATCGACAGCAGCCAAAATTTGTTGTTTCATCCTGAAAGGCTAATTTAACGTTTGCACCGGGCTAGTAGTCACGAAAGGCCAGCCAGACGAAACTTGAAAGTTTTGCGCACACCTAAATGGGAAAGAGAAATAACTTTGACTGAATTGAAGGCGACAAATTTGAGAAAGAGACACAGAGAGAGAAAGTAATCCTTTAATGATCCTGGACACACGAGTCGTAGAGAGGAAAGCTTCGCCTCCTATCGAAGACAGAAGAGGAAAGAAGAAAGGGGAAGGAAGGAAGAAGAAAGAGGAAAAAGGAAAGAGAAATGAGGAAAGAGGAAAGATGAAAGAGGAAGGAGAAAGAGGAGAAGGTGGCTGGCTCGGTCTGCAGGCATCTGCATAACAAAACGCGCAATTAATAAAGTTCCCGGTGTGGAGGGCGACCACAAAAGAGCATTTCGTCCTTTCACCGTGCTCCTGCAACCTTCCATCGCCTTCCTTTCTGTCCCGCCGTCCTTTCCCCCTTTTCGTCTTCACCCCTTCGCCGAAACGAAAATCGCATGGGTGGGGACAGAATGTAGGTTGGCGGAGTCAGAGGGGATCGTGGAAACAGGCAGACACCTAGCTCCGGGTTAAATAAGTCAGGCTTTGTAAGGAATCCTCCGTGAAACTTGGAAATCTTTGCTACGCGAAACTGTTGGCTACGTATTTTTAATATTTTACCGGATACCGGCTTTTCTGCGTTGTTTCCACTCGCTGGATTCGCGGAAGTGGGTTTATTTTCCAAGCTTTTCGGCAACTTTCAGCGAAACCGGGCCGCATCGACGATGATTTTTTCGTGAGGAATGGAGGATTAAATGTAGGACAGTAAGAGCTTTGAAACTAACAACAGATCTTTCTGAATTTTATTAAGAGATTGTTACCAATTCACAAATCTGATTTTCGCGGATTCTACCCAAAGTATGATGCTACCGATCGAGTTAGAGGAGCGAGTAGAGCAATAGCGGAATAGGCAGCAGTCGTGCAAGAGGACATTTTCACACTGCATCGGCTCTAACCGGGGCTTTCTTTTCATTAAAAGCCCAAGCAAACTTTCGAATGAAAATTCGCTTGGGGGTGTCTGAATTGAATTGCTTGTGCTACCGACCGCTCCCGTCCTCCCTTTCTACATTCTTTCTCTCTCTTTCCCTTTCTGCGAGTCATCGCGTCGTGTCGGTGCAATCCGAAAGTTTTCCCGCGCAAAATGCGAGTCGCATTATTTATCAAACGGGCGAGGAAGCAGCCGGCATCGGGCCGAGATTTTAACATTGGCTGCTATCGTGCAGTTGCCTCCTACGGTAAACAGTTTTCAGTCTTCGGTTGGCCAAAAGTCTGGCTAGTTAATATTTCAGACGACTTCGAGCTAACTTCATGCATACTTATGTCGCGACGCGTGACTTCACCCGCAACCAGGATACCACGCTCCCCGATCCACTCAGCTAGATTTCCGCGCTAGATTTTCCAATCACCGAATTTTACACCGATTCCTCCCGTTAGCTACGATTTCTCGATACAAAATCGTTCGCAAATAATCTCCCCGCGAGATTATTTTTACCAGTTACGGCGAACTGATTTTATTAACGCGGAACAGAGTCCTCTACGCTATTTTTCGACAGCTTCGTTTTCGCACTCCCGCACAATGTAATTCTTGTCCGTCGAACGTTACGTTCCACAATTTCTCGCTTGCTTTTTTTCTAAAATTCCCTTTCTGGCATCGATATATTCAATACACCTTCGCGGTGTAAATTCCGCAAGGGAAAGCGCTATTCAAAAGTGAACAACGACAATAACAACATAGGAGCATTGCACAAAGGTGACAAAGTTTGAAAATTGTATACGCACTCTTTCGGTATCGAAGTTTAAAAATTGTGGTACACACGCTATCAGTAGGGGAAGATAGAATAGTTCGGTAAACTTATTTCGTAGAATTAAACAATACCTTCATCAAAGCGATTAATTCCTTCGTGCACCGTTCCAGCTGCGTTCTTCATTAATTAAACGCATCGGTCGATGCGATTTTTGTGCCTCAACGTAAAATACTCGGGCAAAAAAAATGCACGCATCATATAATAAAAGAGAAATAATGGCCGCCTTTGGAAGCAATTATTACGGACTTGCAGAATTTTTTGCAGAAAAGGAAACATCGATAAATACGCGTGGATGTAGTCTAACGTCTTTTACAGACGTTAATAAAGAAAATGTCTTCTTTGTGAAGCTATCGAAGGGTATAAAATGGAAGAAACGTTTGTTCGTGGTGATTTCTTCCGGTAATAAACACGACAGTTTTTGCTTCCTTCTTCTTACTCTTTTGCAGAACTGATTAATTCTTGAATATTCAGATATCGTAGACCGTATGCAATAAGTATTTTGTGATTATACAACGTTCTACTATCTTGTTCCGTTATTAATTGCTTCCGACTGAAACAAAGGCCACGTAAATATAACTCGGAATTGTTTTACGCGAGATAATAGAAATAAGACAATCTAGATGTTGGCAATAAGTTGAAAGATTTCTGCTGTTTTTTAAGGGACAATCGTTCTTTATAGATATCGTGTCCGTTATTTCCTTATCATCGTGTTTCCTTGGCAGCTTCAGAGGATGCGTAATTCTACGAAATTTTATCTGCATTCCTTTCTACGACGATTCTATAAAAAAATGCACCATCATTGTGCAAACGTAAATCATCTGTATTGCGTAGGCGTAACCTTTCGAACTTGATCGTAAGATTTTACACGTACTTTCGAATCAACCGAAAGAATTTATCTAATGAAGTAGAAAAATATATGAAATATTCTTCATTTTTCTCTTTCTTTTCCTTTTAAATGGGTCGTCGTATCGGTTTCGTAGAAAAGTCAGTTTTCCAAGAAATCGATTTCTGATAGGTAGTTTGTTTGTAAAAAGGTAAAAAATGTTTTTTTAAAATGTGGGCAAATACGATCTGTTCCTACATTTCTAGGTAGATATACAGTTTGGTAGTCGATCTCGGTGCTTATAAAAGAACATTCGCACGCGGTTGCAAACACGCGCGATCACGCGCATACAGGGCAACGTTTCAACCGGAAAACTGACAGGGTGCCGTGATCGATCGGCTCATCAAACATCATGCCATATTGTTGACTGAATCCCTTTTGCGGGGCTGCGAAGCTGGACGAGCTGAAGCGAGAAGAAGAACCAAGAGGAAGGAAAAGAGCCAGCTAGAGTGTCTATTTTTATTACGTGGTTTAACCTGACGGCGATTGCGCGAACCGGAGACTGATGGCGTTTTTATATACACCTGCGAAGAGATAAGGGAAACTACGAAAAGATCGTGTATCCGCCGGAAATTAATATGGATCCCCGTCCCATTCTCCTCTCTTTCTCCGAGAACTTTTTGGAAAACAGGTAAGGGCGTTGCTCGCGCAAATATCCAGTCGTTCGGAAAATTCGTAGACTTTTTGACAATTGATTTGTTCCATCCTATCCTACATATTATATATTTTATAAGAATCAAAGAGAATCGTCGTAACAATTGTTTAATTAACTATAAATATATTTCGTATTTTCCTTTTACCTAATTTATTCGGTTGTGTAGGGAAAGAGTGATCAATTGCAAGTTCGAACAATAGGAGATTGATGAAGGGCCCGTTTGATTTTGCGGTTTATCCATCATCTAACATCGATGCACTAAGCGTTCAAAATAGAAAAGGTGGAGATTTAAGGGAACTCTTGGTATCTTTTCGGTTAAGCGGGATCGATACTTTCAATGGCAGAAAAAAAACAATCTTTTCCCGTAAATATAAATTACGTATAAACGCGATCAAAATCTTCCGTACTGTAAATCAAATATTATGAACGATAATCTGTGAACTAACTTTTTATTTTGATAAACTGTTTGTTTACAGAAGATTAAAACTGCCGTAAACATTACGCTTCTCCTTGTTATTTTTCCCCAAATAAAAAAATTCAAATAATGAAGAACGTAATATTTTCATAAGTTCTTGGAGTTAATCAGAGTGATTTTAGAGAATTTTTCTTGCTCCCCGTCGGTGTACGTACGATTTTTGTTGGCGTGTTTCCGCGATGCAGCCAGGAATAAAATAATAAATTATTGAAGCTATGTTATGTCGCGTCCTTGGTCGTTGGAGGTAAACAGTCTCCGGTCGCGGAAATTGAACAATTTTTCTGCATTTTGTTTACCAGTTGCTATTCTCCTTCCGTTCTTTCTTTCTGCTAGCCTAGCTTCGAGTCATTTGCATTGTTAACAAGCACGTTATATGCACCCTGTTCGCGTACCAAGTAAATATGCCCTGATTAGAAAATGCAAGTCATTCTCTCTTTCGTAGTTTGAAAATCGTAACTTCTATGTATATGTATATATAGAGAATAATGGTATTTCACTGATTTATCGTAATATGCGCATGGAAGTGTAAATATTTTTGGAAATAACGGAGCATAAATCAATCCGGTAAACGCGTCTCTGGGAGATACGATACAACGCGCGCATCTCGTATGATGACAATCGGAGGATTTTTTAAGCGACGATAGTGAAAAAAACTGTAGAAACACGAGAGCGTTGCGCGTTTACATCCTGTTGAAAAACTTTGTATTTCGGTAAAATGTTCGATATAATACATATTTCTCTGGCGATATGCGGTCCATCCCCGCCAACGAAGGTCCTATCTGGTCGCATCAAATATTACGGCTCGTGTAAACACTGCAGGGTGGTAATTAAAGCCAGGTCCTTCTCGAATTATAAACATCGAACCAGGGTAAATTCGCCGTAGGTGAAAACCCAGCTAGCGCATTTCCCAAATTCGCTTACACGAATGTGCACTGTGTGTCATCCTTTGGCTATTACAAAATTCCCATCAAAATTAGCTACAGTGTCGCAAAGATATTATCCCATCAATTCAAACACCTTAAAAAATTTTGATCTTATCGCATACATTATACGTATATCGATATATATACAGAAAAAAATTTATTTTGGTAAATGCGATTATACGCACGAATTCGGAGAAAATTTCAATGATGAAAGTAAATATGTGTTTTTATCGTTGTTTGTTATCTATCTCGCGTTTCGGTTGTAAATACGTACGCGACTTAAGTGAACTCAGTCGTGACACGTGATGAATTTGTAGTGTTGCAATATTATCAAAAATTTATCCAATTAATTTACACAGTTTTAAATAGTTTTTAATTTATTTCGTAGTATTACGGAATCTCTTTCGGCAATCTATCTAAGCATTCCCAAGGTTATTGAACTGAACCAATTTCGATACGTATTTATATTTGAAAATTCTAAACAATTGTGACGCAAACATTTGTTGTAAAAGAAACTTAGCAAGTAAGTATTTAGGATTAAATTGTACAAGCTCATTTCGAACTCCAGTCCAAGCACCCATAGAATTCGAGAATCTATGTACTTATAAACACTAATTACTGATACACATAGTAATTGGAAAGTATGTACATAATACGCACGCAATATCGTAGACTTGATTCGAGACAAAATAGCCGTCTACAATTTTGAAGTGGTTTCTTTAAGTATAGGAAATGAAACATTGTCTCTTAGCAAGTAAAATTTTTCTATTAAGACCGACTTGGATTCCCGTTAAACTTGACTCCATCGTTAGTATCCATGTTCCAATGATCTGTTAACTTACTTTTTCTCAATAATGCCAGAAGAAGAAGAAGAAGCAGAAGAAGAAGAAGAAGAAGAAGAAGAAGAAGAAGGAGAAACGAGGAGGCACGTTGTCAAGCTCATTGCCAAGATCCATTTATTCATTGCCTTCAATTCCATCCATCATCTTCCTAACCCGATGTTTGAACAATTGGCTTGGTCAATCTGCCGTCTCCGAGAGCCATTAAGTAGGATTACTATTCGTACTACATATACATACTACACACTATCGATTCGGTGCCCCTCTAGAGATATCTCTCAGTATAGGTTGCGTAACGTCACACTACTTATTTGCAAGAGTTTCTTGTGCGTCACGCTCGTTGCCATGAAAAGGAAGTTCAAGGCTTAATTTGACAAGATGTGACAAACGACGCCAGTCCAGAAAGGGTAAAAATGCTCGGTACAGTCGGCTAGAAGATTGGTATTACATATTTATAGGAGACTCAGCATTGCCTGCTAAAAAATGTCCCGCCATTTCGCACCGACTTCAACTTATTCGTCATTTCTCTTTGTCGACCACTTTGCCGCGCACCCTTGAAAAATGATTGTACTGTCAAAAACGCCGTCTACCGCGCCCGTCACCTGCGTCTCGACTCATAATTCTCCTTTATAAGGAAAATTATCATCACTTGTGCTCCACTCCAATTCCACTCTCATTTTGTATATCGAATAACCAAATTGAACTCGCGGTGCTTTTGTAATACCAATTTCACCATCCGATTGATATTTAACGACCTGCGATTATTCCGCAAGCCCGTCCCTTCGCACTTCCCTCTGAAAGAAGCCATAAATTACGTATTATCGATTCGCGATAACTTAAAATAGTAACATGTACTAATACGTGCTATAAACAGATCAGAATAATTAATACACTTGGATACTTCATTTTCTCTTTTTTCTTTGAAAGATTTTTTCAAGTTATCTTCCCACTATTATCGGTACTTGTTCTTTACCAGAAATTACAAATAATCTATACATAGTGCACCGTTAATTGTATTAATAATGTTAATTAATACTATTAATCGCACCATGAATTATAGCGAAATATCTGCAAAATTGAATAATTACGTTACACTGCATTTGCAGCAAAGCATGATATATGCTACAATATTAAATTAGTCGATAATAATATTCTTTGCAAATTTTCCATCAAATTCATCTTAAAATATTCTAATTTTTACGTCTAATTTAGAAATCGTTTATTCAGGCGATTTACATGCAATTTCGTGAAATAGAAATTAATTATTATACCGTTAACGAAGCCTCGTAGATCAGAGGTGTGTTAAAGTTCACCACAAATTCACGAACTCTACTTACAGATGAGATACCTTTTTGCCACGAAGGCAACAGGTTGCATACCGAGAGCAGAGATCACGAACTTGCTAAAGGTCGAGCTCCGTGACATAAGTTCACAAATTGTCTTCATTTGCTTACAAAACGTCGGAGGCAAGTTCAAAAAAATCGCCTGAATTTGCAGGCTGGAATCTTGGAAAGTATAATGATCGATGCTAGAAAAATTTTCTTGTGAATTTTATTAAGAATTGTTCAATGTTCGTTAATCTAGATATATTTGAATATCTGATATGAAATAATATGTATATTAATAATACGAAAGTGAAAAAAATGCGAATGGATTTGGTCTGGAATTAGCGGTGGAAGTTGACATTTTAAGATGAAGAAGAAAATATAAAAATATTCAAACTATTTCAGACATAAAGTTTTGGTAAAAAAATTTTAATAGATCGCTGATAAGAATTAACGAATTAATTAATTAATTAATTGATTGTTCAAACGAAAAGACGAGTAGCCATTGGAGCCACGTTTGGCCAATAAGTAAAACTATTTGAATAAACAACGGTCCTATAGAGGACGTTGGTCGAGTTCATAATGATATAGCAAATTTTTTACGAAACAAATATAATATCGAAGAAACGCTGACTCACTCAAGATAAGACCGCTTCCTCGCTCTGACGTTAAACGATGTAAAAAGACGCACGTGTGACATGGAAGAGATTATGAAACGAAATTTTTAAACGCAACACATATACAGGATGGTTGGTAACTGGTGGTACAAGCGGAAAGGGGGCGATTCTACGCGAAAAAAGAAGTCGAAAATATAGAATAAAAATTTTTTTCTTTTGTTTTTTTTTTTTAATTTTTCCATCGAGACAACGATCTACAGTAAGATCCGTTATAACGAGACGTGATAAAGTGCACGCGTACCGAGCGAAAATTCAAAGTCGATTTTCTCGAAAACAAAGCCTCAAACGAAAAATTTTTATTCTATATTTTCGATTTCTTTTTTCGCGTAGAATCACCCCCTTTCCGCTTGTACTACCAGTTGCCAACCACCCTGTATACACATAATTATCTGTCGTAGAGTACCATAAAGTTGAAGATTCATGGATTTGAGCAAAATATGTTACATATTTGTACATAAAGAATTCCATTTGCTTTCCGAAGGGTCACCCTGTATATACGAACAATCATAGCCGATAAGTTTGCAGTTTGCTTATTTTATTTATTTACAAATTCTAGCTAAGATGTAATATACCAGTTATACACGAGTAAGATAAACAAGACGTTGAAAACTATTTTCCCCTTTCTCTCTTTGAAGTTATTTAAAACAGACTATTTTTCTGGGATTAAAAATGAGAAATTTATCGGCAGGTATCTTATGAACGTGTCAATTAATTTGTTTAACAGTGCAGCGGTATCGCGCGATTCGACGAATCTGCGATTCGCCTTAGCATTTTCATGGGAGGAGTACAGGGCGAAGCAGCTTATTAACAAAGTTAAATTAAGCAAAGTTTCTGACTCTGATTACCTATGGCCCGCGTCACACGGGCCGGTTTTAGTTTGCTCGACAAGCTTGTTTCTCGCTGGTCAGATAAGCCGGCCAGCTTCACCGTATTATTTCCAAAAGTTTTATGGAATCGGTTTTTACTTATGCCGTCTATCGACGAATAAATATTTAAACGATCAACAGGACAGAATGATATCTCTGCCCCAGCAGTGGTATAATTCTGACGATATCGTATAGGCACAATTGCCAATCGAGCATGTTCCAATGAAAAATGACTTCGATCACGTTGAACGCCGCGGGCACGCGACAGTTCATTCATTGACTACTGTATGTATTTAATCAAGCCGAATCGAATCGGTTCATACGAATTAAGCGATAAATAATATGGTAGAATGTTGCGTAGTCGCTCAATTCGTTGGAACGTATATGTTTATTCCGTCAACCGGTGAAAAACGGACGGTCTTACACGATTAATGAATTTTAATGAGACTCGACGTTTGCCAATTCGTTTATTTTCATACAAGTAATTTATGCGAGTATCAACTCTATCGCCAAGTTGCTTCATACATCTATTTTCTTTGTGATCCGCATGATTCCCAATAATCTGTGAATTATTACAACTACTATACAACTATACGCCAAACTACAAATTATAGAACGCAGATAGATCTTTTGTATTTCTTTTGTTTTAGTTAATCTGATCGCATGCGAATGATCTTTCGTTTTACGTCATTGTACTTGTTAATTTAATCTACTTTTATCATTGATTTGAAAATTAGATTTATGAAATTAACATTTCAAGCTAAAGATATGGAGTTTTTAGGAATTAAACTCAACGATCGATCGATCATTCGATCGTCTTGAGAATGAATAAATTTCGAAAAGAATTATTGACAGAAATTACATTATACGTAATTTATCAAGGTTCGGATACTGTAAAAAATATTAATTAATATAACTGAAATCTGGCTGAATTTTTTTGTGCTTTTATAGCTCGAGGATACTGATTAGTCATTAAACACCAATATCCAATAAAATAAGAGATCGGATTATTTTCAATCGACAATTACGTGAACAGCCGAACGAATTTGTGTTAGAACGTTCTAACGTGCCGTTTTCCGTCAAAGATATCGGTAGCTCCGTAAGGGGATCAGGCAACGTGAACTATGAGCTCTATGCGTTAGTACTTCGTCGTAATACCGTAAATTGATGACTACTGCATTTGTGTCCATCGGGATGCCGTGTATAAACCAAATCCCCCGGGGAGTTGATGGCAAGCCAAAGAGAATTTCATTACCGGCCAACGAATTATAATGCGGTTTGTATGCATACGCAAATGTTAAACTTCCTCCTTTTTCCTTTCTGTTGTATTTGTAACCGAATTCGTGACGTGCATTTCACAACGATAAAATCGCTAATTTACAAATTTGTCAACTTTTGCACAGAAAATATTTATATTAGTTTTAACAATTCTCACATGAATGAATCATATGGTTTCGCTTAATTTTTTTTTTTTGTCTCAAGTATCAGATGTTTTAAAAAGCCAAATATTGTATTTTCTACAAGCCTGAGGATTGAAAAATTCTGGCCGTGCATTGGTAGTCGTTTGGATATCCGTTTTCATATTGTATATATATATATATATATATATATATATATATATATATATATATATATATATATAATTCGAACTGTGTATTTTTACTATTCTGCCTATGTTATCGTTAGTTTCATCAGAACCTGTCGATACAGAATCTTGTATGTGGAATACTTAGTTTAAAAAAATTCGTTTAAAGACATATTTACGTCGAAAATAAATTACACGGTCTATTTACAGAACCATGTTGTGAATTATGCAGCTATATTAACATGCGCAATAAATAACGTTAACATATGTAATAGATGGCAGCATGCACACATACATACATTCAAATACATATATATGTGACAATTTGACATAAAGTTTACTTATATAAGTATAACAAATTGTCTTTCCTTAAAATATAGTCATTTAATCGTCTTAACAAATGCTATCTTGAAAAAGATATCTCTATTTAACGTTTTGTTTGAAAAAATACATTTACGTGCCGCAACTAAAACTTGCCACTTCGACGGATTTCCCCGAACTAGGGTTAATTTGCCGAAAAGCCAAATCTTCCTGTACATCCTCGATTAATTTTCATAACTATAAATCAGTCTTATTTCGTCATTCGATGTTCCCATCACGGAAGGTCCACCGAGATTCGCAAAAACAAATAGTTCGACAAGCTTATCAACGCGTATCGGTGAGATTATCATCTACGATACTTCTGATTTATATGTGAGAACAAAAAGTGGAGGAAGAATAAGAAACGTTCGCGGTGCTAATTTGCGTAAATCGCAAGAAGCGTACGTTGCGGTAACTATACTCTAGCGCCGACACAAAGGACAGAGGCGAAAGGCGGAGCGACCAAGAAGAGACCGCGGTCGACCGAGGAAGCCGAGATCTTTATGGTAGCAATAAAGCCACCGTTGCTGGCTTCCAATTACAAATGACTACTGGTAGCTGAAAACTATTGCCTGTGGCGTACATGTACTCCCTACCTATTCAAGGCCCGTAACCCTGCGCACACCCTTGCATTCTCGTTCTCTCTGTTTCCCGTATAGACGCTGACCCCACGAGCCAGTTCCCGCGGCTGGTTAGCTACGTGAAATAGGACCTATCGTAAATCCTCGTAACGCCTAACTAGTTAGTTAACTCCCCCACCATGTAGCGCCTCGACTTTCTTTATGCCGCCACCATCGTGTCCGATGTAAGGATTACCTTGGTTAATAATTGTTATTAAGCAACTGCCACGCTACTACGTGATCGCTTGTTCGGATTTTTCTGTTCCCTGTCGTGTCGAGGGTGGACAAAGAAAATATGTTTCCACGGTGGCGTGAGGAATGCACTTTGGAAGACCATAAGCAAAAGAGGATGGTTGATAGGTTTCGTTCGATTTCGTAGTTTATGTCCTTTGATCTAAGAATACTCGCTAAAATAATCGCAGTAATCTTTTAACAAAATCATTCTACGGCTGTTATATTGAAAATTGACTGCCTGAAAAGAATACGAATGTATAAGTGATTAACGTACGGCAACTTAATAACTATTAATATGTCGGAATGAGTTTGGCGAAACTTCTAAAATGTTTATAAATAGGGTCTGAAAAGTTTCCATCAGTCTTCCTTAATATTCAAAGTTGATACGCGAACTTCAGATCTCGTGGCGAGTTTCAAAGCTAATTTACCGTAACAAAGCTACGCCGTTGTTTTATAACCGACATTTATCATCGTATATCTTACGATAAATAATTAAGAACATCACAACGAATCTGATCGATCACTATACCGAACCTACCCTCTTGCTATGTTTCCTACTATGCGTTATATTTCCGAATTATCTGTAGAATCTCATTTGTACGTATATACATAGCATCGTAACAACTTTGTTTATCCATCGCATATACGTATTTAATTGTCCCTGCAAATCGTTAATTTTTACCAAATTGTATTACGATTATTTTTTTTACCGAATCAATATAATTAATATTATATTTATCGATTCATTTATAACCCATAGGATTCTGCTATCCAAGATTATATAGTTTAGCAATTATTCCATTCTCTGTACAATATTTCCAAATTCATTGATTAAAATTTTAAATAGAAGGTGCATGAACTTGGAGAATACCTTTTTTATATTTTATAATTTGCAGTGTGTAAACAATTTTGCAACGAATGAGAAATTAAAAAATTAAAATCACCGTGTAAAACGATAAAAGTCAGGAGCGGATACGTAATCCTAAATGTATCAAAGAACATTTCACGGGGTTGAATATTTATCGTAGCGTAAAAATGTGCTCGACTTGGTGAAATTATTAAACAAAATGTCGCTGCAGTCTCTTCCATCGGTCCTCACATTTTAGAAACTATTATAATCTGTCGGTGAAATCCTCGTGCGCAAATCTCTTTGCCTTTATAATCGCGTTCCATCGTATGAGAGTTAAGCCAGCGCGAAAAATTCGTACAGGCCGATCGAAAAACTGCATCTAAACGCATCTACGTTATGGAAATTTGACGCCGACCTCGTTTGTTCGATAATTTCTTACAAAAAACTGCTTTAATCAACATCAAAATTATGGAAGGTATTAAATGTTGATGATAATTTCTCCTATTGTATCATACAAAAACAATTCATATATAGATATGAATGATATGAATGTATAATCTCATTATTGGCAAGAATCAGGTTGTCTATTTATATGATATCGTATATTTTTTAAATACTTGTATGTGTGGCGCATGACGTATTTATCGTATGTACACACTACATACTACGTAGCTTACTTGATAATTAAAGAAACAATCCAATTCTGATAAGTGAACTTTTTCCCATTTGTATACGCATCGCAATCTTTACCATTTCTATCCTTCTCTAAATGCCAAATTCTCGCAGCACGATAAAATAACTTGCGAACCACTTAGTTCGAAACAAACACGATTGCTTTTTCAGCACGGAAGAATCATCAACTCAAGCGTAATTAATAAGAATCGACGCAGCGTGTGAGCGAGTGACGTATGCGCGTTTAATAAATACGAAATGGAATTCGCTGCAGGTTGTAAGTAAACTTTGAATAGCAGCGTGTATGTTCTGTAAAAGGCGTACAGGTAACAGAGCTGGTCTTAGTCACGGAGAGAGATAGTCGTTGGTCTGGTGAAAAGCGAGGCGCCGCATATTAATCATGGTATTAACACTCGAACGTTGGCAAAAGCTTAAACTAGCGTGGTTGACACCGTTGAAAGGTGTCACACATCGTCCTCCTTGGCAACTCTGCGTGCTTGGTCCCTTTCTATATATACACGTATACGTGTATTATCCTGTTGAACGATAAGCGAATAGAGATACAGGCATCGTGAAGGGAAGAGAAAAAGGGGGGGGGGGTGGCTGAGCCAGGATGCTAGGAGTGGGACTGCAAACTGAAACTGGGTGCGAAAATTAATTGCCAGGAACGCTTCGTTCCATCCACTTTTGCCAAACTACCCTTCACTCTTAATTACTAACCACCCTTCGGCCTGCTCGGCCAGAATCCCTGTCGCTTTTCCAGCCGACCGCTAACTGGTGGGAAAAATCAAAATCAACGCCGTTGAGCGAAAGATATATAAAACGGTAGAATGATCAGATATCACGGTTTGCTTAATTTTCCAGCGTATCGGCTAAAAAACAGGGCCGGCAGCGACGTCTCCGACCAGAGTCGGACAATGTTTCGGTCAATTTTGCTGGACGATCGTTGCTAAATGTCCGTGGTTAAATTTTAGCGGAAATTTCCACGACCCCTTTTCATACCATAAGCTTTTTTTACAAATTTAAAATTCGCGAGAAGTAGGTAGCTCATGAGTTTTCCTAAGAGTAATATTTTGCATTTTAAGAAACATGCTCCCTCCTATAGTGCTCTACGATACTACTTTAACTCTTTCAACGTAATGAATTCATACATTTATTTCAATATTGTATTTGTTCTTACGACAAAAGATTTCAACGTCTCTATACTTAAAATTTGCACGAATATTAACTTTAGCTTTCCTTTTAAAATGACAAGATTATCATCGAAGAAAAATAACACCGTGTTATTAAAAATTATCCCGACTACTTAAAACTTTTGTAAAGTTGAAAAAGAAGTTAATTCGTTATAGGTAATCGATAGTTTGTTATACCTTGCTCGGTATCCCGATGGAAACGTGATGCGAGCGAAGCGCAGTAACAGGATACGGTAATGCTGCTATTATTCTTGTAGTTGAAGAAAATAAAAGGAAAGTACGAAGGATAAATAAACGAAATAGCGATATACAATTTTCGAATATTTCCATCTCGTACGAGCCACAATGGCGAGATTGCAAAGAAGCAATCATCGATTCGATATGCAATGCATAAGGAAAAAGGGTATGCGCCTGTGCAATTGCTGTACTGTGTACAATGGCCGAAGAAGAAATTGCGCGGACGCAAAATGTAGATATAATACAATCTCTGTTACTTGCTTTCTGTAACATGCTAATGCGATACAGGAAATGGAACGAAATCGCGACGAAAATTACCTCGATAGTGAATTGTACGCAAAATTATTAATAACGACAATAACGATGTTATATACATACATACGTTAAATTTGTTCGATAAACAAAGAAGAGCAAATAATTTATAAATACCTTGTAAATTTGAGAAACGGCAATAATAATTCTAAATTGTAACTTCCGATGTCTCAAATTCAGAAAAGAGTAGATATTTTAATCGACGAGAGAATCATCGATACGGTCGAAACTAACGAGAAACTTATCGCATCGTGGAATAACGACATCAAGAGCTCTGATCGAACATGAAGGAAAGCGAGAAGAGTCGGGTCAGAAGCACGCGATTGCATAAAAGCGTCTATCGATTTGAAACACAAGATTTCGAGAACAAGAGGAACGAGGAAGGGGGAGAAGAACAAGCGGAAGTAGAAGAGAAAGAAAAATAAAAGACACGAAAGAGGATGGAGGTGATGGACAGTAGAGGTGTCGTTGTGTCGAACGAATCCGTGGAACAAGAGGAAGGCGATGTAATAAAGCGAGTCGTGAGCGAAACACGCCCCGAAGGCTACAGCTACCCTTAGAGTTACAATCTTCTTCGATTTCAAGAGGTCGACAGATCAAGCTGCTTACGCAATACCCGTTGTATCCTTATAATAAGAACAAGTATGACCCTCCAAGTCCGAATAACCGTCGACTACGATTCTTACATCTTTTCCTGATTCTTGTTGTTCCCCACCCTCACCTCGCTCCGCAACGCACAACAAATTCCTCAGACAGAGAATGTATCACGCACTATTTTCTATTTTTTATTAGACGTTTATAACCATATTTTTCTTTGTATATAACTAAATTGTATTTGATTGTAATTAAGTATTGACACGCAATCGACATTAAAAATGATTGCACGCAACCATTTATAGAAATTATAAGGTAAAAATATCATTCCTTTCCCTTCGAAAGGTAGGAAAAATCTTTTCAATGAAAGAAAAATTGACAAATGAGTGAAAATTAAAGTTGAGGTGAAATAAGTGCGAAATAAGACTGAGAGCTTTTTCCGATATTCGTAACCTGTGATCAATCCTAAATAACAGAATAAATAAAATAAAGAATTATTAACAGTTGCAACGATAAAAAAATGGCAATTCAAGAGCTTAACAGTTACAATCGAAAAATTCAAAAAAATCAAAATAATAACAGATTGGGCAGATCGAACCATCTGTGTAGTACTATTAATACGAAAACAGCAAGTTTATCATCGATATCTACAAAAAAAACCTGTAAGCGTAACAATGATTTCACGAATAAATATAAACATCAAACAGAATCAATATGTGTACAGGAAGCACAGAATCAATGTGTCAACCGAAAAAATGAAGACTTGATCCGGATTCCGAATGGATAAAACTAAAAAGCAATGAACACGTGGCGATACGTCCTGTTGAAATCAGATATAAAATTTCGTTTCACTAACGTTCGAAAAATCTGAAAATCACCGAAAGCTAGGTGCCACTCGATCGGAGGGTTGAAAAGTATTTTAGCCTTTATCAGAGTCTTGTTTATAAGTGTTGTTCGACGTAAAGGACAGATAATGTATTTTTGTGAAGGGAGACGCGAATGATATTGAATTTTCCTCGGGCCAAAGTACACCGTCGAAACGCATGGCAATTTCCAAGTAGAGGAAGAAAGCGATGGCTTTTATGCAATGTCGAACGGCGCTCTGTTAAGTGCATAACGGTACGAAACGCATCGAGAAGGAACAACGCAGTCTGTTCGGCTAAATGGGCCTCTCGACGAGACCGGTGGACGGGCAAATGACCCGTTTCGTAACAAGCCTGTAATTGTGTTTGTTCATTGAAATTATGTCTTTACTTGGTCGAGCGGTGTTCCTCGTGTGGTTGATTACGTGTTACGCGGCAAATTCATGCTCTGTCATACTTCTCTGGTTATACGATCAAACAACCATTAGTTTAAAAAATTCATTTCTCTATCTTTCCTATTCTGTGATGGAAATTGTAGCTACCTTTGTGAGATCACAGGGAAAAATACGATAAGAACATTTTTTAAATATCATTTAATAGCGAAAAATGAGATGGTGCGATAATTGTTCGTAAAATGCAACCAAATGGATGTAAATACTTTATTAGACTGCAATTTTTCTAGATTTTCCAGACGAGGATATTGTATCATTACGTCTTATGAAAATGTAAAGTGTACGGAATCGACGTGAGGCGCTTTTATTCCTATCACATACGATACTTTGACCGATAAAAATTTGCCGACTTTCAACGACCAAGCACGACCTCTGCATTTCTGTCTGATTGTGAGAAATAGGAGATCTCTGAATAGAAATCGCGACTGATTGACTAAGGAATCGTCCAAATTCTATAGCACGGAAAGCATCTACTATCACGCTCCACAATGTCTGTCTGTTGTTTCGGAGAGACGTGGAGCACGCGCGCCATTACTTTTATGAGACGAAAGAACACCTCTTCTCAAAAAATTTACTTCTTTCATAAAGAATAGTACGCACCGACAAAAAAAAAAAAAAAAGAAAGAAAAGGAAAAGAAAATTAGCTGACAATAAAGGGACGATCGGCGAAACATCGTCGATTCTCGGTTTAGAAAACGTTGAAAAAGGAATAAGGAAATTGAAAGAGAAACGTTTGCGAGTGATTAGAGATTGGCGAGTCTGCCAGCTGAAAAGCCTTTGTGGAAGAAGGAAAGAATGACTATGTATCGTTCCAGATGCAATTGGGTTATTAATTAAGGATATAAGCTGCCGCGGGAGTAGTTCGTGGGCATCTCGAGGATCTCTTTCATCGAGTTTTAATGCTCGCGGAAAGTAGCGGGTAAGAGGAGAAATATTCGAGCGAGGAAAGGAAGGGAACCTAAGAATCGCTGCCATCATGCTGATGTTGTTAGGGATAGACTTTTAATTTCACGGATCCTTAATTATTACCAAGGCTAGTTTTTAAGGGAGAACCCGGTTCGGCCGATATCAATCTGCAACGTAACTTTGTGCCTGTAATTGAAAAAAGCTTGGGAACCCTCGTTCCACTGCCAAGGGAAGAAAGAAACAACCAGCCAGTTCTATCAAACCAGTCGTTTGCCGTAAATAAAATTCCGTTAAACAAAGTTCGCTGCTGCTGTTCTTGCGCTTATTTCCTGCCTCCTTTCATCTTTTTTGCAGCTTTTTTTGCAGTTTCTTTCTATTCTTCTATAAACTCATTGATTTACCAATTTCTTTATTGCAAACGCCTAACGATCGTTGTACTCTTCGTGGAGTACAATCTCTCTTCCTTCTCGACACGTATATGTAACGCAACCAAGTAATTGCGGATTTTGTCAATACTACCTAATGACAAAATCCGCAATCACTTAGTTGCCAATCCAATACATACAGGGCGGTTGGCGACTATTGACTAATTCTACGTGTTAAGATGAGTCAAAAGAAGGAATACAATTTTTTTATATGACACTCCGTTTCCGAAAAAAAGATTTTAAAACTTGCAAAAATATATTTAAGCTTGGCTAATTATAGACTGAACAGGAGCGAATAGCGAACAAAAGGTTAAACTACATGTGAAAATAAGTAAAAAATGTAGAATAAAGTTTCTTTACACGATGCTTTGTTTTCGAGAAAAATAATTTTGGAAATGTATCGTATAATGCGTATGCACTAGACCATTTCTTAATTAAACATATTTTAACTTTGTTCTATTCAAAGTGAGGCTTTAAATGCAAAAATTTTATTTCATGTCTATGACTTATTTTCACATCAAAAATCGCGTCCCAGTCGATTATCCACGAGTCGTGCGACACTCTGTATACTGTGTACACGCATGCGCGCGCGCGCGCGCACACACACACACACACAATTGCACATAATATAATTAATATGAGAAATTTGAAGAAAAATGGTAAGGATCGCCCGCTGTCAGTTTTCTGGGAGTCTTCAGCGAAGATGGATGATTTTGGGGAATGTTTTTGGTGTTTTCCAAATATTTATCGGCGAGCGAATTATTTAAATATTGTTTAAAAAGCACAGGGACTTTATTTTATTTTTTATATCGTTTTTCAGTTTCTGTTCTATTGAATATAAGTGGCTGTATTTTATTTTAGTAATGATAAGAAAGATAGAATTAATTTCTATTATTATTTAGTTACACTATTACTTTAAAGATAACAAAGTTAGGTATTGTCTTTAATTAAATTCTAATTTTGTATGAATATAAATTTAGAGACATTACTTATTGTAATAAAAATAATGCATTAGTGATTTTATTTAAAATAGGAATTATTATTGATAAATTGACTTTACAAATTTATATTTATTGTGTAGTAATTTTTATACAATTTTTGTATTTCTATATATTTATATATGAAAATTCTTCTTACATAAATTTAATTCGAGTTGACTTTGTAGAATATATTATTAATAATTATTTTTGGATATTTTTTGTTACAGAAATCTTATCATGTCGTACATAGCAGTTCCAACGAAAGCAACATCGAACTTTACGACATTTCCTCACCAAAATTACAAAAATATTACGATTAAACAAAATTTCAGTGAATTACTTAATAGTACATTGATTGTTAATTCATTTGCCATTTAAGGATACTTTGTGTGCTGCGCTAAAATTTAGTATATTGTACGTTACGAAAAGTTAAGATATAGAAACATGTACATTTATTGTATGAATTGTATGTATTACAAAATGATTTCAATAAACCGACAATAAATTGAAAACTCTGTACTATTTATTTAAAAACCTATTCCAGATCACATCAATATTCTTCTAATACAAAATTGCAATTTCTCATGCCGCATCTTCCCATGTTATCTTCTTCTAATCCAAGATGAAGATTTTCATCACTATTTCTTCCATTTTATTTATTGTTTGCTTCTTTTATAATCCTATTTTGTACGTATATGGATGGAAGGAAGGATAGAAAGATGAGGAATGAATAAAAAGCAAAACGGAAAAGGAGACGGGGAGAAAGATACGGGAAGAAAGATGTGAAAGTGATGGGGAAGAAATATAAGAAAAAAGGAGAAGGAAAGAAAGACATGAGAAGAAAAAATGCAATGGAAATGAATATAAAGGAAAGAAGGGAACCGAGAGTAATATAGAAGGAATATACAATAAGAAGTGTAGAACTATTACGTAATTTTGGTTTTTGCTACTTTCAAGTTTAACTTTAAGGAAGAACGAAGGAAATAAAGGAAAAGATGGGAAGAGGAAATTATCGGATTTATTATTTACCTTTAGTCCTGCTGATTTTAAGGTTCAGGCAGGAGTGGAAAGGAAGGAAAGGAACGAAAGAGACAATCCTTGAATGTATCGTAATTTCATCATTCTAAATTTATCTTTGTTTGTGCTGATTCCAAAATTCCAGCAAGTTTGTGGGGAAGAAAGGAAAGGCAGGAATGTAAAAGCCCTTAAATATACTATATGTATGTGACGCTGTGTTAAAATATAAGGAAAAACGATAAGATTTATACAATTTTACAATTTATATGAAGTAATTTTTATGAAATATAAAGTAAGCCAAAATTCAAATCGCAATTATTAATGTTCGTCTAAAAGTTATCCAATCATAAAAATTTCAATTCGTAAATTAGAAATTTTCTATCTATCTAGTATCAAATCTTGGTAGAAGTTTCATCCTTCAACCGCGTGGAGTTCAGAGCGAAGTTTCATCAGGGTCGGCGGATACCCTTTGCGGGCAAACATGATAAATTTTGGTCCCGGTATCCGTAATACGTGCTCCGATGACAGCGTCGTTGATTCAGGCGCATATGTGCGCGTGAAAACGATATTTCACAGGCAGTTTGATGAGCTTCGCACATTAAGCCGGGGGTAAGTAATTATCGACTGAGCAATGACCAGAATGGCCGGGCTGGGCCACTCCCTTCTGGGGTGTCCCAGTGCGTGTCACCGCATTAACCACCCCTATACGAACATCGTTCTCATCAAAGTTCAAACGCTGGATATCTCCGATATGTCATTGTAACCTCTGCACGGCTTAATTAACGAGACACGGGGAAAACACGCGCATCAAAAATCCGGCCATTTTTTCCTGTATTTCGTTTTCCCTTCCCAGAGAGATTCATCTCGATGATTCGTCATCGACGATAGAGGTGCTTCTGTCGAACGTGAATTCATAGATGACATAGGTATTGATAAAATTACATACATTTATAGGTTTTTAAGATTCGAAATTAAATCGATCAATTAATTACATGAAAATTTCTTACGGCCTAATTCGATTGGAAAATTGGAATACGCGAATGATTTGTCAGAATACCTTGTCATACCGACGTAATGCATGTTTTATTTAACGGAAATGCGTGTTCGATTTTCGATGGCGTACGAATTGTTGGGAACGAAGGTAAGGAAATAGCAATCTCCAGCTATTCCGGGAGGAATATCGTTCCCATGTTCACGAGCAACGTCTCCTCTTCCTTCGATTCACCTCTTCGATATCAAACTATCGCGAGTCCAGGAAAGAGAGAACTGCAGTTTAGATGCCAAGTGCAGCAAGTGTATTGCGCTGTACACTCTTCAACTAATGAGAAACTATTGCAGAACGTGATTGCGAAGTTTCACTCCCCCTCACCCTGGAGAATCATTTAAAGTGCCGTATTCTTTCTGCAGATCCTTCGGATACGCCATTCGCTTATTCGAACATTCGTTTATTCCACTTTTCTTTCTTTCATTCTGTCTTGTTGTATTTCTCTTCTTTTCTTTCCTTTCTTTTATTCAAACACGAATTCGTTAAAGAGATACAAAGTTACGAATATCCCGAATCCGAGCTTACTTATAGATACGGATCTCTTACAAAATGTTCTCATTTTCAACGTAAAACGAGTGTATCTACATTTGAAATGTGAAATGGCCGGTTGTTAAATCATAGTTGATCGAATCAAGTTACATTACCTTGGTAGTTACTTCGGAGAGATATTTTGGTTAATTAAATCCACAAGCTTCGTTTACTGTTAACGATTTTAATTAGTGCAATTCTCAGGTATGCGAATATGGAGAATAATAAAAATCCCACGGTGCAGTTCTGCATGTACAACTTTTAACAGCACGTCTGATTTAATATACATATTGGTTTGAAAATACGTATTCCGCTCTCAAGTTTTTAGCAGCTTCATTGTCAAGGCGTTCCTATGTGTCTTTCGATAATACATCCTCCTGGTAAAAAAGTATGGAACTTTAAAATAAAATAAAAGAAATTTCGCTTTAAGCGCCTCTTCAATGGCGTCTTCGACATGCTTGTTATTGTATACAATAACGACATAAATTTCGGAAATTTATATGCATGTTGCGTAATATATTAATCTAAACAGTGGTTGGTTGCAACTTTGTAAATAGATAAAATTCAAGTTATCGTTGATATTTTTAGTAATTTTTAGAGTGCAAATCCACGTTGATACGTATTAGAATCCTTGTCGACTACTTTTTTTCACAGGAATAATTTATGACCTCATTGTATCTCTTCGAAGATACATCCTTTTCAATATCAAATTCGCGGTCGTCGGTTACTCTTTCCCTCGATAATTCCCCACTTTCTTCTGGCATTAATATTTATACCGAATACATTACATGCTTTTCATTCTTTAGAACCCGAGACATTCTTCTTCCAATCATTACACGTAGACGCGTAATCGAAGATCAGGGGGCGGATAATGATTCCCGAACAAAGACTACATCCGACTTGTTTTGCCGATTTCGTTGATAACTTCGTTAAACTGTGAGGGAAGAGAAGCCCTTTCCCCCTCGTGACTCGCAATCAGTCGACTCTCATCGGCGTTCAGATCTTCCTCTCGAATTACCACCGAGGACTGTCGAGACTGGCACAGTCAATAGATCTACCTTCGTCTCACCTTCCGGAGAAAAGGAACAACCTGTTTCCGGGTGGGGCAATCGGAAATCCACCAACTCCGAATCGAGAGTCGAGAGTACCTTGGTCTTCCGAAATAATCCTTTGGCTAACGATATCATTCCACTATAAATTTCAACCAAATCTTTTATATTATCGATATCATTGAAGGAATGTTTGATCTCCTATTAATCGAGAAAAAAGTGAGATGAATCATTCGCATGAGTATAACACTTCGTTTCATTAGATTTCAATCTTACCCAGTAATTATTTTATTTAAGAAACTCGTCGAATCCCGCCGGAAAATAGGAAGAAGTTTTAACTTGGCTCCGCTCCACTAGAAGAAAGCCGATAATCGCTTAATGACAAGTATTTTCCCGCGAGCTTGAAACCATAAATCATAACATAACATCAGCCACACAAGCTATCCAAAAACTGTCATTTGTATCGCGAACGAAGATCTGCGATATTAGTTCTCGTTGGTAGACGCAACAAACGGGTGGCTTGGGTGCGTAAAGAAGGGTGGAGGATGTCGTACCTTGGTTGCCTTTATTATTTTATTCCATGGCTTCTCCCCGGCAAAGAAAGAAAGAAACCGCGCTCCTTTCGAAGACAAAGGCAAAGGGAGAAGACGGAAAAAAAAGATATATATATATATATATATATATATATATATATATATATAGAGAGAGAGAGAGAGAGAGAGACAGACAGACAGACAGACAGACAGACAGACAGACAGACGGACGGACTGAAAGAGAGAGACAGAAAGAGAGAAGATAATGTAAGAGAAAAAGCTGGAAGAAGGAAGAAAGCACGTTGCGTGCAGGGTTGATGAAAGAGGAGCCAAGTATTATGAAAGTATTTTCCTAACCGACTGGCAAAGCCCCGAAGACATTTATTCCGCGAAAAATGAAGTAAAATAAATGTAATGTAAAGAGCAAACTGGCTCTGGTACCAAAGAGGGCGTTGGTCTACCCTCCTTCGACCCCTCTGAGCCTTCTTCTAGGACTTCCTCACGGTTTCTCGAGGAGGAGAAAGGAAGGAAGAAGGAAGGTAGAAAGATCTAGATCCGATACGAGAGAGCAGAAAGAAAAAAAGAAGAGATAAAGTATGGAGGAGAACGAAAAGGGAGTCGAAGTGTAAAAGGTCGATGATGGAGATACCTCCAACAAGCTGTTCTATCTTTTCAACGTCTGTTCTTTGCCTGGAGGGACTCTTTTTTCTTCAATGTCGCCCCTTCTTTATACTTCTTTCAATATGTTCTTTTACCGAATCTCTCCGCGTCTCCTGACCCCCTCCCCTCCCCCACGTCCTTTCGTCCCAGTCGCCCACCGTTTTCCTCGTACGTTAAAGCTCCACTTTTCAACTTGACATCTTTAATTCTTTTTTTTGACATAATCGTCTTAGAAGGGGAACGCAACCATCTGAGAAACGCTCCGCGACACGCCGCGGAATTTCCTTTTCCTCCACCTCTTAACCGTCTGCCTTTACGGACTACCAATGTCTGCGAAACGATTTCTATCCCGTCCAGGGAACGATGGTAAAGCGCTCGAAATTATCGAGTCGACGTGTTTCCTGGATTATACCGCAATTACGTCGTGATCCGACGATAAATTCTTCTTGGTTTGTAAGTGGTGGTCGCGGAAGGGCGACGATCGAATAATAATAAGAGTATAATCGACTTCTTCGAAATCAATTTGCCTTATGATACAAATGAATTATTGCCGAGTGTTATGGTTAAGATAATAGATATACCATTAGAAAATTAAACGTCAAATAATTAAATTGTACACAAAGTATTAAATTTCGAAGCAGGAAAGCAACAACGAATTATGTGAGCTGAGTAAAAGCTCGTAACGGAATTCAAGACCTTTGCAGGCGTCCTACAATGGTTCATAGACATAGTTATTTAGATCCTCTAAACGAAGAACAAGGCGGAATGAAATCCTCTTCAGGAAAAGGAACTTCAAATATTTGATTTCGAGTTTCCTATTGTATCCCGCATTCCTTGATCCGATTTCAACACTTTTAATCCACGACAGTCTCTATAGTTATAAATATTTAAGTCCCTCTGGTGCAATATTAATAGGGTCGACGGTAATTTCCTGCGGGAATTTTCGCGACTGAAATTTCGCGAACTCTTAAACCGAAATTATTGTTAGCGAAGAAAACGTTTGTTCTTTTATCTTTGTCTATTGTTTAAAGTTACATCAACCACCGAAAAATAACAAGGCAGTCGAACCTATTCGTTAAAACTGCTCCTTTATTCGCTGACCAGGAAACTGTAGGAAAACTATCGATTTAATTGACATAAAGATTATAAATTTCCGAAGCTTTAATATATATCGAATAAGTGCTTTTTTCCGAGATCTACGTATGCCATATTTATGCCAAAAAGAAGAACCGTAAAAATAATGTATACTGTAGACGATGTACCGAACATCGGTTACACATTAAAGATTAACTGATTCAGTTTGAACTCGTTGAAATGCGGCGAGACATTGGTAAGGCGGTTGCACAACTATTGGTTCCCGTGTTGGTGAGAGGTGGAATGGCGTTCCTCGAAACGAAGACGCCATCCGGAAATCGACGAGAAGATAGGTAAGGAAGATATTTACCAGCGTCTCCTCTTACAACCTAGGCAAACTTCAATTCCCCTTTTCCGCGTCTTCGCAACCCCCATTCTACGTATTTGCAATCGGTTACTTGATGCTTAACCCGATGAGAGAAGTAAACCACGAAGAAAAGGGCTAGGCAGGGAGGGGGGACAGTAGATGGGAGATGCAAGACTGCCGTGTCGTAATTTAAGGTGAACGCATCTTGCGACTGGAAAAGCGAGCCGAAAGTGAGTGTGTGAGTGTGTGTGTGTGAGAGAGAGAGAGAGAAAGAGAGACGAGGGAAAAGTGAAATGTTTTCTGAGTTTCTAGCATGAAAACTGCAATATGAGGCAGGGTTAGAAGCTATTAAGACCCCTCCCACCTCCGGTAGATCAAAATTCCCTGTTTCGATGACTCTCTGGGAAGCACGAACGGTGATTCACAAGAGAAAAAGGTTAAATTACGAATGTTAAGTAAACAGATTTCTTTCGTTGTCATTCTATAGTAGAATTTTCTATAAGTATTTTCAAGGCTATAAATAATTTATTAGAGTGCGTAGAACGTAAAACGATTGAACGGACGAGTACGACCGCAAAAGTAAAGCTGAAACGCGAGAATCCAGGCTACGAAACGCACACCGAAAGGGATGGGAACAGGAGAAGAAAGCAGACAAATGGAGATAAAAAATCGGAATTAGAGAGAATTGCATGGATTTCCCGGAGTAATAAACGCGACCGGATTCAACTTCGATTTAATCTGCCTCGATCGCGATTTATTTTTGTGCAGATGCGCACAATTAACGCAACTTCTACATCAATTCATGATACCAACCGACCGATAAACAAGCAACAAGGGGCAGTTTATTCTTTTTTCACTGTTCTCTTTTTTGGTTTCCCTCATTCACTCTTTTCGTCTGCTCGAACAATTGTTCGTAATAAACATCCTACACTCGTCCCTGGTTGAAACGCACTCGATAATTGGACACGTTTAAATCCGATACGTGCTCAGTTTCATTTTTTTTCTCTTTTCGATTTTCCATCATCGCGATAATACTTGTCCAGCAGCTTTTTACAACGCAACAGTTTCTCTTCCCTCTCCTCTCTCTTTCTTTTTCTTTCTTTTTCTCTCTTTTTCTCCTTGCCACACCGCATTGTTTAACGAGGCGGAAACTGTGGTGCGAAACGCTTGGAAAATCTACGCGTAAAACAGGCAAAACGAATTAACATGAACGATCGTTCGGAAATTGGGCTTTTTCTTATGGACTTCGTCGAGAATTTCGAGCAACAGAGTGAATCGATAACACCGAAGGACAAACCGAATGCTTTCGAATACATAGTTGTAATAAAAAATCATGCTCGTATATGACCCAGTATACTTCTTTTAATTCACATAATGTTCGAACGGTTTCTAGAAGTGTAGCAAGAAAGAAAAGACAGCTGGCCTGTGCGGCGTAATTGCTTCTTCGAGTTCCATTAATGTATTCAAAGGCTGGTCAAATCGTACCAATATCTGTAAACCTACTTGGGAATTTCACGGGGCCTCCTTTCCTTATAAATATTCAAATTGATAGGAACCCCTTTCACGAATGGGAAAATCGTGCGCTTGAATTTTTGAAACGTAATAGAGGTGAAATTTAACAGCCTCGTTTATTTAAATGAGCGCCGCTGCGCTCGTGGGGAGACTTTCATTGTAGTCATGCGCCATTTGTGAATAACAATTTAATAACAAGAATGCCAGCTTTTGTTACTTCTTTTTTTTAATGTGGCGAATATGGCAATTAACTTTTTATCATTCAAAGTAACAATAGTGTTTGTCGTTTTATTTTTAGTTCACTCTCAACAATAACGGTCGATGTTTTTATTTTTAACAGAAAATACATTGACGTAATAACGGTATTGTGTATTTTAAAGTTTCCATTAAATCATGCACACGAATATTTTCGACATTGCTCTTTGAAAGTTGAACGATTCTATAATATCGACTGTTAAAAGTCGAATTCTTTGTCATTTATAAATGTGGTCTTGAATAGAATATTTTAGGTAAAAGCGAAACAAATAAATTCTTAACGCAAAAGTAAGTGAAAATAAAATTTATTCGTCTAGGTATATACATACGATAATTCGCAACATTATTTAAACAATGATGAAAAGTTTACCAAATGCGAAGTTGATCGATTGGGCTTCCGAAAGACTCAAATATTAAACATAAAATGTAATTGTATGTAACATTAAATGTAAAATATTTGTTTGGTATTTTAACACTCCAAAGAAACTTCATAGAGAAAATATACCGATTTGGTAGAATTTCGTCCAAGATTCCGAATACTATTTAAATAACAAATTTTGACAGGCACAACTGCTGTTTCAAATCATTTGCTCGACGAGCCATTCATATTACACGCCTGACGATTTAATATTATGATCATATTGTTTATTAATTCGTCGATGTACATCAGTACTACACAAGTAATTGCATCAATTTTCCACTAAACGATATTACGCGTTTCAAGCGATATAATTATTTTCCCCGTAATAATTATGAAATTACACGTGAACAATAAACAACGGAAACGGCCTGAGTGTCACTCACAAGTAAGAATGCTACAATGAAAATTATTTAACGGCTTATGAATATAATTGAAAGTATTCCCTCTGTAAACGCGAAAAACGATCGCTGTATAGGGTATGATGAACAAAAGGAACGAAAGCTTATGTGCGAGATGCAACGAAATATTGTAGTCAATCACAAACAAAAGCGACAGATAGACGCTGGAATTCCTTAGATATCAAATAAGATTTAATACAGCGTAACTTCTATTGTTGCATTGGATTTATTAATGGGAAAAGCATTTTCGTTAATATTAATATAATTGTAGTAGAATTGACAGAGAATTCTTGATTTACAAAAATCCAAAGATTCTACAGAGTAAACTAATTTTCTTTAACAAAAAGAACCCGGTGGGAAATAAACTGAATGTTACTCGATAGCGTTGTTATTGCTTTTGATACGTATTCGTTTCTATCTTCCATCTAAAAAAATAAAAGAAAAAAGCGGAGAAGGAAAAAATCGTTAAACGTACTCGTTTTCGTCAATTTGGAAAAATATGACCGCCCGGAAGCAACTATCGTAAAAGTTAAAACGATTTCACGTCTATCACACGACGATTCATCTGAAATCCATTAAATAACATCAAATAATATCTCGATATATTTTTTTATACTATTTCTAAGAAAAACATATTCATGGTGAGACATTTTGCATATTTTTGTCTTGCAATTCTCTCCAGATAATTTATTACATTTAATTTTAAGTTGCAAACTTGCTGTAAATGTTACTTTTGAATAGAGTACATAGCGATTCGAAACTTTTGGCGCTAGTAAAAAATCAAAGAGAAAAATCACTGTTATCGGTAGATCTGCCACGCGTTCTGCGACCTACGTGCTTCCGCAGTTCCTAGTTACCTCAAGAAGCTGCGTGGTAAATTACAATCTGCCTGAAGGGATCGACGATGGTACAAGCCTGTTGCGGTGTGTTCGCAATACCCGTCAACCCTTTCACATTATGCCTAACCCCCGTACACCCGTTCAGTTCAAACATCCAAAGAAGAAGCAACGGATACGGGCTAGAGGAAGAACAGAGAGAGAGAGAGAGAGAGAAAGGGGAATGGAAGGGCAGATTTCGGGAGCAGTAGGGGAAACAAACGAGTCGGAAGGAGAGGCACTCGGCGAAGAATAAAGCGATATCGAACGTATCGTTGCGGTGAACTTCGAATCGGAGTTTCGGTAAAATCGCTTACTGCGGCGAAACAATCGTTTCATGGCTTACCGAATATCACGATCCAGTCAATCTATTCGGATCTTCGCAACTTGCGACAAACAGGGATCTTGCGTTCTTTTCGACTGTACCAAACGGAAAGCATTTCGATCAGCTTAAAGGTCGATGAATTTTTCATTTTAATCACCTAAAGTCCCCCACGAGATTTATAGCCTCATTTACGCTGCACAGTTTGGTTATTTTGTGGCTAGATACGCGTGATTACATATGCGTAGGTATGATTTTAAGTCATACCTATTATCTACCTTTAAACATCTGCTTTACGGTCGCGCACATCTTGTCATTAATCGTACAAAACTTAAACAGCGTCTGGCTAATTATCTCTAACGATTTTTAAACAATACGTCGCCGCTGGTACACGTATTAACGCTAAATGATTATAGGATTTGGACTAGTACCCACTATTTTTATAGCACGTGCTGTGTCTCAATACGTTCGATGGTTACATCGATGAGCTTAACTGCGACATCGTCGCTCGTGAAATTATTTTCACGACCAGCAACCGCGTGTTTGCTTTCCAATCGAGCCGTGTAGAATAAATGTTTGAACGGAAATTTCACAAACAAGTTTCGCGCGAGCACCGAGGAACCACATGGTGTTGTTTCGAATTTAGTTTTACAGAGATTTCGTGCTGGCTTACGATGTCGCAATAATATCGCGAATAAATCCTCGTCGTTGTACAAAGAGCACGACTGGCAAAGCCCTCGGACGCTGTTTTCTGTTTGCATTAAACAACAACCGAAACGGCCGGCTGATCGAGCTGAAAAAGGTTGCACGCGATGATGTCTGCTTGACGCCGCGACGCGACGTGCCAATTGACTTTTCCGTTAGACGCGTCGCATGGCCAATTTTATATCAAGGCATAAATCAAACAAATAACGCGACAGCATATGCCTTGTATAATGGTTATCGTCCATTTTGATCGGGCTTCTAAATCGCTGTTATATTTGCTCCAGTTTCGAAATTACTGAGATACTTGATTTTCAGAATAAACAGAAACTAAATAAATAACGTGTTTAAAGGCAAGAAATCTATTAACGAAGAAATTATTACGTCCAAGAGATTGTGAATCGGACCAACGAGTTAATTCATTTTTTTACGATTAACGGTCCAACGAGCTTCCAATTGATTATTAAAAAAATAGTAAGCGGACCGCAACAAATCTACGTAAACTTTTAGAGGATCTCGTGGCATGCTCGATGATTCTCGAATCTGATCCTATGAAAAAATCATGACCAGCGTTCCTAGTAAAATCTCCGATTCATCGAGCAGCGATTACGCCCGAGGCATTTGTTTCGCAGCAGGTCTGTCTGAAATAAGAGGGAGGGGGAACAAGGTGGCGGCTGTCAACCCTTGAGCAATTTTAAATGCAAATTAAAGTATTGGTCCTGTTGGCCGCCGCCTGCTCCGGTTACAGGGTGAACAGCAGTGGTAGCAAGCTGCCTAGCCTGTACGATGCATTTGCATATTAAGTGGCCGCGACCCAATAACACCCCCATACCGTTCAACTCCCGTGGAGCTTCACGGAATTTCACGAACTTCGTTCGCCTCCCTTCTGCGTCACAGCTCCGGGATATCCCGTCGTCGCGTCGCATCGTTTCCACGATATCAGGCAGAAATAAAAATCGATCGAATAATAATAATAAGTCACCGCTGTGGCGAGTATCGAATCCGGGAAAGTTTCTTAGACGATAAATCTGAACAAATTCATGAAAAAATTTCATTACAAATATCTGTCGCATAAGGTACAGAATATAACGTCATTATCGTCAAAGGAATCGTTCCTGCAACTTTGATTTAGTATTAAACTTGGTTACACGTTCCAACTAGAAACCAACGATAAAAGAACCGATGGATGTTCCTCGATTCCTCGATTCTAGACGCTAAATCCTAAGTACGTATCTTTCAGAAATAGAATGAATTCAGTGTTAATTATTGACCACATAATTCGTCGTCGTTCTCATTGATCCCACTAACAAACCAGATTGAAAATCTGTATTCTGCAATTACAGGTCTATTTCAAAAATTTCTCCAAGCGGAAACAATCATAGTGAGGCCATTCTGGTTCGTTTAAAAAGCGAACTCTCCTCCTCCTTGCCACTTCTTCGCGAAGAAAGTCCCCTGCGGAGACGATCCTTCTTTAATTAAAACAAGATCCAAATTAATTCCCATCAAAAACAGAGAGCGCGCCGCTTTGATGCTCCTCGCTACAGGGATTATCTTTGTCCCAAGGGTAACTTTCTTGGTTTTGCCACCAAAGGAGGAAGACAAAAAACTGAAGAAGGAAGGGACGCGTAAGAGGATGGCTGGAAGTAGGAGAAACACGACGTAGAACGAGGAAGAGGACGAGGCAAAAGAATCCAGAACATTTTACACTGCCTCGGGGCAAGTTTCGTCGCTTACGCAAAATAAACTTCGACGAATGGCCTTGAGTCCCCCCCTCTCTCTCTCCCTCCCTCCCTCCCACCCTCTCTACGAAAGGTAAACCTTCCCGTACGCGTATAAGAGAGCTAAAGGGAAAACGAAAGAAACTGACAGCAACAGAAGCAATTGAGGAAGGGGAAGAAGAATAGGTAGAAGAAGAATAAGAAAGTAAAGGAGAGTTAGATGGAAAGGGTGAGAGAGGAGAGGGTTGGGGCAAAAATGGCCTAGTACCAGAAGGGGGTAAAAAAAGGGTCTCTTGCGGTACATTTGGGTTTTATTGAATATAACGCGTGGTGAAACCCCAACTGGCTTTCCAAGAGTATCGTACTTCCCTTTGTCACCGTTTCGACTCCCACTTTCACCCTCTTTATCCTTTTCTCTTTCTCTCTTTCATTCTGAATCTTACTTCTCCCTCATCCTCTTGCTTTCTGTCCGTACAGACACTATGGTTATTACGCTATACTGGTTTATGGCATTTTTGCGTGCTTACCTTTACCCCCTGGCTCTGTCGAATCCATGGTACGTTCCTCGACGCGTTCCTTTCGTTCGCACAGTTTCTCGCGCGCAGAGGTTAATGGCCCCGAACAAGAGTCTAAAACGTGTATCTACGAGCGGAGGTTGAAAATCGAAAGGACGAAGGAGAGAGAGAGAGAGAGAGAGAGAGAGAGAGAGAGAGAGAGGACGTCACGACAGACATCCTCTATGTGTCTCGTTATCAAACTCCGTAGCATTTCGCCAGCCCTTTATCGTGTTCTGCTTTCTACCGAAAAGTTTCATCGTGAAAGTATCGCAAGTTTTGAAATTCTAGGGATGGAATGAAATTTCGTACAAGTCTTAAGGTTGTTCGCTAAGGCTATTGAGGGTATTGCAATGATTATTGTAATTTGTAAGACTAAAGTTGAAATTCTTTTTCATTAGTTATCTCTCATAGCGAAGGAGTCAAAGAACCGAATTATACAATTTTGACCGAAATTTCAAGAAACCACAAAATGCCCTAGCCCGAAAGCAATTTTGAATCGATACATGCGTAAAAAAGACCACTTTTAGTTTCCAACATTTTTTTAGCGCAAGGAGGAAACCAATCGCAAACTCGTCTCGGTAACAATAACATTAGAGCAGCGGCTGAAAATTAATATCCCGTCGAAGCAGTTCAAAACCATTTCATGGTCCATGTACGGCAACAGAAAACTTGAAATAATAATGCGAGAGAGGAAGGGAGAGAGAGAGTCAGAGAGGGAGAGGGAGAAATAGCGTAGACCCAAGTATTTTTCCATTCTCTTATTTCTGCTTTTATATTCCGTCCAGCCACGTTTCTCCCAGCGGCACCTTATTATTCATGCGCCTTTAAACGGTCCCGCATGGCGGGGCTGTTGGAGAAATGCTAAACGGCTTCATCGACCATGGACGATGAAATTTTATTGGCTTCATCAGTGGCATAGATGAACGAAATTAAGCACAAACAGCAACCGAGGAACGTGAGATCGTCGGCGATAGCAACGTGGAAATAGCACTGGTTTCGTCGTTCGTTACTTGGCAAGCACACACACGCCGCCCTCGTACGTTTCGCGCCATGTGGTCCAACAGGCTTTTGTTCGCATACGTTTAGAATATAAATAACACATGAAACCGCACGCTGTACATGCTGCTTTTACAAACGTGCGTCCTGCTTTTACAAGGCATCGCGACGCATCGTTGTCGCATCTATGACCGATTTACGCTCTTCCCCTTTTCTTCTTCGATTCTCTTCTCTCTCTCTCACACACACACACACACACACACACCCTCTCTCTCTCTCTTCCTCTCTCTCCGTTAATTCCAACTGTTTTACTTTTTCAACGATTCAATGATGTTGATCTTATTCCATGTGGGTATTTAGATGAAAAAAGTATCTAACGCACACCTGCTTTTGGTTTCGTTTTTCCATATTTGGTAAAAGTAATGAAAATTTAATTTATAATTTGAAAATAACCAACACTGTTTCCCCTTAATAAATAATCTCATGCTTCTAACTTTTTCACAAATTGTCAGAATATGTTACTAATTGAATATTCCTCGTTGTATTCACAAAAATTCACGAACCGAGCATTAATAACTACGTGGTGGAAAGTTGTCGAAATTTCAAGAAACTTCGGTTTATTACACAGTACAACTTACACATTACACATTACACATTACAAATTACACATTACTAACAGTACAAGCGTATCCCAATTTGTTCATCTCTGTGACTGAAACAAAAGTAAGTAGTTAAGTGGGAATATTCGTTCGAATTTAGAATAGAAGGCGAACGAACGATGCCAAACATCAACCAATATAGAATTATTTCCTTCGTTTCTTTTTTAAGCCACTTTCCTTACTTTTTTCAACTCGAAAATAATTCGAAAGAGATAGCTTATCGATATCCTAAGACACCTACGCAAGAAATGTTGTCAAACCAATTCATTTCATTGGGTTGACATCGTTCTTCCAGGTTGCACGAACTTCTTTTACGTATCGCGCGAGACCTCCACTGTGCTGTTTGTGTCATAGAGGCGAGCAGTCGAACGTCGAGCAGTCATGTCGGTAACGAGAGAAGATCCCCTCGTTTGCTCCTCCGCTCTACCCTTTCCGTTGTTTCCCGGGGGCGAGCTTGAAATTCTTCTCGTTTTGCGTGTGAGAGCAATGCGAATGAAAAAAAAAGAAGAGAACGGAAGAGAAGAGAGAAGGGAAAACAGGAAACAGATAGACGCGGGAAAGGGGGAAACATCTGCAGATCGCGTCGAAGAGGGTGGAAACTGTACGCAAAACCGTATAGTATAACGGTATCAGGTTTGTGAGACGGTCAGATCAGAATACATTGCAAAATGCAACCAACCCCTCTAACGTAGACACCGTGACATGCCGTTGCATTTCAAGCTGAAAGGGTAATTGACGTTTCGGTTGAATTCCAATACGGCCAGTTCCAGTTTCTCCTTTTTTTCAATCCCATGTATTTTTTCTTTCTTCTTTTTTGAATTTCGCGATCGCTGACTGATGGACGGAATCGAATGCATCCCTGATGTTGTAGATTATGCAACGATCGAGCGTTACCTGCATAACCGTGTGCCGTGCAACCTGCCGTTAATTAATTTATGACGCGGCTGTTACATTCATGCCTGAATACTCCGATAATTTTGTAAGTCCGATAGTTTTGTAAGTTAATCTTTGGTACTTATTTTCCTTTTTCGGCTTGTTCGGATTGCCGACCAGGAGGAAAAAATACCAAATTATTTTTCAAATATATAAAGATATAATTATTTTTTTGCGTATCCTAAGCTTTATGGTTGTTTACATTGTGATAGCTAATTCATTATTTCAGCGAATTCATTATTGAAGCGATTAATTATTTAACTGTAGAATAGTTTATATTTACATTTAATTAAATGAATAAAATGAAATAATCTATGTAGCCATAAATCGGATTGCAAGAGAAACTTCAATTTCAGAATCTTCAAATTCTCTATTGTTTAGGCAAAGTTTGATATGATATATATAATAATAATGATATATTAATTCCACTTTTAGAAAGATTACCATTTTGTTTCTTGATGAAAGATAAATATTTTTCACTATATATATAATAATATATAATATAATATATACAATACATAATAATATATATGATATATATAATAATAATGATATATTAATTCCACTTTTAGAAAGATTACCATTTTGTTTCTTGATGAAAGATAAATATTTTTCACTATTATTACAAGATAATTTGACGTAGTTGTTTAGCGTCCGGTTCAACGTTATTCATTTATAAAAGCAGCGGCAAGTCAGATTTTCAGCGTGAAGATGGAATAGCGATGAGGAAACAAGACCGTTGTGTCCATGTTCTTCAATGCGGCTGGATCAAATAAAGGAAGTTACACGCGAACGTATGGCATAACAGTATCGAGTTTTTCTACTGTCTGGATCAGAATGCAGCCTTGGCTGAGCACTACGTGTAGTTTGGCGTCTGCACATACCTGAATCACTATATGCCAGTGGAAAAACTATGTGCAATAGTCGGACAGAGTTTCTCAACCTTCGTCATACCCTTACAAATATTTTGCGACTAAAATTTGCCATAATTGTTCGCAATCGTTTTATCAGGTGTTTATGATATTATCTCGATTTCGATGTGCTTAAAATTTGGAAAAGAAAAATGGAAGAGAAAATTCCTTCTATATTATTGGCAACGCAACGCTCATTGTCAAAGAACCAAATAAAATAACAGCAATAGTAAAAATATTATTCAAACGATCGTAAATTCTTATAATTCCTTGCACTTTCGTTTTCTTTCGATTAGAAAAACTGTGGGAAAAATTAATCGGTAGAAGAACACGGAGAATAATGTCAATCATGAAAATATCACATCGAGAAACAGCTGGACCATTCCGTGAATTATTTCACGTGGATGGAAAGCTCGAGGGTGGAAAACCTGGAGACTAACAAATGCGAAACGAAGCAAGATCCATCGTCGGGCAGACGGCACGTGATAACCACTGATCGCTGGACAGCCAAACAATAAAGGCTTTCGTACAAAGCCCAACGGCATTCCTATTCATTCACACATGCAGCAAAGTCCTTTGGACAATGCTGAAGCTCGCCAATCCTACACACTCGCCTGGCTCGATATTAAAATACTTGAGCATATTCTTGACGAGTCGCGCTTAGGCGCCGAAAAGCTCAAGGCGCCCATGTCTTCAAAGAACACGTCAGCTTCCAGGGAAGAATCCTTTTGCTACTGATACAAGAAATTCCACGAATTCTGCGCGAACGTTGTCGCAAGATGTTCGCTGTTTCCTGATCGACTCCTCTCTGATACATCTCGCTTGCCTTACCCTTATCATCTGTGAAATCTGCTTATACGCTTCCAACTCGCGATTCTTGTCCGCCAAACAAGTTTATAGATGCTTCGAAAGTTGCATCTAGGAATGCAAGGCGTTTCTTGACAATCTTGACAAGTATCTCCGACGCTTTGTATGTACTGCTTTGTAGTAGGTTTAAAAGAATCTCACGAAAGTTTCTCTCGTGTTTTCTTTGGATATCGCGACATCGATTCGCTTTACGCGAGAATTCATCGATATTTCTGCTACGCTTTCTATGCTCCTAGCGAAAATACTTGACAAAATTTTTCAGAATGTCTTTTCGCCACTTAGAAAAAGAGACATTTTTTTTATCATTTATTAAGCCTAATTTGTTCCGACGCAAGAAAATATTTTCACGACATGCAAAACATCTCGCCCAAGTGCTTTTCCGATATGTATGCGTATTATGTGAAGGATGTATGTTAAAAAAGTTCGTTAAAAAAGCGAACCTCTGAAAAAGAGACCTTGTACCAAGAGAATGTACCATGCTTTTCAATAAATCGAATAAAACTCTGATAACGGACCCGGTCATTACATTCCCTTTACAACAGTTTTCTATTTCCAAATTTTTGTTTCTCCTTTCGAATCAATTTCTCGTAGTTTATACAACAGTCAGTTGTTGCAGAAAAATTGCCAGAGACATGCGCACAAAACTTGTTTTATTATACTATTCGTTACAAATATTCCATTTAGAAATTAACCGAGAAGATCGCTCATTTTACGTGGACAATTTTATACAGGCGTCGAAAATATCAATCGTTATTCGAACGAAGTTAAACAATTACGTCACGATCCAAACCAGAATCAAAAAGCAATGTCGAAACAAGATTAGTATCTTATTTGTTGTCTTGACTTCCAATTGTTCGTGGATTGTTTAATGCTGGAGGTCAGGAAGTCAAGATATCAGTCTTGGATGCCTGCGAACAAGCACGATATATATATTTTAATTCGTATTGGGAACGCACAGGTTGCTCGCGGTATGGGTATAATCAGTATCGTGAGCCTACACACAGCTTGGTGTCGGCCCTGGAACCCCTTATATCCCATGGGGACGTTGTCCTCGTCTTTTTCCTCGATTTCTCGAGAAAATTCAAAGGCAGCTATCAAGGTTCATACACGTACATACGCGTACAACATGTGGATGTATGAGTGAGAGAGTGCAAAAACAGACGAAACGCCAAAAAGACACTCGGCACCATTACAGAGGGTGACGATCGTATAACGGCGTTCCTCTGAATAATTGAAGTTCGATCCTCGCTTCTCAAGAATATTAATGGAAGCAGCCTTCCCTTGCCCCGTTACCAACCTCTCTCTCACTCTGTTCACCCTCTTAGATCGAAACTCGCCCCACCTGTATATTTTACGTCTTCGTTTTGTGAAAATCGGCTGGGCTGGCAGCGCTGGTTATTGCCAGCTTGGTATATAATTTATGGAGAAATAAGTATACGCTGATTTTCATTTTTTCAATAGCCTTATAAGTATAAATACCGGATAAAACACTATTGCCACAGATCAACTTTTCCTTTTATCTAAATTATCTTTCAATATCTATAAAATACCTCGTTTATTTATCTAATTCTTTTGCAGCGTAAATAGTCCGTTAACTGGAATAGATTCGTTCGTAAGTTTGTGGCGACTTTTAATTCCGAATATTTTTGTTAGTGCCGCCAACGCTTTAACACTTTGCGAATTGGAGACTCCGGCTTTCATTTTCCAACCGTTGGTGTCGGGAGACGCGAATTCGCGTCTTAGATACTTCATGCGGTATCCTATAAAAATGTTAACTACTGTTAAATAAAACAGTAAAAAGAAGTAATGGATGCAATAAACGAAATGTTGTGAGTGTTTTTACATTACATGTTTGAATAATACGAAACCGTTATCAACATATTATATATAATATTGATTGCCCGGAAAGTTCGTTCCCACTTTTTAAGGAATTTAATAAAATAATAAATTTTGTTTAATATCTCTCCATCGAAGTTTTTCACCAAAAACCTGAGGGCTTCTGGAAGTATGGAATATTCAAGTTGCGTGAAAGGTTGTGAAACAAAAAAAAAAATGGTGTGAAAGGAAGGTTGTGGAACAAAATAGCATCTATATAAATTCAATATATACATATCGAATCGAAATGAAAATCGGAATGAACTTTCCGAGCGACTGTTTGAATCTTTTCAATCACTCCAAAAATACGCGGGAATTCAGGCTATATGCTTGTCAGAAACACGCATCATGTTACCGATTTCGCACTTGTAGCCAAAACAGAACCTGGACATAACTGTTCTTGGAGTTATAGTTGTAGTTAGCCACCCATCTTTGTGCATAGTGTGCAGTGCACTGTATACACATGTGAAGCTAGAAGTATTATTTTCAAGGAATCAATTGATTTCAGACAAGCAATCAAAACAAACGATACAAATTTTAATCAATGCAAGATTTTCTCTTCGGACAATTATTATTATATATCAGTTTTATGTTATCTTACTTTAGTTACATATATTATTTATCGGTACTGTTGTGTATTGTTGTTATTATTATTAAAACTTACTGAATTTCAACACAGTGATGCTATTATTACGCTATTGACATCGTAATACTTTTCTTAACGTCATAGTCCTGGTTTAATTTTTCCAGCTAGTGACATTGTTTTCTCACGTTTGGCTTAAATGTGTCCATTAATATCGCCAGCGAGCTGCCTTTTGTACAAAATTCATTAACAATGCAAACTTGTATCTTAAACACGAACATTGTCGGGTAAAAAGCACGAATCCCGATTATTATCCGCACATCAATAGATATATTAATCGGGTGTTTGCACCTGCACGGCCAGCAGATATTAACTTCATTATACCCTTCTTTCGTTGTCTTCAATTTCCATTTACTCGATAGCTAATTATAACTCCCTTCTTGCTGGGTTTTGACACTCTCATTAGCATCGAGGCCGCCGCCCTTCCTCCCTAACTTCATCTAAAGATGAGATTGCCGGAAGAAGTGAATGGTCATTATCGAACAACCGATAAATCAATTTGCATTCAATCTCCATCGGCAGATTTAAGCGACCTTGCTTGCTGAGATTTTGTTCAACCATGTATGAAAATTGTCTAACCCGTTTTGAAAAGTTTGATCGATAAACCATTGATTAGAAACCTCGAAAATCAAACGTCTAATTTCGATAATTAAATGCTAACTGTCGCTCTCTTAATAACAGTAAAGCGTAGAACGAAACACGGATAGTATAGTTTGTAGCATATTTTATAGTATATTTTAAAAAAATTTCGATTATCGAAACTCGAATGGACGCATGGAAGAAAAGTCAAGAGACAGTAAAATGTGCGAGAGACAAGAGAAGCTGTTGGTCCGAGAGAAAATTATCGGTTGAGAAGACAGGACACGAGGGTGGCATCGAGAAGGATATTAGGGGACCTGCAGATCCGGAGGAAAGGGTCGAATGTACACCAGGAGGACCAGTTCCATTGCAGACATAACCGCACTTTGCTACATTAGCTTTTATGTTAGTACATTCGACCATGCGGCTTACCTTCCTCTTAGTAACGTCCATCTCTGCGTTAGGCGCACGTATATATACATTTCGTTCAGAACGTTTCTAGTTGTAAACGTCCAGTAGTAGTAACCATCATCGTTTCACAGTGTTCACGGTACGACCATTACTTGCAAGGCAGCCGTTGTTTTAAGTCTTATCTAACGACTTCCTGATGGGAGAACCTCAACTGGCTTACACACTCGTTACCCACCGCTGACCTTCATCGAGAAAGTCTATTCTTTCCGCTTCGTACCTTTGCTTCTTAATGCTCTCGATGAATTTCAGGATATCGGGTTAAACGAAATTCCACGACAATTCCTATCTAAAATTCGGAGAATCAAATAAGATCGTTCATTCAGAAGAATGAGAATTTTGTAAAAACTTTGCAGTATTTGAAACGATGCTTTGTATATAACAATAATCGTGTTAACAACGAACATCGTAAGCAATCGAGAAGGTTAGAAATTTCCGAGTGAAGAAATCTGTGAAGAAGTATAACAATGATAATAGAATACTTAATTACCACATATATAACGATATAATATAAACGTTAAATACATATGTATGTACAATAGAAAAGCGTAGGTCGTAAAAATGGAATTAAAATACCCGCTGTGAACTAATTTAATCAACTGAAACTTCTGGCTTGTTTCAATCTCTTTTTAAACAAAAATTGCCCCTTCTGTTTGAGGTAAAGAAATGTACCGAGTGTGAACGATACACGAAAAATCGTAACGGACATCGGTTTTAACATTCAACCTTTTAGCGATCAAGGAACATCGCGAAACACCTCCAGTCTTAACAATTTCTGAGAACGTTCGATCCACAATGAATAGTCCAACCAGACACAAACCGTCCCGGAACAATCCCCTAGCAGACGCATTCAATAAAATCCAATTTGACGGTGGCTCGTGCTCTCACCAGCAAAATTAGGAGCGTGTGTACGCGGTTTGGCCTCGGAATATACGGAAGCCACCCTTGGGCCAGCAATTCAGGACATTCCTGCAAATAATTTCGGGTCACCCACAGTCCAGAACGTCCACCACCGTCGGCAATACAAGTGAGAAGCTGATTTCCGCTGGAATGAAATGGTAAAAGTGGGACTTATGAAGAATTCTCTCTTTTTGTTGTGCATTGTGAGAAAGGAACTAAATGAAGACTGTAACGTAAAGAAAAATCTAGATAATATATAATTATACCTGGCTTAATTATTAATAAAGAGAGGCGACCGCTGCATCAAAACACTGCTTTACCGAATTTCCACAAAACTGAAATTAGCAAAATTTTTAGGATAACTAGACATATCCGGAAGCGTTATTAAGCGATAGAAAATGTGACACTTTTATTAACGAAATGAAAAGTTAAACAATGGATCCGGTAAAGGATAAAATATTTCATAAAATGGGGGAAAGCGATATCGAGGATTTGTTAAAACTTACTCGACGATGGAATGTCCGCTGCTTAATGCAGGATATTTTATCGTGTCCACTGTGTAAACTTACAATGCAGTTTCGCCGAGTATTCGGTGGAAACGGAGTGGTCGCGTAATTAAAGGAAATTTTACAGAGCTTCCGAATGTTTTATTTTTCTATACTTTCTTTATTTCACGGGTATCATCGGAATGTAATTACGTTTCCATGCTCTCTCTACCGGTATTAATTCCAGAAATTTTTACTCAAGCGTACAGCTTAATTAAATCCAATTTAAAATTGCTTGTAACTGAAGGACTGTATTCGTTGCGTAAAAAGATCACACGTTTCCTATCGAAGTAATTACGCCTATACTAAGGAAAAAACAAAAATACTTTTACTTGCATGGAAAAGACCACTTGAACGTACAAACAAATCACAAGTCGTTGGCTCACGAGTAACGTCGCCTCGTTTTTCGAGTTATACAAATAGTTCTTTTTTTTTTTAATTACGACTCAATCTGATAGAAAATATATCTGGTAGAATAGTTGCTATTCATATTCCTAGCGATCGTAACCTTCCAAAGTATCGTAAATATACATATTTTCCTATTTAGTTATATAGAAACCATGCCAAGAATTACTTTGGACACTCAGTTCGATGAATGGTTTTTCCTTTGATGAGCTTTAACGAAGCCCTTTGCTCGATGCAAAACGAGCTTGCTAGGCAAACCGAGGGTGTTGTTTCGGTAACGCTACTACGGCCTATAATACAACACGAGCACGACCTCGACGAGTATATACGAGAGCACGAGGGATAATTAAGGTTCGGGACAACCTACGCGGCTTTTGTACTCGGTCGAGGTGCGTTCGGTCCTGGAGAGAGTTGCTGGTTCGGGAGAATAGAAGGTTCCTCGACCGGGTGAGAATAGGAGGGGGCTGGTTGCATCTTGATTTAATGTACCAACGAAATTATAGCAGACTTCTGCCGTTAATTAAGCAATCTCCGAAAGATTCTAGCGAAGCTATCTTTCCTTCTATCCTCCCTTACGCGTGCCTTTTTTCAACCAATTTCCTCCCTTCTTTTCTTATTCGCTCTCCTTTCTCCTTTTTGAAAACACTTCGCGTAAGCTGCTTGCATCGAATTTTCTACCATTATGAGTTTCGTCTCCTTCCCTCCTTTCATTTTCCCCTTCCAACCCCCTTATTTTTTGTTATTTACTTTTTTTCCGTTTCGAAAACACCTCGTGCAAGCTGTCCTCCTCCTTCCCTGCACGAATGTCGCTACTTCTAAAACAGCGTTTTCGCTCGCTTAATTCGTCCCTCCTCTTTCGCTTTTCGTCTCTTCAGCCACCACCCCACCCAGTTCCACGCCCCTCCAACAACGACTTTTACGTCACTTCCATTCCAGCCTCTCCCATTCCACAATTCGCGTTAGTCGTCTCCGTCTCGCTCGAGTTCGTTTTCCTACCCACCTCCACTGGCACGAAATTACACGCGAGTAATTTATAATTTAGACGCCGAGGAGCTGCTAGAAGACGACGACGAAGACGAAGACGAGGGCAAGGACGGCGACGGGGTCGATGTCACGACAGGAGGAGTAGGAGACACGTGTGTGGCCACACTTGTCAGTTTCGGTTAATGTTTTCGACTTTCCGTCGGTTATTTTCTCAGATTTTCTGGCTCGCGAGGTACTAGGATAAGGAGACTGACTTCGGGTATAGACGGATGGTGATTTATTCGTTCTATTTTGGAAATCGATGTTCGCGCAACATCTTCCTACAAATTGTTTCCATACCGTGTTCAAAAAATAAAATTGCAAATCGGCCTGGAATTATTTCAAGTTTTAATCACCTGAAAAAATGTATTCTTCTTAATGTCACACGTGATTCAAGGATAATAATTCCTTCTCGCAGAGTGTCGAACATGGCGCGACCGAATGTAATTCCAAACTTTAAATTGAGAAGCAAACTTCCTCGTGGCGTTGGAAACGCAAGATGTAACGGTGGCACAACCGATGGGACGCGAAAAATCACCTCAATTTCGACTGCGCGCGGAAATTCGCGTCAACTCGCTCTTTATGGATTAACGTGCAACTTTGTCATTATTCTGATTGCTTGCGTTAAGCTCGTTAGCCTTCGATGCACGCCGTCACAGCCAACTCTCATAGTAATTTACTCTCTAAGTTGTTACGTACACAATAATCTTCCATTCGGGCCCGACCGACCAGAGTTACTGACACAGTTTATCTTATTTATAAAGTTAGCGATTATTCCAATAAATATTTCATTAAATTACTATTTTATCGAATTTGGGATATTGGAATATATATTGGATTAGAATTATCGTAGATTTAATCTACGATCGATTAAAAGCTAATTAATCCTTCCTTTTACAAGAACGAAACAACGATACTAATATCATACATTTTCTGCTCACATTCCCTTAAACGTTACCTACTTTTAAGAAATATACCTGTCGTTCTATATATGTATACAACTCTATTTGAATTTTTACCCACGTTATCTGAATTTCAAACACACGAAACAACTTTAGCTGTATTGACAAAAGATAAAACTTGTAAATTGCTCTCTTCGAAGCACCGTTCAAGCGTCATAAGTTATTAATGTTAAACTCTAACTATTCTTAATATTGCTTGCAACGCACGCTGTAATACTCTAAACGAAATTATTTTGCTGTTCTCTAAATACAAACAATCTGTATAAATTCAACAGAAATTCCTCTAATGAAAGAGAATTGTTAACGCGTCGATACATCTTTTTATCACACTGACAGAAGTAAAATGGAGTAAAGTCAGGGAAAATCAAGGCAATCGCCGAGAATCGACGTATAAAAAGAAGCATAAATTTTAAACATAAGTGATCATTTTCTATGGATTTCTAAGTAATGGGAGGCTGTAGTTTAACGAAACTGTTTTGCTCCAACTCAATAGAATACGAGCAAACAGGATGAGATTCCAAAAAGCGAGCAAACATCTAGTGCAACGAAAATTGCATCAGGACTCCTCTGCCCTCAGCAAGCTCTTTACCTTCGGAAAAATATACAGACTGGACCAACCTATATGCAGATACTTTCATATATAGGGTGTGTGTCAGTGAAACTGTACGTATTTAAAACTTAGAAATGAGCTTTCTAAGACGTTACACAAAACAACATCAATCCCGTTTATACACAACGAATCTCATTTCAACACATCACCTTTAACTCGATACAGTATCAAATATCAAGAAACAAACTTCATATTATTTTTCTGCTTCCGATCTACGAAAAAACACATAATTTCAAAGAATCGTATAATTTAGAAATATTTCCAGATTTATAGCGATAGGAATTTCAAGTAGCATTTCTGAAAAAATTAAGATTAAAGTGGATATGTTTAATTCAAAGACTCGAAAAAATGTTTGACTGAAAAAGTCCGAAAAATTCTATGACACCAAAAGCCTTAGAATTAAAAATAGGAAAATAGGAAAGAGTAGGAAATTTATCTTTGTTTTGATGGTGTTCCTGTACGTAACACCCTATAGAGATACACAATCTCAAACGTAGTCGTGCTGGCGCACGTGCGCCCACCTATGCGACCTATAAAATATTCAAAATCCATACTCGGGTATTTACAGGGACGGCTGAGCCCGTATGTCGTAACGTTGCTGGGGTTTATTATATTTTAGACGTGTCTTTTCCCGCTCACCCCACGGGAAGAAAGTCTCACGACGAAGAGAAGACTAGGGGGAAAAAGGAAGAGACAAATCGAATCGAACGTAGAGAGAAATATACTTGATCGAGCCAAGAAAGATCCTGTTTCAAAAACAATCTTCCATTTTAACTGTTCTCGTCCATTTCGGTAAAACAATTTCTATTTTTAACTTCTTTTTTCGTGTTTTCTTAGTTGTAGCATTTAGATGGCTTGATTGCTTTATTTCGTTGATTTTTAATCAAGACCACGAAAACAATTCTTTATACGCAGAGTTTTCCTTATTTGTTTTTTATTAAAAAAAGATTTCTTTTAAGTAAATAAGTATACATTCTTCTTTAATCACGGAAATGAAGGAAGGGCAAAACAAACGATGGCAAAAGCAAAGCTATCGATTTCTATCAAGCTATCGATCAAAACTATCGAATCCTATCGATTAAAATTTCCACATACGATATGGTAACTTAATAATAAAGCAAAATCATCGGGGGAAGATAATTATTCAAACGAGATGAATGGGTGAGTCAGAACAGATCCCCCAGAAAGGATATGCAAAAGAACGCAGAGAGACAAAAAGATGTAGGGAGACAAAGTGGAAAAAGAGCAAATCGCCAATGGAAGGGGAAAAGAGTCAGAACGAAGGGGTAGACACCATTTTTCAGTCTAGCATCCATGAATCTGAAATTGAGTGGATCAGCCATCTGCGACACTGTTTCCTCTTACCAGATAGATCCGTATGCGCATACAACGAATGGTTCTTTAGTAGATGCTAAATTGCATATGCAGTCACCTTTCTATAATTTTCCTTCTTTCCTCTATCTCACCAAACCACTATGTTTGATACGAAACGGAGAATAGTAAAATAACACCCATGTTTCATGTTCCAAAATAGACTTTTATTTAATATTAAATAAGAATTATTTAAAATTAAACAAATTGAAAAGATGTATTTCTGAATTTACAGATACATCATTTCTATTGTAATTAATTTCAGTTAAAAATAATTAGGCAAAATAAAATCTGGAACGGAAGGACTGAGAGGAAGGGGAAGCGTACTTATATACGGCAGATATTTAATTTACAACTAGAAATAAAAGAAATCTACACAAAAGGAATTGAAGTTTCATTAAATATTATAGCAATTTAATTACAATGTTGAATATTTGACTAGTAGAGGTAACGAAAGAAGAATTTCAAACGATTCTAATTGTTTCCGAGATATGTTAAATTCATTATTCAATGAGCAGAGGTATAAGTTCTTACGTGACTGTACGACGTTTCATTTAGCACGTGAGACTTTCCACGCTTAGACACCAGGCTCACACGCTGTTCTTTTTATGGCTACTTGTTTACGAGCGGCACGTATTAAAAATAAATCCTGAAACACGTAGCAAAGTATGCAAGAAGGAAGAAGTCTTGCCACTGTTAGGCAATTGTGTCACATCGTTTAAAGAAAGCCGTATAAAAACACTGGTTGTTTTCTTTCAGCGACGGAAAGGAAGAACACGCTGTAAAATTCAACGTTAGAAACGTAGAAACGAAATCTCTTATTATCTGGTTCTTAAGAAACTTGCAATTTCTCCGAACGTTTGAATTATTGAAGCATCAAAAGCGTCAAAATTTTCCTTCGTATAGGGAAAAAAAACGTTGAATCGAAATGTGAAACCTGTCTCAAAGAACAATCGACAAGCTCAGTAAAAAACTAGTATACGTCACACATATATTCTAAATTGATTTAATTTGAAATGTTAAACTTACAGGAATCAACGTTCAAAGTAAAATTGTAATAGAAGGTGTTTTAGTAAAATGAATTTTACAACTTTAATTTTGTAAAATTTAATAATAATTGTCATTTGTCATGTATTTCATTTGGTAATTAAAACACGCACCTTTCTTCGATCTGATACTTCTAAATTGGTGGTTGGAAAACAAAAATGATGTACCTGAAGAAACTCAAAGAAATTCGCACACACGTATACACGTATCCAACTTGGATCCCATCAGAAGGCAATAACATAGAGAGAACACGCGCTTTGGAATTTGTCGCCGAGTTTCGGCCGGGTCACTTTTCGTCTTTTCTTCTTCTTTAATATCGTTGACTTGCCAAGGGAGCTAGAAAATATATTCTAGTTTTCTACTTTTCTATTCCGCGTTTCCTTTACCCTTTCTTTTCTTTATTTCTATCTTGTTCCTTTCTCATTCCTTTCATGTCAACTTCCTTCCCTACTTTCTTAGTCTTTTCCAACGTGCAGCGCTAAAACTTATATTTCTTCCTTATTCTGACTTGTTTCATCGTTCCACGCGAAGCGAACTCCACGGTCACCTTTTTTTCAGACCAGCTAGATATGTGCGCGAATATGCGCGGAAGAGAAAATCTCAGTACTCTACTGTGCTCCTTTTGTGGGAACAGCTCCGATAGCGTGCGGAAATTCAAGGAATGTTTCACGGTGCGTTCGCCTCTTCGTTCGAAGAAAACTGTCGCTCTGCTTTAAAGATAAATTTCATCGACTCGAATACACAGTGTTCTCCCGCGAGAATGGACTATGACTTCAAAAATATATGTTCTATATTCCGCTCGAATTTTGCTTAAATTTCTTTGAGACGATATCGTTGTAACTTTGTAATTTTTCTCCGTGTAACAAGAACATAAGAATTAATTCAATTTCCGCTGAAAGTATAGGCTTATTTTATAGACGCTATTTACCAAAATCTTAGAATGAATTTAGACCTATACTGATATTTTAGAATTTAAATGTTTAATATGAGTAGCTTTACTCGATGATAAAACTGTTTTATAACCCTACCTTTCCCTACCACCGAGTAGACGTTCATAAACCACTTTTCCTCGGTAAAGCATTAACAAAGACCAGCACGCGTTCGGTTTAATAAACCTGGCAATATTACGGTCCGGAAAAATTAATGAATCAATCAGAATACCCAGGAACGTTGAACGATCTCCTCGGGCGAGCCGAATGAACACCGGAAGAAGTATTTTGAATATATTTGGACCGCAGTGTCGACAGGAAGATAAGTATTCCCTCGGCTCTGTTCTAACACCCTCCGTCCAACGGCAACCAAAATCCATGGAAGCGCGATAAAGTAATTGCGGTACAAAGTATGAAATATGCAGAAGGCCATACGAGGCGAGGGCGAGCCACACCAGGGGGAGGAAGATGAAAATGAAGACGCTGACGAAGAGCAAGTGGAAGTAGCAGAAGAAAGATAAGACAAGGGTTGCCTGGCCGGCGCGCTATGCCGCGGCGGAAGCGACGAGCCGAGGGTTCCCGCGAATTATAAGTTTTAATTACTGGAAGATGAGCAGATGGATTACTTCGTACCTTTTCTTCCCCTTCAACTCTTTTTTAACGGATTGCCTTGGCTTGACTACCAGTTAGGACGAATAGTTTTGCAGCGGTCTACGAGAAAAGACAGAATTCTCTAAAGAACTTTGAAACGCGTTACAACCAATAATTACATCAACGAAGAACAGTGAAATTTACTTTGTTCGAGCGAGGAAAAATTTACGAATCTATGATGATATTTACGATGATATAAGAAAAAAGTGATAATCGAAGAAAAAATAAAAATTCTTCTTTTTGCACGTAGAAGCCTTTAAGTTCCCTTATTTAAGTCCAGTTCTCTACTACGAAAGCAACAAGGATAACAAAATGCTTGGAAAATCTATTATATATTTCATTGGTCCAACTCGAAAGCTTATGCTCGAGGCCAGTAAAAATCGATCAGATTCTAGGCAACGTCGCGTTCGCTATAATTTATCATCTTGGAACTGCCTGCCATTTTGCGTAATTGAGGAACCGATGGCGGATGAAGACTTCGGCGCGAGAAATTGGCCGTTCGTGAAATTGATTGCCGAATGGATCAGCTGTGCGAAGGCATGGACTTTAACTATTCAAGAGTGCTGGCATTTTCGTAGCACTTTGCTGTCAGTTTTAGTCCCGTTTTCTTCGCAAGTTTCTTCGATGGGAACGAATCTTGCTAATTTTTCAAGAAAAATTACCGCGCTATATTCTTTCCAGTAATATTCTCATTTATTAACTAAGTAAATACTAGCGCTACGAAAACTAATCGATTCACTTGGACTCATCCCAACGAATAGATAAAAATGAAATGATCATCGTTCACAATTATTTTTTACCTCAATACGTGTTCTTCTCTGTTTTGTTTCAAATAAACAGATTGGATTTCAAAACACGTAGGCGAATTTTAACGGCCAGCTATTTAATTAGAAGCGATCACTCAAAAATGGTTTTATCGCCGAAAAAGAATTACGTAATATTTGTTCTCATTAGTACTAAAATATCAAGAATGATTTCACGGGCATAACGTCTTTGAAATCTGGATGATGCTTTAAACGCGTTCTTACATAACGCACAAGCCGCTTACATATTCATCGTGTTTCATAAATGTCTAAGGTGTCTTAACGCAACATCTTGTTAATGCGTAATATCCCCTTTTCTGTTAAATCAACACTTCGCAATGGCAGGCGAACAATTGCATAACGATCTGATACAACGTATCAAAAAAAAAAAAAAAAAAACGAACTATGTGTATTTCTAATTCCAGTCTGACCAGTCGTGGCGTATACTTCTGATTCGTGTTGTTACATACGAATATTCGCTTGGCTTATTTTTATCTAACGACAAGGCAATTTTTCTTTTTAGTAACTATGTGAAAAGTATGTATTTCTTAGTTACGAAACACATGTAGTAGTGTAATATTTAAAATTATGTCAAAATATAAGTGTTGTAATAAAATGAGTTTTGCAACTGAAATTTGATAACATGTAATTGCCATTTCAGTACCTAATTTAGAGTAGATTATTTTCCTTAATATTTTTTTTCTGCAAATTTATAGATTTATTATATTATCGTGGGCATTTAATCTTCTTCCGTTAGATCCTCCGATCGTTTAACACTGCGATTCGCATGCTCCCTGGAAACTGAGCAATTTAAAAGTATATAAAATAACAAAGGTCGAAGATGTTGACCAAGTTTCTCTGAAAATTGGACGATTTTGGACCTTCGATGATAACGTACGTATAACTAACGGGAGAAATTTTTCAGCTCCGTCGAATAGGAATTCACGATAGAATTCCTGGTCGGTGGACCAGGCCAGGTGGACCACGACAGAAGCGATGCTGATTGGTGTAATAGTACGGTGGAAATGGGTTTGATGGACCGGTGCTGGGTGCTGTGACGATCGTCACAGTGGCACGTCGATGAAACGGCACTCTTCGACCGCCTCTCTCCGCTTATGTAACACATCCAGGCTCAAGTCTCTGTGTGTGCAAAAGAGGCCGCGGATGCTCCAGTGCCACTCTTTGATGCATACGGTAACACAAAGAATCTCCACTCTGTGTGCGTGTTTCAACGTTATACGAGGTCAGTTTCGACTAAAAACATCGTATTTCTTACTTCAACATCGCCCTGGTTATTCCTATCGAGTTAAACGTGGTTTAGATTTTTTCCAAGTTCGTTGACGATTTTTTCATAAATTTATTTTCGATACAATTTGGTTTACAGATTACCACAGAATATTTATTATACAAAGTGCGACCAAAAGTATAGCCGATGTACCGTCGACGTTACGCCCCCCCCCCCCCCCGCCTTAAAGTACCATGTACGAGAAAAGTTAAATACGCATAATAATTTGTTTATATGAATTTCGACCCAGTGAAAAAATCTAATTTCATGAGATAGATGATTTCATTCAAACAAAGTACAATGATTTAAAGGGTACAGCTAGTATGACTACGTTACCGTATGAAATTTCTGCGGCAAATATGCACCGATGAACATATAAATGCATGTATATAGTATGTATGTAATCGCAAATCTATGTAACATGCGGCTAGCCCTTCGTCACTCTATTCCATACTCTCGAATACATGGCCTGCTCACCGCGAACCATCGCCTACATCAACATTCGTTCGACGTGTACTAAAAGGGCCATGGTCCAGATCATTCCTCGAAATTGCTCATCTAACGGACACGTAACTCATCAATCAATATTTCCTCGTTGCTCATGACTTATCACGTGGAAAACCACGTGCGACTGCGTACAAGATTTTTAAATCCTCAACTAAATTAATCAAACACCCTTTTCGCCCCTGTTCCAGTTGGTTCACTGTGATCTAAAGCTTATCAAGTAGAGGGGAATGAAATAGCTATTCCAAGTTACCTCCATTAATAGAATATGGCAATAAAACAAATTTTCGATTTCATCCTTTAACGAATATTTTTTAACACATTACTAGTAAAAAAATGATTTTTCCGTACCAAAGTTTAATCCTTGGAAGGTGGCGACTAATCCGACTGGTTCAATGAGCCTCTTTTTTTAAAGAGCTTCTCAATTACAAAAATTGGTGATCATAAGCTATCGAAAACAACACACATAAATGGAAATTTTCTTGTAAAATGTAATGTGCTAGTTGCTTACTAGGCTAATACCATCCTAATTATCGCAAGATATTTATAATTCATCAAATATCAATGACTTTGTCCAATTAATACAACCTTTATATGCATAAATCATAAATCACGATAATTGCTCGCGTTATCAATGCAGGATCGAAGCTTGCGATATCGAAATAAAAAGAAAGGAACAGATATATGAATGCAGTCGGTTGCAATGGGATTGAAACTGTATCGCAACATATATGTATATGCCAGCAGCTACTGTAGCCGTGTACATATTATAGCAGCACGTATTTCACCGATATGGGCCAATGTACACTATCGGCAATGTTGATCCTCCTATTATTCGACCGGCGAATGGCTAACGACGATTAACGGAATGTTTAGGGCATTAATCCCTGGCATTAATATTTTCCCCCTCCCTTGTGCCTCATCTATGTCCTTTATGCATCGAAAACTTGCGCATGTCGGTATATTAATGCGATATGTGTGCGTTCGCCATCAGTTCTACGAAACCACCAAATATTACTTCTCGATTACAAAATTGACTAGTCGACAGTAAAAATGTTTGAATGTCGATAGTCTGCAGAAAAAATCTTCGATTTACCAGGAAAATGAAAGCGTCAGATTTAATCCTTTGAAACACGAAAACAACGGAAAATAATATATCGAGTGTATAATACACATGTATTATATAATTAATGAATTATAGAAACCGTTTTGAAATATTCGTTCCATTTTCGATGATGTATCAAAGGTATACATAGATACTAATAACAAAAATTCAAAGATCGTCACACACATTCCGTTGGTTATAGAAGTCGATAAAAAAGTAATTAGTCGCTTGGAATGGTATTATTAATTACACTTTATATCAACTTAAAGCGTAAAAGTTATCACTTTCGTGAAATATTCGTACCGATCATTGAGGTATCGATAGGTATATTGCCTATCTTTGCAATTTAATCGCAAATTCAACAATAGAAGTATCTCCGACGATGTTGTTTTTATGATGATTGTGTCAGTATACGGTGGATTGGATAAGAAGGGAATAGTAAACGACAAAATTAATTTCCAAAAACTAATGCAGGATAACAAAATTGGCGGATAAAAGGTATGTATATCGTCTGATATCCGTGGCGGATATAAAGAGGAGAGAAAACGAGATCGAAAGTAGGATTAATAGCTGAGCAAATTTGCGCTGCTTGATAAGCGAAACTAACACGAATTGAGAAAGTTTTTCCGGCGGAATGGCAGTGGGCGTTCGCGAAAGGTTCGCGTGTAAAGTCACGATAAATCGTGCGAAGACATTGATAGCAGACAGCCAGCTCTGGATATTGCGCATTTACACAATGACGATATACGGGGTGGGTCAAAAGCAGAGTGATATCAAAGTCAGATGTTTCTTTCGAGACGAGTATAAACGAGTATAAAAAAGAGGAATCGTTGATATCTCGATCGAAATAATTCACTAGAAATTATCGCCCTAACTACGAAAGGTTTCGATTATTAGTCGTTTCAAATCTACATTGACGAACGAGAGAAAATTTTAAAAATAAACGATTCAAAGGCTGTAATCTTACATGGTAACTTTACAAAATGGAATTATATTCAGTACGAACGATAAACAGATGTACTATATGTATACTCTAGAATAGATATTCGTTGGCAATATAGTAAAAGATATTCATTATTAGTACAAAATTTATTAATTCTCGTACAGACGAGTAACAATTTGAATCTTCTTTTAGCCGCCATTATATATACTGCGTAAGTATTATGTTAAATTATAATGTATAAAGTATTATACATATACATTTTGATCATATTTTGGTAAGGTAGAATATACGCGAGTCTTATCTCTATATTGTAACAATGTCCATATTCGACATCGAAATTGCTTCAGTTGCAGGATTAACATGGATTACGTTTGATAGTGTTATTAATACTGCATAAGAGGTCTTTGAACCATTATATTACTCGTTACGATATCATTATGTTATTATCTAATATCAATTTTAATTAATATCTATGACATATCTACAACCTACAAATAAAAAGCTTGAAAAAAGGAAGATCGATGTAAATTATGTAACAATCATAAAAGATAAGATACATTTGTAAATATTTCGAGAAACGTTTCCCCATGTAACCTACAGTTATTATCTCGTAAGGAGCGAAAGGAAGGCCTGGCAGTAAAACAGGATCAAATCTCAAGTAATAAATATTTCGCAAGTGGCAATACGCAGTAGGTTATTTTCTATCCATTACGGCGATCAAGAAATATTTTACGTAGACATTTTCAGAGAACTCACCGACGAGCAGCACATTGAAAACCCATTCTCGCCAAGCTATCGTCGATGCGAACCTGTCTTCGATCTTGTTCTTCGGCTACACGTCGAAAGGATTTCTGCAACAGCAAGAGAACAGAAATCTTGATACGAGAACGATATATAACCATGTAATAATATACCCGATCGTGAGTTTCCTCGTTCGTTCGTCGTCGTCGTCGTCGTCGTCGTCGTCGTCGCCATCGTCGTGCGACGCTGCCTTAGTTTTATCGTGCAGCCTCGCTCATATCGCGGTAATATCTTGCCCGGTAAATGAAAAAGTTATTGTTTTCCATTCTACTTCCGTCCCAGCCCTTTCAGTTGCTTCTGGGCCGTCCGAACTTCTTAACCGAACAAGCAGACAAAAACCTTGCCGATGTTTTGCTTCGTGGAAGCATTCCTTTTGCCCGTGAAATACATATTACAAGCAAAACGCTAAATGTTTTTAAGAGAACAATATCTTGTATCATAGTCGCTACGTCGGCAGTGAAAATATTAAACGAGGACTATCTCTTTTTTGATAGACTAAATGGTTTAACTTTCATTTTACGAAAAATATTAACACTACGCGATTAAATATGTTAATATAAGTCCTTTTGTCAATAAATTCGTTAGCCCTAACGGTAACTAGTTTCTCACCGTCGCGTCGCGTCGCGCTGAGAAAAGCGATTCCTTCCTAAATATTTTCAAACTGTTTGATTACAAATTACTCAAATATGTATGGGCGAACTCGACGAAGACCCAGAAGATAATTCCTCGTTGAGGAAAAAGGACAGCCTCTATATCATTGTTTCATTCGATTCGGGTGTCTTTATCATAGAGGCCAGAGTCAGTTTGGCGAAGGCTTGACAGGCTTGAACCCCTATGATTGATATCTATCCCTTCCTCTTCTCTACGCCTCTCTGTACAACCGCCCTCCTTTGGAGTAAACTACTACGCTGCATGTCCCCTTTTCGATTATATCGTCCCTCCTCCATATACGCGCACAGGGTACACAGACACACGGGTACGCAGACACTGTTGGGAGGCTTTCGCGTTCTCGTGTTCGAGCTAGTCCACCGCCACCGCCGCCACCGGTCGATACGGCTATTATGAAAATTGAAAATAAAGGCACTTTTGCACCCACGCGTAGACGGATTCAATCGACCGCCTTTTTACTCCTTCGATGGGAGGGAGGCCAGTCCGAGTCTTGTTAATTATTTCTTCCAGCTACTGGTCGCGTGTACCATTCCGGACGCGGACCGTCTTCGTTGCTCGCGAGGATATTCTTTCTTCCAACGTGATACCAGATCGTAATATCCTTTGTCGCAGCCCGCTACCAGGTTATTACCTTTGTTTCTCTTTCGTACGAAACTCCAAGAAGAGTACGATATTAAATGTGACTTTCAAGGAGATTGGCTGACGTTCGACTGTCAGACGTTTGCAAAAAATCTATTCCATGTGTTTAAAGGCAATTGATTTCCTTCCCATTCTCACCTATAAAATTATTATCGTCGCTGCTCCGTCCACATCACAAGCAAAAATATACGAAATATACAAAATAAAGTATTCGTTATAACAATTAGGAGATGAAGGAAATCCCTATCTACGTACAATCATAAGATTCATAAGAACATGAATTTACACAAATGAAATGATTAAATATAAACTGGTGAATAAATGATTCAAACGCAACGTATATGCAAAACATAAAAAATGAAAAAGAAGAAAGAGAAAAAAACTTTCCGTTACCGTCATTCAGCTCAAAAATACATCCCAATCGATTTTCTTGGCTGCAAACGTAAAGGGATTATAATCGAAAAATATTTTAGCCGGAAATGGTTACGACCTCGATAAAATATCGAACAGTGTCACTAAAACAACCAATAAAATACAACGATAATGACGCAGGAGACGAACTAGGCTCGTCGGAATCTTGTTGCTGGTTTCCAGAACGCAATAACCCATCTTTCAAGAACACGCAGTAGCAGGCACACACGTGAAACGGATGCAGACCGATCGTAAGTAGAGACGGCGTACGATTCGTGCAAACAGCGGGGTGAATCATACATATTGGACAATATTGGAAACCATATTGTGAGACGAGCTTCGTACACACGTTCCTTCCGCGCCAACCACGATACAGCTACGGTTTATTTATTGATGTACATACATATGCGTGTACTTACACTTTCGCGTGTGCGCGACCGCGGAAGTGTTCAATTTAGCGATTTTGTCACGGCTCATTTCTGCTCGTTGGAAGGGCATATGGAAGGGATTCGAAGAACAAACACCGATCGAGATAAAATAGGAGTACGTTTTTTCTAGAAATAAATTGATAAAGAAAGGATAAGATTCGGTTGAACGTGTATACTCTGCGGTAGAGTGGACAGGTGGATGTTCGATTCACCAGGGTATATGTAATGTGGTTGAAAGAAAATAGATGAGATGAAAAATCGTTTCAATTTTTCTTTTCGAATTTGATTCAACAATCAAACCATAGAAATAATATTCTACTCCCCTTTGATATATTCTGAAATTTTATTGATATCTGATCGATAAGATAACTCTACCAAGCTTCCTCTGTGTCTAAAATTGAAAAAATCACGAATGAATTTTTAGATCTACCTGATATTAAGGTGAATCGCTTTAAGATTAAAAAATTTTTGGTTACCACGTTAATGACACAGCGTTCTCTCGTTTATCACGCTTCGTGCAAGTGACGTGGCGTTGCTACGTGAAAGCGAAACGAAGAAGCGAACAAAATAAATCGAAGAAAATATTTTTAAACGGTCAACATAGAGAGCGACAGCTACAGCCGTCGGTTACGCGACGGCTACGTCTCGGCACAATGACAGGTTTAATTACCGTTCCTAGTCATGGATACGCGAATTTCTCAACCGTTCTCCAGTTATTGATTTTAAATGCCGTTCAATGCTTTCGCTTACAAACGCAACATTCATTCTACAGGGAAACATTTAGAAGAATCTCAAACGATACCTATAGAAAAAGCAAATTTTATTCGATCACGTCTCGAAAAAAATTTCGACAAAAATAATCGTATTAAAAAATATTGGTTTAATCGAATTTTTTAATTAGTTGTAAACGCTCTTATCGCGGTCTGACTAAATTTTCAACTAAAATCCGATAATCGAAAAGTCAATCTTCCATCGAAAATTTACCCACAACTTAAACTGACGAGTTATCGATTATTCAAAAAATTAGCGATCAAATGGGTGCGAACGTAAATCACGGCGCAGCTTCCGAAGCGTAAAACTCGAGCATACACCTGCTCGTCGGTTTCACCTGCACTGTGACGGTAAGAACAAGTTGTTCATCCTCCGAGTAGTCTTCAGGAGTGATTTACGAGTCCGTCGCGAGTTTTGGAATTTAGAAAATGCATTTAATCTAAGTGTAAGGAACGACGATGGCGCGCGTCACCTTTTCACCGGGGTAGGGGGCATACCGAAGAGGAATTGAAATTGCAAACCGGCCAGAGAGACGGCAGCCATTTCAGGTTAATTCTATTAATTAAATCTCCTTTGTTCTGTACCAGGTATACAGGGTGATTCTGAAATCGTGATACAACTGGAAAGGGGGTGATTTCTCGGGCAATGGTAGATACAAGATATATTGTAATATAAAATTTGTTCGTACGAAGCTTCGTCTTCAAGAAAATCGATGTTAAACATTCGTCGATCAAGCGTTCAAGTACTAACGGTCTACTTGTTCCTTTTGTTATTTACTTAATTACTTTCCTATTTCCGGAAGCAACACGATTTCGAAATCACCCTGTACAGCGAACAGACAATCTCAACCGGCAATATGATAATTTAAGTGATATTCGTTGGGCAAGGAATTCGATACGCGATTCGATTCTTTTGCAATCAGCTAAACGATGATACGGTTAAGCGCTGTGTCGTATGGAAACAGCTTTGTGATCCACGTTCCGGCATCGATTCCCGGACAAGCAATCCGCGTGTCTGATAAGAGCGCATCTTTTTTACCTACCACTCACCGAACAAAGAGAATGTCGTCACCATGTAACTCTCTACTTCGCTCGAATTGCAATTAAGTGAAGAGGGTAAATGGAAAAAGCTGGTCGAGGAAAACGGTAAGCAGGTCGAGGATCACTTTTCTAATAAAATCCATCATCCGAAATGGTTTGCGTGAAATGGTTTGGTCCTTAATCCATTCAACTATGTTTTAACAATTCGATCAAACAATTTTTATCTACGATCTCAATAATTTCGTTTTAACAACGTATGATCGTATCGTGCGTCCTTTGCCTTATTAAGGAGGCAATTGCTGTTTGATTTCTTCGCTTCTTAAAACATTATGAAATATTTCACTACCAACGAATGGTCCCTATATACGGCCTATATACGACTTCCAGTAGAAATGGCCCTGATCATCCGATTATTTATGAAACCGGGGAAAAAATCAAGGTTCTTGAGATTTCTCTGATATCGGTACATACATACATATATTCACGGCGAATAAAATTCGAGACGACGATGAGTTGCAGGTTGACAGTGTGATTGTGGAGGGTGCATGATGCCAACTTAAAGACAGCGAAAATACGTCGTATAACCCGGCCGCTATGAATTTTAGTGGGAGGCATTATAAAATATCCGTCAGTCTGGCTGTCATAAACGTTAAACGCAACGTAATGCCAGCATTAAAAAGACCACCGAACCGTATGTTGGTGGCTGGCGCTGTTCCGTTAGTGGCACCGTTAAAGAAACCAAGGCTTTCACTCTTCTTCTTTTTCGCCTCTTTCTTTTTCTTGTGGCTTTTATTATCTTTTGGGCCCTAACCGTCTGATTTGACCAATAATTTGATGAAACATCGAGCGTTTCGTAAGAGTGAGATCGATCGACGCGACGGACGTTACGTTAGAGATTGAACGTCGATGTGTAGAAATGGTTAACGCGACGTGATTAGCACGATAAATGATTCAATTTCGTGCTATTCAAATGCTTTCTTCAGTTTAAACGTCACGCGTTTCACAATCGCAACGACGTTGCTCCCAAGGAAATACCCGCTATGACGCGAAAACGTGCGTCTCCGTTTCATCGTACAGGGTTCTAATGTTATACGAGCCCCGTGAAAGGTGGCCATTAAAGAAAAACCGAAGAAACGGAAGGGTAGAGGTAGAAGGAAACGACGTTCCTGCGTCGCATCGCACGTTTACCAAGCGAATTAAATGCACCGGCGCGGTTTATCGCCGGAGAAGAAACGTTAAGTAGAAACGGATACGGTTTCGATTTTACCATTCCTACGACGAAGTATGCACGCGTCTGCAGTTACATCGATTTAATTTCATCATGGAGAAAGCCAAGCAATCGGCCGACTCATCAGTCATCTCCAATGCTAGTCTTTGAGACATCAATCGCAGCAGAACGTTAAGCGATAAATCGGAGACAATTTTTCCTTTCCAAAAAGAATCCGAGCTGTTTAATTCCTCGCCAATATCTTGTACGATTTATCGAGTTTATGAGAAAGTGATTGCAATTTCTTAGATGTGAATGTAAATCTATGTTATTTAATAAATTTGTTATTTTCTTCGCAAACCCATATTTTACCAAGATTTCGCAAACAAAAGAGAAAGCAAAGAAAATAAGAGGATAAAACGAAAAAAAAAAAATTGGAAAGGAAGAAAAAATTCGTGGGAATTTATGAGGACTCGAGATAACATGGTTGTAATTGCATTGGTTGCGCGAATCGAACGTTAGAAGAGAACGTCAAGCGTCGATAGAGTGAACGCGAAAAGGTACGAAGAAGTAGCTTCAAAGGAACAGAGACTTTATTAAGTCCCAAAAGAACAGAGTAATTCGATTTGATTTCCAAAGGCGTTTCTGCATTTCTAGCTCGATATCGAGAGTAGCTTCGGCGGCGAGGCAATTACTTCTTCTCACGCCTTTCCCGCAACCCGTAAGGTAGAACCTTGAGAAAAAGCGTGCTTAGTACTTAAGGAACCATACGTAGTACGTAACGCCACGACGGGCACACCTTTAACTTTAATCGTGGAAAGTTACGATCGCAAAGGGAGTTGTTCACATCAAACAGAATCGCGTGCTTCGGAAATCGAATCGAACGACGCGGTTCTTTTGGGGTTTAATAAAGTCCTCACCCTTTTGAGGAGATCTCGTTTCCCTCTCCTTTGGTCCCTTCTTCTACTCACTCGTTCGACTGGTAGCCAGTTTCCTTCTGATACGTCATGGAATGTTCGGCATTGAGAGATTCGCAGAAATCCCCCGGGCGAGTCGGGCGAGAAAATAAGTTGGACATATAATTTGAGACGCTGAAGGAAAATAAGCAACAGCGGAACTTCATCCCCGGCAGCGTCAAAAGGCAAAGAAAGCCGAGGACGAAGCTGGCGGAGCGGAGATGAAAGAAGACCCTACCTTCGTCATGGCCACGCAACACCAAGGGATGCTACGAAGAAACAGATTGCAGGCAGATAGAAGGAAGCAAGGGTTAAGTTAATCCGGTCGCTGGAGCGAACTCGTAAAAAAAGTGGCACGCAACACAACTTGGAGACCGTCGCCGCTCAAGATCCTTAATTAGAACGTAATTCCAATTATTCTTCCTATAGGAGCTAGATGTAATCACATCGTTCCTGCATTTCCTTCGAGGTTGAGAGATCAAATTTTGCGACTCATATCGATTGCTTTTTACTATAATACTTTCTAATATCAAAGATCGAATTCCAGTGTTTCCAGGAATATATTACAATGTTATTAAAAATTACCTCGAATAAACGTAGCTGTTAAAAACTGTTTTATTTGCGCTTTTGATGAGAAGCATAGGATAAAACGACGAAAATGATTGTATACCGATACACGCTTTGATTCGTGCTATTTCGAACATTTAAATATGGAGACACGCGGTCTGAAGGCTTCCAGCTGTCATTCTTCTGCCGCTCTATTCACCGCTCTTTTACGTTGCATTTTCGTTGGTTCCCTACGATGCGTTCAGGAAGAACGAAAAACTTTGATGCTTGCGTCGGACAAAGCGGACCACAGCCGTACAAAGTACATTTCCCCAAATAGAGTTCATCTACGTTAATTACCATTACATAAAAATTTCCTTGGCGAGATTGTTTAAAAAATCTATTGGAGGGAAGCACCGTTCCTTTTTAACGCTGTAATGCAACAACTGAAATAATCTCATTCCTCAACAAAGGCGAATATTATCACTCGATGCTCGAGCCAAAAGGGTTCAACGAAGTGAAAAATCTTGCTACTTTCAGTTCGTACTGTCCTTTGTTCGAATGAAATAACAATGAAAACGAGCAACGAAAGTGATTTTATAAATAGGCAACTCCCAGGTATTTTAATGGCAGAGTTTTTATGCCAGTGACGAATATACAGAGAGGGGGGGGGGGGGGGAAGAAAGAGAGACAGGCCACTGACACACATATACAGAGACGAATCTTTATGTGCTCATCGGGAACATAAGTGCACGTACACGTGCAATATGCGGGAAGCAACGGCGCAAGCAGCATGAAACTTGGTCTGGGGTCAACCAGACCGAAGGACAATGCTGATTCGCCGTTTCCACGGAACCCTGGAATCCGAGATGTCAGCCAGCTCGTCTAATTCTGAATTTAATAAACACATACCTATCTACGAGGGACGCATTGAGCGCGCAGATGTTTGACCTAGGTATAGGTGCAGCAGCATCACACTGCGTGGACCACCATAAATAATATACACCAAAATGAGACCTAGTATTGTGTGCCAGTTTCCCGACGCGACGCGACGGAACATGCATTAAGAAGATTAACAATAAGAGAAGAGAAACATCGGTAGGACAACTAGATGATGCCATGTGCCGCGCAAACAAGAGTTTTGTTCTCGCAACACACATACATTCATGGACCTTGAAACGAAACAGGTTAATTCGTTAAAAGAAAATAACCTGCTGCTGCTGATCGTGAAGAATTCATTCGTGGGGAAGAACATATTTCACGATGATATTAAAAGTAAAGTAATACTAGCGTGTAATTTCGTCAGCCTTTTTAAATTCGCCTCCCGTAAGAAATTCATAAACTCGGAATTAATTATAGAATCGCTAAATAATAAAATAAAAACTTTTCTTAACGATTCTATAATTAGTTCCGACTTTATGCTGTAAAGCCTGAAAAAAGAAAAAGATTTCGCTCACAACGTTTTAACCAAAAATTGCAACGTGCTGGTGAGCAGTAAATATTTTTATTTTACATGGTACATTATTAATATGGTCGATCTTGCTCGATGGATATTACGTTACTTGTTATATTCGAAATCGTAGGTAGTACGATTTATCATCTCTGCGATTAATTATTATTTGTCTCAAACGAATATCCTTACTTCGCTTGATCGCATAAATTTATTACAATACAAAATTAAAAATGAAAAGGCTGTTTCGCGTTGAACACGATAAATACCGAAAATTTCTAATTTTTGTTTCATTAACCGTTCCATTAGTCAGAATTATTTCGTTATTCTTCCTAATAAGATATAAGTATAAACATAAATTGTTCATATTTTATTCAACCCATTTTTTCCGTAGAGTATAATTTTGTCGTACCTACGTTTGCAGCGAGCATTGTATGCAATTTTGCTGCATCATGGCCAAGTTGTGCACCTACACTGAAATTTCCTCGATTATGACTTCTTTCTATTTTTGTACCAGGCTAGTAAAAAATCACGTTGTGTAAATTATAATTCATTTTAGATGTTTAATAAGAATCGGAACTACGTTTTGAAAAATTATATAAAGAGCACGTACCCTTACTTACCTATATTTGAGAGGTGGTAAGAACAGTAACAAAATGTTGAAAATTTTTGGAACCTTTCGCTCGTGATTTTAGCGTCAATTGTCTTTGTTGTTCGAAAGAATAAAATAAAAGGCCGATTCTTAAGTAGTTGGGGACGATTAATAATTGATGATGGAAAGAACGTTGGACAATTCGTTTCGGTTTGAAACTTTAGTAATTAACTGATATTCTTACGACGAGCAAACGAACGGTTAGAAAACATTAAGAACTGATAAAAGCGTGGGGAAACGAGATTTCTTCGAGAGGAAGGTAAATTAAAATCAACTTAACAAATTAAGCGATTAGCCGCGCGAGAAATTCCCTTTTTCGACAGATGCGAAACGTCGGATCTTGAACAAAATTAAAATCTATTTATAAGAAAATTCCATTCGTTCTAGTCGCAATTTGTAATTCCATGCGTGCAATCGGTTTATGAGATATCTAGAAAATTAACTCTAAAGGTAAACTATTCGCTAGAATAGAGGTGTCCTTACTCTATCTCATAAAGTTAAACCTGTTTTAACAAAAACTTGCTTCTGCCTGGGTAGCAAACGCGCTTTCAATTCCGAGGGTATCGTAGTAGCACGTAAAGAGTAGGACTTTATTCTTATCATTTATCGCGTTGAAGTAAGTTAGTATTGCACGCATTTAGAACCCATCCCTGATTATCATCTACTACTATATTTGCGCGGTATCAAGGTTGCCATAAACTCACCGCGCTAATAATCTTACGCGGCCAGTTTACGCTTTGGCCGCGAACACTTTTCCATGTGTTCCACGGTGAACTTTAACCGTACAAAACTTGCGCCTCAACACGATTCCGATGTAATAGTTGCAAACAAACTAGACGAACTTAAGACTAGCTTTACACAGTTCATAATTCGCTTAAATAAATTCGGCCTGAACTAACTGCAAGAAGAAACGTACAGTCCACGTAAATAGCATTATACGGATATGCGCCAGATGCAAGTACGGAAACTCGTTAGACACTTGAGAAAGGATCTCTAAAAGCGACGGAATAACAGTTGCCGTATTATTCGAATCTCTAAAGAATCGAGGATTTAAACGAATTTGAGACTACAAATACGAAACGAACACGAAAATGATATTCGTTTGTTTCATGGCGTAAAACGACGAATTTGTCGCGTTTAACGTTCCGGTTAACACAGAGGCTCATTCCGCGTGGCAACTATCTCCCGAGAACGTTTAAAACGCAAGGCATTCCGCGTGCGAAGCACCGAAATTGTAGCATACATTCGAAGCAGACTTTACGCAGACTTATACAAACAACGGTTTAACGCTGGAAAGGGTTAATGAAAGCCGTTGGAGAATGACGCGAACGATGTCGTATCTGGGGGAATCCGAGCACGACGGAAACGAGCTTAAGGGAATAAGTAAGACACTACCCCCGTGGGGCCGTGTACGGTGCAAGAAATAAGTAAGGGACAAGCGTGAACGTGGCTACGGAACGTTCAGAGCATGGAACTGGGGGAATTGGAACAGATTTACTTGGATTTCGGGCTTCCTTTCCTGTTCCTAGCTTGACTCACCAGAGCACCAGTGTTTCGTCGTAGAATAGAAAAGAGGGTTGCTTCTTCTATCACGACTTCCTCGTTCCTCAATTATACTCGCACTTCTTTCTCCGTGCTTTCTTCGACGCTTGGTTATAGCCCATCGAATTCACCAATAATTGGATGAATTTCGATCCACGCCGCAAGTTGCTTATGGATTGGAGCGCATCGATCATCCAAACGTCGGGTTCGAACGTTTCAGCGAATTAACTTCCGCGAACTTGTATTTAACCCTGCTACCTTCTTCCAAGGTTCTCCCACCCATCGACCTACAGTTTCTCTAAGAAAAGTTTATAGCTTCGCGGAAAATGAATCTTTCGCGTAAAATTGAAAGGATAAGATTTCATATTTCGTTTAATCCATAAACTAAGAAAGACGAGTGAAATCTCGTTGGCAAACGAAATCGTTCCTATTAACCAATTCTGGATATTTTTCTTTTCATAATGTTTCTAGCAATTGCAAGAACGAGAAATTTAAAACCTTTCGTTTTCGTAGATTTAATAATTTTAGCGTGTTAATGTCTATCAAGAGAGACGGAGCTTTTTTCAAAAACGCCCGAGAATCAACAACATATGGAACAGAACTATAAACTTGACTTTATGGCATCACAAAACAAAAGCTCATTGAACTAATGAACGGTGCGTTTCGATTCAATCATCGAAATGAACCGAGCCACTTCTGAACTCCGCGATACTTCTTAGCCACGGAATAACGCTCGAGTTTCTTCGCTCATAGAGAAATTAGACGAGAGGAGAGGACAATCGGATGGTCGTTTAGCCTGGCTGGAACACACCACGTGGATAGACGTTCAACGTCCAACGTCCATTGTAAAGCCTATCTTGCTCTTGGCTTAACGGAGATTTCGCACGAATGTTCAGGAAACCAGACCGCGTTAAAGATCACGGTTGGTTTCGGGAGGAAGATTGTCTTGGTATTGCTGGAAAGAAGTTGGGGAACGAACATAGGAAAAGTGGAAGAAGAAAGAGGGACAGATTCGATGCCAAGGGAGCGAAATCGCACGGATCTCACGGATTTTCGGATTTTATGCTTCTTAGGCATCGGTCCGATGCCTAAGCTCGAGCACGAGTTTTCCTTCCTGCTATGCCAACCAACATACACCTTATTCTTTACCTTGTGTCCTGCGCGAGCTCTCTTATCACCGGAAGACCTTTCAGGCTATCGTTCAAAGAAGATTTATGGTGGGCGATGCTTAGTAGAAAGAATGCTAAGCCGAAACTCTGTTACCCGGACTCGGTAACTTGGCAACTAGAAATTTCGAAAGATACTAATAGACACGAGATCGCTTTCTTTCAACGTTGCCAAAGAAGTTGAGATATTTTTATAATATTACGTTTTAACTGATTATTTTAATGGTTAATTATTACATCCATGCTTATGGAATATAAAAAGCCGGAAGGCGAGAAAATGCAAAAACCAATGAGAAGAAAGGAAAAAATAGTCGCACGATGCAGTTGAGAATTCTATCGTACCTAATTATGTAATTTGTAGGGACGACAGCTGTAATATCGCTAGTATGACAGCAAGTCTCTCATCGGCAAAGGGAGAGCCACTGGAATCGGCGATGCTATCAGAGAAATTGAAATAATCCCATAAAGGCAGAACTGTGAGCATCCATCGGTCACCCCGATATAATCCTGGCTAATGAATAGCAAACAACGATGTACACTTCTGGGGTAATACGCCGTAACTGTTTCTATGATTAAGGAACTTACTATTACGCTATACAAGCTAACATAAGAAGTGCTGTATATCAAACTAAATTCCGGGAAGGTGGTTTCCTGCAAGCTGTGCAGTCACTGCGTTAAATCGCTGATTATCTTAAGTATCCACGTTATTGATAAAATATATTTTCCTAATTCACCTTTCCCTTTAACATTAAGACAGAACGTACGATCGCTTTTGATTTTAATGAAAATTAGAAAAGAAGCCAGTTGCATGTGTTGAATAATTACGAATTATTTTTATGAACATATCACAATATTTATTTCGATGGAAATTTTTTTTCACTCGTACGAATGAATGTATAAAAGTATTATACAATATAATGATCGAAACGAATACGAAAATCAGGGCTAATGATAAATATACCGTATGAAGCACCGCTAGCTCTATCAACAGTACATGCGCACTTGAGCGATAAATTGTCCGAGTTATATCATATTCTACGGAGAATTCAAACGTGAATCCATGTGCGTGGCGTGGCATACAACACATGCCAAGGGCAACCGCAGGAAAGCACGGGAGGGTAAGAGAAGTTTTGAAAGCACTACGAGGCATAGAAGCTCATCGACGCGTCAAAGTGGACCTCGCCAATTTCATAGGAAGGTGAGCAAACAGAGGTTCTCAAACTATTCTTATCATTTAGCTTTTCTCAGCTACGTAAGGCAGTTGATAATGTCGGCTCTACTTCCATTTTGCAACGTTAAAACATGAAATCGTCTCTCACCTTAGGGCGACACATTTGTGCCGTTTGCTATTCATGATACGTTAAAATACAAAGCATAAATACTAATTTATGAACATCGAAAGGAGATCGAAAAATGAATGCAAACTGATTGGAAATATTTTCTAAATGGAAGACCAAATTGTAAATGTCTGCCGAAGGGTGCAACGCTAGGTATCGTTGGAGATTATTGATATTCCTCGTAATCAAAAGGTTATATAACTGTTAGATTGCGCGCGTACATTACGCAACAGCATTATTTGCGTACAGCCCTCCTATAAATCTCATTAGCCTTCATTAGCATTCGTCTGTAATCTGCATTAAATGAGCTCAGTCCCCGGTGAAAAACTAGCCAGTCACTGCCAGTGCGATTACCAAATCGCCAGATTTGTTTTTCTATGTTTTATCGCGCAAACAATTTCTCTATCTTCATTAATGGTCATGTGTATTGTTTGCTTAATAAAGAGAAAGTTAATATGACGTTACTATAATTTACATGGAAATTGTACCCTCGTTAAATTAGCTCGGTACGTGAGATATATCAATATATATATCAAGCAAACGGAATTCGCGTACAATTGCGCGTAATTCTACTGAATTTCAATTGAATTAATACGTAATAACGATAAAAGAGGTTACAGCTTGTGTAACGTCGCGCTCTATCCTAGATATAAAGCTTTTGGAGGAAAGACGATTTGTACGAGATGGAAAAGAAAATTTTCGAAAAGTGTAGAAACGCTGGCGTATTGCTGATCTGCACGGCGCTCTTAAATATATGTATATTATGTCTCCGAATTATAACAAGCGTCCCGAGATTATGCAAATGTTTAATCGCGAAGGAGCCCGCTAATGGGAAGAAATTGCAGCGCTGGCGTCACAGATTAAGTGTCGCCCTCTCAAGGACCAACCGTGCAGAGACAGCGAGAGCAACCTCTCTAAGAACTCCTTCTTCCCTTAACCGCTCAGACCCCTTTCGCTCCGCCTTGCTTGTCGGCTCTGCCGAGATAAGGATTTAATTTTTGGCCACCTTTAATCCTAATTCCGAGTTACTTGGAAAACGGCCACGCCGCACCTCTCGTCGGTTGCTCACCCCTTTCCTCGGTTTTCACCTTAACCACCAACGATCACCAGTTCTACCATAGGATAATCGACATCTTTAACCATTTACTTCTCCCTTTATCGAACACTTTCTTTTCTTTTTTAAATCGAACATAAGCTATAAGTTTTATCGTTAATTTTTTACTGTCAATCGATCCTATAAAATTATACGAATTATAGAATTTTCAAATTACATAATTGTGTCGCGTACGCATCACGATAATGACATGCTATTTTAATTGTCGTCGAATTAACAACAGATTCTCTGGCAGAAAACTGTAATTCCAGTCCTTCGCCGTACAAATAAGCAACGGTTACACGTTAAACAAATAAATGGATATATTTCAATTTTCTATCCCAACAAGAAAGTGTCAAGCATTTTCTCAATCAAATAATACAACAACGAATGGAGAAGGCGAGTGACGCGATGAAAATGCTATGCCCGACTAATTGAAAATGTTTCACCGTCTAAATTAATGCAAATATTATTATTCTTTGTCATCGTTGGCGGTTCGCTTTTTCGGATAATCGCTCGGATGATAATAAGAACCTTTCCTCACGGAGAGGACGTCGTATTTTAATACGTTGTCGACTGGCAACAGACAAAATTTCTTGACGAGGAAAGGGCCCTTTAGTTTTAATCTCGTTACTTAAATTCTATCAAGGGGATAACACCTATTAATTCGTTCCCAGAATGAACTCGTTAAAGAAGCTCAACTTGGTCGTGATATAACTTTGTTAGCCCGGTGTGCGTGAAAACATTCGACCATTCTTTAAACATAGCCCGGAAGTAATCGGGGTAGCAATTGTCACGATAAATGCAGTTATCCAGGCCTCAAAGTCTCAGAAAAGTCGATTCAATTTCTTATCGAAAATACTCTGCACAAAAAATATTTCACCACGCTGGAAATCTTGCAGGCTCAAGATTCGTTTTGCGGATCGTGTAAATTCGATAAATGTTTCTTTATTTCGTAACGTTCGATCGATGTGAAATGTATCTTTGTTAAATACAGTCCTGTAGCCGTAGATAAAAAAAATATGCACATATTTTTATGTGGTCTAAACAAAATATTTTTTACGGAAAGAATGTTCAATTCGTCGAAACCAAATATTTTTTCACGGAGCAACCAACTCTTTCGGAGAAAGTTTTGTTTCCACGAATCATTATTATCAGTTACCTTTCCTGAATCGTTATCATCCTATTAGAGGTTTAACACTTGGAAATGATCTACAATTTATATAAAAAACACAACGATTCTCAAAAATATCCCACAATATCGTCTATAATCACTCCTAATCATATCGAAATCAAATATTCCATATTAATAGTATCGAGGTAATCAGAAAGACGGTAAGTTTCGATTTGAATCTGAGATGTATTATACATGTGTACGTTACATTTTTTATACCTGTACATTATGCAATCTAAATTGCATTTTTCCCCTAATTGAATATTTTCCACTTGGACTATGATCAATTACCTTAGCTCTTTATAATTTTATTATCGATGATCAAAAAAACGTTTGAATCTGAATTAGTGTTTGATCAAAGTTTCTTCCGCAATAGCGATTGATGTGTCGTAAACCCACAAGAGCAAGATCAGACTGCAAACAAGGATTATAGGATTACGAGTCGAATCCCTAAGTCAAGAACGAGGTAACGTCCTCGTATTGCATATGTGCACGCAGCAGATTTATACAGAGTGTGAATAAATTTCAAGGTACCGTGAACAAAAAATCCTCGACGATACTTTCATGCATTTGCGACTTGGAATATCTTAAAAGAAGAAATTGGAATTTTGAAACAGCTATCATTCGATTCGTGAATCGTGTCGGCTTATGCTAATATTAATCCGTGAAGCATCTAAATTCGCTATACCGCCAATTCTACTGTGTAATTCCGATAGATTTATTTTTCAAGTTTTTCCAAATTCGGGATTCACTAATTACCTGAACTTATTAAAAATTTTTACCACTTTTGAAATAGATTGAACGCTTCATGCCTCTTAATAGCAACGCGAGAATCCTTTTTAAATATCGCGTAAAAAAAGATGAGAAAAATAATAATTGTGAAGGAACCTCGTTATTGTTCGTTCAAGGAAACGTTTCCACATGGTACGTAGCACTTTTAGCGGATTAATGAACTCTGTACGTGTATTAGCAGAATTTTCATCCTCATTTCGTTATGTTATATCGTAAGGCGAACTCCGTACGGTGGTTCCCTGTGAACGAGCGTTACCCAGTTGTACAAACAATTAAACTAATTGTTAAAGTGATAAATACATATGCGCGGTACAGTATATTCCCTCGGGATCGATATAACCCATGTACACGGGATGTACCTGCGTACGTACTCGACTACACAGCAAACACGATGTTACAAGAGCTCCTCTGAGTGGCACGTGTTGTTCTTACTCGCAACGTGAACGTGAACACACGTAACGCCAAAGAAAGAGATAGCTAGACAAGAACAGAGACATGGAAAAAGCGTCGTGGCAGATTCAAAGGAAACGGTCATCAAAGCTGGCGACTATCCTATCGTAAGAAGATGCACGAACGTACCTCACTCTTTAATTTTCGTATATTCAGATCAAATATATCAGGATATTGAGATGTCGAGGAATCATCACACTCGTTGTGAATGAGTTTACTAACGAGAAAAGAAATGTTTGCGAAGTGACGTGTGACAAACATTAATAATTCCCAATTGGAATATCTTCACGCGCGATACTAATCAAGTACGCCGAGTTTGATCAATGAACTTGCTACCGTGTACCGTCATTCTCATAGAAAATATATACCTCATTACTCTTGGCAACGGTCTCTATCCTCTGCACCAAATTATATATAAATTGAAATGGAAAATATTGCACACACCGACGCCAATGTTTATTCGCCGTGTGCATGTTTAGTTCCGGCGGAAACCATTTTCATCCCTCGATACTCGATGCTTTTGGTGCGACATGGACACGACGTCACGTCGCGTCGATCATTGGTCGATCGAACGGGGAAAAAAGGAGAGATCGTTCGATCGAATGACAGATTCGATCGTCGGAACAATATAAAGTACGATCAAAAAATGTTATCTACGTATCACGTACACGTGCCAACATTCAAATGCAAATATCTTAATAAAAATTCATTTTTTAATTTCAAGCAAATGCACACGACAAAGTTGATTGCGAATAAATTTTTTATCAAATCGAGTATATTCTTCAGAGGCGCGAGGACGGATATGAAATCGATCGAAAAAAAGTTAACGAAACGAAATCTAATTACTAATATCAATCGTAGTCGCCCGAGAATTTTCGACACAAACGCTTTTTGCGTCGATGATAACAATTACGATATTACTCGGGGAGCTTCCGTTCGCACTCTCTATCTGCCGTGTTCCGACAATTAATTTTTTAACGAACCAGGTAAATTCCAGCGCAATCCCCGTTGTTAATTCATCGAAATGTTTATTCAACGATCCACGTATACTTTACCGCGAGTTCATAAATACACTATACCCGTGAAATATACCAGTAGTAGTAGATTCGTTGTGTGATTGAAAACACGATTAATCTTTCACGTACACCTATAATACGACAAAGATAGGTTATTCTTTTCTTCAATACGAGTCGTGAACAAGATCCTGATATCCTTTTTTCATAGTCATTGCTACCAGCAGCAACTGATTTTCGACAAACACCAAACGCAGAGATCAATTTTCCTCTTTCCGCTTTATTTTCCAGTGCGTGTCTTTCTCTGTAGTTACAAGCTCGAATAAAAGTTTCACTGTATCGTTTACTATAGGATAGATCGATTCGCTAGCATTCACTCCGGTACAAGCCAGTGTATTCGATTACAAAACCAAAGTCTCATTAATGACAGTAAATTCTATGGAAGGAAGTGTTTCGGAGAAATTGTTGGCTGTTACATCGCGGCTCTCGGTGAATCAATGCATAGTAGGTATTAGCAAGAAGGGAATTTTCACACGGGTACGTGCGCCCATATAGCACGTATAACGCTTCCGTGCGACTGGCCGAGCATTAAATAATATCGCACTCTTCCACGAGCGGAGCTTTGTTGCTAAAGCTGCTTTCTGCTCCCTGCTGTGAAATTGCTTCACGCCTACGTCGATAAGTTCGAAGGGCTTTTTGATATTTTCGTTGCATTGCACGCTCGATGAAACTGCACTCGCTACTGCGTGGCCAATACGCCACCTTTTGCTGCACTTTCATTAACCCGATGCAATCCAGATAAATAACCAACTGGATGCAGGAACATCGACTTCGCGTCGATTAAGTGCCGCTTGATATCACGATAACGACGGCGGTATCCGTGAACGATTTATTATTTTTACCTCATAAAAGCTCCCTATATTTTCAATTCTACTAGTTCTTCAACTTTGCTATTATCAGCCAGAAAGTTTCTTTTACGTGAAAAAATATGCCGAAAACAGAAAATTAAAGTTTTTTGTAAGAGGAATTTGAGAAACCGAAATTTCAAAATTTGGATAGACACGCGCATTCAGTCGGCGACTTATATTTCAAAATTGATTTTCTCGAAAACAACACTTCAACCGAAAACAGTTTCGACTACTTTTTGTATATAAAATAATGTTCTACCTGGTCCATTCGATGACTGTGTATACGGACACACAAACTTTTAAAAAATTATGCAGATAAGGAGACGTCGATTTTCCTGTCGTTATTGGGTTCTGTGTGGGACTCAAACGAAATTTCAGTTTTTCCATTTCTAATTACATATATATGTTCCTTTTTCTCCTATTTCTTTTCATTTCCTATGTTTTTACTGCCAGAAATTATATCGAGGCTTACCCAGTTCACCATCACACCTGTAACTTTCCCACCCTTCAAGCTTGATATCTATCGATTTTCTTTAATCTTTCACAGTCAAAAGATCGGCGGAAATAGCAAACGCCGATTATCAGGATTTACGTGTGACACTTTCGTTGCGAGCTCATCCAACTGACCTTTAGGGATTAATTTCCTTAAAACGGGTAAACAGACATTTTGCGATAAAAATGTCAGACCATACTACTCATTATTAATACGTAACTATCGCACTAGGATCAACAAAGATTGGAAACACGAGCGTCCTTTCGAGATTTGTCACGCTTGAAAGGTGGTTCGATTTTAACTGGAGGTAAAAAGTCCTTCCCAACTTTCATTTTAGAATTTTCTTACGAGCTAACGTTTCTATTACCAAAGATAAAAATATAAAATTCGTATCAATAAAATCAAAATGAAAGGTGTATGATGAAGTAATACATAATGCAAGAGGGAAAAGAGTCTTTATCTATTTCAGAAAAGATCGTTTAAATTTCAGTAGATGCGGCAAACTTTCTGCAGTGTGTAATACTAAAAATCAATTCCGTCTTTTAACCAATTATTATTATTAATACCTTCAATTGTAGCGGACTACTAATTATTGCTAGTACAAGTTTACCAAGGATCTCATTTTAACTAAAAGACTGAACCGCAGGAATATATCGCGGTACGTTAATGAAGGCGGAAGAAGGAAGATATCCAAGCTATTCAGGAAGCGAAGCACTCAAGAAAGTTAAGTTTACAATCAGGTACGTTGAGAGGAAAGGTAAACCTACCTTCGTCCTACAAGTTAAAACCACCGGGCATGGCTAATGGCTCCGAGCATCAAATGACACGCGACAAAATAAAATGTCTTTTATAAGGAGGTTCTTATTTCAGAAGACATCACGCACATGGTGTTCTGAAGAAATTTTTTTTAGGGACGTTCCCTGTAATGGAAACCGCAAAATGGAATGGTCCGATTACTATGAGAGTTAAATAACAATTACTTCGCATGAATTTACTCCACTTTCTAATATCAATAATCACTTTTATACTATTTACAAGAAACTTTCCTTTAAATTTGCACCATATAAGGTGTTTCATAGGCGTAGATCGAATAATATTATAAAGATAATGAAGAATTTTACCGTACGGTACAATGATATCCGTTATTTTATCAAATTCAGTTGGAATTGCATTTTTTGCGCAACTTATGATAAAATTCGATGAAAAGTGAGGAAATTAACAAAAATATAATGTATTATATATGAACAATGTGCTCCGATTCTCTATCAGATTTGAAAAATTACGATCACTAATGACTAAAGAGACTGGTAATGCGTTCAGCAATATTATACAGGGATAAATCATACCGCCCTGGCCTATAATTCCGAAACATTTTATATTGGAATATTTGAAAGATAAAAATAATTTATAGGGGAGAAATGAAACAAACATATTAGAATAACGTAGAAACAGATATTTATCACTCGTGTAGAAGCTCCTTACATAGAAGTAACTGTCGTTTTTTTTTTTTTTTTTTTTTAGAGAAAAAAAGAGCTAACGTTTGAACGAACGTTTGAACTTGAGTTCGTCGAAGAAACGCAAAAGAAAAAGAAACAGACGAGTGGAACGTGCATAACGTTGAAAACGACACACTTTGGCAACTTTTCATTCGGTTCCTCTGGTAGATCATTAAATGGGTAAGGAAGAAGTTTCCCCTCTATTGGTGAATGGTGCAAGGTAAAATCGTTGGAAAGTGATGGAACATCCCATCGGGGTTTCGAGACGACTTCTTGACCTTGCAACTCCTCGTCTTCGTCACCATGCTCGTTTCCGCTGATGTGAAATTACCGTGCAAACGCAATTGAAAACGCTCGCGTAAATATGATTCGAGGACCAGGGAATTGGCTAAAGAAACCAGAGGAGCTTCGGAGGTGAAACGGCGGACGAGGATCAACGAAATCCTATAGCGAACTGAAATTCAACGATTTCGAAACATTTGCGTCAATTTCATTTTTTCAATAAGAATAGACATCTCTGAATTTTTGAAAAATCAACGTCCATCGCAGAGTGTTTATCACTCCCTTAAGAAGTAATCTCGAAACATTAAAGAGCTAAGAGAAAAACGATTAAATTCCAGAGAATGATCAACGTCATCTAGACACTTGGCGTTATAAAACAATGAAAAACATAAGGCAGAGAAATCGATTACTATTCACAGAGCGATTATAATTACATAAGACCAATTTTGAATTAAAATTTGCGTATAGATTTATAAATTCACCCTGAGACGTTTCGATCGCTATGTTACGAGGCTCGAATTAACGAATTAAATACATCGCATGGTACGAACGTGATGTTACGCAGCTACATCAACCAACAATTTAATCTTCAATTGCATGGAAAATGATATAATATGATACTTGGAAAGTAAGATAATAACTCGACGAGTTGTGCGCTGTTTAATCGTCCAACGGAGTTCAGTAGTTGCTCGTCATGATAGTCAGACTACTCGAGTTCCCAACAATTGAAACGGTATTAATAACAACTTCTGAACTGATTAATGACGAACCTTCTATTCAAACTTCGCACTGTCGTCTCTTGTCTTTCAAAAAATTCTACGGTTCCTTTGTTTTTCGATATTGAAATACCAAAATTCGATAAAAAGAATACACAATTTTGTCTATTTTTTGTTATGACAAATTTTTATCAAATAACTATCCTAGATACAACTGTATCAACGTTCGAATTATTTCGATTAATTTTAAAGAGACAGGCTGAAAGAGTCTCCTAAGAGATGAGGTAGTAAGACGCAGAGTATGTGAGAATAGATTCAAGTAGTGACTTACCGTAATGGTCGGGCCGTATCAGGCGAAGATTGACGGAGAATCGCCACGATTACTTGCTCGGCCGGTCGATCGCGTTGCCGCTCGTTATGAAACGGGTCACACCGCCTCTTCGTTTCACAGTTTAAAGCACGATGACCCCACTTTTCTCTGTGGTGTTCGTCAGAAAGTCGAGATGTCACGTGCAACACCGAGGCACGAGTCGACAACTCTGGCGGCCCCCACGTGACGTGTCATGTGCGTACCCGCATGAAACAGGAACAGGTGCCATTGTCGACAGCAACGTCCAATTAAAAATGAATGAAACAGTAGAATCGAATCAGTTCTAGGAGCCGACTGAAACGGAGAACCTCGTGTGTCTCGATTCACCCATCGAGAATAACTGCAACTTGATAAAATCTTCTATCGAGAAATAGAGAATAAACAAAACGAAGAACTATGCTAAGATTCGTTGTCGACGAATCTCCAAATCAATTCACTTAGCTTTCAAGTCTTTTTAAATACGAAATGTGGATCTACGTTAGAGCTTGTACATCAGATAAGAAATTTCGGAATTAAACTTGAAGCGAAACTCGCAACGAGTTTTCCGCTTAAGAGGGTAGAGAAATAGGACTTCGTAAAAATTGACAACCTAGCGAAGAATATACTTTATATTTCCAATTAGTTACCGGAAAATCTTGTTTCAAAAAATGAAGATAGATTTATTTCCTCAGAAGAATAAATTTACATATATGTACAGTACAAATATTATGCAATCACTCATCTAGAAAGATTAGGATAACCTAACGAACATAACCCCAACGAATTATCCAAAACTTTGACACAAAACACTATACTAGTACCAAAATGAGTAGCGTATCGCTAACGGAGAAAAATCACTGCGAGTCAAAAGTCGACGACGAGAAAAAAGTCTGCTTGTAATTAGTAGGTTTTGTAAAAACGTTAAGAGACGAATCGATGATAGTGCTTGAATCTTTCTTGTCTTGAACAGATGGAATTAGTCGAATAGTCGAAGGACCCCGGTTGAAAATTGAGTAACGGAAAGAGAATTTTGTCCATCGTGTTTGGAAACTGATGGTAAGACACTCTATCTAATTCTCTATCAAATGATAAAAGTACATACGGTTAATGTAAGTTTTCCGAATAGGGAGGGACTCTAACACGCGCAACGTCGAAACTGCATCCAAGAGAAGCTCGTGATAAGGGGTTGTTGACTGTGCGGATGCGGACGTTAGACTGAAGCGCTGGTAGAATCACTTGGAGGATCGTGTTGGACGGTCATTGGCGATCGGGAGTGGCTCTGACTTGATTTCGAGGGACGCATGCGCGCCCCCTTTTTCAACCAAAAGACCCCACTAACAGCTCAGGCGTTTTCCACCTTCCTTCGTCTCCCTCCTGAAGCCACCAACACTATTCAGAAGCACCCTCCGACTCCGACTAAAGGGTAGGGTGGATAGGTGATACGGTGACGAGACACCTATATGTTCGGTATATCGGCTCCATCCAAAGGGAAGAAGGAAGGGAAACTTTGAGAGGTAAAGGAAAGGGTGCGCGCGCGAGAGTTTCGATCCCTCCTCTTCGTACTTCTCTCGTAACGTCGTCGGAAGAATGGTCGAGAGGGTCTACTTCCTTGGTTAGAACTCGTCGAGAAATTCGCTCGAGAAACATACGATACGTCTTTTCCGTGCGGCCCATGTGATCGTTCACGATTATTAGCCATCGTTCGCTGCAGTTCGTTTTTTCCTCACGTCGAACGATCGCTATGTCCTTAGGGTATATCCTTAGGATATCGCGTTCCAATGAAAATTCGTACAATAAACCAATTGTTTTTGTTTATTTAGGATGGTAAACGAGCATAAGTTTGTTCAATATACATGAAAAATATAGACAAAATATAACGAAACAGACTATAACGAAACAGACTATAACTAAATTTAGAACTGTAGACCGAAAACTGAAAAATGGAAAAAAAACTAAGACTAAATAAAAGTACATTGATATAAAGCAATAGTTATAAAGTTGAATTACAGGACTATGCAATAATTATATCAACTTTATCAATTATATAGAAGACTCGCTTTATTTTTTATATAAAAATCGCAGTGTAAAAGTTGGTAATTACTAGTTTCACTTGCCCTTTTAATTCAAGGTATTAATACTTCATCGCAGAGGAAATCTAACAGTAACGAAACATTTCGTAGGGAACCGAGAACAATTCGAGTATAACATAATGTTCAAATACACGTACAGACGAAGAAGGATGAAGAAAAAGAGTAAGCAAAAGAAAGAAGGAAGGAGAGCAATAATTGGTTCTAGTACTTCCCTCCAGGTTCTATTTACTATTTATTCCTGTAAATCTTTGATTGCGCCGGATGGGGATAGGTGGATAGACGATATCGGTTCTAGAGAGGGGGTTGGAAAGAAGAAGTGAGGTGCGCGCGCGTTTTCGAGCCTCCCTCCCTTTCTACGATCGTACATCGACGAAGAGAAAGATAAAAGGATTCGTTGCACCCTCTTCCTCTTTCTAGATTACTGGCAAGAGGACGAGGTGGAAGTGAATTTTCACAACGGAAGAAATTTTCTTGCGAGGAATAAGAAGGGAGTGTACCCTCTGACACAAAGTGTCCTCGTAAAACTTGTTTAGAATGGATTAGTAGTGCTGAGTATTCACTGGACTCGTTTATCTCATAAAATATATGTGCGGTGGAGAAATGCGAATGGTAACCGATATGCGTTAGACTCGACGCGAATAGACAGACTTACTTTTAAACGCAAACATCGACAAATAAAATTATTTAATTAAAGCGTAAATAGATTAATAATTTTACTAAACTAATAATTCAACTCGATCTAGACGACGAAACTATATGTTTAAATATAAAAAAAGATGCACTGTAAAAAGGTAAGAATATGTTATGAAAAACATAAAAGAATTTCATTTCGGGTCATCGATAATATGTAAAAGAATCTAACAGGCGCTATAGCTAGATTTCAAGGTTCGAATGTACCACGATTTTCTCATCCTTCCACAGAATTTCTAGCAAGACGAACTTAATCTTGTCTCCTATCACGAATAATAAGCGAAAAGTGACACATGACACGGCGGATCGTGATTATCGAGTAACACTCTATTTTCGGGGAATAATAACAACGTAGGCCAAGATTACGATCGTGTGTCGTATGATCGAATATCCAACGAATGAGTGCTTTTAATGGACGTGTATACCTACTTGTCACGTGATATATACGAGAAAATAGTAGGGTTCATCTAGTAGGACAAACGCGTATTTATACCTTGCCTAAGGCGCTATTCACGAAGAGTGACACTACATTTAATCGCAGCTAGTTAATCACATGATGAAAAAAGATCGTGCAAGAACAAGTGAATAAACGTGGATTCTACTTCCAACATTTAGTTAATTATCACGATTAAAAAGTGTCAACAGCTGTAGTAACAAATCGTTAAAATAATTTCCTTTCATCTTCTTCCAGATAATCCAATCCGATAGGTCGTTAAATCATTTGGCTCTTTTCGAAAACCAGAGCCGCGCAAAGAGTACGTTAGATAGCGAGAAGACAGCCAGCAGCCAAATTATATATCATAACGTTGATAATCCGATTGTCGGATCAAAATCATGTATCATCCCCGTATCATTTGAATACCGAATGAACGGACATATCACGTAGCGTCCTGTCGCATGGTTTAGGCACTTTATGTAGGAAGAGGTCCAATGTACAAATTCTCACACAGTTACGTGTCCAGGTATACAGGCGCCCGTCTCTCTACCACGGAAGCGTGATTTGTCAGCCAATGAAAGGGGGTGAGGGCTAGTTAGAGCCGTATTCATTACAAATTACAGACCGTGGACTGGTTTTATGATACCGCAGGAACGCCAGGCATACGCGGCCAAAGCCGTGTGCTTGTTTTGCGGTATGCCCCCTTTTAATCCGCCACAAACGTTCATTTTCTGGTCAATTATTGCTAATTTTCGTTAGAACCAAGAATTTGCAACCCGTCTGTCGGCTGCCGGATGGTCCGGCCGCATGAAATCTAAGCGTTCTCCGGTTCATCGTTGCAAAGGGGCTGATTTGCGTTTCTATTTCCGCGTTTTCGAATCCATTCATCAGCGACCCTGCTGTTTTTGGCAGCCCACAGAGACCGTCCAAGTAAAGCGAACCGATGGAACTATAAATGAGATTATAATTGACAATAAGCGAATTGTCTTCTCCATAACATGACAGTTCTTGGATTATTTGGAAATCTATAGTCATTTTCACTGTATAGTTCATTAATTCAAATTACTAATGTTCAAGGTTTTGCTCGTTAGCGTTTTTAACTATAGGTATTATTATATTTTTTCTCTATAACATGGCTTTCATATCAAAGATTTTAAATATACAGAATAATATTATTGCATATATCTAATATAATGCTAGTATATCGTACAGTTCATTTTACTAATATAATATTCGTATTTATGATATCGATATTGATATGATATGATATTTATATTTAATTGGAGATCAAACCTTTATTCTACATATGTTCTATATTTTATATGTATGAAAATATTTGGATCTCCGATCAAACCGTTAGTTCGAACGTACAGTTAAAAAACCAAATGGCAAATCGATCCGTTAAAAGGAACACAAAAAATGATCTGACTGTATTCTCCATAAAGTTTGGTATTCCATGAAAATAAACTCGTCGAAAGTTGGAACGATCGCGGAATCGAAAAGAAAAAAAAATGGGAGAAACAAACGAAAGCGTACGTGGGACGAAATCGAAAAGTGGATTATGCTTGACGCGACTTAAACGTATATCGCTTATATTTGCACGTGAGACAGTAAAACGTGTCAATCTCGTATCCGGGGTAACAATCTCGCTCGTGTCAAACAGTTACACATAGTCGTAAAATGGGGATCCAATAAAATTATAGGATCGGCACGCGGAGATCACGAGATCAAACATCGTATAAAGAATCCTATCGGTTTTCCGCGCAACGTCCGTGAAAACCTACTCAAGAATTTAATATATTGTATTTTTACGATGAGCTACGGTTCGAAATAAAAATTGAAAACTACCACCAAAAACTGTGCTCAATGTTTGTCGATAAATTGCAATCGATCCCTATCAATTTAAAAACAAAATGTCGTTAATGCGAGATTGACAGGCTGCAAAAGGAAAGTACACGGCAGATAGTAGGCAATACGAGCTCTGCTCGTGATCAAAGTATAAAAAAGAAGCTCCTAAAATGTCGTAGACCGAGTTTTCTTGATTAAGGGAAGCGACACCAAGGTTTCTCGATTTTAGTTAGAAGTCGTTGTTAAGAATCGAAGAAACAACAAATTAAAGACATTCTATTTTTAAATTGTAATTTACTATCCATATATCGCGTGAAGAGTACGTAGAATCGCATCATATGCTACGATACTTTATCTCCTCGAAAGTATTGGAACACGTTGCTTCTATAAACGATCGTTCGTTGTATACACAGATCTAATTGTAATCGAAAAGAGTTTACATATTAGCGTACAGAGTGCTATGTGACAATAGTTAACGATCGATTACCCTGCTTAAACGTGTGAATTAATTCGTTAATATCGCAACGAAACGTTCATAACCGGAGTTGACATTGTCTTTGCAAATAAAATACCCTCCTACGACAGCAGCAACCCTGTCTGGTCTATCGACACTACACACAGACACTACAACACGCCTGTCGCATTAAACAGGGACAAAGCGTCAAGTCAAGTGCCGCTAAGTCACGTCGAAATTATGCATCATGGCAGTTTGGACAATTTTCCAGCCGTTTAAACCGCAATATCTTCCCGGTTATCAACGTCCACCCCTTCTTCCTTTCGGCACAGACGTGGAGCAGTCGGGCTTGAAAATCTTCTACGCGATCGCCACCCTCTCACGAGCATATATGAAACATCGTGGAGGCACGTGTACCAACGTCGATTCCAGTTTTTTTCATCGTCGTTGCGCACAACAGATTTGGAAATTATGCAAATCTTATGACAGAGTCTGCAAGCATCGATCGACCCATCGAGAAATATTCATTCGCGCTACATATTTCATTTAAATTTACCGTTTTACTGGCATACTGTCTTTCATTGATCCACGGCTTTCGAGACTTCTATTCTTATTCGACAATGCCATACTCGTAAAAATTCTTTTTTTGAGGAATGCTATTCCTACCTTCACTCTTATAATTTATCCTGCTGAGAATTAAAATCTTTTTAAACCGCCACTATTCATACTTGCGCCGGTCTAATGTTTTATTTTTTAATGACAGCCAATCCCAAAACAATTTCTTTTCTAACTCCGATCTTTCAATAGAAACTAATAAAATAAATTTCGTCCAATGGTTTGCGTATCTTTTGATTATATCCTAGTATCCTTATTATTTTCGTGATAAATTACTATTAAGTTTTGCGATATTCAATTACAGCACTATAATTACGAGTCGTGCACATCGCTCTTTAATAAATAATTAATACAACAATATAACGATACTCTGAAATTACGTATTTCGATGAATAAATAGTTGATAAATATTGTTTACTGTAAATTTGGCTAGTTACAAAAACGATTTAATTTATAACATTATGTATAGCAAGTAATAATTAAGAAACAAACTCGGTGAGGCTAAACTTGTTTTAAAACTCCTACGACTAAAATGCGATATGTATATGCGTATTTTGGAATAAGTACACAACACTTATGAGAATATTTAAGAATATTTATTGCGATTAAAGATGTTACTTAACCATCGTTGTAGCATTCGTTACCTCAAACCTAATGAATTTACAATTTCTATAGATAAATGGAATACACGTTCATGATTCTCAATCATAAGGAACTTGATTTTTGAGCAATGAAAATTATCGTCTGCCTTCACTGACAAAGTAAATGACATGTAATTATTCGTTGATGTTTTTAAGCGTTACGATGTTACCTATATTAATCGTGGTTCGATATTTTCGCATCGCGCGATTAATAACTCTATGATTTGCAACGATCAATGTCAAAATTACCAACTGTAAATTTAAAATAATGATACAGTCTCGAAAAAAAACGACGCGGAGAAGAAGTGTGAAACGAGTATACCGTAAAAGTTGCACAGTAAATTAAACTACAAAAATAGTAGCTGCACGCGCCTGTCTAATGGCTCGACAAACAATGCTTTACCGTGCAGTTCGTTGCACAACGTTATCCGTGTGTGCAACTTCCAAAGTTCTTTGGTAACTCACATAGAACGGTTCATTTTTGGTATAACGGTTATGATATTAATTCAGCATTAATTTGAATTGTGGTATTAATTTAACATTCGTACACGATAAAATCCAAAAATTAAGTAACGTGAAATTCATTTCGCGTAGCTCGATGAAAGACCCTAGTAGTAAGAATATACTTAGGTATATTATTCGAATAATATTTTGACTATTCAAGACAATGCTCGTTACTGATAAACTCCAATGTCACGAAATGCCTTCCTTTTCCCTTTTTATGATTCTATATCGATTTGCACATATACGAACACACCGACACACACACGTGCGCGCGCGCAAAAGAAGCACGTACATCAGTGAAACACGACCATACTCGTTAGCATAACGATACAACTCCAACTCGGATGAACGAGCACGTGTATTCGACCCTCATAAGCCATAAGCCAATGCATATTTATATATTTCGAAGTTGCACGGTATGTAGAATACACGTTATTAAGTAATAATCCTGTTAAATGTAACGTTAAACAGCATTCACATCCGTCCTGACAAAATTGTACGCTGAAAGCTGCGTTCTTACTCGATGGAAACGAATCGCCGATAGATATCACGCCCGACGCGATGACCGAGAACACACAGTTCGTTTAATTTAACACGTAGCTAGCATTTAATTATGTTATTTACGACTGTTGTAGGGTTATTTACAAACAAGCAGAGTTTAACTTCATTTATGCGGCGTATTTCTATCCGTAAGATCGGAAACATTCTGATAAACTTTGGTACAAACGTCTGTCTAATGCAAAAAGAAAAAAAATAATGGACTTGGGAACCTATACAGACCTCTACATCTGCGATGTCGTACGATGTACCTTAACTCGTGAAAAACTACGAAGCATTGTACCTAACGATTTTTATTCAGTGCGAAAGTGTATTCTAAAAAAGAATGTTCTTTGTGAAACAGTGATGAAAATACTGCCTCTGGATGGTGAGTAATATATAAATAAATTACAATCTCCATGATCGTTCGATAAGAAGGATCGACACGAAGATGGACGGTATTCTCAGAAAAAGGGGGACTAAAAATGGTTGACGTTATCGCAAAGCAATCTTCCTATATCGAACCTTGTCTTGTCGGTACAATGCATTCTGATTTAACGAACAGCCGGACTTCGACGAGCAAGATGTTACCGGCGATAATGCAGATGTTCCAGCAATACCACAAACACATTTCGATAGCGTGCCTTGAAGGAAGGGTGAACGAGGAAATATAAAAAAAAATATCACAGCAATGTTCCTTACAACTAATAGAAAGAACGCGAATATTTATGTAAATATACAGGGTGATTGGTAACTGGTGGTACAAGCGGAAAGGGGGTGATTCTACGCGAAAAAAGAAGTCGAAAATATAGAATAAAAATTTTTCGTTTGAGGCTTCATTTTCGAGAAAATTGACTTTGAATTTTCGCTCGGTACACGTGCGGTACGTTATAACGGATCTCACTGTAGATTTAAAAAAAAATAAAAAAGAAATTACAAAAAAAATTTTTATTCTATATTTTCGACTTCTTTTTTCGCGTAGAATCACCCCCTTTCCGCTTGTACCACCAGTTACCAACCACCCTGCATAGTTCTATGTCTGCATATATTTGCTACCAGCGTCAAAATACAACTAAAATATTAATTATCTACTCAAAAAATTAAGAAATCGTGCAGCTTCCTATCTTGAGATGACCAGAATAACTGTGTTATAATTATTCAAAAAGTGATACGTCTTTGAACTATTACATATGTATATTAATCATAAATTATATGCATAAATTGTGCGCCGTACTTATCATCACAGAGACATTTTGTTCCGTTTCAAGAGATGAAAGAAAAGGAAACTAGTGTTTCTCCCCTTCCTTTGGCACGTGGATGCACGAAGGAAGGGAGAAAGAAAAACGAATTGAGAAAACGAGCCTCTGAAAAGGTTGCTGAGATCTGACGAGGCAGATAAGGCAGTCTCGTTGGGACGCTTTGTGGTTTTTAACCATACACTGCTATGATTGGAGATTCCCCACAAATCGTGGCTCAAGCTAGTTCAATATTCGATGATATGAGAAAATGAGAGCGTTATTCGCGTACCAATTGAGATCAAAGGACCGCAAAATGATCATTCTTTAACTACACTGTCACCAATTTTTAAACGTATACCCTTCATTTGTATAATATTAGAACATTCAGGAAAGAAAAATAATTAGAGGATTATTCAAACTTTCAGAAATTGTTATCCCGTTTGAGTTTTATAATAAATAAACCATATGTCGAACGATATAATAAAAATTTAATGGATTAAAACAATACAATTTTTCTCGTCGATTATTATTATTATTATTATTATTATTTTAAGCAATTTTAGTATTGAATAAGAATGCTTCTTATTATATTTATTGTTACATATTTAATCTCATTTGCGCACTAGATGTGCAAAGATTCGAATTTTCTGTCTGATTCGTCGCATATTTTTTCGGTGAACGTTAAACGACGTGATTGTGGAACATGTTCAATTTTTGTTATGTCAGAGGACGAGAGTAAAAAAAAAGGAAACAAAACATTCGTAGTTTTCAATCGGTAGCGAAAAGATAAAAAAATACACTTCGTCGATCTTTCTGCCCCGAAAACCATCTCTTGAGCGTAAATAGAAGGAAATACACCCTTTGATGTTTAGGAAATTGGAATATATTTTTTTTTTTACGGATTTCTTGTGTGATCGATGACACCGTGCAACGCGAACAGCGGACCAATTATTCTTTAAGCTACTTATGATCATTAGCGATTCTTTCAATCCTATCCTTGATAGTTCTCGTTTCTTGCAATCCACCACTGAAACATTTTCTGTTATTTCATTTAAGGATTGTTTTACAATCTCTTTCCCTCTATGCCCTTAAAATATTGTAGAAAAAATGCAACAATTTTTACAGGTACATTGGAGCGTTTATCAAGATTATTCCCTATAATTACTGCTACTCCGATCTCTGAAACTTTTTTTCAACCAAACAACCAAAAAATTATTTCATAAAAATCGAACCTTTGATATACTATAAAATATTATAAAAGCAACGAGTTCTTTGCAAAAGGGATAGAAGAGTGTCCCTGCTGTTTTCTAAGATACTCGACCATTCGATATCGAATTAGAATCCGTGACAAGGAAACCCTTGAAGTATATAATATCAATAGCTCAAACAAAAGGAACACGTCATTATTTTTCCTGGCATGGCGTACGCCTGCTCGAAGCACATATTGAGTGCTCGAATTTCCGTGACCTCCCTAACGAATATGTCCACTATCGCCTACGAGTAACTCGCCACTTATCGCGTCCTATTTATCATCACTGGCATATTTCAGGCATAGGCCAGGTAATATTTAGTAGATGCGGTTGCGTACGTGGCCTGTATTTGCATTGCACTTGAGTCGGGCCACGCTTTTGCTCGCGTAATGACCACGTCGAATCGTTGCAGATGGATTTATGTCCAATTATTTCTTCCTTACTCATACCGAAGACAGTTCGTGATGTAGCTGTAAATTGACAACCGGTTATCTGATTTTACGGCGAGAATGGTTGGATAATATGTCGCGAATATTCAGAAAAGCGCCTATGTTATAACGCGGAATAAAAAAAGATAGTGCCGTCTACATTTTAAATGGTAGAATCTTGAGAATTTCATTCTACATATGTATACGTATACCCAGAACTTCGTTAGTAGCAATTTTGACCGCATATCATTTTCCTAATGTTGTGTATGTTTCACGAAATATATTCATTAGTTTCATAATTAATTAATTAGTTTTTAGAAGACGTCGAATGTACACAATGGAAACGTAAAGAATGAATAATCAGTCGTACCATACATAATTCTCAAAGGCTGAAATAATTAAAATGTTTTGTTTAACATTCCATACATAATGAAGTAATATTGAATTGCAAAGAAATAATAATTTTATATGATTACAAAGAGAAAATATTCGAATGAAATATACAAATAAAATGTTTTTTCTCTTAACACACGTCTGTTTTACTATACTTCATGTAAATTAGAATTCACGCATGATCGAATAATTATTTGATAAGTATAGATATAACTAGGAAATTTTGTACGCAGAATATCTTAAAAAAGATATAAAAAAACAGATAAAATTAAAAAACTTTGTAATTTATAACTGCGATGGATTGAGAAAACGTTTATTACGAAAGTGAGCAATTTGTAAGTTTCGAACATAAAATGGAGGAAAGCTAAATTAGACTTTTTATTTGAATGTGAGAGTACACCGGATATCGAGCTATCGGGAAGTTAATGAGAGGTTTTTTTCACTCGGCTAATTGAATTGGCTTTCATGACATTCCTACGGTGCGGCAGGAATACTTGGCTTCGTAACTTGCTTAAACGGACGACGCAACTAACTTTAGTTGTGATGACATATACAGAGACGTTTCAATTAAGTCTTCACTTTCATTTACCCCCTGACGATTTGGCGCGTCACCCAAAGATATTAGTTCATCGAAACCCTTAAAATATCCCATTTCAGACCCGCTGTGTACACTTGGAATGTACAATAAAACGAGAATTGATGGGTTCTTCATTTATAAACACAATAAATACAAAAAAGTGTATACTTTTTAATATAAATACAAAAAGGGGTATAAATACAAAAAAAAAAATTTCCAGAAAGGTATTATCGACTTCGAAATGCGCTGAAAAATGAAAAATAATTTTCTTTGTATTCATACAAATGAGGTGCGCGAAAAAATATGACATAGTTTCCATTTCGTCTATATTTCACTTACATACATATGCAAAAACGGTTAACATTACTTATTGACCTACTAAACAGCATATTCAATATACTGCAACCTTCTCGAAAACGGTAGTAAATGCCGTAAAATGCTTCCAATACAATACTTTAGCGCCATCCTATAAAATTTCAACTCATTTATATTCATATTATTCAAATTTCCACAAGTTTATATTTAATTGTATTAAATCGAAATATATTATAGCACAAAGTTACATAGAAGATTTTTTAGTCTTGGCCAAAGTGAAAAACGTTATTTGTATCCGTACTGATAAGAATTACGCTTAATGTATATATTAATAATGTACAAGCTAATAGAATTATGTGTATACCAAACTTGTCCCTTGCCTCGCCTTTGAAAAGATTGCAGTATATTAAATATGCTATTTAGTAAGTAAATGAGTGATGTTAAGCGTTATTGCACATATGTGTAAATAAAATGTAAATAAATATCATTCATGCTTTTCAGCGCATCTCATTTGTATAAATACAAAGAAAGTTATTTTTCACTTTTCAGTGCATTTTGAAGTCGCTAATACTTTTTTGGATAAAATTGTTATTTCACATTTTTTATTGTAACGATCAATATCACGAATCCAACATAAAATAGTTTTCACTGACATTAAAATGACGGTAATTTAATTCTATGGATTTATTGTATGTTTCAATTCTTAATTCTTATTAACGAACAAACAACTGTATAGGCTGCCCAGCTCTGCATGCGAATAACGATTAAACCAGCTGCACTTCGCCATCGATATTAGACTTTGAACCGTGATGGAGAAGTATATTTCTATAACTTAATAGTTTCGCTTCGTAAGTAACATTCGTTCCAATGTTTCCTGCGACGTAAATACGAGTTGAAGCTTATATTGAGAAGCGCAACCGTCGAACAATTTGCTCATGCGGAGCAAGTTATTATAATAGCGCTCGCCCAGGCTGCTGTAGATGAAAAAGGAATTAATAATGAACGTTCAAAAAATCCAATCATGATTTATGGCGATGAAACAATATACGATGACCCAGTAGATTTATATAAAGACTAACAGTAAGAGATAGTTGCAATGCCGGAAGTGTGTTCTTTAATAGCATTCGAAGTCTTAATATTCAATGGAAAAATCTACTTAAATCAGTTTCTGCAATAATTGAAAAAGATATTAAAAACGGGACTATGGAAGTACGGAAGAAATGTTGTTTTTCATTATCGGAAGAGCTGCGCAGTGGCAAATCGTCCATTTTAAAATTGTTTGTCGGACCTGTTAAACGCTGATATAATCCTGCAGTCAACGCGATAATAAAATCGTCTATTATCGACGTAGCTTCTTTAACTAGCATTATGACCCGTCAAATATTCGAAAAAACTGCATTCTGTTTTCTCCTTACCCATTGCGAAAGCCACTGCTATGACCTATATACCTGACTATTGATGGTATCAATAATCAGCGATATAAATAATATCTTATATAAATTTGCAAATAATTCATTCAAGACTACAGGAATTCGAGACCAATGAAAAACTGTTTGATGGCATAAATGTACTTTTCCTTGGTGACGTCATGCAACTATCCTCAATGGAAGAGCATTGATGTTTTATACAACTACAGCGGTGTCCAGCAAAGATTAATTATAGCACCAATTTTCATTCTGCGAATTCACCATTAATATAATGTGCAGAAAGATGATTACCTTAAACTTGGCAATATATAAATTACACGCAACTATATTAAATAGGGTTGTAATTGATCTTAGCGAAAAAAATTTGCAAAGAGCCAAAACTGCGTCGCCGTTGGTCGTGTGTAAGGTTTAGACGGCCTAGTCATATCTGATTTAGCACCGAACATAAATTCTCAATAAACCGCATGACGAAAGTGCACTTGCAAATATGCAAAAGTTACGACGACTTCTTTCACAAAGAAACTGTTGCGGTCTACTTCTTACAACCAATATGTAATGAAACGACCCACGTTTATTTAAAGCGATATGACACGGGTCAAGTCAGGTTTGAACGACCAGCCTATGTACAGAAGCACACGATGTACGCTTCCGGAGGCAATTTTGTAAAGAAATTTCAATTTCACGTCGCTTCCAGCGGCGAGTTTGTGGATAAACGACCAGACACAACGCAATGTAATCGGTGAAAAAATTTTTCAATCGAAACTGATCGGTGGGGTATCCCTACAAGATGCAGGAGGTTTCATCCCGAAAACTCATTCCAATTGTGAGTAATCGATAAACATACACAAAAATTGTATACATTTTTGTAAAAAAGTAGTTTACAAAAAATAAATGCAAAAAATATTGTAATTGGACGAACGGAAGAACGTGCCCGACGAGATGCAAACAGAATCACCTTTATTGGTCAAGGAGAATTCGAAGAAATATATAAAAAAAAATATACGCATAGAATTGAGATACCTTCTGTCTTTTCCCAAGTCTGTATAAAAGAGGGGGGAGGGGGTTTCTCATTGAGAAATCATCGATTCTCATTATGAATTGAATACGGCCGATCGAAGCGTTTACGCTACAAAGCGTTATTATACGTAAAAAAAGTAACAAAATGTATAAATATATAAAATATAATACGAAGCGTTAAAACGTCCATAAACCACATATTAGTGATTATAAGAAGTTCAATGTTCAGAAATAACAAGAGTTAAATTGATTACTTTAACAAATTTTTAACGAGACTCTTATCCGAGTGAATTTTTGAAATGTTTACGTGTTGCATAATAACCTACTTTACCACGAAAAACACAACTGTTATGAAAACTCAAACGTTATTGATTAAGTGCCGTTAGTATAAATGTGGAACACGTAACGATCAATCTACAATTTCAGTAAAGGTAATTAAAGCAATTGGAAGCTACCATCGTAGTATTGATTAACAGTAAGCGTTGTCAAACACCCTATGTAATTCAATAAGAGGATAATTCAATAAATATCCCGTTCGAAATAAGCTTTAAAAAATCGTCTTCGATATCCCATATTTTACAATTATCTTAAATAATATTAACCTGTATACATATATATATATATATATATATATATATATATATATATATATATATATACATATATATACATATGTAAATATCTATACAGAAATGGCGATCAATTATGATTAATAATCCGATTTATAGTACACAAAGACAAGAAACCGCTCGTTAGGAAGATCAAATTAATCGTTAGAGATTCATTCTCGAATATCTAGAAATCGTAACTAATACCATCGTGCTTAATGCAATAATACGTTTCGGAATATCGCTCTATACTCATACCAAAAGAGAATAAACCGAATTGCTGTAGTTTATAAAGAAAAATTTGAAATTTCCATTTTTAGTTTTAAAAACTACTGCTGTTTGGTACAAGTATGAGTTATTAACATATTTATTATCATCCCAAAATTACTAATTACTAATTATGTGCATGGCAAAATTTCTCAGCTAATTATATCTCGTCATTTCATCGTCGATGCAATCAGCATCTTGTTATTACATAATCACACTACTAGCGACCAATTTATTAGTAGTTATTCAATAGTTGTTTCTATTAAACTTGAACACGAATGAAATCCGGTTACTGTGGGTTAACGCAAGATAAACGAATTGTTTCCGAAAAGATAAAAACAAGAATAAAACACTAATTATAGGAGAAGCAAATAGAAGGAAGAAAAGGAAAAAATTAAACAAATTCGATCGCGTCCCGCATTGTCCAGATCAATTGAGAAGCCATGGGTGGTCAGCTTATTGCTTTGCTACCGTGAATTTGTGAAATGAAGAGTGACGCATGGGTGACGATGTCCTGCAGAGAAATTAGGAGTTTGTCGCAAGTCGCTAAGCGGAATTTATCGTTTCTGTGGGATCAACCGATTCCGTGGGACCCTCGCCGACTGTGAAAGGATTCTTCAATTTATGCAAGGGGTGTGTAGAACGAGCAGCTGACGACTGAAACGTTGCGAGACCGTTTTTTCTCGATCGATAAAATTGTAAGTCAGATGATGACTATTTGATAGATGCGGGAATAGGGGACGGCAAACGGATCGGAAATTTATTTTTCGACTGGTTTGGCAAATCGTATCGCTATATTCGACATTTGCGACGATTTTCTGTCATTCTTTACGAGATTGAATTAAAATTATCCAAATGATAACATTCTTTACCAATGAAAGATGATACTCACTATATGAGAATTACCGTGAGACGTGTAATAATTGATTGCCAAAGCGAGGAGAAACTCCCCCCCCCCCCCCAAAAGTAATTAAAATGTAATCGATATGAATACGATTCTAAGCATATATGTATATCGAAACAAAAAGCAATGTAAAAAAAAGTAGCTAAATATTAGCTTTTACATACATACATATGAACTTTTTAAAGATAGTACTAACATTACTCATAATTTTGCTATTTAATCCATACACGAGCCAGGAAGATTAATCTACACAACATATGGTGCTTTTTCATCCTTATCCGTCCCCTGACGTAAGGTAAACAGAAGCAGATGTTGTTATCGAATATGGTGAAAACCGATCAAGTCAAAAGTAAAAATGTATCTTTCGAATTTTTGTATTGCAAGAGTATATATTTAGTTTCTTTTCACCGATTGAATAGAAAGTTTATGATAGAGAAATAGAAAACTCAGGAGATGATAAGAAATTAAAGGAAATGTGGAGAAGTACGTTACTCATTAATTATGAACAAATAATTGTTTATTAACATCAAATAGATATGAAAGACTATATTACTTATACTATTCTGTACGTAAAAAGAATAGTTTGAAAAATTCCGTACGATATCATGCGTATTATCACGACAAGATAAGTTAACAATTTATAACGAAACTCGATTAATAAAACTTAGTTGAACGAATTGCAGGAGTTGGCAGACTGCAGTAAATTTTTCATTTATTTTACTTGTTATTATATTTATAAAATTCTAGAAAAATTCCCTTTATGAAAGTAAAAATGTAAAAAATGTATCATAGTCTTCTTGCAGGATAATTAATTTATTATTAATTAGTAATATAAGCATTTTAATAAAAATCAGTTTGGTTGCTTAAATATTGATAAAAGCGATTTCTACAAAAAACGAAAACTGTTTCGTAGAACACATTGCTCCATCTACTTGGTCATAAATGTATTAAACAGAGGACCAAGAAAATCGATGCGAAACACGCTTGATATTTCATAAGCAAAAGTAGCAAAAGGAAATTTAAGTTAATAAAGTATCGACCGTCCAAAATTGTTATAAATAAATATTTATCAAACAATCATAAATATAAAATAATTTAGTATATCATATATACTATATTAATAGATTATTCTCATTTATGCTGGATTTCTTAAGGTATTTATCTACATTATAACTTGATTTTCAGATATTAATATATTATTTTTAAAAATAAGAAGAAATTACATAAATTCCTTTGTATATTTCTAAATATATTTAAACATATAATTGAATTTTTGACCTCAAATGATGACCTTAAACCTCAATGATGAAAGCTACTAATTTAAGTTCGCAGCAGAAATATCGATACGAATACTTTTAAGTGCAATAAGACGTTCTCTTGTACGAATATAGATGTCTACCTGTGATTTTGAATATTTAATTAGCCTTCACTTTATCATGTACTGGTAAACGAGATCAACGTAAATACATATGTACATACATTATTTATTCTCTGTAACCGAATAGTCGATGGTATTATACATACGTGTGTGTGTAGAAAAAAATCAAAATATTATTTAGTTTAATCAAATAAATTTTTTGTTACAAATCTAATAACGTTCCGTTTGTAATACGTTTCATAATTTTATTTTATAGTTAAGAATTTATTAAATAACAACAGTCTCGTGGTAAACTGTTTCTTATTGTTTAAATATTAAATTTCTCTCCGCTGTATCCAATTTTCATAATCATCCATGCTAAAGCAATAATCGTGTTTATAATTCTATATTATTAATACTAACTGAGAATTTATAGAAGAATATTTTGGGAAAGACGTTATACCGAACATAGTGAAGATACTTTTTAACACCTCATGTAAAGAACTAACCAATATTCTAGAGAATAAGTATTAAACGAATTTTGAAAATATCGTTAATTTGTATTATGAAAAAGTGCGTTACGAAAAATCTTACACATTTTACATTTATCGTTATTCGTTCAGTACTCAGTTCGGTTTGCTGCTACTTCCATTAAAAGATATCTAAAACTAAAAGCTATTAACTATTATAAAATAAATAACAAATTATTTGATGACAGTACATTAGACAGTCGAGATAAAAAACATAGATTCATGTGTATCTATGTAATATTTAAGTTAACAAAGAAACTATCGATTTTCAAGAGTAGGTAAGCAAGGAACTATGCACAGTCTTTAGCAAAAATGCAACGATTTACCATTGTGTTAAGTACTTTTCTAGAAGACACTAAGTAGGCAGATACTTGAGGTACTTCATCTAAACTTACGCACATGAATCATTAAAGATAATACAAACATTCAGAAACTGTTTTCCACCGTCTAGTTCACTGCAAATATTTTACAAGCATCCCGCTATTCAACAGGTTTTTACGCTAATCGCAATTTAATTCGTTATAATTTCTTCTTGATTTGTGTTCTGTAATTGACGCTGCTTGCAACATTAATTTCTCTTCTGTGAAATTCGTTTAATTAATAATTACTTATTATGCGTTTGCTTGATTATATGGCAGGAATACGAGTTTGCACAAACTTTCGCAATTCTTTATATTGCACTATTGATTATCTTCTACTAATTAAGTTCTGCGAAACATCGCTGTCCCTAATTCACTGAATGTAACCTATCTTGTTTGCATAGATAACTAAAGTCTTACAGTAAAATAGCTTACATATGATAGCGCAAAAATATCAATAATGTTATGATCTGTTATTGTCGAACGATACTAAAACAAATAATAAAATAGTAATTATAACTGCAATAAAATTGTTTGAAATATAATATAAAATAATTTGATGAAAAATACGTAACAAGAGAGTTATCGCATAAAACATACGATGATAAATTAAACGAATAATTTGACACGACGTTACGTATCATATACGTTACAATGAGCGTTTGTGTTTATGCAAAATTATTCGAATATTAAAGGAAATGCAAAATTATTAAAGAAAAAGTCACCCCAACGAAACAACAGTTAGCGTGAAATCTAAACCGAGATTTTATCGCTGTAATTATGGTTGTACAATAATAAATGTAACAATATAAGCTCAGAAATTATTCTAACTACCTGTTGTATGTAGAAAAAGGTCATAATGTAAAATTGCCAAGTTTGTAAAAGTGTGGAGAAATGATAAAAACGCTGTAATATTATATTAACCGTGGAAATTAAGTTCCTATCTTTTAAAAATATAACAGCGGAATATTCTTACGCGTTAATATAACATAATAAAACATTTATCGTAGTTTGTTAAAATTTTGCATACTCATATTATATATAAGTATACTACAACTGATCCGAACGAAAGACAAACATATGTTATATCTTGTTTATCGAATGTAATGTTTCACGCTTCCTGAAACACGCGGTTTTCAAAAAAATTGCGAGACGAATGGTACAGTGTCGGTTAATACTCTATCGAGAAGAATGAAAACGCGTTAGAGAACGCACTGATGCATCAAATCGTGAAACAATTTTTCCAGATAGGCTTTTTCCTTCTTTTTTCTCGTTTGCAAATGTTGACGCGCTACTTGGTACGTGGAATTAGATAAGAAACTGTCCGATATAACGTGTCATAGTCATAGCCTAATAACTTACCATCAAGAAAATTCGCACGAATCCCTGCGTGTTATTGAGTTTCGCCGATAAATCATCCTGCTAGAAAGTTTAATCACTTTGAGGTAATAAATGCGACAAAACACTGCATAAACCGAGTGAAACAAATATTAATGATGGATAAAGAAATTTTCATAAAAAGTCTGAAACTGAAGCTGTTGGCCTTTTATTCTTTTTCCATTGTATAGTAGAATATACAGGATGTTTTATCAGTGATAGTACAATTGGGCGATTCTACCTTTATTACAAAATAATACAATTTATCGTTATCGTCACTTAATACTATACTTTTCGGTATCCATTACAATAAATATAAACGTGATGCAAATATTTAAAGTAAATTTTTGATCGAAAATAAAACTTCGTCAGAATTCTATGCTTTTCATTTACATTTTCGTACAAAATCGCCTCTCTATTTGACCATACATATTTGAATTATGGGAAAAGCTAGATATTAAATCGTATAGTCCAATCGACAGACGTTTAAAGTAATTCACTCTATATTTTACGCGTATCTTATTATCATTTATTATTAGCATTTTATTTTGCATGAATACAGTTATGGAAAATACGCAGAAGAAACAGAGGAAAATCCAGCGAAAAGAAGAATAACGGTAGGTAGAACCGCGGAACACTATTTACTTCATTCATCATGGATTCACTGTAATCCATAGCTAATTATGAAAATTTAATCGCCTAGATGATATATCCTACGAAACACAAAAGTGTGAAAGGTATATACCAACTGTGTTAATATATGCAGATATCTTTTAAATCCGATGAATTCTGGTGTCTAGAGGGATAATAACATTTATCAAATTCTACGATAATCTACGATATATTTAAAGCGTATACTTGTGTGGCAGCGAAACTATAAATTTGCATAAACATTCGCGGTCTAACTATAACCACGTTTACGTTATTATGCACAAGGTTAGGTTGGGATTATGAGGTCAAAATAATGGATAAAAAAACACGATAAAAAATCTTTTACGTAACTTTTTAACTACAGAACAATCCTCGATATCTTTACTTGAAAATGTTTTGATCGTGTAAATGTGAAATATCGTGTAACAAGGAAAACTAAAATTGTTATTTGAAGGGACTCGGCTGTTTCATATTAATTGGATAAATCTCGGTATCAATCGAACGAAGGAACGAAGGAACGAACGAACGGGCGATCGGATAAGGTTAGCAGACACAAGCGGAAGGAGTAACGGATCATTGTGAGAGGCAACGTAGTAAAGAAGAAAAAACTGAGAAAAGGAGGGGGCACCAACGTGGTTCCTGTGGCCGTGTAGCAGCGAGTAGCGAGGAGCGAGCATCAGCCGAAGACAGAGGCAGCACTCGCGTGCCCTGCTCTTCGCTCGCCAATCCTGTCTGTATCGTTTCGAACGTACAGTACCGGAGTACTGGTTAGACAACCACACCGTGGCTAAGTGCTGTGAACTTACTACCTCCGACAGGGATTTTAAGCTGGTCCTTCTTTTCTACGATCGACACGCAACTGGTTTCAAATTCCGCGTCCCTGATCATGTTCGCCTGAGTCTTCTTCGCGAACCACGGGGACTCCTGTCACTCTGCAAATCGATCTTCAATCAATGATTCGGGTAAGCGACATCGTAAAATGTTTATCGACATACAAATATTTCATGGTTAAGTGTACATACATCACTATAACAAAAATGCTCGGCATGAGAGTGATCGTTCGATACGAATGCCTTATTCGATCGATAATTGGTCGAATTTGGATTTTAATTGGTGTTACTCTACCGCGTATTTTGAACCATTTTCAACCTAATCGAGTTTTTCTATTTTTGGCAAATTTCAGTTCGAAAGAAATATGAAAGAATCGTCTGGTTAAAACATTAGGTCCTAGTCGTATAATACTAGAATATTACGTAGTTTTAATACATGTCGTTTAGATCCTACGTTTTTCCTAAATAGTGACCAATATATATTATATACATACATGTATATATGTAACTGAACAATCGAGACGTTAAATCAATTACCGTGATAGTCCTGCCCCAGAGTGTGATCTGCTTAAAATAATGCGAGTTCTCTCATGATACATATACTGGTTTCTTACTGTTGCATTATGTACAAGGCTCGATCTATCATATATACGCGGTATGTACCACGGAACGCGTTACAGAATTCATCCACATTACGTTATTTTTAATTCTTATAGGCGTATCATTCGCGATCGTAACGTTTTCATTAATTGTAATAATAATCGTGTAAATGTTATAGTATGACGAATGCGTTAAAGGAGCGCTTTGCACGCTACGTACATAACACGTATCTTGCATTCATTCGCAAACGCGTCAATTAAAATCGAGCTACAAGCTGAAACGGTTCGTAGGTTTATTCACGCCATAAAGCGTAAACTATGAAAATATTAAAACTGCAATTTTAAAGTCTTTTCATGTCGATCATCATTATTTATAAGAAACATTTTGGTCTCTGATAAGCAGCGGAATCAATCGTTAATAGATACGATTTGTTCTTTAGGATTATGATCGATAAACCAATTTTTGTTTATCGAACAGCAGATTAAAAAAAAATATTCGACATTTAACATAAATATAAATTAAATTAAATATTGTACGATGATAAATATGGAATCGAGTAATACGATCGAATTTTAGAAATATGTAATTGCTTATCACAAAGAAAGTAAATTACATTTAAAATGCGTATTTAGGTGTTCTAATAAGCAAGTGACTTTAATTAAAATATTGGAAACTCGAGTACGTGTTATTACCTCGAAAGTACATACTAAAAGGTAAAACAGAGAGATTTATCGATATATCAACCTTGTAAATATTAACATCTTTGGTACGAGCCTCGACTACATTACTCGACAGCCGCCAAATATGTCCCTACGACCGAGCCTCGACTAAAGTCAACAATACAATACGCTACGGCTACGCATCGCTCTTGCTCGCAACCGTTAAATGACACTACGCGGCGGTCGAGCGCCACGCTATATAGTAGAGGTTAGCGGTTATGATAGATCTGTGATACAATCGAATCGTAGGATTAGTGATCGATAAAGTGAATTGTCTTTACATTATATATTCAGGTATGTAAACAGGATATGTATCACAAATCTATACAATATATATGCGATATTATAAACTGGAACACGATAAAAGATCATTCACCGAAGAAACAAACAACGTGTCAGATCGTTCAAATCGTATTTCTTATAAATATTTATCAAAGTATTAAGTGATCAAGACATATCGCATTATGTATTGTGTGTTGGTTTTTACATGCAAACATTAAATACGGCGGTACGTAGTCAGAAAATAGGCATGCACATAAGTAAGTATGTACCTTGAACGCGATCGCAACCAAAAGGTCAAGGACGATCTTTGCCAGATATATTTAAAATAAGCAAATATCGGAGATATTCAGAGAAAGGTAGAAAGACTGGGCAAGTTGCTATAGGGTGCTTCTGATACCCACGTGCATTACAGAAATGGCAATAACCAATGGAACCGGTTATAAATCGGCTGAAACGTTAATGCAGGCCTTTGTGAATCGCGAAAGAGAAGCTTTTCAACCACGCCCACATGCGAAACTCGTTCATTCCCGATCCTATTCTTTTCTGCTATTTCCATCGAAAAGGAAAGTCAAATTCGGAGAAATGAAAAAGAAAAAATAATTTCAAAAGGAAAATTTAACATTCACATAGAATTTCTTTCAATCTGGGAATGGAAAAATGATATCCACACGCTCGTAACTTTCCATAATTTGTTCGAACTATATTTTGATGTCATTTTACCATTCGCAGCCTGAGAGAAATTTCACTATGGAGAAATTCTGAATATCGAAATTTACTTCCAGCCATGGTACATATCCAATTCTCTATGTACAATTGTTTATCTTCTTCGTATCCGAGTTCGTTACGCGGCATTTTACTTTTAAGTTTGATATTAACACACCGACGGGCGCAGAAATACTACTAAATACACGCATGTGCACCAGTTGGTTAGTTCTGTAGTGATAGAACTAATCAAATATCGTAGTACATAACACTTATTAGCCTTAAATAATATGAGAAATATTGATAAATTATAAACATATGATGTGATAATAAAGTACAAATAAATATTCCTTATATATGTATGTATGTGTATACGATGTGTGTGTATGTGTGTGTGTGTGTGACGTTTCAATCCTTTATGAAGCATTCCGTACGAAATAAATATTTACGCAAATTATTTATTGCTTTTATTATATTTTGTTCTTCGATAGAAGTAATCAAATACATAACGATAAAAAATTGCAATGGTCGATATTATATACTGTGTTTACTACGTCAGGATTCATTTACTGTCAGGAATGCATTAGTAAAAATTTCACATCGAGTGAGTGAGTGGCTACTTATAAAATAAGCAACGCTATCGGAGAAATGAATGGTCATTTACGTGGAACGATGACCGGTACATCTTGCCTCTCTATAAGAACGTGACTGTTGATCGCTGATTACGTGAAAATTATTACAGGAAACAAACGTCCAAACTATGCTTATAAGGACTAAGGAAATTATTATGTAAAAGAAAGTACAAGAGCCATACTGATCCATTTATTGAATGATTTTATTAGTGTTTGAGTATCGCAAAGGTATATTTGGTACACTTCACTGCCTTTCTTTGCCATCTGCACTTTCACGCGAAATTATTTCAATAATAATTCGAAAGTTATCTTTATCGAATCTATTTTATAACTAGTAATAAAATATGTTTCAATATGCGATTTTTGAATCTTCCTTTTTTAGAATTATATCATGGTATAGTATATAATATAGATAAGGATGTAGTATAAAGAATTCATACTAATACTATAAAAGTAGTCTTATATGTTTTCCATATCGGGTCGGTTAAATACAAAGAAATATTCTGCTGTCATTTTACTGTTATATTTATACAGAGAGAATCACGTAACATTCTGTGACACTCGACACATAAAAAAAGAAAATGATGAATTCGCCGCTACACGCCACACTGTTGCATTCTATTACGTTAATTTTCTTTTTTTTCTTTTCGTGTGCTTCGTTGCATTCAGGAAGTGCATTTCCACTTCCTCTGCGATCGATACCAACATCTAAACTAGATTTTCGCGTGATTTATAAAATAGAATGTTGAAACGTTGCGTAAATCTCACAATCTGGGTCAGTCAAACGAATTAATAAAATCATTGAAACTTAAATAGAAACGTAAGAGCAGGATCGCTGATCCGTGTTCACGGATTATAAATCCATCGAGTACCTTTCTTAATTCTGCAACTAGTAGCTGCGTTAAATTGATACGAAATATTCGTACTGTTTCGTAATAGAAAAGTCACTTTCGCAGCAGAATTTTTTTCGCTAGCCGGTTTCCATCTAATTGTCGTTAATTACACTGTCATTTGGTAGAGGAACTGACAAGGAGGAAAGCATGTGTTCTTAGAATTCAGTTTAATTTTGCGAACTGCAAGAAAATTGTATATCGAGCTTAAATTACACGAATGAAATGAAATTACATTAAATTATGTGTTTTTGGATATCACAGGCTGACAGAAAAATTAGAAAATATCACCGCGATCTTTTCATGTATTGCTATAATCGCTATAATTGCTATAATTGTTTGAAATTATCATAATCGATTAAATTTTATTCTTAACGCGAATAATATAATTAACTTCGAGTTAATTCGCTACATTGATACAATATTTTTTATGCCTTGCTAGTTTTATAAAATGGAATATAACATTAGATAGAATTGGTAGCTTGGAGGTTTATTTATAGTAACGTTATATTACACTTGGCAAGAAGGGAAAGAGACAATCTAGAAACTAAGATCAATGATCTGCGAAACGATCGTTCAGCTCTGAATCTTCCTGTGGATCGTCGTCTTTTCAACGCGGTTTGACTTTCTTCCGCAGTTAATTATATAGCTTCCACACTACTTTCCTTGGTTGTTAGTGCAATTGTTGTCTATCACATAATTACATTCCATTTCCATCCGTACCACAGATTACTTTTTCATATTCTACGCCTATTAACGTTAAAATTACCGACCGGTAGTATGTATCTAACTATATTATACGTAAACGATTTTAATTAAAGTAATATAAGAAAAATATAAACAAATATCTTTCATAGTTTTGTTGTCGACATTCAAATTACGAATACGAGAAAAAATGCCTGAATTGCAATAGTTATAATTACCACACCGCTTGTTAATGTATCTAGAGAAAGAACTCGTTCATCTCAACTTGCATTTCATACATTCACGATAGTTGTACCAGCGGTTGCACATGTTTTTTTATTAATGATATATTCCAGCAAAGTAGTAACAAAATCAAATATCTTTTTTTATGTAACAGTTTTCATGTTGATTTCTTATAAAACGTAACACCAACATTCGATACACACAGGTAGATTATCTTAGTACTTGGAACATCTGTCATATTTTTCCTTTCCGGTTGTCACTATTTTGTTCATCCTAGCTACTGCAACGTGACACCACATACTTCTGTACCACTCTTCCACATCCTACTTGGAGGAAAAAGCAAGCGGGATATAAACTAGCAACGGATTCAAGTTAATTAGATTCTAAAGCTTATAAATACGTAGACGATAATGGATTACATGCACTACAAAAAGGAACTGAACTATAGAAATAAATCGGATAAGGAAGCATAACGAGAGTCTCCTGAGGTCTATTCATCATGAGTCTATCCATGAGTACATGAGACGTTGTTCGGCCTACACATTCAAATGATCGTGGGTGTTTCATTTCCATAGAAAGGAATCGTGATTGCATTCATCGAGGATTTTCAGTCATTAGAAGACCAGTGTAATTATCGACGCGGCTCGTTCCGTAGGAAGTGTATTGCACAATTTACACTTTGCGATGAATCTGATCCATTCGACTATCCAGTCAGAACTATGCCTGTCCTATCAGTCCGCCGACGTTGTAATTGAATTTTCTCGGCACGCTGGACGCGCGTAATAGAGCGGTACTTCGTGGTTCGTTTGGAAATTTCGATCGTTAAAAGAAATTGTTACTCGTCTGCCTTCCGTTCACCGTCTTAAAGGAGTCTTTTTTCAACCGAGCAATGGCTCGTTGAATCGCTATTGCTACGTTTTCTAGGCGGTCTGATTATCACTATGGCAAAGCGCTGCTAAAAGCTACCTACCAATAATTTCATAACGCCGCGCCGTGCCACGTCGTTTTTATGAATCTTTCTCCCACGCAGAATGTTTTTTCTAGATAAGTAGAATGGGTGAAAGCGTTGTTTAAAACATATGGAACGGTTATGGAAAAGAAGTTATAAATTTTACTGAAATATTCAAAGCAGTTTCGTACGATATTTGCGCTAGTTGCATATTGATTTGAATCTATTAACCGAGAAAGACGAGTTAATTCGTCGTTCGGATTCTTTATTCAGAGACTCTCCATGTCTTTACGTGCCTACCTGGTTGATAAGTAATATCAGAATTTGAATTAACTATTCGGTTTATTAAGATACCTATAAAATTGTAAATTCTAACTGCGAAGACTCGTATACATTCTAAGAAATGCAAGCTTACATTGTACTATATATGTAGAGTCGCTATCGTCCGAAATTAGAACATGCAATTTCAGTAAGGTAATTCAATGAAGTGTATCGTGTATCGATGTCGTGTTTCTCCTCCAATAACATTTGAAAACCGGTATACCGTGAATCGAGGATCTGATAACACGTCTGGGGATCAGTTATCGTGGCTAGAATGTATGTGTAGTATCTTTACCGATTTTTAAAGATCGAGATTTACTACAAGTATCACTTGAATTTTATAAGAGCTGCTAAATAAGGGATCTGTATTTATATTGCAATTAATATCATTTCGAATGTTCATTCGAAAGTAGAGTTGCAATACGAATGAAATTTAAAATCGGAATATTTTTCAACAATCTTGTAAATATTCTGACATCATGAGAACTCTTGCATTTTACATCACGGGCAGCTAACCGACGCGACGGATACAATAGGAAGTACGTTATGTGAATTCGTCAAGCACGAGATTTCCGACCGGAAAATTACCGCGAGAAACTAAATATCAAACTTCCTGGATAAATAATGCTAATCATTAATCGTAATGCTTGCAAATTTTCTCGCTTTCAACAATATTAATTGCGTCGAATTAGAGTTTTTATTAAAGCGAGTTTCTTTCTCAGACACAACTTATATTAAAAGTGTAACATTTGACATAAAATAGGAGTAACGGAGATTTAACCTACTAAGCGGAAGAAATAACCAACTATATTACTTTATATTTCGTTTCTTCATATGTAGCGGATGGAAATAGTATCGAGTGGTATTTGTGCAATAATTCACATTCCTCCTACGGCTGATTAATAAGAAAACTACAATGGTCGCGTTCGAGCGTAGCGAGTATGGAAGCAAATAGTGGTCAAAGGTTAGAAAGTAGGGCTTCGCATTATTGTGGAATTAGCACACTTTTACGGAGTCACCGATGGCACCGACACGGCGCAAATTCTATGCATCTTTTAAAACGCTGTGCACGTATGTTTTTTCAACAGTCACGTAATGATGATTTAGATGAAGTAATCTATTACTTTTTATGCGTAACATACTGAATTCATCAATGAATCGCCAATTTCAAAACAACTTTACAGAAATTAAAACGAATTATTGCAAGCAAAATATGTACTCTTTATTAGATAATAAGCACATACGGTGTAATTTGTGAAAAAATAGCTCATCTTCACAGTTGTTTGTTCGGGTACTCGGAATTTATTATTATAAAAGCTCTGCTAACTTGAAATCATACGAATGATAGAGAAATTGACATCATCGCTGAGGAAATGTTTCTCACAAGAATCTGTAATAAGAACAATAACCGTTTCGACTGGCCACAAACTTCCATCCACACATGGTTTAAAATATCGTAAGTTCAATTGCGATCCTTAGTAACGTGACACGTACAATTCGTGAGATGGATTGCGGAAATGTGAAAAGCAAAATACGAAAAAAAATCGCAGCATGTTTTGCCGATTCATGCCGACCGCGATTTTTAACGGTTCACGTTCTTATTGAGGTATGGTCGACGTGATTCTTCGCGAGAATATGATTCCCTAGAAATGTAGTCCTCGAAGAAGAAACAAGACGGAGGAAAGAGAAAAAAGATGATGGTAAAAATGTGTCGTTCGTTGTTCGATGACGATGGTCATGGTGAAACGATCACGAGGCAGACCGATAATTTCAATGTTCACTAGTACGCGCTCTGTCGAAACGAATATTTCGCGGTTACCGGAATTAATATCGCAGTTCCATTCTGCACCGACAAACAACGCGGTATCGATATCGAGGAAGCACGATCCAATTTTATATCGCGATGAAAAAATATCAAACCACATAAAAAGGGCTTTATGCGGAAAGCGAAGTCGGTCACGGATCAGTTTGCGGAGTCGTCGGGTGTTACACCATTGCTGCAGAGAAATTTTGCAGTTGATTTACACTGTCGCGCCGCTTAGCTGGATAATAAATGATACCTGCCACGATCGTAGCTTGTCGTATATCGTTATTCTAACCTGTCAATGGTTAAAGACAGGCTAACTTGTCATACGAATTCGAGTTGATCCTTTAAAGTTTATAATTTATTTACATAGGGTTCTCTAGCGCGTTTAACGTGCCGTTTCTCTTACAAATATGTATATTTTCATCCGAGATATTTAAATACAAATTGTTACGCTGCAAGTACGAGTTTCTATTTCGCGTATCAAAAGCATACGAGAGTAATCGATGAATCATTCGTTCAATTATAATATAATCGATAGGTAATTTTATTTTATTTGATTTTTTACTAATTTCTTATTAAAACGCGTATCAATGTGACGCTAGACATCATCGATCCATACATGACATGTATTATATACCGTTACCCGTCATAGTGTGCAGCAGATCATCCTATAACACAAAATGGGACAAATATATTCCAAACACATACTCCATTGAGAAAATAAATAAATTATTAAAAGAGAATACCTAAGCAAACAACAAGGTAGGGTGATTTCGTGATAAAGGTAAAAGAGAATCAATAATCTGCAGCTCTTTACGTAATTGCAGCAACCAGCTAGCTTCCCGTCAAATTATTGTACGGTACGGTAAATAGCTGAATTTTACGAACTACGATAATAAGCTATTATAATAAATATCATAGAATATTCCTGGCTTATTGTGTAAACTAGAACGCAAGTGTTCTTAAACAATGTACGATTATGTATATGTCTATACGAGATCGTGGGATCTGTAACTCCTTTAAAAAAGAGATCACATTTGAAATAATTAACGCAGATATCTAGTTCACAGTGGTATTGTTTAGAGTGGTGCGTGGTTTAAACATTACGCAGCAGTAGTATAACCATTGATAGCACGCACTGTACCGTTACACCGTCACGCTGAAAGGATTAAGACAGCGGAACGGCGTGTATGATTGGAAAGGCCTCTGACCTTTCACTTCATCTAGTTTGTCATTCGAAAGATGTTTAAGTCTAATATTACTGAACAATGTAAAAATAACAAGTTCCTCTGTCCAATAATTTTTGTTCTAATTAATTATCTAATATATTACTCCTACAACACACGACACTGGTTCATATATTCAAAGAATTGGAGAATTTCTGTGCTGTCCAGACAATGTGTTGAAAGTATTCAAAATTGAAGTTCATGTTCTATATAAATAGCTCCTATAAACTAGTAACAAAAATGTTAACAGGTTTCGCAATTGACATAAAACACAAATGATTTACAAGGGTTTTTAGATACGTCCTATCTTGTACAGATTTACGTGCAATTACAGTTAACTTTCGTCACGCCGTTTTGTGTTTTATTCAATTTATTTCATTATAAATGTCACTGTAACCCATATAGCGTCGATAATTGCCAAATATACGATGGAAAGTTTCATCATAGGAAACCACGTAAATTGTAACGAAGTAACCCTGACGAAAATGCGACATAATTGAAATTGATAGTCGTTAATAATGAAATTTTCGTAGCCAATAACACGGTTGTAACTGAGAAGCCACGATGTTCGTGATTTGACCGGCTTATACACCACATTAGGTGTAGTCAAGTATTGTCCAAGGTAGTTGAATATCATGATGCAGCTCGAAGAGACATTACTTTACAGTTGGGGTGACTCTAAGCCAATTTCACGTCGGGTTTCTTCGCTCTAATACCCCTATCGTACCACGTGACTTCCCTCGCGGCAAATGACCATTGTTTAGCAGTGATACTATGTTCGAACGTATCGATACCAACAATACCATGATCGTAAATTGCGATGGCAAATCGTTTGTCTTGTCAAAGAAACGAGATCATAATCAAGAACAATAAGTATGATCGATGGTACGAAATTGACACTACTTTCGAAACGGATAGGAAAAAGATGTTCGTAGAAGAGAAATCATCGATCTGTGAAATTGACAGGATTCTCATATTCTAGGTCGAAGACACTGATCGCCAACTTTTTTCAGCAACTGCTGTTCTTTCGGATAAATGTTCAAAATTGGATCCGATATTTGAACAAAAGAAATTTGTTCGAACAGTGTATGTAAGTAGTATCTATACTTTCAGGAAGAATGAAGAGCCTTTTGTCATACGCGATCGTTAAGCAAGCAAAGCTTTTATGGCACGTCGGTACATTTGTTTCGTTTATAGAAGATATAAACGCCTTTTAACGTATTTCTTTCCTTTCAAAAACGGACATGACTTGTCATGTAAAATGTAAAGAAGTTTGAAAAATTTTGAAATTTTAGTAGAATTTTATTAAATTCTAAATAAGGGAGAGGCAGAGAGAGAAAGGAAGAGTGGAACAAAGAGTATTCTTCAAACGGAAGCGACCGATAAAGTTGCAGTTGACTACATATTTTTAAAAGAATTCAAGAATTATGAGAATAGATTATATGTAGGTGTAAATGTAAAGGGATTATGTGAAATTATAAATTATCAAATTTTGCGATATACATATAGGTAATATATAGAAATAGTTAAAAGAATGGTTCATACAACTTTGCACGGATTCACATTTAATTCGGCAATTCGATGTTTAAAATGCATAACGTAATTTCACGAACAAATTATTCCATAAATGCCAAACGCAAACAGAGATCGGATGCGTTTGACACACTTCACGTTGAACGTGACTGTGGATGGCCAATGGCGATGCACGATAATTAGCACCTGCATGCTCGCTTAAAATATTACGAAATTATTTGTATACTTTAGCCTGCTCTTGCATTTACATCTCAAATCAATATAGACATTTTAATTGTACATTAGCTTTCCTTTTTGGAAAGAATTATATTTTACAAATCTTTATAATTACTTCATTTAGTTCATTCGTAAACATCTCTTCGGCATGTACGTATTCGAGAACACGAAATATTGCATTTCTCTTGTGTATAATTTTGCCATAATTTTTCCATAGAGTTCATCGAATTTTTCCAACTTGATTATTAAACTGATTAATCTATTCTTTAATCTATATATGATAATTTCTTAATCTATCATTGTATCATTGACTACACACTTGACACCCGTGATCTATAAATGTCCTGTTTAATTTAGTGTCATAAAATGCCATTCGAAACCACGAGTGAGTGGCTTTGATCCTTAGATGGCTTCATCCAATGGCATAAGTTACTTATTATCATATCTTGGATTTATATATGCAGAAGCAAGAAACAGCTTTTCATTATCAATTAATTAGACTCAATCTTGTTTTACGCATGTCCCTGCAATAGGCGATACAAGAAAAATAAAATTACGTAACGACATTGTTTAACATAATTTCGAAAATGAAAATAGACGAAATCCGACAATCAGGTATATGAATTTATTCCGATCGAAACAAATGATATCAGTGAAAAAATAATAGTTTTCCTATTAGTATCCTTTTATTACGTATTGGTAGTTACGTGAAACAAGACTAAAATATCTATTTATCTACTTATATAAAAACCACACACGGTACATATCAGATTCATAATGCATATACGTAAGCATGCTCAAACTATTATGGAATTAATATCAGAAATCAAAATGACAGAGGAGCACGTGGCGTGGTCTTCTTATGAGACCTATTTCTGAGAGTGAGCACAAGTGCGCCGGCCCTACCGAGCCTGATCCTATTAAGGAGTTAACAGGTATCTGGTTAGAAGACGAACAACCCAGTCGTATTTCACACTTGGTCAAGTTAACAGTGTCTATTGATAATCACTGGCACATCATTTAGTTATTTAGGGCCTTAAATAAGGCATTCAGAATTTTAAAATATCCAGCGTGAACAACGATCACCAAAATGGGTGATATAATTGGTCAGTAAGAATTCACGTCAAGGAAAAATTTTGGCGAACAATATAGAAAGTGCAGTGGAACAGTTGTTGGTAAATTCGACAAGGGAGAGAAAGTGTTCTATACTTTGAACTCAGTGAAATTTTATTAGTCTATAAAACAATAGAGTTGCATAATCGTCGATTATTATCTATTGTTATAGGTGCCTTAACCAAAGAAATTTATATTAATTTAATCGTGAATTCAAACTCGCGTATGTTTCGAAGCAACTGAAATTTTTCTGTCTGTTTCATTCGTGTAACTAGTTGGCAATGCGTAAATTCGATTACCATAAGAGAATATATTATATAATTAACTACGCTGATATATATAAATCTTCGTTGTAATATATCTATTTTAGCAAGACTGCATATTCATTTGATTTCTAAAGCTTCGGTAAAAATCAATCTTTCAATATTATTAACACTAAATAAATTTACTTCTTCGATGATCACACTTTATTTTGTTTCATCTATTTGCTCTTTTGTAGTATTACAAGATAAAATGTAGCTTATTTTCAATAAGGTTTTATCTATCTCTTCTATGGAAAGATTTAGTTCCAAGAAATGTTTTTATTGCCCTATACTTACACGGTATGACAGTGACAACATTTCTCTTCGTGGTTCACCGCAACTTTCTATAAGACTTGAACAAGGAATCATCTCGTATAAAACTACCGATAAATGCTGCACGTTATGTTATTAACTTCATTCATGATTTATCGTATACCATACTCATTACATCCCAATAGAATTGAAATTTATAATCGTAATAATAATCGGAGGCATTAACGTAATAAAGATATTAATATAATTTTTATGTATTATTATTAATGTGTATTATTAATAATAAGATGGTAAATTTCGACAAATTAACTAATTTTACTTGTACAAATAAAATGTAGAAATATAATTCCCTATTTCAGAAATGACCGGTGGTGGGACCAATATGGCGTACCACGGTCTGAGTCAGCACGTAAATTTTGACGTGATACCAGATCCTGGAGATCGCTTCGTCTTGGAAGAATTAATCGGAGAAGGAACCTATGGAGAGGTTTACAGTGCGTATTGCAACGAATCTGGCAATAAAGTTGCAATTAAAATTTTGGAGAACGTCGCCGACAATATCGAGGAAATCGAAGAAGAGTATCTGGTGCTGAGAGACTTAAGCCACCATCCTAATATTCCTCTCTTTCGTGGTTTGTTCTTGAAAAGAGCTAAACCTGCTCAAGAAGAGGATCAATTATGGTTTGTCATGGAGGTATCGTTGCACTAATTTTCGTCTCATAATGTAAACAGGAAAGCGTAACGAATATACAATCGAATACATCAATATCATCACCTAATTAAACGTTATTTGATACCGCTTTGAAATTTCCAAAAAAAAATTCAAACGAGTTATTATAAAACGTTCCGATCGTAGTTGTGCACCGGAGGGTCAGTGACCGATCTCGTTCAAGGCCTGAAAAGAAAAGGAAGGCGCCTAACGGACGACCAAATAGGTTATATCCTCGCAGAAACGGTGGAGGCACTAATTTATTTACATAGCAATCATTGCATGCACCGTGACGTTAAGGGACACAATATTTTGCTTACCGAAGATGCACACGTCAAACTGGTTGATTTTGGCGTGTCTTCGCATCTCGTTGCTACCCTCGCCAGAAAAAATACCTCGGTTGGCACACCGTACTGGATGGCACCTGAGGTAAATTCCAAAATTCCTTCTTCGACGTTAACGTCAACTTTCAATTATTAAAAGTTTCAATCGTCTTATCAAAATACGACATTAATCAATGTGAAATCTCACAAATTACGAATAGGTGATAGCTTGCGAACAACAACTTGATTCTTCTTACGATTCTCGATGCGACGTTTGGTCAGTTGGAATCACGGCAATCGAACTAGCAGAGGGCGATCCACCCCTATCTGAACTGCACCCTATGAGGGCACTCTTTCAAATCCCCAGAAATCCACCACCGTCCCTCAAGAATCCAGATATCCATTCTCCAGAGTTGGTCGACTTCATCACGGAATGTTTGGTGAAAGATCTCGAGCACAGGCCCTTTGCAAGCGAACTAAAAGAGCATCCTTTATTGATGAATATCGAGTCGAAAGCGGAAAAGATTAGAAACGAAATACAAGAGGAGATCCGACGTCAAAGAGCTGAAGGTAAAGTTCATAGACAGCCCGAAGTAACGACCAAACACGGCAAATTGAAGACCGATCGGAAAGCTAGACCAGAAAAGATGTATATGGACGACCTGGCTGCTTTGGACATGTTGTCGGAGGATGCAATCGTCGATCAGTTACAACACAGATATGAACAAACTCAGATATATACTTATATCGGAGATATACTTGTAGCTGTTAATCCTTTCACAAATTTGGGACTGTATACAGGCATCGTAAGTATCATCAAACTCTATTTATCGAAATTTCTTAAATTTCAAGTTATCTATGCAGGAACAAAAGAGATACAAAGGCCAAGCAAGATCGGACAATCCACCTCACATTTTCGCCGTCGCCGATGCTGCGTATCAAGCACTGCTACATCAACGACAAAATCAAGCAATTGTAATTAGCGGGGAGTCAGGAGCAGGAAAAACAGAAAGTGCGAATTTGCTGCTGAAACAATTGGTTTACCTTAGCAAAGCTCCTAATCGTAATTTGGAAGAAAGAATTCTTCAGATAAATCCGATAATGGAAGCTTTCGGTAATGCGACTACTGGGATTAACGCAAATTCATCGAGATTTGGCAAATATCTTGACTTAACCATGACTAAAGGTGGTAAAGTCACTGGTGCCAGAATATACGTGTATTTGTTAGAGCAATCTCGCGTTGTAGCTCAAGCTGAGTAAGTTTCTGTATATCATGTATTTGTCGATATGTACGTTGTACGCTATGTAATAATTTTAACATTCTGATCTCGTTAATTCACACAGAGGTGAACGCAATTTCCATATATTTTACTACATGTACGATGGTCTGGAGGCAGACAATCGTCTTTCAGAATTCTACCTGGATTCGAACCTTCGAAAGCATCATCGATATTTGACAGATCAGAGTCAAACATCTCAAACGCATATCGATAAATTTCAACAACTAAAAGTCGGTTTTAAATTACTGGGATTTCAAGATAGCGAAGTGGACATAGTATATCGTATTCTGGCTGCGATACTTCATCTGGGCGATATCGAGTTTGGTGAAGTAGCCAGCGAGGATAATACCGATAACAAAAGCCGCGTGATTGATACAACACCTTTACACAGAGGTAATATTACCAACAAATTTATCTCTTCTAAATTATCGTTTCTTTCGTTTTCCTTCCTTTTCTTCTTACTTTTTTCTTTCGAGAAGAAGTACTCTTTCGAAGAAGAAGAATTTATGGAATTTATAAACTTCGAAACACGTTTCAGTTTCGCAATTACTCGGTGTGGAAGAAAATGATCTTTTAGAAGCATTGACATCAAATTCCGTTATGACCAGGGGAGAAACAATCACGCGTAACAATACGGTAGCCGAAGCGTGTGCGGCTAGAGACGCGATGGCAAAAGGATTGTATGGTCGATTGTTCGACTGGATGGTCAATCAAATCAACTGTTTACTATGTTTCAATCGTTCACCGAATTACGAACCGCTGGCAATCGGCCTGCTGGATATATTTGGCTTCGAAAATTTTCCGAGGAACTCCTTCGAGCAACTCTGCATCAACATCGCCAACGAACAGATACAATATTACTTCAATCAACATATTTTCACCTGGGAGCAACAGGAATATATGGCGGAAGGAATACCGGTAGATTTGGTCGAGTTCTCTGACAACAGACCCGTTTTAGATATGTTACTCAGCAAACCTATGGGACTTTTGGCTTTATTAGACGAAGAAAGTCGATTTCCCAGAGCCACCAATAAATCCCTAATCGGTACGAATCTCCAATTTGTTGTTTTTCGACAAAAGTAATGCATTCGATAATTATTGTGCATATATTACAGAGAAATTTCACAACAACATCAAGTCCAAGTTCTACGTAAGGCCAAAATCGGACGCAGTTTGTTTCGCAGTCCATCATTTTGCGGGTCGCGTAGTTTACCAAGCGGATGGCTTCTTAGAAAAGAACAGGAATTTCCTACCTCCTGAAGTAATCCAGCTGATCAGGCAATCTCAGTACGATATGGTCCGTTTCTTGTTTCAATGTCCGATCACGAAAACTGGCAACTTGTATTCGGCTGTTCACGAGACTGATTCGAAAAAATTGTCACAGTCGAATCAGAATACGAAGGTATCTAGGTTTAGCTACTCGATTAAACTATACAGACTTGACAACGCCGACAACTCGAAGACAACGCCGTCACAGTGATAATCTTACAGATTGAAAATTGCTGGAAATTTCGTTTGAATGAAAATTTGTTTGTAAATTGCATTAGGAACGGTACTCCAGTCGGGGGTTGGCGTCACAATCCAGAGCTCAACAAACCGTAGCAACTTACTTCCGTTACTCCCTTATGGACTTACTCCAAAAGATGGTGTCTGGGTCGCCACAGTTCGTACGATGCATAAAACCGAATGACTCTAAGAGCCCACGATTCTTCGATAAAGAGAAAGTCGTGAAACAATTGAGATATACCGGGGTCTTGGAGACAATAAGGATCAGACAAAATGGATTTTCGCATAGAATATCGTTCAACGAATTTCTAAAAAGGTACTCCTCTCAATTTCGAAATATCGATTTAATCAAAGTTCATAGATCACCCTTTATTAAGTATTAAAAATTAAACGGGCTGTTTTAAATATTTTCGATTAAAAAATTGTGTATGTTTCAGATATTGTTTCTTAGCATTTGGATACGACGAACGTGTGGTAGCGAATCGCGACAATTGCCGTCTCTTCCTGATCCGTTTGAAAATGGACGGATGGGCATTGGGCAGAACAAAAGTTTTCTTGAAATACTATCACGTCGAGTTCCTTTCGAAGATGTACGAGGAACAGCTGAAGAAAATCATTATGGTTCAATCGTGTGTTCGTCGATGGCTCGCTAGGATCAGATTTAAGAAGCAAAAATGGCAATTCGCCGTGTCTGTTGTAACACTACAACGTCATATTCGTGGCTGGCTGTCGCGGAAGCACTTTTTAGAGGAAATGAGGAAGAAACAAGAAGAAGAAGAAGCAACTGTTCTACAAAAAATGCAGGGTATATGAGTTTCCTCCTATTTTTTTTTCTTTTTTTTTGAGATTTCTCTCGGGGAATAAAATTCACAACATACATTGTACATTGAAAAGAATATAAAACGAATCGATTTAATATGTTTCACAGAGGAACAGAAAGAGAAGGTGGAGATTGAGAAGCAGACAGAAGAAGACGAGGAAGATGGAACTACGAAAGAAGAGTTGAAGGAAGATGATGCTGCAGCTATCATACAAAGTCGTAAGATTAATCCTGATAAAAGCATAAATTTACGTTGAATTTCATAGAAATTAATGTAACAAATTCTTTTTATCGTTAGATTTCAGAGGATACACAATTCGCAAACGCTTTGGACCTGAACTGGAAGAACATTTCAAGAAGATCTTGAACAACTACGATGATAAATTTGAGGCACATAAAGCGTTACTGCGCGAAGGTTTAAAGAACGAAGAAGCAGCGTTTATAGTCCAACGGTGGTACAAAAAGGAGAAAGTGAAAAAAAGGAAACCTCCGACAAAAGATCCGGTACATCATAAATTAAGGCAAGCTGATCTCATACAATTTTCTCAAAACGTGAGTAAATGAAATTTTAGATAAAAACTTTGATTCCACTTGCGCGTAATGTTTCATTTATTCCAATGGGTTCGAAGGTTCATATGAAAAACCAAGAAGTGCACAAGAATCTACGTCACAATAAGCCAGGAGTGCGATTAAACGAGATAGAAGAACCACCACCGGATTATGTTCGACCCGAAGGATTCAACATGGTGCAGCCGATCATACAATATCGAAGTGGCAATCAAGTGGATGGAGAGGAAACGATCAAGTACTACCGTGACTTGAAGGATGAGATGAGCAGGTAAATAGACATAATGCACTGACGCGATCGATTATTCATTCTCATTTTCTTCGAGCGAATGAGAAATTCGAATGCTCAATTTTCCAATGCTTTTGGCACTCGCATCGGAAGTGGTTCGGACTTCGAAGAAGAAGAAGTTGGCTGGGACTTACCGTTGATACAGCTAGAAAATGACCTTCACCCATTGACGAGGTATATTCGTAGATACCAGGGAGATTTTATCAAATTGTTATCTACCTGTAGATATTTGTAAAATCTTCTTCGACCTCTTTTTCGAATATCATAGTCCTAGGCAGTAGAGATCTACTTTAACATCGTCACTGAAGATCCCATAATCTTTTATCGAATATCCTATTCTATCCTAGAATACAGAATACCCTTTTAAAGCACTTAGGCCATAAATTCACTAAAATATTCGAAATAAACGAGCTATTTGTATTATCCTTGTACCATGAATCTTATTGTTAATTACACTGAAAATGTGTCCCTTGCCAACACATCTACAAAGCGAACAAACAGTTTCGAACTTCAGCAAGATTTTAGCGGATCCTACTATCAAAGAACTGTGTACTATACCTGTGTAAAACAGTGACGTAGAAAGCAGGAACGCATGTTGTGCATGAAAATTACTGCTTTATTTCTAATCTCAGGAGTCGAATTGGGCAGATTCTGGAAGTGAATACCGAGAGGAGAGAACGTTTGGAAGCTCAGGGAGACTTTGCGATAGCTTCGGAACAACAACTTTCGGATATATGGCACAAAGCTTTGAGAAATCCGAGCGAGGATCAGCAACAAGAGAACTCGGGCAGAGTGGGGTAAAGTCAAACTTTCTCAATTAGACGTCTATTGTCTTCTTGCCTAAACTTAAGTTTTCAATTTAAAATGGAAACACTCCCCCTCAGACAGACAGTTATCATTACGTTCCTTTCTTTACTTGTCAAACTCGCAATACATTGTTCTTGTAAATAGGCAATATCGTTGAATTAATCATTGTACGATAGCAATCGAGTTTTACTAATCTTTCGTTGTGTTTCTGTACCTTGCCAGAGGTATCATGGCAAACTTCCAGGTAAAGCTATAAACTTATGCCATCCGTAGTATGTATCATACCTGTCTCAAAGATTTAATTTCATTTAGAAATCGTTTTAAGGTAGATTTTATGTAAATATCAGAGAAAACCAACTTATCTTACACGCGTATCTAGTGATGGGATCTGAGATACTTTGAATCAGTTCGAACAGGATACGAAGCTTAAAAGTCTTGAAACCCTTGTTAAATAATTGATCGTCTTGGAAATCTTGAAAGTCTTGATCGTTTTCGATGTCTTGAAAGTCTTAGGGCTCGCGATAGGGCTTGATAACGTGATGTGACTTAACATATACTGGACGTAGAAAGCATTCTACACACTTTAAAACGGAACAACTGTTTGAAAATTGGGCCAGACGACTTGATCTCTTTTGAGGAGTTAGAAGGATTAGTTTACTAAATGACGCGCAAAAAATTATAAAAATGTTGCAATTGGTCGAAATTACGAAGAAAACAGTAATGAAAATCTCAACAACACATTTTGATCCCACCCACTGTATATTGCAGTTATGTATAATAGTAATGTAGACGCGGATAACAAACGTGCATGATCGACTAACGTGTTACATGAGACTGCAGTGATGAGTATTCATGTTTTACTGCTTTTTTATTACTTTGGTTCAAATAGTATCATTGATCATAAGATATTAAAGAAAATCCAGAAAATGTGAGTTATCATAAATACATTTATTTATGTTACTCGTTTCTATAGCTTGCAATACATATCACGAATACTGATACAAATCTGGCGAATGCGAGGAAAAACATATAACAAACTAGGAAAAGTTTTTCAAATTTAGAACAAAAGTTATGATAGAAATAAGTTTATTGCGTATACATTAGTTATTAGTTATTAGATAACAAAATCGTATTGATGGAATTGATATAATATTGTGTATAATACAAAAGATAATATAATATACTATACAGTATAAAGTAGCAAGTATATTTTAAGGTAAATAAGTTAATAATTATAAATATTAATAATAATGCTTCGTAATTACGTATATCGAACAGAGCACGCCTCGCCGATTTCAATGATCTTCAAATATGTCATTAGGCACATGTTATGATCAGTTTCACCTATTCATATGTACCTACTTATTCGTCGTTTATTCATATAACTGCAGCTCGGCTTTAGTTTTCGAGATATTCATATAAATATATATTCTTAAAACTTTTTAGTTTAATATAAGTTTATGTACGGATACGATTATATTTATATTATACGTTCGTGCTGCGATGGGTTTATACCACTTCTCGGGCTTCAATTTTTAAACACATGGAAATAAAGAAGAAACTTATCTATTCGAGAGCATGTACTTCGGTAAATGACAGACTTTCCTTATGTTCACTAACATTAATAGAACTAATAGACTTTCTAAATGATCAAAAAGTGATTCACGGTAAAATAATATAGCTCGAAATCTTTCTAATTAGTATAAAGAATAGTTTACCATAAAAATGTATGAAACGATTATTGTTTTTTATGGATTTTTTAATCCAAATCTAAAATCAAAGTATCAAAGAAAGAAAGTTTGTCATTTACTAAAATACATGCTCTCTAGTAGCTATGCTGAGATTCTTATTTACTTGTATTTAGAAAGAGAAACGTGAGGCCACATTTAAGTAAAAAGTTCAGCAAGAATATTATATGAATATCTCGAAAACTACAACTGGGATAAAACTTAGGTAAAGTTAACTCATCTCCGATTTCGATAATTTTGAAATATATTGTAAGTTTATTGCCGGTAATAGACATTGAATTCTGCTTCTAGTTGCGCGTCACTTTGACAGTGTATATGTCAGTTTGGTTGCCAACCGCTGACCGCTTATCTTCTGTTTATAAACGAAAATCGGCCGAGCTTACAGCTTAAGGTCCCGTACACAATTACATACACAAGACTGTAAGAAGCGTCTGTTATAATTTAGCTTGATTAAAAGTGAATACAATCAATGCATCATGTTTGGATTAGACTTTTCAATACGGCGTTGCCTCGTAGCGGCTAGATTGGAAAGTCTAACCCAAACCCAATACATTGATGATATTCAGTTTTAATTGAGTTCTAAGTTATAAGAGGCAATTCTTGCAACCTCGCATATGTAGTTACACATGGGGTCTTTAAGCTCGTCCGACTCTGATTTATAAATAGAAGATAAGCGGCAACCAACACTGACGCATACGCTACTGCAGGCGCACAACCACAAACAGAATTTACTGTAGTGGTATCGACAGATTTTTGCGAATATCTTGAGAACTAAGCGAGACTGCCGATCATACGTATAGGAAAAAATTGTTCAGAATCATGCTCCCATTACATATTAAAAAATCATCAAAATCAGAAAGTTTCAGTTTTACCTGTATATTTACTGTTTGATATTCTGCACATACTTCATTTAGTTGTTAAAAAGTCATTCGGATCCATTCCCAATTTAATAACTATCCATCTAAATAACTATCCATCTAACTATATCCATCAAAAACGTCGCCGTATACAATCTTATTTTAAATCTAGTTGCTTAGCAAAAGACAAGTATTCCAAATGCAAAATTTACTGAACATACCAAAATATAAATTAATTTTAAAAATCGAGACACGTTTGAATTTAAGATACGAAATATTTAATGGATTATTAGAATAAATACAAGCAATGGCATCAACACTATCTTCTTTCCTCCATTTCTTTCGATTTACTAACTAGAAATGAGCAAAATACATTAGCTAAAACTTTACTTATGTTACAACCATTTCTTTCTAATCATAGAATTCAATACTGGATCCAATATCTCGATTTCTAAAGTTATTGTAGCCATGAAGCAATTACACGTTTGTCTTAAATTGAACAGTGAGAATCTTTCAGTCATAAAATTAAAACAACAAATATCTCAAGAGGAATTTATGTTTAGTGAAACTGCTGAAGGAGCAAAGACATTAATCATAGATCAGATTTCAGATGTAGCTGATATTGAAGGTACCTCGTTTGAGATAAACACTGATAATCCTTAATAATGTTTCACCTAGATCTTAATAATACATCACTATGAACGTCTTGTGACAACGAAATAATACGATAAAATTTGATTAGTGAAGATTCTATAACGGAAAGTTGTATTAATAGATATTCAGATCCATTACAATATTGGAAAAATAACATATCCAAATATCCCAATGTTGACAAAATTAGCAAAAGCAATTTTGTCTTGTTTTGCCACATAAATGCCACGCAAAAGAAATTTTTCGAAGGTAGGAATTATGATCAATAGCAAACAAAACATTAAAACATGCCACTTTGAATACAATTTTAATATCAAATAAATATTATTATTTATAATTATAAACTTATTTAACTTTAAATATAATTGTTACTTTATACTATATATAGTATATTACATTGTGGATTACACAATATTACATTAACTTTAAATACGATTTTGTTATTAAACAATTAATATATATACACAATAAACCTATCATTTTCATAAATTTTCTCCCAAATTTGAGAAATTTCTATTTTCTTTTATTTTTTTCCCCGCTTTCACTAGATATCAACACTCGTAATATGTACCGCAAGCTATAAAGTATAGAAACGAGTAACAAATAAATGTATTGATGATAACTCAATATTCCTGAATTTTTTATAATATTTTATATCAATGAACTTTGAACCAAGGTAATCAAAAAGTGATAAGATACTGAATACTCATCACGCTATCAAACACGCTAAAACACGCTAAACCGACCAGGATATACCAAAACTCAAGACTCAAGACTCAAGAATTATCAAGATTATCAATAGCTTTAAGCTTCGAATCACGTTCGAAGTGATTCGAATTGTTTGCTATATATGTACAGATTCGATGCGATTCGAAGTATATCAGATCTCACGGATGTATCTTTTTTTTCATTTAATACACTTTTGACTAACATACTTTAGTTACTTTAAATTATGTAATTTATAAAAACAAAAACTTATTTTCTGGTGCATACATTCTAATTAAAATATAAGAAAGATAGTAAAAAGCTGTACAAAAAAATAAAACATGTACGATCGAAGAAATATTTGAAAAATAAATACTTTATCCGACATTTCCATAAAATTTTTATCGTTCGAATTAAAAAATGCCTATACTATTTCTGAAGTACATATTCCGATACCATTATCCGATAGATCATTATTTATCTTCATTCTTCGAGTTTCATTTACAAATCGGTAGTTTCGAAATCGATAACGAAAAATCGATATCTTAGGCGATCTTCGATTTAAAGCAATTCTTTTCTTTACAGTACAAGGACTAATCACACGGCTAGCAAAGACTTGCGGTTCCCTGAAAGATATTCGCGCTGTAAACAACCTACAGTCGACTCTTCGAATATCAACCATTCAAATGGCCTACGATTCAAATACATCGACAGATACAACGGTGTAAATGACCGTCAACAATCTATCAGTGGTCAGCAGCAGCGTATCGTCAATGGACATCATGCTGCAAATGCTCATCAGAACCTGTTTAAGGGAGGTCATAATTTTACAAACGGACGATCGGCGTTTGTTAACGGGCACGTCCCTCTAAATAATTATCACGGCCCCGCGAGCGGACACGAAACCACAATCAATAGCCATTCAAACTCGGTTAATGAACATTCATCGGCGAACAATTTGGTCAAAGTTAATGGACACCCACTTTGCAGTAACGGATACCGAAATATCATTAGTGGTTGTGAAAATGGTCTGTTCATAAATAAAATGGTCGTGGGAGATGATTTGATCAAACCTTCGAAATTAAACAATGGTCTTAAGAATAATATAAATGGTCATGTAAAGGAGATACAGCCTACGAAAAAAAATGACAATTTAAGAAAACATCGATCACCTGGCGTAGACAGCAAAAAGGGAATTGACCGATTGGTTAATTGTCAGAACGCCATCAATGGTCGATTAGCTGCGAGAAAAGATTTGGGTAAGGATACGTTTGGGATCCCAGCTGATCTCAGACAAATCCTCAAACCTACTATCGTCGTTCAGAAGCAACGAGAAATCTTTAAGGTAGATTACGATCCAGAAGATATCAATGGACCGTATAATTTCCGGCAGCTATTGAGACCAGCTGAATACCTTCCTACGGAATCTTTAAGAAAAAGGAAGGGCGGCAGCTTAGCTTGCAACGGAGTTTCGGTATCAAAGGACAAGGTTACTGAGAAACACGTGAAAAGAAGAGCACCGCTCGCACCAAATCAAAATAAGCTCGTTAACGCGAAAAAATAACTTTCTTAGACATGTTTTTTCAGATATTCTACGGGCACCTAGACTGTCATTAAACAATGTAGAATAATTATCGATCGCATATACGAATTCCCTAAAAAATATGTTTCTAGGGATACATAAGCACAGAAATGGCAAAAGATACTCGAAGAAGATTTAAGATTTGAAAAAAGTATAACTACAAAATAATTCTTATCTAGTTAATATAACGCGGCTATATCGCAACATAAGGCAAGGTATTAATAATCCGTAAATTTTATCAACCGATATTTTTCAGTATTATTACCATATGAAGCTGAAAATATGCGAGTCGGATCGTTTGACGAATTGTGTATGTATTAGCCGTATCTAATAATTTTCAAACTTATGCGAACTAGTTAGTTTTCGTTAAATTTTGTGAATACTAGTTATTCGTAGAACTTTGAATTTTTTTTAAAGTATCAAGAATTCATTTGTGACGAAAGAATAATGATAAAATACAACAGATTCTGTGAATTTAATTCATTGTAATTCATGATAACACGTTTGTCATCTATCGAGTTATGTTAGTAGTAATAAGTAAATTAGTAGTAGTAAGTAATACTTATTTCTCATTATTCGTTCGACTCAATAATTTGATCTTTTGTATCAAATAAATGAAAAAAGAGATATTGATTTGTTTGATACAATCAACTGCTGCTGCTTAACGAAATACATCTCAAGAATATCGTTCATTTAGAACTAGTCATGTGTAGCTTTACAAGAGTTAGATGTGTTCGATAGCTTTAAAATAAATGTTCACAAACTTCTGACAATGTCTCACCGTAATATTTATGTTTTAGACGCGTACGTATAACTTTCAAACACGACTACGAACATAATCTATTGATAAACTTGTTTATTAGCATCTCGTCCTATTAAATGTTTCCGAATACGTCTTAATTAGTCGCTATTGTCAAATGTTTATTAAATCCTAATACTAGTATGTATTTCGAAAATACTGCTTGTAAATAAAATTCTGATAGAAGCAAAAATATACTTCTACTTATTATTACATTTATTATTTAAACATATAGGTTCTATTTATTTCGAGTTTTGTTTTTCGGAACTATTATTTAATGTTTTGATATAAGTCGCAAATTTATTTTATGAAATATTTACTGAATTTTCTATTTCTAGTTCTATAAGAATTTCTAATTCTATAAGAAAGAACAGTTGGATAATTTTCTGTTGATAAAATAACGCGATAATTGTGTCAAAATTACTTTATGAAAATCTTTATGACAGTTTCAATATTCAATATTACATTTTCAACATGTTACGTCCTGTGACCCAAACATATATTATCATTTCCTATTCATAAAATCATTTAATAATCTATAAAATCCTCTTTACTACGATCAAGTCTATTGCCGTTCCAAGATTTAGCCTTTTTTTTATTATTTGTCAATATACTGTCGAGGTCCTTAATTCTACAATGTATTCTTTAAGTCAAGACGCTCCTTGGGATTGAGGTGAAGGTGGATGTAAGTGCCCAGGAAATACTCTCGATGTTCAACGATAAAGTTTATTTAACAATTTACAGTCAACAATCAACAATCACGCTTCTCGAATGTGTTTGCTTCGCTGTTACGTCAGATTCTTCGCACTTCGTTGTTCGAAACAGAATGAATCTTTTGTTCAAAACCGAACGGATCCTTTTCCTTCGTTGTCCCTCGATATCCCCACTACGCACGCGTTTGTTAGATGTCCGCGACCGTTGCCGCGTATGCATTCTTCCGAATATTTGGCGGAAGAACCGTAGGGATATCGATGGTACATTAGGCATATCGGCCTTATGCTTTAATGGTATAGCACTTTGTGTCGCGAAACCGTCGGAAAGTTCCGTCGTCGAGTGCCGCCACAGAGTTATTGCTCGTTACGGTAAAACACGGAATAAGCGGGTTTTTTCATGTACAACACTCGAAGGCCGATTTCACCCGTGAGCGATCTTTGGTAGGGGGCGACCATCGCCCATCCTTACATATCAGTTTTTTTTCATCCAATTAGTAGCGATGGTCGTTGCCCTCGCTTCCTTACCGAAAATTACAATCAACGAATCCACTTGTCTCGTGCTCTAGACACACCCATCACTAGTTTTCCTCCTCGATATTGTCACGTAAAATAAAAAAAGGAAATCTCTGATGAAAAGAAAAATAAAATATAAAAAAAAAGAGAATTTATTTTTGACTTTCGATTGGATCTGTTTTTTTTTTTCTTCGTCACCCCTCAATATCCCCACTATCCGCGCGTTTGTTAGACGTCCGAGATCGTTGGCACGCACGCCTTCTTCTAGAACATTCTAGAACATAGATATACATTGTCGCCTAGTGCCGCCACATCTTTATCTCCATCATCCGCCCATCGGGTTTGAAGTGTGCCGGTCGTGACAATATCACCGTCACCGAATTTCACTTGCAATCAACTCTTCGGTCAAAACACTCCTATATCTTTCACAAGCAACACTCGCAAACACTTCAAAAGTTGTTGGACTTCGTACACCTTTTTCTTCCTTAGGTATTCAAGAAGTGAGCCATTAATACCTTTGATTCGGATTACGACCTTCTCAATATATGTATGTTTTCTGTGCCGGGGTACATCACCCCATTTGTTGTTGGACTTATTTGTAACGTTCTTTTTCAGTATCGAGGTAAGAGTATTTATCCAACCGCTTCGTTCTCGGAGTACCGTAATATTTACCCTAACACTTCGTTCTTGGGGTAACACGATATTTACCCTACTACTTCGTTCTTATCTTTTCTCGCTTCATTCGTGTTCTTTTGCGTTTCTTAAGTTCACACAATATATCTATAGAAGTGAGAGATCGTAGGTGTAACGACAGACAATACGGTAAATCATACGTACAGGTGTAAGGTGTTGATATATTAATAAAATTTGTATTTTGTCAATGAGATTAGTTTGAAATTTATATTATATATAATATAATATATATTAATATAATATAACATATATTAAAAAAGAGATTTCGAAGCGTTTAATGCAATGCTCCATTTTCATATTTCTGTTAATGGCGCGCAAGCCGTTAACAGATTCAAAACTGCATACCTTCTTTTCGGTATAATCGTTGATTCTTGCTTCGAAAACTTCATCCTCGCTGTATTCTACGCGTACTGTACTTTGTCTTTCTTTCAGTTTTATAGAAAAATTTCGATTTAAAAGCGATTAAAACACAGAGAACTAGGAGCAATAAACGAGCACTATCCAAACGCGGTAACTCCATTAGAACTCGGAAGATGGTGCTACCGTAGCTTCTTGAAACTTGGTTGCATAGTTACACGACGAGAAGTTGCAGGTATATCGCCGTTGCAACTGAATGTCGCTGGCGTCGCCGATTAGCAACGCAACGATTGGCTAGTAATTCGAATAGAGGGGCATCTAGGGAAATAAGTGGAAACGCACGAGTGTTGTGAGAGGGTTGTGTGGACGCACGAGAAGCAAGAGGGGTGCAACGAACCCTCTAGGCTCGGTTCGAGTCTACGGAGCTCGGAGTTGTGTTCGAATCATGGCGACACCCGACCCCGTAGACCCAGCCACCCTAGAGATAAAGACCCGTAGCATAGAACAGACACTACACCCACTAGTAAAGCAGGTAAGACAGTTTATCGGAAACCGGAGAAAAAGAATGTTTGTTTGCTCTAATCACTTGGTTTTTATTTGAGCCGCTTACATTCCTGGCTTTTAACCGCGCTAGGTTAAGGTCTTACCCCGGCTTACCTCGATGCGTTACGTTCTGTTGCACCGTTGCACGGTATTCGGTATCACCTATAGAATAGTCATGCTTGTGTGCGTGTTCATCTATACGTCACTCTGCGTATACGTGTACCATCATACACGTGTAAGAGCGTGTACAAACGCGAACGATGCATGTATTCATAGGTAAGTGAGAGAACCGTGTACACGACAGAGAAAGAGTAGAACTCGTAAGACGTGAGAGAAGGACAAACAAGCGTGCCGGTTGCTCTGAAGAGCGGGATAGATATACATAAAGAGTGTGTATGCGGGGGATTAAGTGTTACTTACGACAGAGAACGTGCAGCATTAACCATTCCTGCGATATCGATTTGATCTTAACGGAAGTGCCCTTTTTAGGCCTCCATGGTTTTACTTTCAATAGAAACATCACTGTATTTGACAGTTCTCACGCCGGGCATGTGCTTTCTATCATCCAGCGACCGGGCTGCCACGCGCTCCAACTAACAGATATTTTGGTACTACATACATATACATACTTCTTTCTCTTCTGTCTCTTTCTGTTATCCACCTTTTTTATTCTCACTCTTCTAATCATGGCTACATACATGTCTATATATATATGTATCTATGTATGTATGTGTGTGTGTGCATATATCGGAAGTCACATGACTTGTGTTTCGTGTCGCGGCGTCAATTTTGAGTTTTCATAAAATTATGACGAATTTTTCGTTGTGTGTAATTGCGGTATGCACCCTATAATTTGTATACATGGTCGTCGGTACACGCTAGGAAGCACACATACAAAATCATTCTATAAAAGTCAAAGCACGTTGGACGAATTTGTGAAAAGTTTTAATCGAATGAATTCGATCGGGTTAATACACAAAACACCGACCATATTATATCACCATGGCAAATACACATTTAGATTAAATTATAATTTCAATAAAACCTAAACATTTGCAAATCTAATCAGTCCAAGTACAAAAACATATTCCGTCAACAACCTGTTTCGTTTTCGATTTTACAAAATAGAAAACCAGAAAAAAAGATAAAGAAAATGCGTAGTACAGTGAAAAATAGAACCAAATATGTTTAACTACAGAGGCCATTTCGTGACAAACTTTAGTCCCGTGATTAATGACACAAACGCCTTTAGCCTCTGTCGCTGATTTCTGAAATGAAAAAGGGTCACAAAGATTTTCAGTCGTTTATAATAGTCTCTGCTCATAGCTGTGGAATTGATTCTCTATAAATATCGTGTCTATTCCCTGCAGCAAGTCGGATTGGATAAGATTCTTTAAATTTTCTTATACACTATCAAAATATAACTGTAAATTTAATCAAATCGGCAAATTCTTTTAATAACGTTAGATAATTAACAGATTTGGAACTTATATTAATCTAAAAGAAAGACGCCGAACCAAAGGTTTGAAAAATATTATTACAATTTAATCATGTTTTGTAAAACAAATATCAAAGGATTACTGCTCCTTTAATCAAATGAAACACAGTTCGTTTTCCTCTTTGAGCATATTTCAAAGGGTACGTGGCTTTAAAAGGAATCTGAATTGACGATAATCTTGTATCGCTGTCATCTGAAATCTTCACCTCTTTATAAGACAAAATAATCAAACATGAATCCCACAATCACTTTGTTCATAAGAAAACAAAGGCAGAAGAGCAAATAAACAGATTCGAGTGAATTTTTTGTATCGAAAATCCATTTAATTTAATAATCAACGGTCTAGTTTTTTTTGCGTTACTTATAGCAGCTTCAGATGGTTGCCTTGGTAGTTCTATACCACGAAAGCTGAATGATTATATTGAGTAGATTCACAAATATCGATGATCGTGAATATATTTAATTATATAGTATTACTATAAAATTTTGTTTAAGAAGATATTGAGTAATTTTAGAAAAATCTATCAGTATCGTTGAACGATTTTTCGATTTCAAAAACTTCCATAGAGAACTTAGACGATTAGGAGCAAAATGCAAAAATGGCGTGTTTAAAAAAACTGATATGTGACAAAATGCTTTATAGGTAGTCAGGTTAATAGGAGTGATCGATCGGTCCAATTAACCAACCGCCGTTTGCGGGCGTGTCGCGGTGAAAATTATTTCAAGTCAAAAGGGAGCGAAATATCAGTCGGTCATGAACGACCTTTGTGTCACGTTAAGCGATATTTCCTAATGTTAGTGCACACGTATGATCACAAAGAAACGGGAAATTGGTGTGTATTGGTTAAACCTCTTAGGATAGAGAAAGCACGCGAGTGTCTGGTGCATGACACAGAAGGCGATCGTTACGGGCTGCAGCCACTTGTTAGAGCTCCGTCTAGCCACCTCCTACCTCTTTCCCTATCTTTCTTCTACTTTTCCCTTTCCCTTTTCTATCCCCTCCTATCCTCTGACAGAGACCTTCGACCTATACTTTTCGTACAGTCTATTCTTCCCATCCGGTGTTAGAGTGGTGGTTGAACTGCAGTTAATATTTTATTGACCATCGCCTACTTTATTCGTTAGTAATCACGATTATTTCCTTTAATGCCCATTCCTTTCTTTCATTTCACTTTCCCCTGCTTATTTCAGGTTTTTCCACGGATCTTCAATCGATCGATCATTATTATAAAATAAATTTCCTTGTTTAATCTTTTTAAGATGATAGTTTGTTGCAATTAATTTTTTAAAAAATCGTCGAATTGTTATGATTTTTCTATTGTCATTCAAATCTAAGAATAAAAGTCATTAAAAGAACTGACAAGTTACAAAGTATGAGAATTCATGAATTTTTGTTGTTATTTCAAAAATAATTATAAAGTAAATTTAAAAGTCAAAAAGTAATTATGGGTATGGTATTTTTCACGTCATCGCTATTAAGGAAGGTAAATTAAAGAAAAATTTCTGGAGCACTTCAATTAATCGTAGTTCCACTGTTGAACTCAGGTTTTAATATTATCAATGTGTTAAGATTGAGACTACAGGCTGTCCATCATTCGTGTCAATTGTAAATGCAAATTAGACAATAACTATAGAATAATCTGCCGACTGATACCAACATCGTAAAATTTTAGTTCCATACGAAATTTTAAAAGAAATCTTCGACCAATTTTCTTTTTTTATTGTATGTATTACTTCATATAATTCCTATGGTTGTATGCTTATTAGTGTTGTTGTACGTTTTTTACCTACAAAATTAAACTATTTTACAACTTCGAAAGATCTTTTTTTTGTAAGTAAGGAATATAACGACAGGTTACTTTTAAGTGGCAGATTTATGAAGTCATTGCAATATGTTTTACTCGACTGATTAGGAAGATAGGATTGAACTTTAAATTATTCAGGTTTATGTTATCTTTCGACATTTTCCCAGAATACTTTGCATACTTTTAATATATTTGAAGTTATTCCACGATATTTATCTTTTCAAATGCTTTTTTCGCGGAATATATTTCAAATCCATTGTAAATGTAAAATTTTATTGTCTGTTATCCTTACTCCTTTTATCCTTGCTTTATTTCGAATTGTTATAAATAATTATATTTACTTTGATGTCTATTACTGTAGTGTAACATTTGCTTATGATTCGTGAACTTCTTACAAAATAATAATTTTATATTTTCTTTAATAACTTTTTTAGTAATTTTATATCTTCTCCCTCTCCTTTTACTTTTATAAAAGTACGTTATAATACTAGGAATATATCGTAGCCTTTATCTGTCAGGTTGTCAGGTAGGAATAAAAAAGAATTTTTAGTGGAGAAGTCGGCGACACATTCGTAAGCCACCAATATCTGGTGAGAATTTCTCGAGTGACACACTCGAACACTTCAATTAACCTCGATCTTCGACCTAACCCCACAGTGACCCATTACTGACACGTTACAATCAGTAACTACGACCACAGCTTCCGCAGTGTCTGTCCATGCTTATATATATATATATATATATATATATATATATATATATATATATATATATATATATATACACACGAGAAACTCTGACAGATAAATGGTGCCGTAAAGAGTTAAAACACCTCAAAAGATATTTTGCCAGTATTTCAACAAACTTATTCAACTTGGTCGTAAATCTTCTTAAAATGTTCTTTTACTACGGACATATCTCCTTCATGTTTTCATACATAAACAGAGTTGCTTATGCTTTATATCTTCATCTTTATACGATTTTATGAAACACATTTCCTATTTTTATTCATATAAGAAGATGTATTTAAAATATATCCCGGAATTTTTCAATTGTAAACTCCATTGTCTGTTGTGCTCAAAAAAATTTGGAATAGGAATTTCATAAAAGTCGTTTGCAAAAGACGCAATATAAACACGCATAGGCTTAAAAGTACGATTTACATTTCTGCTTAAAACGGATTCTTAATTTATGTTTCTCATTAAAGGAGTTTTAAAGTGGTGCGTATTAAAGTTAATACTTCGGCCTACTGTCTCTCTCAACAAACCGATTCTGGATTAGGTTCGAATAACGAGAAGCAATTTTCTCGTGCACATACCAAATCCCACTGATCCTAAGCGGTGACTTCGTCGGTAAATTTTCCACTGAAAAATTACTTTTCGTACTTTCGATCGTTCAGATGTTAACGATTGAAGACACTGAAAGACAGAACTTTTCCCGACATGTGTGCGCAGTGAACTGTGATTTACGACCTCAAAAAGCAGTCATTGACGTTAAGATCCTCGGCAAAGTCACTATAAACCTCAAACGTTTTAGAAAATTTAATAATGATGTATAATACAACGGTAATTAAATGATTTTATTGAAACGATCCCAATTTTGCAAATTTTGTCTATTTCCGAGCATCAAGTGCTCGAATTTTACTTTAAAAAATAATTTATATATAAGTAATACTTTATATATATATATATATATATATATATATATATATATATATATGTATATAATCATAGGAAAATATAATAAATGTAGAAAACGTAGCTATATTATAAGTATACGAATTCCAAATCAATTAAGATTATAGACAGTTAAAGTATATCTTTATTATATATTACATTGTTAATAGATTTAACTAATAAATTTTAAGCTTCTAGTCAACAAGAGGACTCTTCAGTTTAAGTGTAGTTTCGTCACGTATTGTGCACAATACGTACTTATTTACTTGTTTCGATTTTTAATTTCATCATTAAGCAAAATACCTGCAGATCTGTCATTAGACATTACAATTTTTTACTCTAATTTCTTTCATTTTGCTTATATTGCGCTTACAGCATTTTCATCAAACATCATCATTGATCTTTTTGCATAAAGTTTGAAATTTCCTTAGAGCATTTTACCTTTTGTATTTTGTGATATATTTATGAAAAGTTTAGAATGATGCAATTTAGAATGATAGCAATGATGAAATTGAAATACATAAGAAACTTTCAGTGAGTCCAACTTGAGGCTATGTGCTCAAGAAGTTTAATCATTCATTAAAATTCTTCCCACTACTTTCATTACCGCCTCCTGTTTTTTCACGTTCCTGTTGCCCTTGGAGTTTTAACGATTTGCACAGGGTTCCCGTAATATTCAATATGGTGTTCCCATTGAAGAATCACATTAATTTCTAATTAAACCAATAATGTCCTTCATTTATACAATATGTCCATAAAGAACAGAATTTATTGCGCGAGATAATTAGTTGATATCAGTGTAGTCTCCTTGTATTTATACTTTGGATCTAATACAATTCTTTGAAGTTTTACGTAAACAAATAATTACAAATAATCTCTTTACGTAAACAAATCAACAAATAATTCGGAAGTAATATATCTGCTTATGCAACGTACATATTTTTCGTCTGCATGCAAAGCAAACATGTCAGAAGCCATTGAACAAACTAATATTGACCGTCGGTCTATATTATCTATCCAGTGATAGTGAAAGTTTGATTAACGTTTTGCTAAAGCTAAGAAGGGTTAATATCCACCGTATACATTGGACTTCAAATTATTCCATACCCCATTAACATGATAAAATCCTAGTATTATGCCAGAGTTAATTGTCTATATCATGTAATTTAAAACGAAAAGAAAAGATATGCCGATATTTCTGCAATAGTTTCAAAGGAAACGAGTTGTAGCTGTTCACGTGACACATTTCGTATTCATTTGTCTCTTTGTATGGCGAAAGTTTGTACGAAGCAACAACCTGAATTTTCTCAGATAGTCTCCAATACTTTCAATTGTTTTCTTACATATATATAAATTAAATTCAGTTTATCAGATTACCATATATGTATGTCCCTTGTAAAATTGTATTCCAACAAAAGCTCATTCGAGCTTTCCGAAACCTACAACGCACATATCGAGTTAACGAAGTTTAAGGAAAATTTGTTTCCCATAAATTAAATACTCGGTTCATTTCTTGTAAGCCGTTTCGATCGCCATTTCATAATCAAAATCAAGATGAAGTTATAAAAAGGTATCTATTCTTTATCTTACATGATTTTGTTTCGCTTAAAAACATGATCAAATGGTAGTAAATCCCATAACTGGAAACATTGAGATCTTTCTTAACCGCCTAGCCACAATAAAAGGCTTTAGACAGAATATAGCATCGCAGAAATTATATTAAAAGCAGTGTAATGCGGTTTTTCGAGCGTGATAGTCCATTAAAAGGAAATGCCACAAATTTCAATCTTCAACGCGCACCACCTCAAAACGTCCATCGTCGTTTCTATCGTCGGTCGTGTTAGATCCAGCACAATAAATTGCACGTATCGGTGACCATTGTACTAGAATGAAAAGTTACCAGCCTTTTCTACTTATTACTACTTATCTTAAATGAATGGCGTATAAGGATTTTATGTCGCACAACGCTTTTGCATGATCTCCAGTCATAACAAAAATAGGGGAACAAATAAACATAAATGAAAGAACATTTCATTATCGCTATTAATCTAAACAAGCAGAGGAAAGATGCTATTACTAAATTTATAAAGCAGATTACAAATAATCAAAATTGTACTTATTAAGTTCTTTCGTAATAGATATAAATTAACGAAAATATTGGGTTCGAAAAATTTGTAGCACAATTTACATAAAAAATAAAAAGTCACATCTTGAGACAGCCTGCTCCAATCTTTTCTTCTACTTTCTGATAGAAAGAAAAGAATAATAAAAAAAAGAAAGGAGAAATCTAAGCAAGTGACGTGGCTTTGTCGAGAAAGTTCACTGATTTACCGATCGTAATAACGTCTGAGGGAAGATCATTCAATGAAAATCCGAAACGTATTCACGACGTTTCACATTGTCTGGATTTCTGAAGGAGACTGAATCGAGATTGCATAAGTGCGAAGCGTTTGCAACAAAGTTCGTAGGCTGAGAAAATATGGGCCAATCGTAACTGAAGAAGTAAAATCTGTGGAATCTTTGCGTTGTTATCTTTTAATCGATTACGAATTTGACAAATTCAAAATTCACCAATCCAATTATATATATATATATATATATATATATATATATATATATATATATATATATATATTATTATCATATATTTTTTATTTTTATATCTCGTATTCGATAATTAATGAAAAGAAAAAGTAATTAAGTTAAGTGTAAAAACGAAATAGAATCGATAGATACGAATCGAGAGCAGAGAAGTACAAGCATCAGTGGTTGAATATAAACTGTTTCATTTTGTGAACCTAATAGTTCACCTAATAGAACCTAATAGTTTCAAAGTGATACGAGAGTGAGTACCTGACACTGCATCTAATATTAAAACGGAATGTCCAGAAGACATTACGTTAAAGCACCGATACCTTTTGATCAGCTAAATTACAGCATCAACATTTTTCATACAATTTTTACTTCGTTTCTATCGAAACGTTATTTTGATATTAACGTTAAACTAATCTGACCTTTTAGTTGCATTTCAAAGCATTCGAGTATAATATGAATCTCTAGAATCTATATGAATATCTAGAAGAATGTACTATTAAAAACTTAAATTATGACTTTAGACTATTCTTGACTATTATTCTTTTATTCGTCGATATTCGAATTGTTATGATCTCTAGCATGGAATTCAAACAACAAATGATTCTTTCGTATTTGCAAATTCAAATTTGAGTAATTGTTTAAGGATAACAATTTACCACTGAATTTTTGATAAAAACAGATCACAATCAAGTGAATTATACACCTACACATACCGCAACATTCCCCAATTCCGCAATGAAAAAGTTGGCTCTTGTTGGCAATGAAAACGCGAAATACCGAAGAAACGTATAAATTACGAGAGATAAACTGGAACAGACAATGAGGAAAGCATCTGAATAGGGTAAAGAGATCTAAACCGTTGTATAGTTTCTTGGCGAACTGAGAAATATCAAAGTTGTTTGTTTTTCGTTATTTTAATTTCCAAACTGCAGAGATTTCATAATACTCCGCATCAACCGCGCATAAATCAATGACACGCGATAAAACGGTTAAATTTTGCATTTTACATCGTAGTTAATATCAAAACCTGCATTTTCTAGTATTCGCTACAATATTCATCTTTCTTACAATCATTCGCATATAATATACGGTAGCAATATTTTATAAATTACGTAGGTATATTAATATTTTACAATATTGTTAACCTCATTTTTCATAAAAAATTAAATTTTAAATGGTGAAGCTCAAATTTGTAACGATTTGCGCTTAACTTTTTTAAAAATTTAATAGCGCGGGTAATCTTTATAATTTACAAAATGGAAATCTGGAAATTTTTATGCGAAGTTTGCACAATTTTAATTTTATAGTAACGAGCACAGATTCCTTGGAACAGTGCAAAAGGCGTATCGTTCGTGCTTATATCTTTTGCTTTAATTAAATGTCATTTATCTAATGGTAACTGCCTGTTGAAACATCAAATTGTGGTACCCGTAAAATTAATTTCACATTGGAAACTTCATAAATGTTATAGTATATGAAGTTATGAAATACGGTTGTACGAATTTTTGGATCAGGAAGTTATAATTATTTTAAAATAGTCTTTAGCTCCCTTCTTCACTAAGCAAACTTTTACATCCTCATTTTTACGTCCAACGATAATTCGGCTCCATTTCCTGTGACTAAAATTTCAGTGCAAGAGAAGAAATAAAATTTTGTCGACATTTCCTTTTTCGTAATTACACGGCCGGTATAACTTTACGAGCAATAATGTCTTTTTCAAACTATTTAATCGAAAAAGATTTACTGAAGAATTTTCGTCGATTCCCAAATGATCGTTTAGAATATTTTTCAAGATTTATTTATTGCTTTATTTATTTTTACAAGAGTCAATAGTGTAATCAGAATTTCAAGAACGTAATCCTTTCCTTGGACGTCTTATTTAGGACGACGTTTCTGAAGAACGAAACGGCCTGATTTCTCTTCTGCGTGATAGTGGTGCAATGAATAAGCTATGGAACAAAAGTAAACGAGGAAACAAAGGGATATTGATAAAATGAAGAGAAGGCAACGGAGGGAGAAAAATGTGATTTATCTTACACAATAATAGCAGGTTTGTGTTCGTTGATGACAAACATATCAAACAAAAAAAATGTCAAATTTGATTGTCTCGTTTCGCGAAGTAGGTCGCCTAGAAAAAGAAAACTCGAAACTTTCTTATGTTTCGTTCGTACTTCATACTCTTAGCTCACTTATCAGAACATCATCAGTGCCGGTATAAACTTTGAACGATTCTGGATATACGAGATTTATCCGATGAAATTCGTATTCCATTTTTTATCGCGAATAAATTTTCCCAAGACGAGTTGAATTTTGCATTTTCACTCTTTAATTCTTCGAAACCTTGACCGTTAACGTTTCTTCTCTTTAGATGCAACTTGTTCTTGACTTTGAAAAAGAAATGTTCAGCTGTTTGCTTCTTCGGTATTATTTCTAGCGGAATATTTTAATAGCATTTTACCATGTTAACAGAAAAGAGCACGAGTAAGAGTAAATTGCAAAAATATATTCATGTTTCGGTACATGAAGCAAGTACTAAATGTAAGAATCCTTTTACTACGGCGATTAATATTTTTATAATGAAACTTTCTCGCGACAGCTTCCCTTCATACTTTATTGCCCTCCATTTCTACAGGGAAGACTACTTTATTAGGTATCACATCACTTGTCTCGTATGAAGTATTTGACGTATCTCGAGTGTGTATTTCCACGTAATAATAATATCGTAAATATTATTCAATGATAACGCGGCAAAGATATACTGGGGTAATATCATTTCACATTATGGCGAATTTCGGAAGGGATATACGACGTTATTTCTGGAGAATATCAAAATCCTCGTCGCGAAAATAAAATCAAAACTCATGCTCTGTGGCGCAACGCGCCGTGCCGCAACGCGACGCGACGACGGCCAGAAATACCGTACAGGGGAAAATAGCGTCGCTTTTGTTTTTACGCTAGAAAGTAGAACGAACAAGAAATCAGCGCGGCTGCACGAGATCATGATTTTTCACTCAACGTGAATGTACGATATATGTGTTCTAGGCACTTCTTCTCAATCTTCGACAGGCGAATTGAGTTCGTAGGTATAATGGGTTCTTCCATGGTAAGTTTTTAGTGGACATTGTTCCACCGATACATAATCGCTACCTACATGTGGTGTAACACTATTAGAATTATCTAGATGATTAGAGGTATTATCCAATGATGTTGTTTACGTGTACGTATTAGAGAAAGAGAAAGAAAGAAAGGAATAGACAGAAAACCGAATTCAACTGAATATTTCTTTCCAAGCTTTCGCAAAAATTTGTTGCAATACTGTTCTAGATCGATGTAATTAGAGACGAAAAAGAATAACAAAGCATAAATGGTTGGAAATGGTTTGTTACATTGGCATAGAGATCCGTAGAAAGCGTTAATTGTCGATTGTTGTGTATGATTAGAAAAAAGAGGGAGAAAATTGTAACCGTTATATCGCCATATTTGTGTTTTTCTAATATATTATCGAATATTTTTGTTTTCGCTACTTTTGTTCGAGTAGTCTATCTGACGAACGAAGCATGATTTCAATATAAAGCTCGGTTTGCTATACTGTTACGTTATATTACGTTAGAGTTGGAGAGTTTCGAGTATTCACTCGCTAGATGCGTCGGAAGGACAATCGCTTCTTTCGTCGGAGAGATTTTTCGATGCTCCTCGGTGAAGTAGTACAACTTTTAAATATTAATTTCCTCTTTTGTCCTCTCAAATTTTATGTCTTTGAAATTTACTTCGACGCAAGTCGTGTCGTAATTGTAAAGTGGCCGAAAATTCTCAATTTTGAAATAGAATTCGTATCATTAACTTTTAATAGTCGTTGTTCGTGTAACGATATTTTTTTCTAACATACCTAGCAGTAATGTCTAACAGTAATATAAAATCAAATTAGAAGAACAGGTATTTGAATTCTCTTGAAAAAAGTTTTCAACTTTTAATTTCTTTTAAGAATATGTTTTCAAAGACATACTCGTAAAAACCCTTAAATTCGATTTTCTTAGTGTAATTTCGTAACTTGATCAAATGGAACTTTTACGTACGTTTTATACTACGTGAAATTGCAATTTTTGACAGAGTTATAACAAATAGCTGAATATCTATTAAATATTCTTCCGACCTAACATCCTGTCGATTCTTATTATTATAATTACTTTTGCGTTCTTTTCTACAACCGTTTTAACTATTTCTTTACTTTCGTTTCTTTGTTACTGTCCTTTCCTTTCCTTTCTTTTCCTTCCTCTTCATTCCTTTCCTTTTCTTTTATTTAGAACATAAGATCTATGTAATAAAAAAGTAAAATTCCGTTAAGAGCACGTCCCGTTTCCAAACGATGTTCCCTCAAATTATCATACAATTCAATGCGTCCATTGTCTTGCTCGAGGGAAATTTCATTATAAAAATTGCTTCTTCTAAAAGACGAAAGCTTTTCCTTTTTGTTCTTCGTACAAATTAGCCAATGCAGTACAGTGGGCAAAAGAGCACTGATCGCAAACAGTAAATTCTTCGAAAAGGATTAAATCGAAGGGTTTTCCTGTGAATAAGTATCTCATTAATTGGCGATTCGAAGTCGTGCTCCATTAATTATTTTCCTAGTGACACATAAAACATCGACTGTATGTGACACATCTGAAGTATGTTATAACTATAAGAAGTCCATAAAAAGGAGCTGCCGTGGCACCGTATAGTATACATATTACATATATGCAGTAGAAATTCGGAAAATGAAAGTGCGAATGCAAAGCTCACAGCTGTTTGTTACCCTGGAAAGTTAATTAAATATTACTCGTAATATTAAGTTGGAACATATGAAATGTTTTTCTCAAATGCAACTTCAATTTATTCGCTTCAAGGTTGATCGACTCACCTCACGTATTATGCATTATTAAAATTGTTAATAAAAGTTCTGAAGATGGCTAACATGACAGTTTACACGTACCTATATAAAACGGTATTAAGTTTATTCCGCACAATATGTACCTTCTTCTTAATCAAGTAGAAGTGATAGGTAAGCCAGCTGCATAGAATTTCTCGTTTTCTCTCACGTATCGTGCGAAGTGTGTAGGAAAGTATCGCACATAGATTTCCGTGGAAAGACGTTTTCGATGACTTCTTTTAAGGTATTTGCTTCTCCTAATATTTCATATGGCACGGTACGTACATATCTAGTCGATACAGATACATTGGCACTCCATCATCAAAACCAAAATCAAACAAAAACCGACTTCCTACTCCCTACGAGACCTGCAAAGTTCACATCTTCTGATTCATTACTACTCCGAAACATATTTTCTATTTATGTATTTTTTACTGTATAATCGAGTAGCAGCTGGATCTAAAATATTAATCCTCGATAGATGCAAAAAAATTGAATTTCTTGTTATCGTAAAAGAGAAAAGACATTATCGTTTGCGATGAATTACAATAAAAGCGTTAGTTTTACGATAGAGTATTCTCTGAAAACTCTTTTCTTATTTCTCACGTGCTTCCACAAGTGGAAGAAACCTTCGAGCCGTAAGGCTACCGCAAATATGTACAACAGTCACGTTTCCTGCTTAGTGTTCTTCTTCTGCAAATCGTACTGCTTTTGTCTCATTTTGGCGTTTAGCTTCACTTTCTTTTCTGAAATTTCTTTACCGGTCCAATTATACAGGATCCATTTTTTCTCTTATCGAAATAACAAACAAGATCCTATAATGAGAACAATACAAAAGTATTGTAACGAAATACATATATTGGAAATTATAAAAGAGAGAAAGAGAAGCTTTGTAAGTGTGAATGTATGATGGAATCTATTTGTATGTGATGTTGTATTACGGAAGATATTTGATACGTATTTTTTCATTACCTTTTTACATCGAAAAGAAAGAGAATGATAAAAATACGTCATTTCTTAGTTGAACCATTCTTTAAAAGCCGAATAATTTTAGATATATTTTAAAAATCAATTTTTCAAACTAGACAGAAAAAAATGTGTTAAATTTTCAAACACTGCGTCTCGTATGAATCTTGTAACTACATATGTCCGATCACGCACAATCTCTTTCTACTGAATTGTACAGATTGATTTCCTGTACCAATTTCAAAATGTAAATGAAATTTTGTTTATATCTCTGAATGTGTTATCGTCAAAGAAAATGCTTGAAAAACGTATTATTGTGTATTACGACTTTATAAATTTCTTTTCTCTTTTATTCGTATTTAACTTCAACATGAAATGAGAAAAATAAAAGAAGAAACAGAACGGATTTGGTAATTTATATGGTGACGGTATACACGATTAGTTCGTATAATTTAAAGAGACTAGACTTGAATTTTTAGCTTTTTTGCATGTGATTTCTTTTCCTGCCATTCGCAAAATATATTTTTAACTCTACGTCATGTCCCTTCGTATTTCGTTGCGGCGAAATCTCCTTCGCAACGCTTGGCTTCTACGATTTCATTTTATCCTTGCAAGGAGATATATAAGATCGCTGTTCCATGATTATAATAATATAGCACTTCCTGGTCTTATAGTAATTCCCGTTCTCTAGCAATATTATCTAGCGCTGCTTCATAAAGACGCTTCTTGTATAGAAATTATTAGATAAATTCGCTACTTTTGCTGCTATTTAAAATCCTATTTATCTGTACGGGCAACGATGAGAAAACTCACTGTTATGTTCCGATACTTTCCTACATGGTAGGTACATTTAAATTTAAGAAGCTTTTGAGCGAAGCTGAATGTAAATTAACCAATTTTGGAAAAAAACGTAAAAGGTAGTAATCTCAATCTATTACAAATAGTAATGCGTGAGCGATTTGAAATTGTACATTAGCACGAAAAAAATCGATATTGTTTTGCCAGGAAATGAAGTCAACATATTTCGACCGTTTTAAATAATTGTTAAAATTATACTATATACTATATATACTAGTATATACTACATACCAGTCTGAAAGTTATTCGAGCTTCAAATTGGTCGCAGAACTTTTTAAAAGCTTTATTTAAGTCGTCATCTAGATTAATTCGTTTTCAAACTTGTTTGACTTCCTAAACGATTAAATCATCATCAAACAAGTGCTAGTAATACGCGGACTCGATAATAATTAGTTTGTACGAAAGTCGAGCCAAACAGCGTTAAACGCGCGCTTTCGTTTCATGTTGATATTTTCTTAAGTTATCCGTATCGCCTATAGAAAATTTGTGATAAGAAAAAATCAGCGAGCAAAATGGTTTATCTTTGGTTGACTCACGCCAGTGGTGCAAAATGCTCTTAATGGTTCAATAATCGAATATCTGTCATCAGATTTTCATCGAACATGTGAAGAACTGCAGCTTCAGATTTACGAGCACGAGTTGCATAAATAAGAATTATGGTTTTGTATAATTTATACGACGATCCCCTGCGCGATGTCGATTAATAAAGATTTTTTGCGACTTTATTGTTCATATTTCCTTTTGGACAAATTGCTTACAGGAATGGTATTAAGAACAGAACGTGCTTAGTCGCATAGAAAATAGCTTATTGTCAAAATTACTTCGCTTCACCGATATACGCAAATGTAATTTTATACAACGTACAACGCCTATCGTATCTCCCGACCAAAAGAAAGAAATATAGGTCGAACCAGCGTTCAAATTTCGGTATTCGGTCCGATCGAAGATTCGAGTGTACCGAAGGCGATATCGAGGTAAAAGATCGATATTGAGAAAAATTAACAACAACCAAGCCTGACTATTGTCGACGAACCAACAAAAGATTCGAAACTGGCGGTGCAAATGTTCCTATCCTCGTCGCCGTCGATCCGTAACCAAGAAATTCCCGCGCTTTTACGCTCGAGTGGGTATTACGGAAAAGAAAAAAGATAATAAAAAAGTGAAAAAATAAAAAAATGAGGTAAGATTCCAGTCTATATAATCACGATAGAAACGTTGAACGTGGAAATCTGGTATAGAAAATGGTCGGTGGTGGAGGACGATGGGAAAACGAAGATGAATCCCAGCGACGCAGAAGGGAATCGGCAAACGGGAACTGGAAGAACGATGGAACTGTGAAAATTACGATTTCGCGGGCGAAAGTGCGGGCCTGCCGACGTATTGATTGTCGGTCGGTGGAGAGAGTCAGCGCGCCTGTGCTCCAACGTTTCACGCAGAGACCACGAGAGAAAGGGAGAGAGAACAGAGAGGAAGCGCACCAGTAACGAAGAGAGGAAGCAGCGAGGGCACACGGAGGGCATACGGAGGGTGGAGAAACATCGACAGAGGGAGAGAGGGTATGGAAGAGGGAGAAACACCCTCGCCCCCGTGGTCCTGCTGCCACCGTGTCGGTTTCCAGTCCAGTCTTCCCCTAGGCACTCGACAGGCCGGTACCTGTTTCTCGAAGCGACACGCGCTCTGTCTGTCGTTCTCGCAGCACACTCGTCAAACACACGACATTCATACATACATACATACATACATGCACACATACGCATATTCTTGGATACGCAGATACAAGCCATACACTCGTGGACACGGCTCTTCTGCACATATGAGTCTACACACGCATAAAACAATTCGCCACGACGCACGGTGTATTTGTATATATGATACATAAAAATATACTCATACGGAGAGAAAAATATAACATACATAATATAAGGAGAGGAGACGTACGCGGGCGCACACGTAGGAAACACCAACCGCGCAGAGGCACCCACATGTCTACTCACACTGTGTACACGCGTACGCGAGAGACCGTGCCGCACACACGCAACGAGTGGTCATCGTCTTCATCTTTGTCGTTTTTGTCGTCATCGTCACCGCCGACTTCGTTTTCAATTTGTTCCTCATCGTCGTCATCGCCGTTCTCGTCGCTCCGCTACTCCTCCGTCGTCGCTTCGTACCTCTATATCACACGGCACAGTTACAGAAGGAAACGAACAAAACCAGGCGTTGCACCGTAAAAGAAACGAGGAATAACTGTCTCACGATCGGCTGACGAAGAATTGCGTGGCAAACAGAGATTATGGCCCGTGAAGGGAGTTAAGCCTTGTGTCGGTTTCCTTCCTGCAAAAAAGATTCGCTGCTTCGAAAAATACCAATCGAGACTCCGCAACCTACGATCTTGCATGCGAAACCGTTGTTTAGGGATTCAATAAATAGAGGTTCGAGATTACTTGAAATGTTATCATAGCCGACGGAAGTCGAGGATATTCGACCACTGGTGTCTGACACCATTTCTGAGAAACGAAGAATTCCGTTGGTTATTGTGATCGGTGGGAAATCGATTTGGCAAAACTTGGACGACTCGCGATATCGTCAATGACTTGGTCGTTTCATCTTGAATCATAGGAGAAAAAGAACGAGGCCTAACCAATGCCCTTCCATTACCATGTGAAAATCTGGTAACCGGTTCACGCTAATCTGGCATCGTGCTATCTAGTGGACGGCAAACTGTTAATACGCAAGAGAAGTTACCAGTGGAAAGTTAGTCCGCTGCGTGTTGCGGATCATGAACCCCGTTTGAAGGGCGACGACAAACTTTAAAAGTGGGGTTCATCGTACCACTCTTCGTCGGAGACAAGTCCTGAGCCTGTGGCAGTAGCCTAAAAACAGTGATCTTCCTGCAGATATACATATATATATATGTGTGTGTGTGTGTGTGTGTGTATGTGTGTGTGTGTATATATATATATATACACACATAAACGTCTATTTTTGTTTTTCTTCGGCTCGAAAGCCGGGCCCATTTTTTCCGGAACTGGTCATATTAGCGAAGTAAAGAGATTTTTGTAAAAATTATCGTAATTCTAACGAAGAAGCAGAGAACACACTTGTTAACGAACGACATCACCTGCACCGAGAGAGATTAAATATCTCTATATATAGAAATCTATATATGAATATACATACATATATATATCTGTATATCTATCTATATATATGTATATATGCATATATATAAATGAAAAGCATACATATCTTAACGATGTTGATGATTCATAGTATATTTTGATCATACCGAGAGTAAGATAGAAACAAAGAGTGTGAGTGAGAAAAAGACAGAGAGAAAGAAATTAGCGAGAGAACGACCAGGCAAATCGACAGGAATAATAATAAAAAGAGTTCGTAATATATATAGAAAGATAAAAGTAGATATTAAATCGTAAATAATAAAACAAGGGAAAGAAAGGAGACGAAGATCGAATTGTTCGAGCCTGATCGTCATTTATAATTGCCTACATGCCTGCCGCATTCTATCGACGTGACAGAAGCATGTACGACTGTGACATGATTCCTGATCGTCAGGTATGTTTTACGATAATCTAGTACTTTGCTTTTAATCTGCCGCATCGAAATTTCCATTGTTTCGTGACACGTCAAACAAAGATCGAGTTGTATCGGCGAAGTCTAAGTGGAAATCGTGATAAATCGATAAATATGTGTTTTCAAAAAATATGTCGCAAAGATTGAAACGAAATTATAAAAATCGATAAAGTTTCGAATGCTTCCCGATCGTTTTTAAAAAATAAAAATAGTTACGAGCAATTTTAAGATAAAAGCTAATGCGTCCAAGTACCACACAAGCAAGTGATATTTCTTTTTCAAAGTATTTCATTTTATATCTGAGAGAAAACCTTATTTTCTCTCTTATGAACACAATTACTAGAAACATATATCTTCCATTAACTGTGATCAAAAAATTTTGAATAGCATATAATCGAATAATACTCTAAAGATTGGAGATTACATTAACGAAACAAGCAACAGCATTTTTACTGTCCTTTATGATTTCCACCGATAAAAAGAATCGCAGAAAGGTCATCTCAAATCTCTATAATTAATTCGCGATGGTTATACGATCATTATCATTGCATCTATATCAAACGGTCGCAACACAAAGCAGATCTTTGCGCGAAAGTGCGATGTTTCTTTGTCAACTTAAACTAATATTTTATTTAATAGATTGAAAATAAATAATCTTCGTATTGTTCTTTCCCCAACATAATTAAGTTAAAATATTTTTCGTATGAATTTGAAACCAGCAACAAGTCCAGTAACGATAACGTTCATTTTGGAATGGAACGCGATGATTGATCTAAAAATATAATTCCCTTAAGCGTTTACACAAGAGTGAGAAAACAAGCTAGAATGGTAGAACAGCTTTGAAACCATCGGTTAGGTAAAATTTTCTCGATAAATTCTTGCTGAATCCTCGATACAGTCCACGACTAAACTGAATTATTACATCTGATCATGATTATCGTAACATACGATAAGAAATGAAACTGTTTTGCAAGCAAGAGGAATTCTTTCAATTCGATTATTATGTAGTTTCATAGGTTTTGTTTCTTTATCAGAAATTTGACATGAAATAAAGGATTAAGACTAGAGGATTACGAGTTCGATTACTCCTTATATATTATATTATATTATATATATTCTCCTTCAGCCCTGTCATTTAGGAAGCAATTTTTCTAAATTGGCTAAAATCTCAATGACTTGGAGCTCGATTAAAATTTGTTAATCAACATTCCCCTACCGCGATTTCAAAAACAATGTTCCTAATTAATATTTTCGCAAATGCTCTTGCTTTGGATCTTCGGATTCTATTATTCTTTTAGCCTCCTAGCCTTATTGAAGTTTGGCATTTATCGTAAATTAAATACCAACTGAGAAAATAGACAACTACAAAATAGTATGGTATAAAATGGTATGGCTAATGATAGCAATAGGTAACAATACTTCGTTGAAAATCGATAATAAAAAACAACAAAATTTACGAAGCGATCTATGTAATATATTATATTATATGTAAGTCATACTGATTTTTAAAAATTCTGTGATATTTTCAATTCCGTGAAACTTTCATTCACAAACATTCTATTAGAAATTCTGTATTTTAACGGAAATCTGTTAGACGTATCATAAAGAACATAAAGTATGCGATGCATCACTTTGTCAGTAAACGTGTGTCAAATAAAAAAACCGAAAGAAAAAAGTAGAAATAAACGAGATTAAGAGATAAAGTGGGAAAACAGATCTAGAAAGATAGAAAGATGAAACGACGGCCCTGCTTCTGCAAAATAACGACGTCTCTAAGCTATCTTTTGATTGGTGTAACACTCTAAGAATTTGAAATCGAAGTGTACGAAATAGGTGCTTTCCTAATTCTACCGATCTTGGTAACGGAATATCTTGTTTCAGAGGAAAGTTCAGTTTCCGAGCAGTTTCGTCGTAATTTCCGTTCAATTTTCGTTCTTAATCTCCACCTCCAATCTAGAACTATCAATCCTTTTTCGCTTAGAATTGTGGTCAATATTATCGCGTTTCGTATCTAAGATAACTTTGTCTTTGAGGATATTATAGTATCTACCGCGATAAAAGATTTATTTAGTTCTAATTTCAACTTGCGACACAGCTAACATTTTGAATTTCAACAAGGGACGAGATGTACGTGAAATGAACATGATTTGATAGTGATCGCGATATCACATTAAAAGAGATATCTGTAGTCATCGATGCGATGAAAATCCAATCAACTATGAATATTTCAACAACTTTCAACGATGCGAATTCCGTCGAAGTATTTTGGAAGAAGTTCTATGTGCCGATCATTCATTTTTATATTAACAACAATTCTTTCGTATTTCTCTCCGAGCTTAAGATAATTTATACCGATAGAAAAGTACAATTTGCTTCAAAATGCTGCAAAATGGAGAATTAAAAAATTTTTTATAATTATGCTAGTTGATCTACCATTGATTACATCGTGAATCTTCATATCGTGGGAATAATGGTGAAAATTTGATTAAATGTATCTTTAAGCACTATTCACAACACTGTTCTCATAGATTCGTCAGCCGCTATCTGGATTCGATCAACACTCGAACCCTATCACTTTTAGGGAGAATCCGCAACGGAGGAAACCGCCCTTTCTCCGCTATTCTGTGTCTTTTCTCCTTGAGAAAAGGCAACTATGCTGGTGTGGCAAAGTCATCTCGGTGAAGCGAATTTCGTACCAAGTCTACCATTAAACCCTACTTATTACTTTCTCTCAGGGACATAGCAAACAGATATTTTTCATATCGAGAAAAATTATTAGACCCTATGTCCAACATGTTCTAATGCTCGATCTTTGTTGTTGTCATTTTATTTCGAGAACAACGGAAAATGACACTATATTCTATACAATTTCCAAGTGGTTAAATACGATATAATTTGAAATATTTATTCTTCTTTTATATGTACAATTTATTAAAACGAACGCATTTATTACTTTTATCAAGTAAAAAATTTACATGTTGCGTGCAAAATCAAATCAAGTTTCTCACGATACTTCATTATTTAGAACACGTAAGGCTAGTTAATATTTGAATTATTGAATTATTAAGTTTGAATATTCTTTTCTCGTGTATCGATACATATTTACGCGTTTCTATAATTTTTCGTTGATAGGCACTGATCGATCTACTCGTAACACACAAGTTTTCGATAAATTTAAATATAGAACGGAATTGTCTAGTGATATCGTAAAGAATCTTTACTTAGAAATAGCGGGACACGATAAAAGGAATTCTACCCTATCGTAACTTATTCTCATAAGTTGTAAGTTTTATGAGTTTTATTTTAATAAGTTTTTTTTTATTTTATATTTTTATAAGACTACTATTCATTTTGTTTATTTATTTATTTTTTTGTTATAACTATTCCTTTTCGGCTTAGGATGCCTTCCGACTTGCATCGTATCTATAATACATTCACATTCTAAACTCTTATCTTATTAATTACTTAATTGAATACATTTTGTCGCTATTTTACATTCGAAAAATTAACGGTAATCTAGAGAGTAGATATTACATGATATGAAACGTAGAAGAATATCATTTAAAAGAATGTAAATAATAGAGAGTTATATTCGTAAAGAAATATCCGTTTAACCCGTTATCGTTTCTTTATAGTCTATGAAACTGGTCGTTATTCTTAAGTAACAATACTTATATTGAACGTTTTATAATTGTTACATCTAGACGATATAATTACATGAATGTTTTATATCCTACATTTTCAAAGTGACAATTACTTAACGAGGTAGTTAGTTTCTAAATAGTTCATTATGAAGTTCTAATTATCCATTTTCGTTAAAGTAATTAAATTAGAAATTGACATCAATTGACTGTTTGTATAATGTTTCAAGATATTCGCAATGTAATCTCTCCTCCGATAAGTTGAGCATAAAGTTTTTTCGATCTGAAGTTATTTTTATACATGTCTGAAAAGAAATCTGATCGCTTTAAAAATATTCCACCAATCCTCACGACAATTTCTGTATTCCTTTTTAAATCCAGATAAAACGATAAAAGTAGCGTTGTGTTATATATTCAAAATTAATTTGGAAGTAATCCTGTTTTATTAAAGAATATAGAGATGTTTTTCTACATAACGATGTCGCAAATATTCTCGCTGATATCAGCTTTTGTTACAAAACAATTCAGATACTGTCACGAACAAAGAATCAAAGTATCTTTGATCATCGATCGATAAATTCCTAACATTTCTACGATATTAACGTATAGATTTGATAATCCAACCCTTTCGAATGAACTGTCACATGTTGATGATCACATCATTTACAATACGATTTCATCGAATCGTCAGAGGCATCGATTTCAGCGAGGTACAGGTCGTTATAGCGACGGCGAATCGTTTTCCGTGGCATATCTATGGAATCACTTGGAATCCAATCATGGATAAACGGATTACGTTAACCCTGCACGCTGTATCTTTGTTTACATAGCAGTATCGTGAACAGGAGCATCATGCAAAATTGTCATCTTAGTGACAAGCCAGGTTTCTCTTTACAAGAACATCGACGAATACGTTAGTACGCCTAGAATAAAGAGAGCCTAAATTTCTAGAGAATTTTAATTAACAGATAATCTTGTTTCCAGGGATTTTCAGAATATTAACTCGAATGTACATCATGTATGATTAAATTATTCGTTTTTTATATTGTATATATTATATATATTATATATATGTGTGTGTATGTTTTATATAATATATATAATATAATATAATATATATATATATAAATGTAAATGTTTAGCTTGCACTGTTTTTCCCCCCGGTGTGCTTATAATGTGCTCAATTAATACACGCTTTCACGTACTTAACGACGAATTTTCGCATTTTGGTGAACCAAATTTCGTAATTTCGCTTTATGCGCTCCAACGTCTTCTCTGCGCTCAGTTGTCCCGCGTCGTGGTGGTAGAGATGACATATCTGGAAGCGCGCGTTCTTCGGCACCACACATGCCTTTCCTTTATTAGGTAATCGTCTGAATACCTTGTTGTCTTTCAAGTATACTCCTCGAAGTAGTGTTTTGTTTTAGGATTCCGATCACTCGTTCCCAGGATCTTCCTGACGTGTGCCAGTTGCTCGTCCTGCAACTGAGCCGCCGTTATCCAATCGGCCTCTGTGATATCCACGTACGCAAAATCCAATATCAGTAGCGGGTTTTTACTGAGGGCGTCCACATGGGCCATTCTCGTTTCGGCGCACTATTCGATATCGAAGGTAAATTCTTGTACGTCCAACCACCAACGTTCGACCATGGGCAATAAATTTTTCTTCGAGAATGTCGTTCTCAAAGCGTTGCAGTCCGCGACTACCTTGAAAGTAAAGCCGAGTAGGTAAACTCCGAAGTACCGTAACGCCAATACTACCGCCATCGTTTCCAACTTGTAAAAGTGGTAGTGCGCTGGTCCGCCGTAATCTGTTTGTTGAAGTAGGCGACGACGGTCATGTCTCCACCCTCTTGCTTCTGCATAAGCATTGCTTTTACATCTAAGGAGCTCGTATTCGTAGGTAGTTCTGTTGACCGTTTCGGGTCGAAAATCATCGTGGTTAGGTTCTTCTCTTTATCTTCTCTTTACGGAAATCCTGTTTCTGCCTTCCCCCCCCCCCCCCCCCCCCCCCCCAACACCACGGAACATCCTTCCTGGCCAGTCACGTAATCAACTCCACGATCCTTGCGAAATTCCGAATGAATTTCCTGAAAAAACTTGCAAGTCTCAACAATTGCCGCACTTCCTTGATGGTTGCCAGCACCCTCATCTGCAGCACAGTTTCGACCTTCCATCGTCCCCGCTGCACTCCCTCCTCGTTAATTTTTCAACTGAGGTACTCAATCTTCGTCTTAAAGAAAGAGCATTTTTTCAAGTTGAGAGTGAGTCCGTGCGTTCGTAATGTCTACAGTAGCTGCCACAGCCACTCCATCCCCTTGTCCATCGTACGCGATGGGATAATGACGTCGTCTAGGTATGGGACAACGATAAGCCGTCCATAAGCCGTTAGAACGTGGCAGAGACGTTCGTTAGTCCGAAAGGCATTCGCAAAAGCTCATAGTGCTCCTCTGGCGTTACGAATGCCGTCTTCGCAATGGAGTTTTCCGCCATCGAAATTTGACAGTATCCGGATGCCAAATTCAGGCCCGTGAAATATTTAGGATCCCCAAACTTGTCGCGACCTGGTCATCGATCGATCTGGCATTTAGCTTTCGATAATCGACGCACATCCCGTAATTGCCGATATTTTTCTTCATTAAGGTAATCGGATTTGCATACGGCGAGTCCGACTCTCAAATAATTCTGTTGTCCAACAATTTCTTGATCATCTCGCGTTGGTCCTTCTTTTCAGCTCCGCGAGGCAACACGGACGGTATACGACGGGCGCGTCCGTTACGCGCTTAATTTCGAGCGCCGTTTCGTATGTTTTTCTTAAGTCGCGCATTGACGACAACGTGCAACAACGAAACTCGTCGTTCAACGTAACGCACTTCCCATGCGCTTCTTTTTCAATCTTATCAAATTACAACTTGAATTTCGCGATCACGTCGCAGAATCCGATATCCTTCCCCGTATCAAGCGGTTCCCACGTTTGATCATGACTACATGATATTGTAATCTGAAGTCCTGTCTGATGATGACGAGGTCAGGAACTACGAACGAGTCCACGTCGGTCTTCACGTTTTGGATCGCGATCATCACGCGTTTCCACCACCGTTTTTCGCGCAAACATTCGAGGCAGTGCATCCGCGATAACCCTCGTCGCAACACCTAACTACCTGGCTACCGACGAGTGCATCACGGTGCACGCACTACCCGTGTCAACGAGACTATTTATCCGATTCCCGTTGACACTTATGCTAATCCCATATAAATTTAGCACCGGTTTTATACGGTCGAGAGTATTTACTTGCTTGCTAGTATCACCCTCCTTTTCGGATTTGTGGCACCGCCTCGCGATATATTCCATCTCTACGCACCGCAGTGACACCTACCACTGGTCGTCAATAGACGCCCCTTTCCTCTTTTCTTGATCGTCGCCGGTCGTTCCGCCTCCTTCCGACGGTCCCCGTCGATGCCCGTCGAACGCGGCCTTGATTCTCTCGACGTGATTGACACTCGATGACCCCGCGTTACCCGCCCTCGTGACGGCATGTCGCCAAGGGTGCTCATAAACGCGTATAATGCGTTGGGGTCAGAATGCTTCGCCGAGCTGACGGTGCGAGCAACAGCGTCGTCCGGTATACTACCGATCACCATATTCGCCTGATATTTATCAGATATATCGATATCTAACTTTCGCAATTTGCATGGCTTCTGGAAACAATAATCTCCTAAATTCTGCCCAGGCCGTGCTTTATACGATGCTACCTCCTTGAACAGACGGCTAAATGGCACCGTCTTCAAGAACTGGGCCACCAGCTGTACTTTCGTCTGCGCGTAGGTGATGATGATATTGGCGAGTGTCATACCACTTCCTGGCGTCACAGTCGCGTGGCAATCAACCGCATTACCGACCCAACCATACCACTTGGCAAGTTCATCCACATGTCAGACCCATTGTTCAATCACTAGAACTTCGTCTTTCATGGAGACGAATATGGGGATTAACGATTCGTCGCCGGGTCGGGTATGCGTCGGTGTGCGCGGTCGCGAGTGTGAGCTGTGGTTCAGGTGCACGAGCATTTGCTCCAAACGTTCTAATCGACCGTCCTTGTCCGGGGTCCTACGACACCCATGCGGCGGGCGTGAACGCTAACGCGCGGATGATCAAGAGCGCGGTTGCGAGCGGGCAGACGATCGAGAACGCGGACGCGAACGAAGGATCTCCACCAATCGTTCCAGCCATGCCAACCGCGCTCCTCGGTCCTCATTTTCCACGTTCTCCGCATTCCCGCGTCGTACCGACGAAACGTCCGGGAAAGAATCATGTTCCTCGAGCTCGCAACGGACGCACCGCTACGTATTTCTACCGATTCGCTCATTTTTTCCTTTTCTATTCTCCATTTTTTCCTTTTTCGCACTCCGCACTGCACGCGATCACTGTGAAATGTTTTGCATTATAGCACGTAAGCGAATCCCACTTCTGATATGTAAGAAGCACTAAAAAGGAATTCACGTTAGTCCCGCTTACAGCACGTTCTGTAAGCTCGAAAAAAAAAAAAAATAAACTCGCGTGATTTTGCTTTTACGTTCGTCCGTGGTGACGATTGTACAAAAAATGGTCGAATACCCTCGGCGTCGCAGCCGCACAAAAGGTCAGAGCCCGCTAGCTTGTGCTCTAACGAGGGAGAGGGTATACTTTCGACACCCTCACGTGGTTTCGCTATCTCTTCCTAGAACCCAGGCAATCGCAATCGTAAGACGTCAGGACCACTGAGCCACACACCGTGCGGATGATGAAAGACAGCTTGTCAGCCCGAACGTTCGAACTTCGCATTTTCTTACATAGTATACATATAAGTCTAATATGTAACTAAGGCTACATCTCTTATACAAATCGATTTTATCAAGATTCAATGTAAATGTGAACAATATTGTCATTACAATCGGGCACTGTTCTTCGTAACAATTCATTTGTTACAAAGAAGGTGTTATGGATAAATTTAAAACTATAGTCTGCGATTTTAGTTGTGCTACAACTTAATTTATGAACGTACGATTTTTTTGCGATTGAGATGTGGGTCTTGTGATCATCAATTATTATTATTATATACGGAGCTTGGAGTATTATTATTATACTTGAATCATTTCATCCACCCTCGACAAAAAGGTATATTCTTTTCCGTTTACTTATTTGTCCCCTTGATGTAGATAATCAAAAGAACAATACAAAATTCCTTGTGATATACTAACTACTCGTTCACTTTAAACGAGAAGGAATGATATGCTTAACTCTGCGAAGGTGGAATTGGTTGGTGGGATCCAGTTAGCCAGAAGTAGAGCGAGGCTCGAGATAGTTTCTGAACCTCGTTCTTCTGAATTTCGTTCTTTCCTCGAACGCTGCCCTTAGATTTATAATAAAAAGAGCAAACGACAGTGTACTAGATAAGCATCGAAAATTAGAAGCATGACAGGAGTAAATTGACTGAGTAATTCGTTTCCATCGATTCCCTAAACTCTCGTTTCACGGCAATGAAATAGACTGCACTGGTAGAACGACGTCTGGTTAACTCCTGGTCATCCGTCGTTTATCTGAGTGAAACTGACGTAATGCTTTTCCATTTGAGCAATTTAATGGATTACATCGAATCTCCCATCACGATTCTGTTTGTTTTCATGATGGCAGGAAAATTGGATGAAATCGGCATCATGCTCAGCTATTTCCAAGGAAAATCTTCGCGTGCCATTTCGACGGAGCTAAAATTTACATTGTAGAATAAAAGCACGAGACCAAGGGAGCTGCTGCTATTAGGTTGGTGTCGGTAAAATGTTTCTTCGAGTAAAACTAGAGCTAAAAATTAAAGCTAAAAGATTCATCGTCATTTATAATTCGGTAGTTAATGCTTAATTATCCGAAACTTTTCGCGTTTTTACTTACAGTCTCCGAAATTTTTCTACTTTTTCTCTATACCTTTTTCAGTCTCATGGAATTAGCTTGAACCCTTCCGCGATTAAAATTTGCTGAATAAGCATTGTCACTGTTTCTCCGAGATTTTCTATGACTCAAACTATACTACCATTTCTTCAACGTTTCTTCTTTTTACGATATATTTTCAACGAAAACGCCAAAGAAAAGTTATACGCCATACGCTTATAAAATATAACGCCAGAAAAGTTGTATACAATTGCGAAAATTTTTATTTAGCTTACTGTATTTTAGTAAGAATATAAAAGTATAAATAAATAAGAATTTTAACTTTCGCGATGGATCAATACATGAAATTTCAAATATAGTCGTCGCTTATCGTACAAGATTAGTAAACAAGAGAAAAAGACTTAAATAAAACAAGTGAAAAAAAAATCAGGGTTCCAACCAAAATTGTATCCTCATCTTAATTAAGATTCAAGGGAACGAAACGAATGATTTATACCGGATGTTCAAACTTTAATAAGCTGCCGTTCGCTGTTTCGTTATTTCGCTAATAAAACGCCGACAAGGTAAATAATGCATAAACAATGTTAGTGAAAGGAAAAAATGTCTTGAAACTATGTCATACGAATGGCTAAACCGCGATTGAGTAGAAAATGGCGAAATGAGGAAGAACTGTGACGGATGGCGTGAACGATGTAAAAGCACAGCTCATGCATCTTTTATAAGGGTAGAAGTAGAAACCAAGGGGTTGTCCTGAGTAATCGTATGATACGTACAAGAAGGGACCAAAGGGGGAAAATCAAGAGGAAATATCGAAGGTTAGATCATGCACACACTGATGGCCACTCGTTCTAAGAGGCTCTATCCTCTTAATTAACTCTACATCCGAATACGTTTTATTTCTACGTTGTTACCATCCCTTCCGACAATAACTATCCATCTTTGCTTTCTATGTAGCTGTTGCATTGTTTTAAAATATTTAGATTATTCGATTCCATTTTTTTATGGAATTTTTCACGTCATTTACAACTTTTAACAGGAAGACCAATTTTCCATTGGATTCATTTATATAATAAAAATTAATTCATATTTTATATGATATATTGACATTTAAAACAATAGCTTTCTTTTTATGGTAACTAAAACTACACGTAATATGAAACTGCTGATTTCTGGACAGAGAAACATGTTCTTTCAAGCATCTTGAGCTAATAAAAAATATGAAATATAGAAATATAAAAAGAGCCAATGCGGTGGATTAAAAAAGTAGTACCTAACATGGAACACAAGAAATTTGTAAAGAAATATCTTTCATTTTTTAATCGTATATTACATCAATTTTCTTTGTCTTTTACGCGTTGAACACGAAAATGAATGTGCAATCTCTTCTTGATTCTAATGAAAACAGCAAATACATTTGATTCATTTCTCGCTATTATTGTCATGTTCTTAACTTTCGCCACAAAATAAATATCACCAAATATCAACATCATCATCAGTAACAGCGTCATTGACATGTTCGATATTACAACGTGTTTCATATTAACTACAGTTACCTTAATCCGTTAATTACATTACTTATAAATCAAGCCGATGCATGTGTAAACACCGATTAACTATTATCACATTGTATTTATCGCTTATTGTGCGAAATTACCGATTTTACCTAAACGGCCAGCGTTACATACCGTCCACATAGATTAATACATATACCAATTGTTCCCTTACCAGTCGTCCTCCTAACAGCATCAATATCTTTTTTTAAGAACGAAACAGAGAAAAAGAAAAGAGGAAACAAAGACAGAAGAGTATGGTTGATGACAGAAATACGAAAATTCACGAGGACGTTAGAGAAACGTGTCAAAATCGAGGACATTAATTAGGAAGTCTTAGAAATTTGTTCGTAAAAGGAATTCGCGGGTTGAGAAAACTTGGTTAATTCGTGAACTTGGCTTTTTAGATAGAAAAATGAACTGAGTAGAGTTGCAGAACTGATTAAAACGTGCGACTCGCAACGTTATGCTTCACATAATTTGTGGAATCCTTTTCGTGGTTTCAGCATACTGGAAAATTTAACGCTAATTCGAGCTACCACGGGAATCATCATGCATCAGCCTTGTTCGGCTTGAATTCGAATTAATACGACAAACCTATTATTAATAACGTCGGCAAACTGACTGATAAATGGTTCGCGCTAATTTTGTACATTCGGGAATCGCAAGATCACGATGCAAAATATTCGCCATAGAGGTTCTCATAAATACCGTGTATTATCGCACACCCAACATCAAATAATATTTTATCCGCGATAGATAAAATTCGGGATGCGATCAATGCTATCCAACTAATTAACTCGTGAAATTTTTATTTATACGATATTAATAGGAAATAGAATTTATTTTATAACCAGTCCCCTTGCAAATGATCTAAGCGAATTAAAGTTATAACAGCTTAAGAATATCGTTCGTGTCTGTTGGCTTTACAATTACTTAGTTGCTTTGCATTATTTCTTTATTAATCATTTTATTCTTAGATTTCTAATATTTTCCTACATATAGCACCTGCTCGAGGTATTAATTCCATTAATTTCATCGCGGAAGTCATGAGATTGATAGCTAAGAACCACCCAAGATTTCTAATAAACAAATTACATGCGGTTCGCATAATTCCATGTATGCAATAACTTTCTTATTGCAGGAAAGATGAACTTATGCGAAGAATTTGTTCTCCGTCCTGTCGCTGGATGTGTGGCCTACTTATATCGAACTAATGAATTTACGAGGTTCCTTCCCCACGCGACCGTGCGAGCTTACGGTGGAAAATTTTCATTGTGATGTTAAGTTAGATAGTATCAGAGATTAAAAGTATTCTTAAATAGTAATTTCGATTAGGAACCGATGTTATTCTTGTGATATTAATGCATTCAAGAACGCGATATGTTAAATTCTGGAGAATTCTCCAGTCGATTTTATTTTCCGACGTATAGGCCGTATATTCGTCAATTTTTAGTTTTTAATTTTCTCTAGAATTTTCTACCCGAATTCAGAGTGATTGGATCTTAAATTACGACAAATTCTTAACTGTAATAGAAATATACACTAATGCTTACGATTAGAAGTATGCACTCCTCGTATAGTTTTACCCGAACCTAATTTAATATAATATATTATGGAAAATTACGGATAAAAGAATCTGCGATAATCGCATCATTTATTAATATTATAACTGTGTATCGTAAGAAGAAGAAAAACGAAATCGTCTATCATTCGAAAGATATTAATTTTTTGATCCACGTGTCTGTTCATATCTCTTTTTTCAATTCGGATTTAAAAATTTCGGATTTTTGTTTTCTATGGCGTTGCATATAAAGCGATATAGAGAGAAGTTCGATGACAACCGAACTTCGTGAAATACCTGCATATTTAGCGGAAGAGTTGTTAGTGAGTGCCTTGAGACTGCATAGTATCAAGAGTAAAAAAAGAGATACTGTCATATCATAACAGAGATGTCCTTTATCCTTTCCATGGAAACTACACGGCAGCAATTGCGGAAATAAACGCGATCCTAGGGAAAAACACGAACCAGTGAGGCTGTCTCACTGATTCACAGTTGAAATATCAGTCAACAGTCTTCATTGTTTGGCCAGTCTCTCATTTTGTCCCCACGGCGGTATTAAAATCTTCCACGTGCTCGACAGTTTTGGGAGGTATAAGTTCTTGTTTGAAACGAAAAAAACGCAGTCGACCACAATGAACACATTGAGAGGAAACGAGCTGTACATATCGTCGCACATCGTCACCTTGCACCTGTCTCGACACAGGACATTTAACAATGCTCCAAAGTACAGATCCACGAATACGAATCGTGAACCGAATGCCGCGTATGTACGTATGTATATAGATTGTAGATACGTGGGCAGAGATTGCATCGGTATTTGTTATTCGGTGTTGGTATTTGTACTCTTGCCTACATCAATGTGTACGCGCAAGTATGTATATGCGATCATTCGATTGTGCGCATTCACGTTGCGAAACAATACCCCTGAGTTCAGTTCACCCCTTTCCCGATAGCCCTTGCTCCCCCTTTTTCTCTTCCTGTCAATTTCTCTTTCATTTCTTCCATCGCTGCTGCTTTTGCCTCCCTGACCCTTTGCCTGGCATCCAGATGCTCTACGGTCTTCGTCTGATTCACTATTTTCCTTTTCTTAGTCTTTTTATCTCTTTACATAGGCGTTTAATTGTTGTTCTCTCAACTGTTCGTAAATCTCTACAATTATTCCGACTCTGGCCTAGTTTTTGTTTTCTCCCTCCTCACACTTTATTTCTTTAGATACGTTTCTTTAGCCTACCACGTAGTTTCCTCGTTCGCCTTCCTTCTTTTTATCCTTGCATTCTTCTTCCTGCCCTCGATTTACCTCTGAGCTGAGCTTCCTTCAATCTGGAAACTGGCTCCGTTCTCTATACCCCTACAGTTTTTCCTAACGTTTATCTACTTGTCTCCGATTGTTGAATTAGCGAAATCGTTTAAAGAGGACGGGTCGGCTAAAATACATTGTCTAATTGTGTAGAAACTGAGATATATACAGGGAGAATCCGGCGATGCCTAGAACTATAGGCTGGCTAACGGGGTTACTCTCGTGCAGCTTTTCTGAATACAGACAAAGTTCGGTATTTACGTGGAGGATACGGAGGCGAGGAAAGAAAAATCTCTGTCTGGTCGTTAGCCAGCAGACAATACAATCTGAGCGTGGATGCTTTCCATTCTAAACATACAGTTGATGAATTCACGCGCATATCGCAGAGATGCTTGGTTTTCGGAGTGTCACACACCACGATGCAACATTAATAATTAGAGCTAGCTCGAATCTTGGTTAATAACGAGGTTCTACCCCTCGTACTCGTGCACCTTTAGTTATTTCGCGTCGTGTCATGGCTTTTCGAAATCGATGATATTCTACCGAAGTACGTATATCGTATTGCTTCGCAGGAATTTGTGAAGTACATCTACATATATACGGGTATACACACATGTATATCTCTGTTTAATATTTAAAATTTAAATGAAAGACAAGGCAACGGTTAGTAATTAAGAAAAAACACGGGTCAAGATGTTGCGTGACCTTTTTTAATTACGATTAATCTTTCGATGGGCACAAATCGAGTGAAACGTGCTTGATACGATGAGTATCGAAGCGGTAATTTTTATGTACCGAGAATAGTATTTTTATCTAATGAAAAAGGCATCGGATATACATTATTATTAGCTTTTCAAAACATAAATAGTATCTGATGAAGTTGTTTAAAATATTTTTTCTCACATTGCGTTCCTGTGAGTTGTATTTATTTATGCAAAGTTCAAGTAATACCGAATATCCACGAGTTTTTCCTCGTGGACATTTTTTCGTACCCGCGAAACGTTATAAGGTATACCAATATAATGAAATGATCAATAAATCCTTCTTGGTGCGGAAAAACTAGAAACCTCGTTCGTTTCTATGAAACATATCGGTCTCTGTGTGTGATGCATGAATCTATATATTATATTCATGGAAATTCAACCAATTTATCGGAGTTAATCTGCATGACCAGCTGCTTTTTAAATGGCTGTTTCATTCACGACTAGAATTTAACCAAGCAAATGTATACTCTGATTTTATTCTCGTTAACAGGAGGAGTCCGTTGAGCATAATTTCTTAGGAAAATATCGTTTGGATTGCAAAAATTCACTAGTCGTTTTATCACCTATGCAGCCACGCGAACATTCTATCGTGTTCCAAAGAAATGCTTTTTCTACGGGATATTATATTTTTTCATTTGTTTAAACAAAGTTACTTCTCTGATAGCTCTTATCTTCGATTGTAATTCTTTTCAAGATACATGTCGTAGTCGATCTCGAACGTAGTAATTAAGAAACATAGTAACTTCAAAGTTTGTAAAAGTGGCGATATCCTTAAAACATTGCTTGTCCGATGTTACCAATTCATCTTTCTTCGTTTTCCAGATTTCTACGTTAGTGTCGCACAGAGAACGTCCGCTATGTTCGGACAGAAGTCTCCGTGCTGTTGCCAGAGTCGGACAAGCTGTGAATCTGGCAGTAGAGAGGTTCGTCACTGTTGGCGAAACCATCGCGGATGGAAATCCAGAGATCAGGGAGGATATGTACCAGGCGTGCAAGAGAGCAAGAGATGCTGGTAAGTCATTGTCTGCAATCTGTCTATAAACCATTATTGACTATACTTGATTTGCCGTTATATGCGTATAATGAATGAGTCGAGACTAGAGAAATCACGTTGCAGGCGTTATTTCTTCAGATTTCGACTTTTATCGAACATAATTCATAATAAAAAATTGTTAATTTCCATTTCTGTACGTTAACGTGCCGGAAATACATATATGCAGGAAATTATTTCTTCCGTCCATTAACACTGGCTTAAAGACCATCTACATATATATAAGATTTTCACGCAACATGATGCGCAAAGTTCGTATTTGTCGCGTTAGTAATCGGTCATCGAGAGATCGTCGCCAAAACTTTTTAAGCAAATAGAGGTGACCTAAAAAATTCTGCGAAGATTTTAAAGCCGCTTGAAGATGTAAAGACGTTTGTCAGGAGTTGTCGCTTCTAAAAGTTGAAAGGATATCTCTCAGCAGGCACTCAAGCTCGTGCTGACGTTCAGAGAGACCTTGTCATTGTTACTTCCAACAAGTTTTACTCCAGCTTGACTTCGGTCTACTTTGCTTTCTTGACAATCGGCAACATTGTCGCATCGGTACTCGCCAGTAGCTCTATTCGTTTGGAAATAAAATCTCTAATAATACCTTACTTGTCTGCGAAACTCACGATAACGCAGCGTTATATCGTAGTTCCTTTATTTGTAGTATACTTCGTACGATCCAACGCGATGCGAAGTCAGTCGATGAGACGCAAAATTTCGAAAATGTTAAATGTATTGATGTACAGAGCGGGACGAAGTAAAAGAAAGTAGTTGGGAACTTGGAAATATTATAATCACCGTTCCAAGAGCGTCCCAATGATTTGCAGCAACAGCGCCGGCTCCATCTCCGTCGTTGCCAGAGGGCCCTTCGTGCGAAGTTTTCGTGTCACCGTTCTGTATGGCCTTATCCATGCTTCGACCAGTTCCGACCAGGCACGGTCCTTCGCGATCTTGATCTCCTTTTGTAGCGAGCGCCGTAGCACGCGGTACGCTTGCGCAGCAAGACTTCTTCCTCGTCGCATCGTCGCCAGCGGCGGGCTCTCAGGTACCCTCTTCAGGCCCGGACACATCACGCCCTCAACTCCGTGATGTCGGGAATCCACCAATACACGGCTCTGCTTCCCCCGATGTCCAGCGTGGTTCGCGGCATAGACGTGTCACATATTGCCGTCATGACTCGGCGGCGGTTCTCGACCTCCTCCACGCTTGTTTCCGTCGGCGTCGTCGAGGCCTCCCAGTTCCAGGCAGCCACTTTTGCAGCCGCTCGAAGCAGATCGTCGTCCCTTTCTTTAATCTTTCACGTTGGTGGTTCGCGCGCGCGTCCTTTTCTCGGTGGACCGCGGCCATCGCCCGCGGTCACCATTCCAGGTCCAAGTGTGTTTTTCACCTCCATGAATATGCAGAGGTGGTCCGACAGTGTCTCGACCCCCTCGGCCACTCTTCAGCCTGAAATCCGCCTGAATGCATCGCGGGAAGCTCATGTGATCAACTACGGAGCTCCCCCTCCACGCCACGCAGGGGCTGGCCGAGCCCCTATTCACCAACAGGAGTTCAAGTCCCGCGGCCCAATCTGACAGCGCGCGGCCGCGCGCTTTGGTCCTGGGGTTTTCCCATTCCGTGGAATGTACGTTGAAGTCTCCCAGGACGAGCACCTGCCGAGGAAGGCGCCGCCTGGCGCAATCGCCAACCCCGTCCAAGAACTCCCCATCCGCTGTTGGGTGACACGTACACGCCCACCACCACCATTCCTGCCCACTCTACCGCGAGGTATCCGTTGCCGCGCTCCAGCGGGACTCCGTCCGGCGTTGATGTCCAGGTGACAGCAACCATTTCGTCCGTATCTCTGGCCCAGTCCGGAGCATCCAGAACTCTGTATGGCTCGGTCACCACCACTAGGGCGACCTAGGTGCTCTCCCGAATGATTTGGTAGAGCAGGTCTTGCGCTCGTCTTGACCGTCCCAAGTTGACCGTCTGAAGGATGCGTCATTGCTTCCATGGCTTCCTCCGCGCCAGCCTCCTTGCTCGCGAGCTTAGGATCGGGGATTCTCTGCAGCGACGAGCCTTTTTCGTTGCCACTTGCGACCGTGGATACGCGGGTGGTTCCTCTTGTTTCCTTCTTCGGGGGAGGGGGGGAGGCGCAGGCCGGATCCCCCATCTTTCCCGCAGGGAGGACTTGCTTATGTGAGTCTATGGGGGCTGGCAAACCCACGTTCCCGCAGCCAGGGAGGACCGTCGGGACAAGCGTCCCGCTTACGTGAGTCCTCTATGTACACCGCAGGGAAGGTCGCCGGGAGTGTAAGGCGTTTAAGTACGGTTACACTCTCTTTACGTGGCCTTGGGTAGTAGCACACCCACGATCCTAATGCCAAGGATGAGTCCCATCTGGAACTGCCGAGCACGGTTAGCAAGTCGCCGGCCGGTAGTGTTGTGGCCGTACATCCACATGATAGCCCCATCAATGACTTAGGATGGTACCACGGGTGTGGTATACGACCCCTCTGCTCGACCAATTATGGGTTTGGACTCGTGGTGGCAGTGGTTGATGGTCAAGATGCTGACAAGAGGGCCGATTTAAGGGGTATTGGCTCCCCCGAATGGCCTTCGGCGGGTGAGCAGCGTCCCACCTGCTCCGGAACCATCCTGGAGAGACGAAAGGGCTTAGAAAGCGCCCCGTTCGACCTGAGACGAACGATAGCCCCTGCCAGGCTTAGCTAGTCCAGGTAGCAAGGTACTGAGTGCCTTGTGCGCTGGTTGGGCGTAACTCCAACTCCTATGGCCCTAGGGGTGCCCGGGTACTGCATAGCGCTAAATTTACGCTCAGGAAAGCACCCGTAACCAAAGATGAGAATACTTGGACCTCCCATCCTGTGTACCGATGGTGCTCCGAGCGCCTCGCATAGCAGGCATTCCGGGTTCGCGGCAGTGCATCCTTTGGCTTGGTGTCCCAAGTCGCCGCATTTGTAGCACAGGTGCCCCCTGTCCTCCTTGGAGGTGCATGTCTTGCTTATGTGCCCAATCTCCAGGCACCTTTAGCATTGCAAAGGTCTTCGCTCGATGGCTTCGACTTTCGCTATCGTCCATCCTATGGCCAGCCTGGGCCAGTTTTCTCACTGTACCGTCCGGGCCTCGTATCCACACGGATCCAAGACCGTTTCGAGCGAGGCGAATCTCTCCCAGTTTGACGTTCTCCGCCTTGCAACCACTCTCCTTCGCCAGGATGTTCCTGATTTCCTCCTTGGTGGCCAAAATGACTATTCTAATCAGTCTTGTTTCCGCGGCTCGGAAGGGTGTCGTTATGCGGACCTTGCTCGGATCCAGGGTCCGGGTCAGCCCAAGCCCATCCAGGGTCAGTGCAAGCGCAGCGGCCTTCTCCCTCTTCTCTTCGGAGACCTCCAGAACGACGCCTCCGTCATAGTTCTACGCATCCTTACCGCGTTGATGCCGACCTCGGCCAGAGAGACGCTGTCCTTGGCCGTGGCCAACACTTCCGCGTAGAATTGGCCCGATCTATCCTTCAGCGTGATCGTTATCGCCGATGTTCGCGGTGTATGTGGGGGGGGGGCAGCTTGTCTCCCCCTCTGCACATGTTCTCCAATCCTCTCTCTGGGGCTTTCCTCGGGCTCTTCACCCCTGTCCCGGGAGATATCTTCACCGGTTGTTTCTCCACTGGCTCCTTCTTCTTCCTGTTTCTTCTTTCGACGGTCTGCCATTCCATGGCAGCCGCTTGTCTTCCCTTCAGTCATCAGCGAGGAGCCTAGCTCCTCCATCTTGCGTTCGATCGCGCCGAGACGCGCTGTCTCGCTGCTCTTCTCTGCCGTGGAGCTTGAGGTCAGCTCTTTTCGGAGCGCCTCGTTCTCCGTCTCTAATGCCGCTATGCATCCTTCCATTATCTCGAAGGCGCCAGGGACGGGGTCCATCCGTCTCACCATCTCCGTTGCGCCAGCGGCAGTAGATCCCGCCGCTTCTCTCAACATCTTCTCATGTGTGCCCTTTAGGTTTCGAGATGTTTTGGCAATCTTGGTCACCTCAGAAGCTCGACGGAGCAGTAGCGCTCCTATGTCCGTTGTAGTAGATGTCCTCATCTCTTCGGCCAATTCCGTGGGGAGCTCGGGAGATCCGCCGGTCTTTCTTTTCTTCGCGCGGGGCGCTTCGATCCGTAGGCTCCCCGCAGGCAATGCAGGGCAAAAGAACCCCTCCTTAAGAGGGACCGCCTTCCTTATACTTCTGGTGCTGACGTGTGTAGGCTCAACAGTCAACTCCACTTCGCCCTCTCCTCTCATGGTTTCATCCGCCTCTTTATCCTCCCCCACAGTTGTGTCCTTTTTCCCCCATTGGGCGCGCAAAATGGCCACTTATACCCGCACTTGTCACTACTACCTGTCACTACCACTTTTAAATGGCCCGCGCGACGCGTTTTCGGCGCTTTTTTCCACAGGCACTAGCCCTTCACTCTGATTAACTTCCTTGTCCGAATTCTCCAGTTTTCCCGGAGATTTCGATCATGCTCACAGCTTCGTCCTCTCTATGGCTGCTCCATGCAGATGCCCTTCGAAGCGATGACTGCTGTAGATCTGAAAATCTGTCAAAGCTGTGATAATGCAAGCGGGACCCATTTATTATTGTCACGTCTTGTTAAAACTTACGCATAGTATTTACGAACATTGTTAGATTACACGTGCCTGCGATCGCTATACTCATAATCACTAAGAGTTTTAAGTATCGATGATGCGTAAATAACATTTAATTTGTGGTGTTATATATACTTGCATATCTTCCATGTTGAAGCATTGCGTCTGTTTTTCTTTTCTCATCCTTCGTTTTCTCCCACTCGTTTTTCCGAATCGCAACATAACGTACAAAAAAACGCCTCTGGCTGAAAACTCTGAACATCGTCGCTGAAAGAACATAAATGCAAACTGGCGTATGCAACTTTACGGAAGGCACCGGTAAGAATACTACTAGGAGAAAAAGTCGCGATATCCTCTTCCGCTCAAGGCAAAACAATTCTCGAGAAAGTACTTAGTAACATATCTGTCCTCTATTGATTCATTGCGCTGAAACATACAAGTCCGAAGAACTAAGCGATATATCGATTTACGATATAACTGACCAAAATCTTTCTCTGATTTTGTCGCACTAACTTCGAGTTTTGTAGAACTCATTCGTAAATATTTTCCGATTTTACTAGAACAAACGAATGATCTGGTAAAATCGTCAAAGAGAAATGGAGATGTATTTCGATGGAAAAAAGATGAAAATGTTTCAAAAATTCGCTGTCGAAAGTACGGTTGTAAAATAGCACAATGTAAAATTCAAATAAAATATAATGCACTCACCTATTTCATGGAACCACGGGAGGATAGAAAACATTTGCTACGTTGAATGTTTTCCCGTGTAACATCGGACAAAGTCATTAAAGAATCGTATTTTTGCATTTTGAATAATGGCATTCAATACTCCATTTACATAATTTGAGCATAAATCAAGGAACATATTTTCATAACGTGAGGTCTCCTTCGTGCCTTTTTCCAAGGTGTATGCCAAAAAATATCTCGAATGTATAAAGCGAGTACGCGATGACCCATATTCCTTAGTCCTTGAAAGATTTTTCGCTATGCCAAGTAGAGCCTTGAGCAACGTCTTCTCTGGATGAAAAACAACCAGAAAAATATCGCCACGAGTTTTTTTAATTTTACAATCTCTATACTACGTGTTATGAATCAATAACAAATTCTGCAGCTACCGACGTAATACGTAGATATGCTCTAATAATTTCATAAAATATGAAGTATTCTAAATTCGGAAACGCAAAATCGAAAATTATTGGAATTGGAAGATTATCTTGAAAATGTCAAAATTTACGAAGGTCAAAGAAAAAACGCTAGTCTCTGCTAAAATCAGGCATAAACTTGATTACGACAAATCTTTATTTTACGAACGATATCCCGGAAATAATTCGCCACGGTGTAGCACGAGGATGCGGCATGACACGCAGTGTATCTAAATAAATCTTCATGTGCTGGCTCGATTTCACATTTCATCTTCTTAATCCATTCATAAATGTCGAACATCTTTCTGTTAAAAAATTCGATATATTCTATACTTCGACTACTACTACTACTATTATATTTGAATATAAGGATCTAAGTATTTCGCGAACAATTTAATACGTATGAATATAATTTCCGAACCAAATATTTTAATTAAATTAATTCGAATCGATAAACAAAGTACATCAAATGCGTCGTTATTTTTGGTAAAATAACACCATCGAGCTTAATTTTATTTGAAACATCCGATAAATGCCATAACATATCGTTCGAAGCAACCGTTCACTAAATTATGTAGTCTTATTGAATATTTGGGACGAGAATACGCTCAAATGTTTTTTACATGACGCGACGCGAACTCTAAAACGAATTAACTGAAAATCATATCAGCTTCAAATACGTGGTTATTTATCGAACAAATCGAATAGCTCCGGTGCTAGTTACGTATTTGGAATTACAGATTATTCTATTTTCAGATAATTTGTTAAATTAGCGAATAAATTCAGAGAAAATTCGATTGATTCGTCCCAATGGAAAATACGAATTGATAAAGCCCGCAATGGTAATTAGACCATGATTAATAGCTAATTGGGACTCTAATAGGAACGGCGGCGACTCTGGACGTGGATCTACAGGAAATTGCGGCGATTTCGTCTGCAAGAACGATTGCGTCCGTGGTAAACGATAATTTACAATACACAGACTCGAAAATTCACTGGATGAATCCAGCTGGCCACGGCGACCGCCTCCTACAGATACGAACTGTATTTACGAGCGACATTGCACGCCGGGTGAAATAACTTTTATACGGAACCAACTAAATTTCCCGTAGTCCAGTTAGTTTAAATCGCTAGCAAAACGAAATAATTGTCGATAAATTCAAAAGTAGCATTCACGTCCCTTCTTTCTGTTCCGATCTACCATATAAATTTCATACTTGCACGTAATTCCTTCTTCGTATAATGAAAATCTTGGTTTTTAAATGCTAACCGTACGACGATGAAGCGAAACGTTTATTTTCTATTTTCTCGAACGAAAACATCCCTGCAATCGATAGATTTTTTTCTGTGGATTTTCCGTGTATAATATGAAATCTGAAAGTATCTTCATGAAGGTCTTGATTGCGCGATTAATTTTGCTTCTTTTTCACGAGAATCAATAGGATACAGAGCTTCCAAAAGACAAAGAAGCTACGAGAATCTTCTTTAAAATTTTGTACGGAACAAATATTTGCATGTTGCTCGCGCTTGTTAAGCTCGTCTAGCCGCTGAAAAATTCAGATCTAGCGTGGAACAATAGGCAGGTGGTATCAAGAAAACGAGTAACGCGAGAAAATGTAGTACGAGGTCGAAAGTCGAGAGGTAGACGATGTTAGATGAAAGGACAAAGGGCGTGGAGTTAAAGTAGAGGAGTAGAAAAACAAAGATGCTAAAAAGTTTGAAGATGGTAGAGCCTGGACGGAAGATTTAAACGACTCGCTCCTTTACACTTCTTTCATTCGATTTCATTCACGAATCAATTAATATTTCGCCAATTTAACGAGTATCTTATGAAGATGGAACGATACCAAACGGACTTCACAGGAGCATGGAACGTGTAAGAAAAATGATTTTCCTATAGCAGGATGACTCGTACCTTGAATTTTGTTTCAAACGGTAAGAAGAAAAGCTCGTATTTGTCGCTAAGCTGCGTAATATATCAATTTCGCAGGAAGCTTCGCACTATATATGAGGTTTTTCAAATTTTTAGATCGTGCTTTACAACCTACAATACAAGTCCGCAAAGTACGTGTTATAGACAGATTAACTATATATATATATGTCGGATCACGATTCGAATTTTGGGCGCGCGACGACTCTTCATGTGGACTAGCCATCGTTTCACAAAGCCGAGATTTTATTTACACGTATATACAGGTCTATCACTAAGCTTAACAAATAATAAGTACAACTAATAATAAGTCTAACAAACACTAAGCCTAATGAATAATACGATCTACGAATAATTAAATTAAATAATACTATTAGCAATGTTTGAGTTCAAACGAATCCACGGTCACTGGGATAACTCCTTACTAAGCGAAACTAACTTAGACGCAAATGCGATCGTCGAAAATGCTCGATGTATCACTCTCCAAGGCAATCGCAAGAATGCCAGCCTCGTGGAGATTTTTCTCCCTGTACGATTGCATTTTGTTTTCTATACCCGTTTGGAAGCATCGAGAAGGTTCCAAACGCCGTTGCTAGGCACACTCGTTGGAAGCATCGAGAAAGTTCCAAACGCCGTTGCTAGGCAGTTTCTGCCTGGAGTTTTGATTACTAATACAATGTATGTCCCATTGCATCGGCACCTCCGAGGCAACATCACACGTGGCTCGGCCCGCTCTCGAGGCCGCATGCCGTCACAACCACATTTCTCGGAAAACACATACAACCACTCCAGACCTCCGTTAGATAAAACATCCATCCCGTGACCGTGGCTACGTTCAGCGACCGATTGTCACCTCGAACCCAATCTCGCTTATTACAAATCTTAAGCAATTACAACTATAATAAAATCTAGGCTAAGGTACTAGAGGATGTTCCCAAAATTTCCAAGGAAAGGCTTCGGCTTTCCTTTCATCTCCGACATATATATAAAAGAAAAGAGGAGGTAGAAGAAGAATTTTCTCGTTGAACCGTTTGGAATTGAATTGCAGTGTCTGCGCCCGGAGAAAGAGCGTATAAGCGAGCGTCAAGACAGTTTAACCTCCAATTGCAGTCTTTGCCATGGAACAGAGCTGTATCAAATGTTTCATAGTCTTGGAGTGCTTTACGGACAAAGTTGAGCCGGAAAGAGCGGAAAGCAAGTAAGGCAGAGCCAGCAACACGGCTGGAGAAAGTGGCGAAATGCCAAGCGATATATCGTCGTGAACAGCATCGTTTTTTTCGAATAAAGCCTTATAATATCTTCTTGATATTCTTGTTAAAGACAAAGGAATAGGCAGGCGATCGCCTTTGCCACCCAACTCCTTTCTTTGACCACCTAGCATTTTAACGTTGTTGTTTCTATAGGTAGATTCATAGATAAATTACGCTCAGAATTAATATCACTGGCTTTGGTTTATGTTTTATTTTCCTCTCCTTTTGGGCTTTAGACGATGATTTTTAGTGACTTCTTTTATGCTAATTTAGTGGATTTGCTTGCACGAATGATGCATAACGAATGTGAAACCAAAAGAATTACTCTTCATTCGGTTTAGTAGTAAGTACGTGCGATACCAAATTCTCGGTTGGTTAACGTCTTCGCTCTATTCCTTCTTGAAAATATAATAAGTTTACTCTATATCGTACAAGTCAGGGTTTAACCAAAAAGGAATCGAGAAGCGTAGCACATACATATTTGGAAGTTCCAATTTTGCCTTTCTCTCGAAGGAAGCGGTTGCTGTGTCGTCGTCTACTAATAACTGCATCGATCAACGATGAACGGTAACTTCTTCCACAGTCTGTGTACTCTTACGATAGACGGCACTCTGCTATTTTTATCCCGTCTACCTTTTAAGATCGGGTCAAGTCAACGTGTAAAACATTTATTAACCCCTGAGTATTTTCTAACTAATAACCAGGCCGGGAGCATGGTTTCCCCAGACATCGATATAACCAGACTTAGGTTTTTCCAAAACATTTCCTTTTCCAGCATCTGTTTAATTCTACTCGATCGTTATTTTTTGAGATATCTTTTCAAAACGATTTTAACTGAAACTGATCGCGAAAATTCTAACGAACCCAACAATTTAAACACACTTACGAAAAACAGGGTTTTATTCGACTCGACTCGACCATTAAATCCCTCGATTCTTAAGTAAGTCAAGCTTTGCTGAATTTCCACTTATAGCTCTCAGCAAGCGTGATGGAGTATTTTCATCGCAAGACTTGGACGAGCGTGAACCTTAAAGCGGTTATTTTTTATAAGGTTATACTAAACGCTTAAAACTACGTTTGCGTAACATCGCAAAAAATAAACCTGTAGTAAATCGTTTTTAATTAAATCGTACGTCTATAAATCTGAGCTCGCCCGCTTTCTCTTCCTAAATTCCGTTTCGAATATTTCAACGATTTAAAATCACGAGCGCGTTTATCGTTGACTCGTAGAAACAACAAAACGCTTAATCGTAAACATGAATGAAAGCTTTGGATAAAAAAAAGTAAATTAAAACTTACAACGAGATTTATTCCATTCGCTACTTTATTCTACGACTAATTCGTTCAGAAATTGCCTTCTTGCTTTAGATTACAATTATTTTAGACGATGTAACATTTCTGTTGTCGAACGAGGAAAATAAATTCGAGAATAGACGCAACGTGAACACAGTTGCATATTTTCAGCTACATTCGATTCATTTCGTATGCAAGACGAATCTTCAATGGAGCTTGAATCATTTAATATCTGTGCCATGCGTCACGTACACTATTGGCAGTGCATTTCATATTGCAACATATGTAATATATGTTCCCAAAGGATTAATCAAGAACCCGGAAGGAACGTTAGCGTATTTCACTCGATATTCCGTGTAAGTATACATATGTGTACATTCGATAGCTCTGTGGCTTAATAATTCCGCATACATCGGAGATGCAAGTTCGGTAACTGCATCTTTCTTTGCGATATACTCGTGTACTCATAATATTCATAATTTCTGGTCTAACTCGTATACGATAATACAATAATTCGTTGAGTGAGCAGAACGATTGGAGACACACTGTTCGTTTAATGTCTTTATTGATGATTATATAATTGTATTCCACCGTCAAAAACGACAATGACAAAGTTGAAAATTTGTCGCGAGATTTATAGACGGCGAACCAAATGAAACGTTGAAACTTGGCTCGACGAATGAATATTTTTATTATCGCCAAGTTATCGATTATGACAATTCCTCTGAAATTTTAATTATCGTAACAGCGATCGAACGTTGCTTTATAGTAATTTCACTAGCTGCCCTGCATAATAATTACGTACTCGCAACGGTACACAAATAGTTTGCAAAATGGTTTTGACATCGTCGGCAGGTGTTAGACCTATCTAATTAATAATATCTATTAATTAATATTAATACCTATTAATTAATAATATCTAGAAATGGACCCTGTAGAGTCATTGATTTATCTACGTCTATTGTCACGGCAAAGGATCAATGGGACCGATCTACCAATCGGTGAACTGGGTTATACGCAGTGCGCCTATATTGTTGCGGTGCTGCGATATCTGTAATCTCATGCTCTCGAATTTACATGAGAAACTGCAGGACGATTCAATTGCGTTGTTTATGTACCGCTGTTATATATACCCAAATAACTGTCGAAACGCAATCAAAACCTACTGAATTCGTCCTACTCCTACATACATGATCGTTGAAAGCGTTAATTTTTTGTAATAAAATCAATAAAGTAGATAAAATCGAAATAGAATGTACGCGGACAGGGAGCAACGGAGGTAAATTTTTTCAACTGTATGAATTACATATCGAAATTCGTTAACGTTGGAACGTAGTTCAATGGGAAACTAGTGAGACGAGTATACGTAAAAAATATGTATGTACATAGGATGGTGTAGGCACTTTAGATTAATACATTGGTTGTGGTGCGCGCAAGCTTTCCCTTCTGTCGAACAATGTGCTCATTCGCAAGATACGATAGAAAATAGTACGAAAGATATCGAATCAGAACAATGCAATGCACTTGTGCGATTGTTAAATTGGGTCAAGGGGGATTGCATGGCGTACTTGATTTTCGATCTGCATAAAGCGTCCTAAGGTTTCTCTATCAAGGCAGCTGAACTGATTACGTTACGCGAAGTCATCTCTTCTAGGTTACTATCAGAGTATAAACGGTGAAACATTTCGCGCAACGAATCGTCAAATTTTTTGAATAACGTCGCGCTAAACTTGAACGAAACGAATATGTAACAAGAAAATACGATACATCTAACTTTTATCTTGTAAAACTTATCGCTTGAAAGATATGGAAAGACGCGAGGCACCACTTTTGTATTTGTTCTCCTTGCCTTTCATACGTTAAGTTTTGCGAAATAAAAGTTAGAATATCTGATAAACTAATAATTTTTCGATATAAATAGATCAACAGTTTTTTATAGAGAATTTCGAGCTGCATCGATTAATATGTATTAAAAAATATATGACTCCATTTAAAAAAACAAAGTTAACCTTCACATGATCTTCACGCGTACACCTACTGTAAAACTAATAACATCAGAATATGCCATTCAACTTTTATCTGAAACATTTTTCGATATAATTAGTAGTATCGAAAATATTTCAGCTTAAACTCTTAGGTGACTCATCCTGTATAGGTAATGTTAGGTATATGTATATTCACAAATTTAAAGTTTAAGAAACAATAGATATAAAACGTCAAAATCTCCATAGTTTAAAAGATGAAATGATTTTGTGAAAATCGAGCGCGATCGAATTAGGATTTAATCATAGATAACGAAAAATGTCGAGAGGAGGCAACAAGATAGATTTAGCCGGCGATTCAGCAGCGTATCTAGTCTTCTACTTCGTTTGCTGCTCGTGCTTTCGAGTGCTCGATAAAATAGTGGAGTATAAAAACGCTATCTGCTAACGCTTCGTTAAACACCTTCGACAATATAAACCAAAAGATGTTTTTATGTGACTGTCGATCGATAGTCTAATGGTAAGATGTGGAAATTCAGATACGAATCTCTTCCTTATTAAAAATATGCTTGCACGGATTTTTCTATTTCACGGATTTAAAAGAATCTATAATAACTGTAATGTTCTCGATTACAGAGTAAACGGAGAGCTTTGGGATAACTTTTATATTATACGAAAGTAGTAACAGACTTTTTCATCAATATAGAAAGGTATAAGTCGACGCGAATAATATCATAAGCCTACAAAATAACTGTAGCACGAGACGAATTCTCTTAGAAACGTTACACCCCATAAAAGTTTTGTATACTATGGTAGATGGTTCCTATTCTTCTCAGCTGAACCGACACATCTTCAAACTTTATTTTTGTCGACATTGGCTAGGCGTGAAAATTTATGGCCGTATCAACGATCCTAACTTCGGTGTCCGTGAAACGTGAAACTGCGCTACTTTGCAGTGAGCCGTAAGCGAAAAGCGGCCATGGAAAATAAAAAAAGAAACAAAAAGATAAAATTTTCTAGTTGAAGAGGAAGATTCGGAACAAGTATGTATTCCGATATTAAAATGACATAGTTTCTGCGATAACTCTTCAATAAAATAAAAACTGAACTTTGTTTCATAAGAACAACTACTACGCGTTTCTCTTTATCATCAAACCATTAATCCTGTCATAAAGTATTTTTTCTATTTTCATTTCTCAACGTGTTACGCAATAAATCGCTGTTTCAAAATATTAATCGTCTGTCATTGGTTTCTGATCGAAATGCAATCAACGTTCTGTTTTATTCGCATACTATGTTTATACTATATTAAGCGAATGTTATTAACGATTAAAGCTGATTGATACTAGGATTAAGAACAGACCTAAATATTAATTTCACGAAGAAATTTTTAATAGCGAAACGTTCGTCTAATCGACGATTCGATAATTGATTAGTCATTAATACAATCGGCGATTAAATATCCACGATAATCGTTCGTTGCAACTAGGTCACATTGATGGAACATAAGATTAATTAAACATTGCATTATTATATATATTTGCGTGGAATATCTACCAATACTGTATGGCAGTACACATTCGAAAGATTCGCAACTGGTTTACGATGTTAGAAAGTGAAAGAAATTAAATTTCAAATAGTTTACGAAGTAAATTTCCACAGAGAATATTTATAAAGAAGTTGTTATATATTTGACGTTATCTAGAATATTTGTCAAATGTATGTACATATGTATATGTCGGAGATGAAAGGACACCGGAGCTTTCCCTTTTGGAACTTCGGGAAAACCCGTAAAATTGTAATCTAAAGTCTACCATAGCCATAATTAAACAATTGTCGTCATTCTATCTAATTGTATTACATTACAACTATTTCTTAGTTTTATTACTTAAGAGCAGCTATAGTAAAAGTCTGGACTAGGGTATTGGGGGTTTCCACAACATTCCAAAAATATTTATGTCGGAGATGAAAGGACATCGGAGCCTTCCCTTTGGAACTTCGGGAAAATCCCTTAACACCGTAATCTAGATTCTATCATAGGCGTAATTAAACAATTGTCGTCATTCGATCCGATTGTATTTGTTCGAGATTTGTGATAATGAGCTTGGGCTCGAGGCGACAGCCAGTCGCCGAACGTAGCCGCGGTCACAGGATGAACGCTTTGTCTAACAAAGGTATGGAGTAATTCTATAGCTCTCCTTAAAAGAAATATTTGTAGCGGCACGCGACAGTAAATATTCCAACGGCTTCTGCCCCGTGGCTCGCCACACGCAGGCCCTATTCTTCGGGTGTGATGGTTACCAGATGCCGACGCGTCTCCATAGTACATGTTCAGCTAGCCCGAGGACCGTTATAAATATTAAGATTTAGTTATCTAAAGTCTCTCAGTCTCTCAAACAGTCTTTGTCCCAACTACGGGAAGATAGTAAAGATCTATTTTTTCAACGAACGATGCTTCCCGCTAGCAACCTTCCCTCAATACCTGGGCATGACCCTGGACAGGAGACTAACGTGGAAGACACACATCTCAGATAAAAGGAAGCAACTAAAGGACAAACTAAAAAAACTCTATTGGCTCACGGGCCGACGCTCCAAACTAAACTTACAGAATAAAATTACCCTCTACAAGACCGTAATAAAACCTGTCTGGACCTACGGAATCCAACTATGCGGAACAGCAAGTAACTCCAACATCGAAATACTCCAACGCTTTCAATCGAAAACGCTAAGATCCCTAATTGACGCACCTTGGTATGTAACCAATGAAACAATACACCGCGACCTCAAGATACCCACCGTCAAAGAGGAAATAGCAAAATATAGCAACAGATACAGCAAAAGAATCAACAAACACCGAAACCCCCTAATCACTGGACTACTCGATACGACGGACCAGATTCGCAGGCTGAAGAGGCACTACCCGCTAGACCTAAACGTTAGATTCATTTAATTATCCAAATCAAGCATATGCACTTACTTATAATACTTATAGATCATAAATTATAACTATCTATAATAAGTATTAACTTATTGTAAATAAACAGCCATGTCACTGCGCCACGCCAGAAAAATTACTGAAAATTCTCAACGCGAGAATTGATTGTAATTTCAACAAATAAATAAAAAAAAAAAAAAAAAAACCTTCCCTCAAGGACGGCTAGCATCCTTTTCTAACCACCAATATGGAAATTGACCAATTAACAGCAACGTCAATTTCCCTCACTTCCGAATGAAGGCATCGCTCCGCGAATCCGATCATTTCGTGCCCTTAGATACACCCCATCATAGTTTTCCTCGACAGTGTCACCGTGACGGAAAGACACTCTTTCTCGTGTACGAGCTCATTGACGAGTTAACTAACGCCTTAGTATCTGTGATTACTCCACGTTTGATATAAGCTTCAACTTAGACTTTGACGAAAAATTAAACCTACTATCCCATTGACCGCGGATTCGTTATCGAGTCTCAGACCAGTGTTATTAGTGCCTAATCATCGCGATTTCTTGTAAACTTTGTAACATCCGTATTTGTGTTAATAAACGTTACTTCAACTTTGTAAGAAGATGGATAGTTCCAATGAAAGTTCATTACATACCTCAAACCCTTACTTCGATAGCGACCCGGACCCGTATTACGATGACGATACGACATATACGTAATTATATATTATTAATTATTATGTATTATTAACATTAATATATTAACCTCGGAGAATACGTTGAGTTACATACATTTGTACTTTTAGGTAATACTTTTTTGATCGAAACACGATCAAAGATAAGATATACTTCAGACAAATACAATCTTTATAGGCGCGTATATTTTTTTTAGATGTTTTAATTTTTAGCGGTCTTAATAAAACGGTGCCTGAAGAAATTAAAAAGCGGTAACGCGTATAAAATTGTACATGGACAAAATACGAAGACCGAAAGAAATTCTATAGAGATTTATAAAGTGGATCTCAGAGTTCGCGTCTTTAGAATCGAGATTCTATCTCAGACAAAAATCAGAGAATTTGTGTCATTCTTGTGTCGTGTAGATATGACTTTGGAATTTATTTATAACCAAAGTTGAACACGCCTGTAACGAACCTCGTTTCAATCATACCTATAATTTGCATATCATTTCATCAAGAATCAACATTTCTACACAAAAATTTTAAAAGAAACTAAAAACTATTTCAGAACACCGAAATGCATCAGATTTGAAAGGAAAAAAGAAAAAGCGCAAGCTTCGTAATTCGCATTAACATGAAATGCACACGATTTATAACCGCGATGAAAGTTAACATTAAAGAAAAACAATTTAACGATCGTAAACTTGTAGTTAAGTTTCTTACGATGTTAATTGGAAAGCAGGGAAGCTCTGGGTAGAAATTACGCGGGCAAGGGAAATACTATCACAGCATCAGCTTAAATTGAGAAATCTCGTTTTTCTCGTGAGAAGAATAAAATTGGTCATGCTATGTTGCTTTTACAGGAAATTACAGACACCGACACGTCTGGCAGATAATTAAAAGCACTTGATTATAAATGTTATAGCCGTAAAATTTTGCGATTAATCGTTTTGCATATTCCGCGATATATTTGTGATAACCGGCTTTCGGTAAAAAAATCTACTACATGGTACAAATTGACTGCGTAGTTTTCAGAAAAAGACTCAACTGTTGCTGTATATAGCGGTCACTGGATCTGCAGAATTTTAATTGAAAAATTAACTATTTGGTTGCCGACATAATGAAAATGGACACGCGGCAAACGTAGAAATATATGGTAAGAAATTAAGAAACGAAATTCGAAGTTTCAATTATAGCAGCCGATGTTCAGCTTATCTTTCGAGTGAAAAATGAGAAAAGCAAATGTTACGACCGTTCGCGGAGAGACGCGGTCGCGAGGAAAACGCGTCAGCGAGAGGCGTAAATTCTCGCTACGATTCGGTGAATCGACGCCGCGAAGTAGTCGTTCCCCTGTTTCGGTTGGGATAACAGAGGTGGTTGATATGAATATGACACAGTAGTAAGTTATATTTCACCGTTTATTCCACAACTTATAACGAGGATAGTTACACTGGTGCGTATGTACGAGATGAGTGACTGAGTGATCTGCGGATGTGTATACCCGCTCGAAGGATGTTGACCGTTCGAAGGATGCAAAAACAGTACACTTGGAAGACGATGCTGTCTCGGAGGAGAGCTAAGGATGAGTGTTTCTAGCGCACGGGACCATCGGATTTGTTGGTGCCGATGTTATTTAGGAGAGTGAGGTAATAGGCTTCGTTTTTAATTGGTTAAACGAAGGGTCTTAACCGCCCTCGAGAGAAAGTTGTTAGTGGGAGGAAAGTTGCAGCGTACGTGACAAAAACTGACTTTCCCTTGTTAAGCCGTGGTAGACAATAGTCTCTAGAAATTTCTCCGAACCAGATGTTTGTTTCGTTTGAAGGACCTTTTCTAGGAAATCTATGTGATTTATGGAAGGTCCTTGACATCATGGAAGATACGCTGCGAGTATCCGAAGACATCTGGTTGCCATATTGCCTGCGGTGTGTGGCCTCGGCTAGGTAGAGTGTTACGCGACGTAACATACTCCCCCCGTTGAGAGGGTACCGATCAAAAGTTCTGTAAAGGTGGAGTTAATTGGAGCTGCCGCCCAACTCCATGTTGATTGTTGATGACCCGTATTCTGCTGGGTCGGCTTGGCTCGATGGTGGGACGAGCTGCGTGGCACCTCGATCCAAGATGCTCCTTGCCGTGTGAGCCACCGCCGTCCGGATGATGCTGTCGTCCTCAGGGTGAACCTGGCGATGCGGCCGAAGGCCCGTTGCCTGGCTGGCATGTTGTCTCCCTTGTAGTCTAGATCGCCGTCTTCCTCGTCGATGCCGAGCGATTTCCAGGTGAAATTCACGACCCAAGAAGTGTCGTGAATCTTGCTTCTGGAAGTGTCGTTAAACACCTCGGCCCAGGAAGTATCGTCGAAGGGAACGTCAGTGATGCTTGGTGAAGTTTCATCAAGCGCGGTGCGGCGGTTTGAGGTTGATTGGGAGGCTGGACTCCCCCCGATGACCCGCTCGAATCGCATTCTCTTAGTGATGATTCTTGGTAGAGGAGAAGCGTTGGGCGTCGTGATTTGGACTTGTTTTGCCATTAGAGAGTGTGGTAACGTCGTTGCAGCCAAGGGTGACTTCAGGGAGAAGTCCGTGACACGCGACTTGTTCGGTGTGGCGCTCTGTGAACTCAGTAGAGAATCGTTGGGATCAGATAGAATGTTCTGTAACAAATTGTGGGAGATTAAGCTCGGAAACGATTTGTCGTCTGGTGAGACCCTCTCTTTCTTCAGGTCCAAAGGCTCGTTGAAGCTTGTCAAATTCAAGGTGATTAGTAGCGTTGAATCCGATTGTTCAGTTCCTGCCGATGCTAATGTGGCTGTCGTCAGGCCGTGTTTAGGTAACACGTTGCGAGTGTGATACGATGAGTTGCGAATGGGAAGAGTTTTCTGATTTAAGGCGCTCGGCAGCGTTGTATCAGATTGTTGAGATAATGAGGACGCGAACTTGGTTGTCGTCAAGTCGCGTGTAGGTGACACGCTGCTAGTATTGTGCAATGAATTGCGCGTGACTCGCGGCGAGGTCGGCGTTCGAGTCGATGCGATCTTCTCCGTCGGCGGAGTTTGACTAGCGTTGCGTGTTTTGTTTAAGTCATTGTTACTTCCCTTATCCGTGGGCCCTTGTGGCAATGGCGAAGGTGGCGTCTTCGCATTATGTCCAGGAAAATGATTCTCCGGTGATTTAAGCGAAGCAGACTCGCGACCGGCAGCTGATTCGTCGTTTGTCGATTGTGACGTCGTAGTTAGTCGTAGGTTGCTCAGTTGAGTAATTAATCGGAGTTCTAGTCTCTCGTACTCGTCGGCTATTTCGAAGCCGCGCGCGGACTCCTCCTCGTCTATGCTTACGATCTCATTTTGAATGGCGCGGAGCTCCGTTTCGTATGTGTCCAGACGAGTTTTGATTTGAATTAGCTCGTTCTCTCACGGACAGCCGGATTGTTCGATTTCGTCCAGTTTTTTCGATAAGCGTGTAAAGTGGCCGATGCAATAATCCCGGCGTCGACGCAAGGCGGTAAGTTCGTTACCGGTGGCCATTATTTGTTAGATAATTGAGAGTGGATGGTTATAACTTACTTCTGTTGAAGATTGTCCAGTTGCGGCAGGAGGTTGCGTGGTTGCGTTTTAACCACCGAATTATACCTCTTCAAGGGTGACGATCCTTGACGTTAGTGACCTCGCTGGGGGGGTAACGCTTCCGCTGCTGGTTATGTTGGATTCACGTGGCACTGTATGATAGTGGGTGTCACTGGTATGCGCTTTTCACTTGACGCGTGATGCGGCTTTGAGGATCGAATGATTCGACCGGTTACGTGTCCACACTTATCACTTGTCACTGAATCCGGCTCGAAAGATCGAATGTTTCGACCGGATGGGTGACAAAACTATCCACTGCCACTGATTATCCGGCTCGAAGGACCAAATGTTACGACCGTTCGCGGAGAGACACGGTCGCGAGGAAAACGCGTCAGCGAGAGGCGTAAATTCTCGCTACGATTCGGTGAATCGACGCCGCGAAGTAGTCGTTCCCCTGTTTCGGGTGGGATAACAGAGGTGGTTGATATGAATATGACACAGTAGTAAGTTATATTTCACCGTTTATTCCACAACTTAGAACGAGGTTAGTTACACTGGTGCGTATGTACGAGATGAGTGACTGAGTGATCTGCGGGTGTGTATACCCGCTCGAAGGATGTTGACCGTTCGAAGGATGCAAAAACAGTACTCTTGGAAGACGATGCTGTCTCGCAGGAGAGCTAAGGATGAGTGTGTCTAGCGCACGGGACCATCGGATTTGTTGGTGCCGATGTTATTTAGGAGAGTGAGGGAATAGGCTTCGTTTTTAATTGGTTAAACGAAGGGTCTTAACCGCCCTCGAGAGAAAGTTGTTAGTGGGAGGAAAGTTGCAGCGTACGTGACAAAAACTGACTTTCCCTTGTTAAGCCGTGGTAGACAATAGTCTCTAGAAATTCCTCCGAACCAGATGTTTGTTTCGTTTGAAGGACCTTTTCTAGGAAATCTATGTGATTTATGGAAGGTCCTTGACATCATGGAAGATACGCTGCGAATATCCGAAGACATCTGGTTGCCATATTGCCCGCGGTGTGTGGCCTCGGCTAGGTAGAGTGTTACGCGACGTAACAGCAAATGTAATCATCAATATTCTTCGTCACACGTTGAACACGTTCTACAAGATAATAAATATTCATCGTGTTAGATGAAAGGAAATTCGATTGTCGGAGGCCGATGATATCGGCGGCTAACTGTATAGTAGCAACAGCCAAACGACTTGAAATCGTAGGTATAATGTGTACGCGTGCAAGAGATTGATTTACATCTAATATCCTACGTATATATCCGAGAACATGTAGATGCAATCCTCTTAACCTTGTACTTTGTATTCGATGCGTTTGTATTATAGATGCTCGATTAAATGTCCAATTCCAGTTTCACTCGCTTTTCGTAATTCATATCTTTATGTTCATCATTTTGAAAAATTAAATATTCGCAATTATACCGATAACAAAGTTGTTAAAACTAAAATCAGGTTCATAGTTATATAAAATGTGGATAGAACGCTTGAAGTTGCAATTAATTGTATAGTTGCGTTATTCAAGGAAAAGAGCTTGATGAATAAGTGATTAATTGTGCATAATTATGCCACTCTGATTTTAGACATCTTTATCTGCGACAAACACGTATTAATACATATAATAACAGCTATATCTATTGCGTAAAACTAGGCATTTCATCTCTGCGGTCTTCTTCGATTTTCAGAAAAGGTTTAAATCTATCATATTAACGTTATCTTTAGCGGTGGATTTATTCATAGGATGAAAAAATGTATTCTTCAAATTTTATTAAATATGATTGTATCGTGATATCATTATCCTAAATTAACAAAAATCTAAAGTGCATTAAGTATAATGTTATTAATTTAAGAGAAAATCGAATAGAAAAATAGTATAGAGTGCAAATATCTAAAAAATTTATTAATTTATCGACTCAAAAAATAATAAGCGGTAATTATAATTGCAGAATAAATTCAACGAAGAATGTAATTTAATTTGCAGGCTCGGCTATCGAAAAATTATGCGAGTGCGCCACAGAAGACAGTTTAGCTGACCGAGGGTCTGTTGTCAGAGCTGCAAGATGCCTTCTTGGTTCTGTAACCAAGGTCCTCCTTTTGGCTGACATCGTCGTGGTCAAACAACTTCTTCTTGCAAAGAAGAAAGTGGCTCGTAGTCTTGGCCGTCTCGAAAGTGTTTCAAACTTTACCGAATTTGTGAAGGCGTTTAGCCAGTTCGGGGCGGAGATGGTGGAATTAGCACACTTAACAGGTGATCGTCAAGTAAGTAATTAACTTGATCGTATCTTTATACGATGTATAAATTATATCTTATTAATAACTGTGTTAGAGAAGTTTTTCTAACCTTGCTATCGCGTTTGCTTCCATCGGATAGTGTTTCATGGAATGGATACGATAAGAATTCTTCTCCTTTGTTTTGTTATCAATAAATGCTTGAAAGCTCGTTTTAGGATGTGTAATATTCCTGAGTTAGTCACGTTAAATAGGACGTACGAGTAAGAGACAGGACAACATTGATCGTTACTACATTAACCCTTATTTATTTGCTTCGTTTACCGTGAATCATGTTCTTGACAGTTTCATAATTAGTATTCCGAGAATATCTTTCGCTACTTTCCGTATCTTTCAGCCACCGTAAGGTGTCGAATTGTCAATAAATTATCTATTATATTTATTATATATCTATATATTTATATTATATACAATATATGTATTATATATTTATTTATTATATATACATACATATATATATATATATATATATATATATATATATATATATATATATGTCGGATCACGATTCGAATTTTGGGCGCGCGACGACTCTTCATGTGGACTAGCCATCGTTTCACAAAGCCGAGATTTTATTTACACGTATATACAGGTCTATCACTAAGCTTAACAAATAATAAGTACAACTAATAATAAGTCTAACAAACACTAAGCCTAATGAATAATACGATCTACGAATAATTAAATTAAATAATACTATTAGCAATGTTTGAGTTCAAACGAATCCACGGTCACTGGGATAACTCCTTACTAAGCGAAACTAACTTAGACGCAAATGCGATCGTCGAAAATGCTCGATGTATCACTCTCCAAGGCAATCGCAAGAATGCCAGCCTCGTGGAGATTTTTCTCCCTGTACGATTGCATTTTGTTTTCTATACCCGTTTGGAAGCATCGAGAAGGTTCCAAACGCCGTTGCTAGGCACACTCGTTGGAAGCATCGAGAAAGTTCCAAACGCCGTTGCTAGGCAGTTTCTGCCTGGAGTTTTGATTACTAATACAATGTATGTCCCATTGCATCGGCACCTCCGAGGCAACATCACACGTGGCTCGGCCCGCTCTCGAGGCCGCATGCCGTCACAACCACATTTCTCGGAAAACACATACAACCACTCCAGACCTCCGTTAGATAAAACATCCATCCCGTGACCGTGGCTACGTTCAGCGACCGATTGTCACCTCGAACCCAATCTCGCTTATTACAAATCTTAAGCAATTACAACTATAATAAAATCTAGGCTAAGGTACTAGAGGATGTTCCCAAAATTTCCAAGGAAAGGCTTCGGCTTTCCTTTCATCTCCGACATATATATATATATATATATATATATATATATATATGTCGGGTTTACATTAGAATTAGGGTTAGGGGCGTGAAGCGAATCTTCGTTTGGATTACACGTCGTCGTTATGCAATAGAGAAGACATTGGCTAGTGCAAATACGATTACCATAGAACCGGACAAGTAACCGTGGTAATTAGATACTCGAGAAACTAATGACAATGATCCTAGGTTCAATAACGAATCCGCGGACAACGGGACGGTAGCCGTACGCACTCGCAAAGATCTAAGTCGGATTCTGTGTTAATAGTCGCTGGCGTTAATCTCTTTTTTGTCGATGAGACCGCAAGAGAGAATGACTTTCTGTCCCAGTGATACCCCAGAGGAAAACTATGACGGGGTGTGTCTAAGGACACGAGATCACCGGATTCGTCAGGGACATCCTACGTTCGGAAAGTAAGGGAAATTGACGTTGCTGCTAATTGGCCAATCTCCATATCGGTAGTTAGAAAAGGATGCTAGCCGCCCTTGAGGGAGGGTTGCTAGTGGGAGACGTCGTTCGTGGAAAAATAGGTCTCTCCTGTCTTCCTGTAACTGGGACAAAGACTGTATCTGTTGAGGGATTTTAGGTAACTAGATATTAGTGTTTATAACGGTCCTCGGGCTAGCCGATCACGTACTGCGGAGACGCGTCGGCATCTGGTAAACATCCTGCCCGAAGAATAGGATCTGCGTGTGGCGAGCTACGGGACAGAAACCGTTGGAATGTTTACTGCCACGTGCCGCTACAAATCTTTCTTTTAAGGAGAGCTATAGGGTTACTCAATGCCTTTGTTAGATGGAGAGTTCGTCCCGTTGACCGCGGCTACGTTCGGCGACTAATTGTCGCCTTGAGCCCAAGCTCATTGTCACAAGTCTCACACAAATACAACTGGGCAGAATGACGGCAAATCGCTTAATTACAACTGTAGGTTTTAATTGCAATGTTTTTATGGATTTTCCCGAGGTTTCAGAGGGAAGGCACCGGTGTCCTCTTATCTCCGACATATATATATACATACATTTGCTTATATCGATTAAATTTAAAAATTTAAATTTCCGGTACATGTTTTTTTTTAATTACAACAATAGCGAAATTCTGTAACGAATCTCGTTCTTTGTGTTACATGTCATATCTATCATCCTATCATGATCATAATGTGAATCATGATTCTATATGATAAGTTTATCGATAGATGGATCTATTTACAGTGCTTGAAACAGGAAACGATGGTTATTTAACGTGAACTTAATGCAGTAATGTGATATAACTAAGCAACTAAATTGATAATTCACAACTCACAACTAACAATTAACAACTCATAACAACTCGGCAACTAATGATTAATCTCAACTCTCCCTCGACTCAACCCTCTGCTCTCAACTCTCTCCACTCAACTGACGACTCGCAGCTAAGTCCTCGCAACTAAACTCTCAATTAACAACTGACGATTAATCGTCTTTCTCCCTCAAGCATCCCTTTGTCGTCTCTTCATACTCCCACCACGTACATGTTCCGTAACCGTCCACGATCATGGTCACGTACGCCTTCTTCCGAGTAACTATTTGATTGAAGGATCGAGGATATATTGATGGGCCGCTTGGCCCATTCAAGTTTCCCGACCCTTTTGGCCTGTCGGCACTTAGGCTTTCTCGCAACATTGTACATATTTCGTCGGGTCATTTTTAGACATTCTTTCCACGATACTACAACATGATCATAATAGGATCGTACCAATAATTGTTATTAAATAAGACATTCGTTCGTTAGATGTTACAAAGTCACGTTAATTATATGAATAACGTTCACGATGTTACGGATATACAAAGTAAATAGCAACACGTCGAACAGGAATGAATGGACGGAATGTTTCAAAATTCCAGAATGACTTGAAAGACGAGAGACGAAGGGCACAGATGGCTGCGGCTCGCCAAGTTTTAGAGAGAAGCACTATGATGTTGCTCACGTCTAGTAAAACTTGCTTAAGGCATCCGGAATGTCCATCTGCCAGAGAAAACAGAGACACCGTTTTCTGTCAGATGCGAAGAGCCATGGACTTGATACACTACGTGGTCAAAGACGGAGTATTAGATTGCAGTGAATCGCAGTCTTATTCCAATTCCCAGGTAAACAATTAGTTAATATACAATTATTTTTATCGAGAAAGGTATACATATTTAGATGGAAATACGTTCGTATAAAGATCGTACAGATTTGTAAAAATAAACACATAGCAAGGTCAAGGTTCGTTGCATGCATATATAATACAGATTCGTGCTAATACGGTTTCGACAAAGATTTGTTGCACCGCAATTATATATTCATGGAATTTTGACGCCACGAAACCACGAATGTTGTTATACCTCATCACCTATAAACGTAAATATACATTTGATGTAACAACATGCGACGACGTAGATAGAAACATTTATAGTGAAATACATTCGAAAGTTTGGAACGAATCCAAAGAGCTTTCGTTTGCCAAATTCTAACTCATGTTTAACACATAATATACGATCGAGTAAAATTTTGGAGACCTTGACAAACTTTGGCCATCTTATAGTATGCGATAAAACAACGAAATAATTATTATCTTCGCCAGAAATTGTAAAAACCGAAGTAGCGATGGTCATGCTTAAATTTCTCTCGTAAGTAGAAGAAATCTGTACAAAGTCGGACCAGAGGGGTCTCTTCCTAAGGTCGTCGCGTATTTAAATTCATTTCTGAAAAAGAAGAAGAAAAAGAAAAAGAAAAAGAAGTTTTTTTCATTTTAAGGAAGTATTAGCTAATGCAGAAATTTGGAATAATATCTTAAATTTTAAATAGAAATCTTAAATATTACTTTTTTTTTAATGACATTTTAAAGAAATCTTTTTTATTAAAATACAAATCACTATCGGCAACTTCGTATATTTCGTAGTACAGAAATGTTTCCCCAATACGTTCGTATTCAGAATATAGGATTCGATAAAATAGGAGAAAGTTACAAACATTCTGAACTTCACGTATGACCCGATATATCGGCACCATCGACGGATCGGCGGACATGCTCTTGTATGAACGGTCGAGGCATTTTCGAAATTTAAGGAACATCTTCAGCATGAAATTAATGCGGTAAATTGACAGTGATGCGAATTGATATCGTACCACACATAAGAACCATGCATAGCAAACGACGCTGAAGTGAATATCGTAAACGACGTTGTGGTACGTTCTTCGGCACGTGCCAAATTGCAGGTAGCGCATTAATTTCAATTTCTCGCCAGTTACATATGGAAGACGGGCCAAATCTTCTCATCCCTATTGGGACAATAAAACAATAGGGAATTGTTTCGTCGAGGGTTAAATCCTCGAGAGTTAAATTTATTTTCTGCTATTAAGCTGATAGTAAATACGACAACCCTTAACCGCAGAAAATACGTTGAACATTATTTTATACAGGAGAAACAAATGATAAGAGAAACCTTTTTTATATATAAAAATAATAAAGTCACACGAATGACTCCAAACACATATCTCGCACAAAACGATAGAGCTACACATTAGCATAGTTTACCAAAACCTGCTGATTCCGAAAAAGGTGTTAAAGCACCGACCAACTCTCATGCAAGTTTTACCACGATGTATAAGAGGGTTTACCTAAAACTTTTATCATTCTTCGTCGAAAATAAGATAAAATTCCAATTTTACCGTGTAAACGGTATACGTGTATTAACGTATTTCGAGCGTCTTCTCGCTGGAAGAAAGTGCACGATATTCGTAAAAGAGCTAAGTAGAGGATGGATGAAAGCTTAAAGTATCAGCGAAAAATGTATAACGTCCAGATTGACCGACTTTAAAGCTTAAGTTTTATTAAGCTTTATTAAGCTTTAAAAAGAAATGCGAATAGAGGTGCTCGGTCACGTTCAAGGATCTAGTGCGAGTAATTGCTATCTAGAAGAATGCATAGTTAATCGGCGCCACCGGGATATTGCATAGTCGAATGCTCTCTATCCTTGCTTAAAAGCAATCGGTTCAACTGCACGTATCTATGCTGACCTTAGGGCAAGAGTATATTTAGGTATGGCGTACCATTAAAGTTTCGCATGATATCTTGCTACTACATAGTAACAGCAAGTACATATATACAAGTCATACTCCTGTGTAAATATAGCAACTGTTTGTTACATGCGCAATTAAACTCGAAGCATGTTTTTTCTTTTTTTAAGCGATTTCTAAAAGCAACATTCGCGAACGTATGAATAAAAAACAAACATAAATACCGTAATAATAAAGTTAATCGAACGCCGCGTTATTTGTGTCGTATTAATGTACATTTACATACTTGCGTAGTAATTGTTTATTAAAAGAGGTGTTGAATATTAAGAATATTAAAACAAACTGAGAACTTTCGAACGATAGCGTACGTCGAAGATTGAATTATCGTTAACGTAAATCCAGAGACGGAAAATAGTACGTATATTACTGGAAGAACAGAGAGAATCTTTTACTGAATCGATGACTGATTCCAGAGTCCACAGCAAGAGGATTGGGACAGTAGCACGGCATTCTCCGCGTTGAAACACTTCGAAAGACTCGTTGAAACCACAAGAATGACTCTCCTAGGACCAGGTTGTCGAGAGACCCTCACCGCCGCGTTAGATACCGTTATTGAGAGAACGCAGGATTTCACTGATAGCGCATACACGACCCACGAGCACAGAGAAAACATCCTTCTGCTTTGCGATCGAGCACAACTCGAACTCAACACGCTCCTGCGAATCGGCAACAGTATGGTAAGGGTCAATTTTTTTAACAGATCTCTTGTTCAAAGTTTACTACCAATTGTAAGTCTCTTTGATCTACCTCCGCCTAAAAGTACAAGGAAAAAATGATGTCATGGTCGTGGATTTGCTAGAGAGAAAAAGGTTTGGTACAGAAAGTTCATATAATACCGGATTAATTCATTCCCGTGGAAGAATAATCTGAAAAATGGCTGACATTCCGCTATAAATCTGAATGAAAGATCGTGCTAAACTGAATCACAGTTACGAGAGTCTACCCCCGGTGAATAGATACGAGGGAGCATGCGAGCGATTCCCTCTTTAAAAAGAAAGAGAAGGTACACTTCTTTTTGTCGCTGACTGTGAGAAATATCGCGACGCATATTCTCGTGAAATTAGTAATTACTTTGAACACGTACCGTCCATTTTTAGGCTACGTTAAATGAAATATTTTATGCTCGCTTACATTCTATCGATCATATGAATGAAAGAAAGATACATCAAGAAAGGAATAGTCTACCGCTGAAGGTATCAAGACACTGCGGTGGTGGATTTGTAGTAATGATGTTTGAATTTGATTAAAATCGCGAATACCTCCAAAGAGACAATTTCTTTTGCTAAAATCATAATTGTACGTATACCAAAGGAGTAGAAAAATAGTAAAACTATTATTACTATTATTATCTGGTACTAGAATTACGAAGGTGGCGGTGGTTCTCCAAGTTCTGAGATGGAGCAAGCTGTCTTAGGAGTATTACGTACCACCAGGGATCTTCGCCAGCAGCTATGCACGACCACGATGGAACAAGCGGCTGATCTTGGACAGGTAACTAAAGCGGGTCAGGAACTTGTTTCAACGATCAGGAACGTCGCTTTGGCCAATGACAGATATCTTCTTCAAGAAAGCAACGAAAAATTTCGCGAATACATTGAACACATTCTCGAAGTAAGTATTCGATTCTGACGTCAAGATCGAATATTTCATTGAAAAAGTCTCATACTTTAGATTTCGAATCTTTTCGCTTTTCTACAGTTTTCTTTAGAAAATTTACTCTTTTTCGATCTTGAGATCAAATACTAAACAAAAAATGAAAGGTGTTTGAAAATCAGCTAATCGGTAAAGCTCGTTTAATCTTCATCGTAGGCAGTGTCTTTTTCTGAAATGCCATCGAAATCTAAACGATATCATTAGCAATCTATAATTCACGTTTTCGAATATATCGATTAATAGGTGTGCAAAATGCTGAGACACGTTGCGCTCTCGGAATCGTTGCAAGTTTCAGCCAAGTTTACCGAAATTAACCTGAGAATATACGGTCCCCAAGTGGTGACAGCGGCATATACTTTAGCGAGACATCCTACCAGTAAAATCGCTAAGGAAAACCTAGAAGGTAGATTACTCGTAACATATTAATCGCTAGTATTCCGCTCAGGAATTTCCACTCCACTCTTTGTTTTTCCGTAACGATACATATATTTAGAAACTCTTCCTTGAATCCAAAGTCATTGTCGTTTTTCTAGAATCTCTAGGACATGGAGAAAAATACTGGATTTCATTCCGATACGTGTTTCAGTGTTCGCCGACATGTGGCAATGGCTTATGACTGATGTGACCACCGTGGCGAAAGACGTACTCGAATTGAATCAAAACCGACCTGAAAAACAAGTTTACATGTCCTTACCACGGCCTGGAGTAAGTTAATTTGTTCATATTATGGTTTAGAATCGTTGACTCGATATAGTTTATTATTATTATTATTTAATATTCCTGAATATCTATAATTTCGAATTTGCATCCGACAAGATTAATATCTTTGTTTATTTCAGAAACACGGTACAACGAGCAAACCACTGAAACCGGTAAAATTGGACAGCGAAGAGCAGGCTAAGATCGCAAAGGCAGGTCTGGAGATGAAGCTGATCACTTCGGAGATGGATGCGGAAACAGAGAAATGGCAGGAAAGTGGAAGTGCCCTGGAAGAGAACAACGACATCGTGAAACGCGCGAAGAACATGTCCTCGATGGCGTTCTCGATGTACCAGTTCACCAGAGGTGAAGGGGCGTTGAAAACTACACAAGATCTATTCACCCAAGCTGAGTATTTCGCCGAGGAGGCGAACAGATTGTACAAGGTTGTGAGACAATTCAGCTATCAGGTATGTATCAGTTACTAAGGCAGCGTAAACTCAGAGCAAAACTGATACACATTTTTTAATTGGTCTGATGTTCAGATGTTATGTATATACGTGTATGAGTACAGGAAACACCTATACGTACACGTATACACGTACATCATCACTCTTACTTTATAATCATACTCTTTTATCATTGTTTATTATTATTATTATTACTATTGTTATTATTATTACTATTGTTATTATTATTGTTATTATTATTACTATTGTTATTATTATTATTTGTTATCATTACTGTTTACTATTATCATTATTGTTATTATTCTCATGATCATCATCATTATTATTATTACGGATTCTATACTGGACTTGATTCCGAGTTTTTTGATCCTTGCTATATTGGGAATATTTTTACTTCGATTTCGCTAATTGAGTTTCATTTTTATGTAATTGCTACGCTAGAGCTACGTCGAATCCAGACGAATTCCTCTTTTTGTTTCACGGTGTATCATACGTTTGTATAAGTACTCTTTTTGTGTCTGATCGATATTTTCAAGAATAAATAACATTTTAATCAATGGGAAAAATATAACATACGGAATAATGTTAGAAATGGATTGGGGGTAGCTCGGCCGTAAGTTATTAGCATTAGACATGTTCGAATTAACACGTTTGCTGCCCTTTCGACCCTCCTAGCTAGGCCGAATATATATAGTTACCCAAAACCATTTTGATCTTTCTATATTTTCTTGAAACAAAACTCAACAAAAAAGCTAACCTTGTAATATATATTCTTGTATTATGAAACCCCTTTTTGACCCTCGCTCTTTGAATGCCTCCATCCAGGTAACTCTTTCTCTCTTTACTTTAGACCCTTGTTGGGCTAATAGAGATCACGTTCGCCTTGTACAAATCGTTTTCATTGCCGTGCATTATACCGCTCATTTTTCTGCGAACTCATTGTTCATCAGTTGCTGTTAAGTGTTTCCGTGTTTCTCTTTACATCACTACACACTATCTTTTTATTGTTCTATTACTTTACTATACGCAACAGTACTGTGCTATGCAAGATCGTGCGATGATACCTGGTATGATTTATCCCAAACAATCGTTTTTCTCGAATGACGTAGTATACTTGTACCTCATACATTGCTTTTGTTCGTTCTCCGACAAAGAAAGCACGTTACGAGGAACGACGTTGCATTTTTCATAGTGACTTACATGGCGGTAAAGTAATTTTCGCTAGGCAATCAAACGATTACGTTGTTCCCAATTTGGTAATCGGAAATAATTTCTATAGCTCGCGTGTTTATACCGTTACGGATTGATATTGAAAGTAGCTATACGATCATTGTCGCATCGGTAGATAAGTATTCTTCTTAATGTCAAGTTTCATACAATCGAGATTTGAAATGAGCAAGTATATTCGAGTCTCGTTGTTTGAAAGTGTATGTAACTACGATTACATTTATAATATTTTTCGTGTTTTGTTTTTACGTTCGTTAAGAAAGCTCCAGCTGAGAAAGTAAGAGTTCTTTAGATTAATCAGTTCAATAGACAGAACTTTTTCAGACGCTGGTAATTAACGAAGTATGTATAAGTTCTGCAGCAGGAACGTGACTCTCATTTTGAAATGTAGACATACCGTTGAATCTCTCACGTCTCATGCCACCAAATCAACTATGATCGTTATTTTGTGGGTAAAACCAATTTTGTATACGTACATTTACGACTTTTTTGTGTACGATTAGTAAGGTGTGTTTTAGATGCTACGGGAATGCTTCCGTCTGTGGACGACGTCTATGTGCATTGTGGTCCCCCTCCTTCCACTATCTGGGGCATGACTATTATGTCTCAGTTTTTGCCAGCTTCCGATTCGACCTTTTGTTTACACTTTATTCTTAAATGGCAGCTAAAATGAAATTTTATTCTATTTTCATGGGATCTCCCGATAGAGCGATGTTACTTTGTTACTTTGTTCGCTACAAAAAATTAAGATTAAAATACACATACTCGTATAAAAAAGTATTTTAATCTCATGTAACTTGCTTCTAATTGAAAGACGCATCACTTAATACTACTACGCCTTTTATTCGCATAAAGACACGTAAAGTCACTCATTCTTCGTCACTTTCGAGACTCTATCATCGAAAGGAGTACGTGAAATAATTTTCTATGAAAAAATTCTCAAATTTAAAAAGAAATACGTTTGACTAATTATTTATTTCAAGTTCATTTTAGCTGCGATCGTTTGAGAAAAGCGTATGGCTTGATCTTAATTATGATTCAAAATGAATTTTCATTCGAGAAGCTTGCAAAAACAACAAGGTCTGTACTAATTCACTTTCATTCACACAGTCACTCTCTAATGTTTTCGAACAACTGACACGTTCTTTTTTCAAACTTGTTGCATTGTGTTCTATTAGGACGAATAGCATATCTCTTTTGTTAACTTTACTAGATGCAATCTTTTTACAAATATCCGAGATATACGTATTTTAAAGTATTTATTATACTAGTCAATCGATAAAAAATAGAATCAGGCATTGCTTTAAAGATTTATTCGACTTACGCTACAAATGTAAAACGATGATATCGCAGGGCAAATGTAATTGTTTTTCAACGATTCTCCAACAGAAATTGGATCGTATCGTATCGTATCGTATCGTATCGCATCGTTTCTTTGGTAATGAAATAGCGAAAACATATAAAAATAATAGTTTAATCGAATCGTCCTTCATACGATTCTATACAATCAATTTGTGTTTTGCGCAAAAATGTTTAGGTACTAAAAAATGACTCTAATCTATATTTTGTAGAAATTTTCAACACAAAAAACCACAATTGGTTAACGATCACGCGCTCTCGATAACATAGGAAGATTTTGCACAGAAATAACAAATATGTATAACATTTCTCTTATCTTCAAGACACGACCCATGCTTCGAGTTAGATCAACATTGAATTATAGATATACATAACATGCTAATATGGCAAATATAAAAGTCGAAAAAGGATGTCACATCTGCTAAATTTGTAATTTGATGAAAATTCGCATAGCATCGGTATAACTGAATTTTCTAGATTTGAAATATCTGATCAAGTCGTTGGAAACGAATCACGATCACGTTTGCCTTGCGATACGAACGAAGACGTAAGATTGTATACGATGTTGTGCATGGGTGCAGGTACCGGGCGGACCGCACAAGAAAGAACTCTTGGAAAATCTTGATCGTGTGCCAACGTATGTACAGCAGCTTCAATTCACCGTGAAGAATCCCACCGTTGGAAAAGCCGCCACTTTTACCAAAGTCGATAACGTGATACAAGAGACAAAAAATTTAATGAACGTGATTTCGAAAGTGGTGACCACGTGTTTCGTCTGCGCCACAAAGGTAAGATACGCTCGCGTGTTATTTCATCTTATACTATGCACAAGGAAAATTCTAGCGTCAACCACACCAATTGGCCCTTTTAGTCACGTTACATTTTTATCTTTTGTTTAGTATTTCCCTCACTTTCCATCTTTTCTTTTTCTTTTTTCTCCGTTTATTTTTTGGTTCGAGAACGAGATACGTATGTGTGTGTTCAGTCTTTACCGTTCCCTCGCACTTGTAGGAGGTATTTTGTTTGATTAAAATTGTAGAAATAGCTCGTTGAACGAAGGAACAAAAGACTGGACAGTATTTTTTATTGTAGCTAGCTTTGCGATAGCGAAAGTGATATGTTTTCATTTTTACATAATTGTTTAGCTGTTATGTCATGTAATACTGTAAAGTTACGAGAAGATATTTCTGTGTAATACTTGCCTTTTTAACTATATTCGCTTAACGCGGAGCATTTCGCACGAGGATTCAAACAAGGAGAAACAACAAAAACAATTTATTTACACCTCGTTTGTTCCTATCAGAAAATTTTCCAGTTTATATTCCTTGTGTATTTCCGATATAATTATTACTTGTCAGATTTTAAATTTATTTGCTTGGGAAGCAAAACAAAGCTAAAGTAAATATTCGCACAAACGAAATACACAGTATTATAATATACATATATATAGTAAGCGACGCAGTAAAGTATGTTCTATGTATCCTTCCATGCATTCGTCGAATAGCACAATGTCACGATGCCGCAGTACATGGAGCTCAGTCCGACGATACCTGGCCTAGCTGAAGAGGATTGCTTGTATCCAGTTAGTCCGCAATTGTTACCATCCACCAGTCCCTACGTACAACCTTATCCGTTAACTTCGGCCCAGTTACACAACATTCTAAGAGGTGCGAATCTGGGCTTTCCACTCTTCAACTGCAACACCCTGCCAAATACCACCTCTACCAGTACTGCTACACGCAATTCCGCATCCTTCGTTCATCCATCGGTCCTTCCATACTCGACACCCATCACGACTTCCACTTGCGGGCCGCAGGCTCCGTATTGCCTACAGAATCTACAGCTGCTGCAGCTGCAGCTACAACAGGCACAGCTGCAGCACCTAAGACACGCCGCCACCTTGCCGAGATAACACAGACTTTCGTTCGCACCCCGAAGGTCGCACGTGTTCTTCACGCACAGCTACAGAAGCGCTGTTCTTTCTGTTGTACACAGGTTCGATTTTGGTTTCCACCCATTGAGTTTTCCGTTTTCCGTTTTCTGTTTTCATTCTTTTTCCTTTCGCTTTCTCGCTTATTGTCAGTCTGCTTCTCGCCTCGTTGCTATCTATTCGAGCGAACGCCAATGATCGAATTACGATCGATCGAAGAACTTTTCCATTTCGAGCTTCGAATATTATGTACACCCTGCTCGGGAAATAGGTTAATCGAATTTCACGGTTTCCATGAAGTTAAAATAACAGTAATTTCCGATTAGTTTAACACCTCGAATTTAGTCCTCGAAGTAATAGATCAAAATTTTTCTATGAAACAGTAAAATATCTAACGCGATATGACATTGCAATACCGTTAACCTAACGATCCAATTGTTCCATCTTCTATCTAGTACGATCGATCGTTTTCGCATCATTCGTGTTCGACAAACGCGTTCCCCTTCCCCCTTTCCGGTGCCGCTTTTTCTTATACGATGCATTTTACGCGTAGGCTTTGTTTTATTGCCCTAATAAGTTGACTCGATTTCTCGTTTTTCTTATTGTACTTTGCAGACGTTTTTTTCATGGTCCAATTTTTGAACAGCTTCGCTTCGATCGACAAGTTACACAGTGACACCGTCGAATATCGATTCGACATAGTCCACGGCACGAAGAGGAACTTTTAATCAATCTAGTTTCCTGTTTTCAGCCATCTTTACAGAAATGGATGAAATACCATATTTCACCGTGTAACAGAATTCATTATTTCTTCTTTCTCTATCGATATCATATCTGACACGCCATAAACTGCAAAATATAACGCTTGTTTTTTACATATCAAATTAATTGACACAATTTTCATTAGAGTAACAATTTGTCATAACGGCCTCCGACTTTTCCAAATCACCAACTTTTTATAAACAAATAACGATTCATTCTTCATTATCGCAGTGCATCATTAACAATTACGACCGCTAACGAACCCATTTGCAACTAAAACACTTCGAACGATCATTAAATGGAATATCGATACGCTGGACGAAAGTATTTTGAATTTACATGTGATTAAAACGAACGAATAAAAACCGGCCAGCTGTTATCGTCTTACGAACCTTTTTGTTGCGAGTCGATATCTTGATTATTCTTTTACGTTTAAGTCAAAAGGCTTTAAGTCAACATTTTAAACATCTATGCGCTCGATTGGCGTAGATATGACATTCCATTAACAATGAGGAACAAGAATCTTACCGAACAACGTATTTCTAATTGTTCTTACACGTATAGATACATATATATATATATCGACTTGAAGATCATGGACGAGAGGTGGCGCAATAAATACACTTTGTATGTCTGCGAATGTCTGTGAATGTCTGCGATAAATAGATGCGCGAGGATAATTAAAGGGTATACTGCCAAAGTACTTTTGGTCCGACGTATCGATCGAGAAGCTAGTCCAATGCTTATCTCCGTGATCAGGAAGAATCGACGGAGAGGAAGAAAAAATGTACAGAGTGGATAATCTGTAGTTTTGGATCTATTTTTCAGTACAACCTGGATTTCCGAGGTCTGTCGGCGCGTGGGGCCGGCGGCTCGCCGTACAGGGGCGGAGAGGGTGCAGGCGCCGATGGCGACGGTGGCGGTGCTGGTGTCGACGGCAGCAAGACGGGCTCCGCCCCCGGCAGCGACCCGTCCGTCTGACAGTTTGGGATGGCCCGACGGGCCAAGGGGGACGCTCGCCGCACTCGGGTTTCCTTTCTACTTTTCTAGGAAGAACCCTCGCCTGCCCCATCGAAACGTACACGTCGGGCTCCCTCGATTCCCTTTGAGATCCCAACGGAATCTTACAGATTTTCGACGGGATTTCCAATCGTACCAACCAATCGTTTATGTTTATTCGGTTCCCAAAGTTTCTTATTCATTAAGCCTTATTTCGCGAATGATACACGTAGCATCGAAATGTCAATTTCGTCGAGAGAAATGCCGAATTTAAAAAATTCTATACGTTTGAATAATTATCTTCTACTTGTTAAAAAATATGTTTATCTAAAGTCATGTCGTAGCAAAATATTACAAATAGATCCGAGAAATCCCATCGAAAGAACAGAATGTTTTCAAACTAATATTTTTCGAACACACGCGATTATTCTAGTCTACAATTTTTAACAAAGAACAGACGTTCATCGAATCACGTCGAGGAACGAATATCGAACAAACGAATGTGGTCGAATCGTCCTTCCGAAAAGTTGGCCGAAACGAACGATAAAGTTCGATGAAACCTTCGTTACAAGTTACAGGTTTCGATTAACGAATGGAAGGAATTCAATCTTATTTCAAATTTTACCGGTGCTATCCAAAATTACCAATCGACTGGTTCCTTGATTAACTAAGGATTATCTAGGAGATAAGCTGACCGTGTAATTTCTTACGAGCACATTGTATTTGCATCCGACGAGTGGATTTTGAAAGCGCGTTTGCTTTTTAAAGAGAAAATTTAGAATTTAGATTATCGACGTGTACGTTTCTCAATCGTAATTTGCTTCGAGCACAAGCTACATGTATTCCACCGATTAGCCACGGTACACGCGTAATCTTTGCGTTGCTCAATATAGAAAATGAAACGGGTTTTCCGTTCGAGAAACGGTTCCGTGTCGCTTCGCGTGACTGCCATGAAACGCATGACAGGAACCAATAGAGAATCACGAGAAATTTAGGTACGCTTTGGCACAAAAAAACGCACGCGTCAAACCGTGCAAAGAATCAAGAACACAAAGAATGTTAAAGCGCATTCGTTGGCATTTTAAAAGATATACGAAAAAGCTTTTTCCTTGGAAAAGTAACGGCTATTTCTATTTTCCAAAATTTTCATGTAATCGCATAAAATTATCTTAAACGTGTTTCGACGCGTACGTTTAAAGTCGTGTTTGCTCCGAACACGACCCATTTACGGCTGAACGGAACGTAAACTGAACGTCACTCGAAACGAACAATTTTTCCTGTGCCCTTTTTACTCTCTTCTTTAGAATTTCATCATGCGGTAAATTTTATCCTGCAATGTATCTATGAATAAAACGAACAAGACGAGCGATTTAGAATCTAAAGCATCGTCGAGTTGTGCGATGAAATTCAATGTTCACAGCGGCAATAATGCAGCCATATCAGAAAAATCGACGTCCGATGAGCGAACGGTAAAACTGTTTGGAATAATTAACGCCGTTGACAGAAGCCACTTTACGCGGCTTTTGTTCGAAAAGTCCTTTCGCCGAAACAACGATCTGCGTAGGTAACTTGTTCCCTTCGTCCGTGACAGTATGCAATGCCTCTATTGTCATATATGTTGCTGTTGCTGCCGCTGTTTTAAAATCCATTCAACTTTCCGCGTGATATATCGAACGATATACATACGTGTAATTCAGGTGGCAGCGAAGCAAACATTTCAACGCAGCACGTTTCATCGTTAACAAGTTGTTTTGTCTTTTGCTGCACTGACTTTAATCATCTCTCTGTCTCTTCGTTCGAGAATTTCTGAACGACTCCATATGCAAAAAAAGAAAATTCTAAAACGAAAGAAACTCGTTCTTCCATGTAGAAAAGTTGGTGCAACGACAATAAACTCGATCGAAATGTCTTTTAAACATCCGCTTACGCGTCTCACCAACTGATTTTTCAACAAATTTCCCCACTTTCTCTCTTCGTTACGTCACGTCACGTCATGTATCTTTCATCGTTAACGCAACGTGCTGCGAGGCATTACGCTTCTCAAGATTCGCTTTTGATGTTCAGCAGTTAACTAATATCTCGCCAATTAACGTATGGCAAGGTATTAAACGCTTCGATAGACAAACAGTCTCGCTTGTTACCTGAACAATGGCTATGCGTGACGAAGCCTGGAATCTGATTCTTTGAATTTTCAAACTTTTTGCACCGTCGCACTAGGAAGCTAAGGAGAACGCAAACCTCTACGATTTTATATTATAATACTATACCAAATATTCGTTCGGCGTTATTTTTATTTATAACAATAGTCGTCAGATCAAGACGATATGATGTTACTAAACATAAATTACTTTCAAGTTATAGAGGATTAATTTCACAAAGAGATTGTTCTTTATGTTTTAAATTCAAATCGCTTCCTTCTACATATGTATAAAGGTATTCTCCTGAACTTCGGACATTTGACACGCTAAAAGCTTCGATTAAAAATAACTCAGGGTAATCAAATTCCACGCAAAGAGATATCGCGCGAGAACGAACACTATTCGTTTCATGATCCGAGACTTTTGCTTTTTACACTCTCGAATAACAGATAATTTAATAATTGACTATCGGATGTAGGCTACAGATTTTGTGAATGATGAAATCACGAGAACAAGAGCACAGCTTGAATGATGGGGCAGGAGATGGTTATCGAGGGTGACCTGGGGGCGGCAGCAGGGCGGTCAGGGACGTACTTTGTGGCAAAGACACCGTTAGACGTGCACGATAACCGAAATCTCGTGGCTCGAGCTCCGTTAACTTAAAACGAATCGATTGCTCCACTCGATCAAACCCTATATGCGTCAACGTATTTCTTCATTCTTCCAAAAACGCGTGTTTCGTGTTGAAATTAACATTTGATCAGGCCGAGTCGAGTCAAGCCAACCGCCTCGACGAATGAAAATGAAAATCGTGCTCGTAATTGTAACACTTCCACGCAGAGTCGTCTTTGAAACCGCTGACGAAACGTCTGTTCATTCCCTCTCGTCGGAGAAACGGAAAATAATCAAGATTCGACTTTGGGATCTGACTTTGGGGTTTGACCTGACGCGGACCGAAATGGAGAAGAATCATCGCGATCGGTGACTGTGCACGAGCAACGTTCCCTACGTTTTTTTATTTCATCAGTTGACGGTTCAACAAATTTCTATCCACATTGAGCATTATGCATTACGATTATATACAGTTACGCTGTACCGTATAAATATTGATCCGACATATCGTCCCATGCGTTCTTTGTACGCTATGAAAGTCGACATTAGAAATCGGAAGACACGAGCACGAATCGTTGCTCTGTTTCATTGGATCCGATTAACAGTCAGAGTCCGTTCCCGTCATCTTCCGCCAGTCTCTATGCGTATTCGTAAATACAGACCACAGAAAGACGTTAAACGAGCTTCCTCTCAACGAACCAGACGAAGCCAAGCCCAAAGAGATTTAAAAATAAACCAGTCGTTCTGCCACGGAAGTAACGACTTTGACGATTAGCATTAGCATTAGTAACGTTGCATTCGACAGACGACTGAAACGTAAAAATCGATTGTACATAGAGCCATAAGTTATACGCGAGCTAAATGTCGACCAGTCATGCATTTCTCGTACTTACATATATATATATATATATATATATATATATATATATATATATATATATATATATATATAGAAGATCGATTCTGTATGTAGTATACAGAGTTGGCACAAAGAATGTGACCGATCACAGGAGTTTATGAAGAGAAACGGGTCGTAGATGTCGATGATGCAAAGTCGTGCTATATTCCAGATACGAATGTAATCGCGATAATTTGAAACGATATTAATGTACTCTCTTTACGGAAATATCGATCGACTTTACTTCACCGATCAAAAGAGATTGAAAATATGATCGATGTAACGTTGCGAACGATCGATCGTAGGCGAACGAGACGCATGCGATATCGACGAAGCCTCCGATCGATGAGAATTCGTTGATAGATCCTCGAGATGTTCCTAGGGTGTAATTACGCGAATCCGCGTTCTCGTATTGCGTACGCGTAACCTCGCAGGAATATAATAACCGACTTGTTATAAGTTGTAACACACGTACGCGACGCGTTTGTACAAACTCTGTATCATACTTTATCCGCGGTCTTTTAGAGTATATGATAATGATAGAGCTCGATCAGTTGTTAAGGGGGTAAGCTTAAGTTTCTTTTCTATAAAACAGCACAAATATTTTATAAGGAGAAACCGAGAAGCGAGTTTCCGCGTAAGCGTTCAGTTGATCATCTCATTACCGAATCAAGTTAGTGTGAATCATAGATATCGTTAATAATCAGAAACTATTTTCAGAGCTCTATCGTCAGGTCTCAGGTCTCAGGTCTCAGGTCGAGGAAACCAAACTTTCCCTTCGGCATGAAGGTGTTTTGTCGATCGAGTTACCGTACATACAAGGCTTTCAAGGAAAGCATTTCAATTTTGATCTGAATCTTTTCAAATAATTCCACCGTTAGTTATATCTTTAAAGTTCGAACGAATGTTGTAGTCCATACTATCCAAGGAATATGTTTCACGCACACTGATCTTTCACAAGTAGAATTGAACTTAGACGCCACATTGGATCCATACGTTTTGCGCGAAGAAAATATGCAAAGGTATCCAAAATATTTAGAGGACGAAACGAATTTCTGTCTTTACTTCTTTAGTTGCGAATCTGCAAAGTCATCTGCGGTCTATCTCTTCTGGGCAACGTCCATCTCTAGCCGAATTATCCCAACTAAAGACCATCCCAATTGCCATTTCTACAACTTTCGTTATACGTATACATATACCTTGTATCTCTCTCTCTATATTTCTATTGTGTTTCTATTAGAAATCCAACAGATTTCAGAATATAAATACATCTTTATCTCTCGTGAATTCGGTTTCTACATTAAGATTATTCGAAACGATGATCTTCGATAGTGCGTTCATTCGAGATCTGATAGCACAGTTTTGCGTTGGATCGGCTTCGTTGTTTCCTATCTGAAGTGGAGTTCGTATATTAACATTAATACCAATGGTGATAGTAAATATATAGTTGATCGAAATTCTAGTTGTTGTATAGAGGTCAGTTGATAAGTGTAACGTGTATCGATAATATCGTTAAGTATATTGACAGCAACAATAATGATTATATGGCTAGCATTCACAGTCGTGACACTATGGTATATTCCAGAAGCTTGGCATTCGTATTCCAGAAACAATTGACGAACACTTTTCGTTCATCGCTGTTCGAACGTCTCGTTAGTCTCTCTCTCTCCCCACCTCCGTGTACTTATACATTGTCTCGAATTTGTAATTCTATTATATGTATCCATATGTAATTCTACCTCAATTCGTAGCTTAGATACCTCCCTAAGAAGGAAAAGTTTCTACTCGTGGATAAACGATATTGTATTTAGGTGTTATCTGCGTTTCGATCATTGATCAATCCCAATTTGTCGGCATATATGTAAATTAAAATGAATTCAACATCTTAGAAAAAAATAAAAAATCGGCGAGAAAAGCTGATAGGAAAGAAGAAACGAGGTATTCGTTAATCGTCATTAGATTTGGTTCGATCGAATTCGTTGACGAAAACAACAATTGTCACACGAAGCAACGCGCGAGATACATTTTCCAGGAGCTCATCGTTCCCATCGATTGTGCCTATCTTCTTCTAAATGTTAACACGTTTTTACTGGAAACCACACACGTGCGTGTTACGCCTGTATACGCAAAATACATACATATGTACTTATTTATATCCTGTACAACGTTCGTTTTGTAACTGTTTTATGCTCTCGACAAAAACAGGAAAACAGAACATAAAACTGGCAACGAACGATGTACATAGCGAAAATTTTAATGTCCATCTATATATACATAATACGCATAATATGTATCATTACGTGAATACTAAATACTAAATACCGATGATTGCTGTTAGTTGGACTATTTCGTGCCTCTGGTGTAATATTATCAATGATTGATATTTCATTGTGTCCTGTTTTTCTTGAAAAGAAAACGACAAACGAAAAAAGAAACTGAAAGATAATATGAGTGAAAGCCGGTATGAGAAAACCAAGTAGCCTTGTGACAAGCATCTGAAACGAAGAAAAACGTGATTCGTAGATTTAAAAAGTGAACGATCAGATATTCGCATGTTTTTCTTGTCCGAGTTGTTGTTGTTCTCCTTGTTCTTTTTTTTCATCTTTTCAATTAATCGATCCATTAGTATAACTCTAAAAAAAGAACAGGTAAAAGTTGTCCATTTATACCTAATTTATCGCACAATTTTCTATTTTATAAATTCCTTGAGATCTTTTATTTTTATTTGAATCTATTTTCCATAAATTTGTCCGTTAGCGTATTCTTGACTCAAATCTACGTTGTATGTTTTGTTTGTTCGGAAAGATCGTGCCGATTTTTAGAGAAATAAAAAACATTTTCTTACTCATTTCGATGTATTAAAACTCCAACTGAAGGAGACGATTACAAGCTTTCTGGACAACCGGTATATCATTCTCCGAGTATTCGATCGATCACGGTTGCATCCAAATTATTAACCAAGTAAACATTTAAATAATTATTAATACAAAAGTCACTAGGTTACTAGACAATCGCATTTAAATGCGAACAATCGATTCTACAATCTTAGTCTTTCCATTTTTTAACGATCGAGCAGATGATGTAGATATCATGCTTCGTACATCGGTCATTCTGATCTGTTGGTCCTACGTTAGTCAGATTTTAGATAAATATCGATGACAATAATTTCGGGTAATTACTTTCACGTTTGTTCTAGCAAATGTTTGAGATTCTAGTAGAACGTGCGCACTTGATAACAGGAGCATGTCTATATTTTTTGACGTTATTCAATCGCAACGTAATTGAATTTCCGAACGATGTTTAGATCGTAAACGATCTAAGACTCCCCAGGAATTTTTTATATTTTTCTGGTCGAATAAGACAATCTTTGTTGAGTCGAACGATTGCTTGATCGTAAACGACGTGAAAGTAAAGTCAGTGTTATTGATGCGACGATCGTACTATTTCTTTCTCCTTCCTTAAGAAATTATGAACTATATGAAAAAATGTGAAGAAATGTGATATATGATTTGACTATTATTTTTGTGAGCATTTAATAATATTTGATAGTTTTCTTTGAACAGTGAGTACAAATATGACAAGCGTGTTTCTTTTAATTGGAGTTTTAATAGTTTGAATATTACAATAGAACAATGTAAAAGAGCTTCACGTAATTTTATAACAAAGTACAAAATAGTCTTTTAAACCAACATAGAATATAACAATTGATATATTAAATGTCTAATAAAAAAGATAAATTTAAACGTATAGGTATCACTTTAGTATTATAGAAATAATTTTTGTTCTAAATAATTCGATATACATATAAACCAGGTATAACTATAGCTATCGTTCCATCATAATTGTCAATATGTTAATGTATTAATAAGAATTCAGAAAAAATGTTGAAATATAGTTCATAGTCTTTTAAAAAAAAGGGAGGGAGGTGAAAAGAAAGAGAATCGGTGATGTTGCGCCAACAACGCTAACTTTTTAATTTCTGAAATTTGCTTCTCGCTCACTTGCAACTTCCCACATAAAAAACTACATACCAGATACTACTAAATTTTTGACCGTACATTGTAACCATAAAAAGATAATATATCAGTAACGCGGACATTAATTAATGTAAAGAAAAAGAAGTAAATAAGACGTACTATTCGATCCTCTCTTTTTAATTGTAACTTTTTGTATAACGTATTTCATAAAATTACTCGAGAGCTCTCTTCAAGTATATATACTATACGTGTATATTATGAGCTTATAGTAATTAATATATCTACAAAAAAACATCGATAGATTATTGAATAGAGTTCGTTCGGTAGCTAAATCTGTCTTTACTTGATGTATCTCAACAGATTTGATTCTTAATCTACAATTGAAAGAGAAAAAGGAAAAAGGAAAAACGCTCGCGCAAACACGCCAAAAATAAGTCGTACGCTTTATTTTTATTCAATTTTATGCATAATTATTTAACGTTTAAAGAAAAAAGAGCAAAGGTATTATTATACAACGCGTGGACTCAGTGCGAGAAAATAAAATATAGATTTTTCTACATTTTATTATTGCGACTGATCGATGTTAAAACACAATTGCAATTTCTGCGATTAAAGTCGTCGAACATGTGTTGCGCAACACGATTTACAAAAGGAAAGAAAGGAAAAGAAATACAAAAAATAAAAAATATACGTATATGTATATGCATATGTATACGTAGCTGTTAACGTTACTTCTCTCGGGATTGACAAAACTTCAGTATCCACTAAACGGTTAATTGAGAACACGAAGTAAATGTGCACGAAGCCGTAGTCGTATAGAATCTCTTCTCTCTCTGTAACGCCTTTAACAACAAAGAAAAAAATCGTGTGACGTATTTTTCGGATGTTTCAATATTTGTCTAATCATTTTCGTACCGAGTGTCCCTCAACAAGCGTATATAACGTTAATCGCGGCAAGCGGTGATAATATTTAAAAATTACATGTAACTCGGGTCGTGTGTTATTCCGATATATGTTTCAACGGAAACTTATGCCATTTTTTAATAAATTGCAACTACGTATCACTTCTTTTTCTTTTGTTATATAGAAATAATTTACTACATTCGCTATTTTAACTTTTTAAGTTTCCATTTTTTTGTGCCATTTTTCTACTCGATCGTGTTCAAATACAAGAAGAAAACCACATGCATTTGAACGTTTATATGACAATCTAACGTCAAGCATTCGCGCAAATCGCATATGTTGAAAGGGTAACGAAGAATCGAAAAGGGCACGCCGTTGTTTTCACCCCAACTCGTGACGAATCTGATCACCCATTTCAGAAAGAAAAAGGATAAACTTATGTTTCGACAACATTTTCATGAAGAATCTTTCTTTTTGATATCTATACCTGTGTATATCTTTAAGCGGGGTGTCGTAATCCTATGTGTCGCGAGTGAATCTCTGATCTTACGTCGACGAAGTGAATTTTTGATCATTTTGATTCAGGAGTGGACGAAGAAATAATTAGAGGAAACAGAGACAAGGGGAAGTTGTCAAATTGATTCATTTGTTGCCTACACGAAACAGCTGATGTTTAGTTTACTTACAATTAATTAACAGTCTTTTCTTCTTTTACCGATATATAGTAAAACTTCCAGCGTTCAATTTATTAGGAAGATTTAACCGAATGACTAAATATTCATATTTTCATACAGTTTATTCTCTATATTTTATTTGAAGAAAGTGAAAAGAATAATATTTCTGTCACTAACAACAACGAAGATATGATATAAATATAATATTATTTCAATTACTTCTTTCAATCGATATTATCTACCGTTCTTCCAGTTCGTCTCTGTATAGTCTGCGGTGAGAGTCGAATAGTAAGAATCTGTATCGTCTATTTAGTGCGAATAGAATATTCCAACTTGATTCTAAAATAGATTAAAGAAATAATGGATCGAGCTCATTTAACAGTTAATTTTCCCAGTTCTAACGATTCATCGCATCAGGAATTTAAGAACCTATAATAATGTGATCGTTCGATCACTGAATTATACGGTTCGGTTCGATTATTAAATTAGCAGGGGTGAGAAATCGAATGCCATTAAAAAAAAGGTATTATCGATTCTGCCACTAATTTCTTTCTCTTCTCCTCATTCGACTGTTCAACGTGGGGCTGTGATTGTCACTAAAACAAAAAACCAAAAAAGAAAAAATACAAAGAAAGAAATAAAATGGCCCTAGCACGATGTGGGGTAAATTTTTCAAACGGCGTCGCATTCGTTTCGTTCTTTGCCGTGACTTCTTAGCGAAATAGATCGTTCAAAGACGACGAAAACTTGCGAATTATAGAATATTTCGTATAATTTCGTCTGAACACACGCCTTCGTAGTTCATACGGTCTTCCCAACGATGCTTAATGTTTCCTTGTTGAAAGATTAATTTGTAATAAGAACGCGAGCGGTCGGAGAAACAGCCGCAAGATTTGAGATATGAGATTTCTATTGTAGATTTTTTTAATAGAAGGAAGTTCGTTTTATCCATGGTAGGTTCGGTTTTACGCTTTAAGCTGCTATGTGTGAAATTGCGTAATAGTTGAGAATGAGAGAAAGAAAGAGAGAAAGAAAGAGAGAGAGAGAGAGAGAGAGAGAGAATGAGAAAGAATATTGAGAATTAAAAGAAAAAAACGCTTACCTACCTGCGATAATTTATTACCGAACGTTTCATTTATATCGACGATATACGGCAAAAGATACGATATCGATCGTAGATGAATTTAGCGTAGATAGGTTTCGTACTTCGTATTTAATGAACATTATTGAATCATTGTATATTGGATTATTGTATATCAAGTATTTCATGTATTGAAGCCGCAGAGGACAACTGAAAATAAATAATTGTAACCAAAAAATTGAAAGCTTCCTTAATCAAGCTTTGAATTAGTGAGAAATATATACGCAAAAATTATGATGGATACCCGTGCTTAGAAATTTAATATCCGTGTCATAATTTAATTCTACTTAAAAAAAATTGATTAATATACAAAAAAACATAAAGATAATAATTATGAGTTCGAGATAAAATAATGGTAAGAGGATCAGATGACTCACAAAATGCGGGATACGAAAAAGCATTGTATATGTCAGATCTATCGATAATTCCCAAAATTTCTAGATGGAATAAAAAATAAAAGAATGATATTCTACGCCTCATCTTGTTATCTTCTAAATAGAAATATCTAGGTTTCACAAATAAGTAAATTACAATACATTTTTAGAAAAACGTACAGTAGAAAATAATATATTTTATCGTCACTGGCATAGGCCACTTCTACACCTTCGGGTCGGTGAGAATCTGTTGAAAAAAATTTCTTGAAATTCAAGATCAAATTTTTCTTCGTTTGCATCGTATTCTACTTATCACGAAAACCAAACTTGTCACAGAATCATGGCTGGTACTTGAACCATTCTCTTGAAAAATATTGATAAAATTCCATTGGCTTTCCATTAACATTATGGACAATATATCTGCATTTCGCGGTCAGATCAAAGTAAATAACGTGATATTAATAAATAAACAGAGAATTATTCCCTAGCACGTATGGTGGTCTGACTTAAATAGAATAAAACACCTAACTTCATAATTTCAAATTATTACAAAATTGTTTGCTGTATGAAAGAAGCTTTCAAACGAGAGTTGAATGACGCCGAAAAGGGCATAATTTGATGTTATTAGTTTCTTTGCAGGTGAATACATGGAGGACAATGTTTTTTTTTAATAGAATTACATTTCTTCATTCGTTGGTCGATGCATCTCGTTACTCCATATAGAAAAGTATTAAATTCCTCTTACCTATATTTCTTCCTATATTACTATACAAGAGTATAAAGTAATACATACTTTATTTTATATAAGTATTTGTCGTCCTTCATGTTCCTTCGAAAAACAGTAAAAATATTCTTAAAAAAGAATTTTTCTACTTTTATTGAAGCATAGATTAAGAAAACACAGAAACGTCATCAACATAGAAAGAATCTCAAGGTATCAGAGATGAATAGGAAGATCGTCAACGAGCATGGGAAAAATTCAGACAAAAATAGGCTTCACGAATTACTGCCTCTAACGATTAATGGTGGGGAAACGTGCGAATGTATGGCGACAGGGGAAATGTGCATTCGTACTTCGTACTCCATATAGAGTTGACCGGAAAGCATGTGCTTACTATTTTATGATTAATAGTGAATTGGTAATTCAAAAATGAGCGGCAAAACACTGCGCCGTATCACGAGCACTTATAAGTTTTGTAATTATGTTATTTTCACATGAGAGAAGTTGTTTTAGCTCCATTAGTCAAGTAACGGAATCAAATTAATTTAAATTGACACAATTACACAAATTATTATACAGAAAATTATAAACTTATTGTACAATTGTACAATTATTGTAAATCTGTAAATTGAATTGAATAACTAAAATATACTTGGTTTATAAGTTAACAAAACGTTAATCATTTTAAATTCTTCCAACAGCCATAAACCTCAAATTCTTTCTAATTCTCGCAAGTTTAAGGAACAAGTTATTTAAGAAACGTTCAAGAAAATTGGTAAATACTTAAAAGTATTAAGAGAGTAAAATTATATAAGAGATATTTGAAACATTTTGAAATTTTTGAAAACGGAGCCATTTTTTAAGAAAATTCGAGAGCAAAAGACTTATCGGTCAAAATAGTCATTTTATATTAGGAAATAATCATAAAATAAATAACAAGATTGTAAAATGCTGTTAAACTATTCGGATTTGTTGAAATTCTTTCTAAATACATCTTATGTAATTATTTTACAATAAATAATCTCATTTTTATCGTATTATATAATCATTTTCAAGATGATCTCAAAGTGGCATTTCCGTAATCATTACAATAAAAAGAACAATTTATCTGTAATATTTATTTAAACTTTTAAACAATTTATGTTTTTTCACTAGTCGCCGATACGAATGTACATTTCCCTTCTCGTTGTGCATATGTATGTTTCTCCCACCAAGAGTGCCAGAAAATGTGCATATAGTTCAGCTGCTACCTGCTAGAGGGCCCTATTCTTAGTGCACATTTTTTAGCTGATTTTTTGCTTATATTTACATATATGTAGATTGTAGATACTTATGAATTTAGTGCAAGTGGTTAGTGAATTTCATAATTCAGTAAACTTTGCGCATCGCATCAATTTATAAAAGATTTTGAACTTTTGTCGTTTTAAAAATAATAAATTTATTTAAATAAATGGCTACCCTCGAGGACAAATCTCTCTGGGAGGATGGAGAGGTATAGATCGCAAATTTACTTCATATAGGTTAAGGTGGAATGACAAGCATATCTAAATTATCTTCCAGAATCCTGTATTTTTTATATGATATGATTCGTATAGTATTTAACATATAAGATTTGATATAAATTAGATTTATTACAATTAGTAAAATATTTGTGAAACAAGAAAATATTGCAAAAAATACAATCATTTTTTATTTATATTCAAAAATTTCAGCCAATAAATATTAAAAAGCTATTATAAATTTATTTCTAAAAGTACTTGCAATTTACATTATCTAAAATCAAGTTAATTATATATGGTAAATAAAAAATGAATATTTTTGTAACTGTTCTTCTAGGAAGCTTTGGGTGAAGATGTTTGGAGAATGTCTACAGATGAAATTGTATCCCGTACACGTTTATTAGACAATGAGATCAAAATTATGAAAAGCGAAGTAATGCGTATTTCTCATGAACTTCAGGCACAAAATGACAAAATTAAAGAGAATACAGAAAAAATTAAAGTAAATAAAACTTTACCATATTTAGTATCTAATGTTATAGAGTTGCTAGATGTAGATCCCCAAAATATGGGAGAAGAAGATGGTGCGGTTGTTGATTTAGATGCACAAAGGAAAGGCAAATGTGCAGTTATTAAAACTTCTACTCGTCAAACATATTTTCTACCTGTAATTGGATTGGTTGATGCGGAAGCTTTGAAACCTGGTGATTTAGTTGGTGTCAATAAGGATAGCTATCTTGTCCTTGAAACATTACCTGCTGAATATGATGCAAGAGTGAAGGCTATGGAAGTGGATGAAAGACCTACGGAACAATATTCAGATATTGGTGGCTTGGACAAACAAATTCAAGAATTGATAGAAGCTGTTGTTTTACCTATGACACACAAAGAGAAATTTGAAAATCTTGGTATCCAACCTCCCAAAGGTGTATTATTGTATGGACCACCAGGAACTGGCAAAACTTTATTAGCTAGAGCTTGTGCTGCACAAACAAAATCTACTTTTTTGAAATTAGCTGGACCCCAACTAGTTCAAATGTTTATCGGAGATGGTGCAAAATTAGTAAGAGATGCATTTTCGCTTGCAAAAGAGAAAGCACCAGCAATTATTTTCATAGATGAATTGGATGCAATTGGAACAAAACGTTTTGATTCTGAAAAAGCTGGTGACAGAGAAGTGCAACGTACTATGTTGGAATTATTAAACCAATTAGATGGATTTAGTTCTACTGCAGATATTAAAGTGATAGCAGCTACAAATAGGGTAGATATCTTAGATCCAGCTTTACTGAGATCCGGTCGTTTGGATAGAAAAATAGAATTTCCGCATCCAAATGAAGAAGCTAGGGCTCGTATAATGCAAATTCATTCGCGAAAAATGAATATGTCTCCGGACGTCAATTTTGAAGAATTATCAAGATCTACCGATGATTTTAATGGCGCTCAATGTAAAGCCGTTTGCGTTGAAGCGGTACATATATTATAATATTTGATAGTAATAATATAATTCAGACATTGATCAATTTTTCTTCATTTTTTATAGGGTATGATAGCACTAAGACGCAATGCAACAGCAGTTACACACGAAGATTTAATGGAAGCTATTAATGAAGTTCAAGCAAAGAAGAAAGCCAATCTCAACTATTATGCCTAATGTGCTTTATTTATTAAGTTACATTCTATAATAAATGACTATAGAAACTGTAAACAAAATTAAATATCAATAACAAAATAACCTCGTTTGTTAAATAAACGACTCAATACGAGCATGTTAAAATTCCTGTGGATGTTTTTATATGTATAGGAAAGCCCAGCTAAATGGGATTACCCAAATAACTTAGATATTTATTGTTCTATGAAAAAACTGAGGACAATGTTATAGTCTGACATCTTTGAAATACTACAACTTTGTCCTGACAAGCTTTTTCCTACAACAATAAACAAAGTAGATTTAGCTGAGCCACCCTATATACTTAACTTTCGATTTATAAATTTAAAAATGCTTGTTGAAAATGGAAAAACAAAATTACATTTGTCATTTTAATTATCTGCTATTGTAATCCACAAATTTTATGTACAATACTAAAAGTTTAGTTACTGGCAAATTTATATTAAATAAATATATATATGTTTAAATTGTATAAGCTCCTATTTTTATAAATCTAAGTTAAATCCTTTTCAATATGTTAATTATAAATGGATAGAACTTCTACAATTTATGAAATTTTCTGCAAACTATATTTATAATATTTTATGTCTTTACAATATCTGTCAAGTACAAAACGATCTTTATTCAAAGTAGTCATACATAAGAGAAATAAAAATCTTTCTTGATAATCTTCTTTTTCATCGTCTTCTATGACTTCTCTTCTTAATTCTGTAATAAAAAAATTAATTTATTAGTCAAATTTAAATTTAATAAATACTTTTATACTAAAGTTTTTAATAAATATTTACTTCTTTGGTCCCTTTACAAAACACCAATCAACTGAAATAGGTTGACCCAAGATTTCTGTCCCATTTAAAGCATCTTTTGCTGCTTGAGCTTCTTTAAATGTTTCATATTCTACCAAAGCATATCCTTTCAAGAAGCCTGTTCTTCTATCCAAATTTAAATGTAAATTTTTTATTTGCCCAAATTCTGAAAATTTATCTTGAATGTCATCCTCCTGTGCTTCTTCGTGTACTGAATTTATAAATAAAATCCATCCTTCTACAGCTATAATAAATTCTCTATAAATATCTCAAAATTAAATGTTTAATAATTTCACTTTTATTATTTTTTATTATAATAATAGCTTTTTATTAACAAATTATACAAATACTCTGTTAAATATAAAGTATTTAAAATGCTTTCTTACATCTTTGTGGACCTGGTTCATCATCGTCTTCCTCAACAATGTTCATTGATTCATAATGACCAACATCATCACGAGTGGACACCAATTCTGCACCATGTCCTCTACCTTTTCTCCTTTTTGCCTTTTCTTTTAAACGTGCAATACCCTCTAATAAATGAAAGCAGGAATATTATCAAAAATTCTTATTTATTACTATAAAGATATACTTAAATCATACTAAACGAAATCACGAAGTAAAGAGGTTATAACAAATGTCACACGCTTATGTATAACTCATGATAAAATATTAAACTTACGATCGCCTTCATCATCGACTTCAAACTCTTCTGCATTATCAATATCCAACACATCTGCCATAATTAAATTGTTAAATGTTTTCTTTCAATAGTAACCTTGATCAAATACCGTACCACTGTATTTACCACCATGTAATGGATACAAATCACGATGATTCACGACTCACGTTACACATAATAGTCGACAATCACTAAGTACACATTATCTAGATTCTAGATGTATGTTTTTACCAGTTTTTATTTCTATCATTTAGAAAACATCGTCCTTAAATAATTTATGTAAGATATAAATATCCCTAATTTTGTTTTTTTTATTTTGAAAAAATTAAACTATTGATAATAAGATAAAACTATTTTATAAACTATATGTAGTAATCTTCTAAAAATTGCTTATGATGAAACTCGTAAACCCATAAACTACAAAAAATATTATTTTATGATATTTTTCATAAAATCATCGTGATATCAATAACAATCGTATTTCAAATGTTTGCTAAACTGGATATATATATGACGAGCATCATGCCAAATTTCAATAGCGTTCAAATTGACAAATTATGGAATACCAATTTTCCTTAAAAGATTCATTAAAACATGTAACTTAACAAGTAAAATGACATCGTTGCGTATATTGAAACAGACGTAAAAACACAAAGAAAATAGCATAATAATGTGTTCATAGTGATTATTTGAATTTATAATATAGTACAGTAATTGTTTACGCATAACATGGCAACTGCACCAATAACAGATAACTCCCCAAAATCCTTACTAAAAACCGTGGAAGGTAAAAATGACGAAAAATTAGAAAAGAAATTAACTATCCTTGAATCGCACGGATACATTCTTGGTAAAACAATAGGTACCGGTTCGTATGCCACTGTAAAAGTATGTTATGTAAACCATTTATTGATATTAAAAAAGTCAATATTTAATAACTAGTCAATTATTGATAAAAAAAAATTGTAATGAAAGATTGCCAAATCTAATCGGCATGATTGCCAAGTAGCAGTAAAAATTGTTTCAAAGTTTCAAGCACCCGGCGATTATTTAAAAAAATTTTTGCCTCGTGAGATAGAAGTTGTTAAAGGTTTAAAACATCCAAATCTAATTCGTTTTCTTCAAGCAATCGAAACAACTCACCGGTTAGTTATCGTTTTTTTTATTTTATCATTATATCATTTAAAAACATAATTGTGTCTCATATTTTTCACTGATCATATATATAATCCATATAAATACTTAATATTTAGCGTTTATATAATTATGGAATATGCTCGATGCGGTAGTTTATTGGATATGATAAGGCATGATACGTTTATCGATGAATTCCGTAGCCGTCGATGGTTTCGGCAATTATTAGAAGCTATCGATTATTGTCATGGACGTGGTGTTGTACATAGGTAAAAGTTTAACGAAAAGAAAAAATATTAAATGTCGCATATCACATTTAACTACATAATTTTATTTAAGAGACATCAAATGCGAAAATCTTTTAATGGATCAGAACTTCAATATCAAATTATCCGATTTTGGATTCGCACGTGGACAAATGAAATCGAAGAACGGTATAGCTCCGTTAAGTGAAACTTTCTGCGGTAGCTATGCTTATGCTTCACCAGAAATATTAAAGGGTGTTCCATATTTACCTCAATTGTCTGATGTATGGTCCATGGGAGTAGTACTCTATGCAATGGTTTATGGTCGACTACCATTTGATGATACAAATTACAGCCAACTTCTAAAGGTACCCAGGTACATTAAAGAGAAAGTAATAGAATCTAGTTCAACTTAAAATTTTATTCGCTTAAGTAAGAATTCTACCATGTTATTTCATTTTCTTTCTTTTGCGATATAGCAAGTACAAAATAAAGTTATATTTCCTAAAGAACCAAACGTGTCTCAAGCTTGTCGTTCACTTATCTCACGAATACTTGTATCGCAACGAATACGATTGCATATTGATCACATAAGAAATGATGTTTGGCTTGCTACGTCTCTTGTTACCGCCCAGACCTCTACTAGCGACATTTTAACAGTAATATTTCAAATTCTTTGTTTTATATGTTGCGCTAATGGTTAGTAATATATTTTATATAATTTCGAAGGATATTCCTATAGTACCGAATATAAAGAAAATAGCAAGTGAAAAGAACAAAGGAACAAAAAGGCATGCGACTGGTATTGAAGCGTCAGTTACCGACGTTCGGTCATCTAATTTCAGCATTTCAGATGAAAGCAGCAATCGATACCGCTGTTTGAAATAAATTCCAAGTCTCTTATCTCCAAACTCCAAAGGACATTTTCTTGATTTTCCGTATTTCGTTTAATATTAAAATTATCACAATATTATGGCACTTTTATTTGTATTTGTTCTTTAGTTCATTCTTCATACTTACAAGGTTTAATATGACCAGTATAGTTAATATCAAATAATAGTCCAAATATTTATTAGCAAACAGGACCTGCCTAAATGCATAATCTGAGACAAATACAGTACATAGTACTGTACTCATTCAGTCATAACATAGAATGATACTTGGCAATCATAAGCAAAAGTATCGTACTTATCACAAAAATACCAGGAGCAGTTGCTTTGTGGATATTCTTTGTATCGTCTGTAAAATAACGTAATGTTTCAAGTAAATTAACAAAATCAAATTTTGAGACCAAGATGAAAACATACCGTTGGTATCAGTTACTGGTTCCCAACCTAAACTACGATCGATTGCCATTTTCCATTGAGAATATAATATATCTCGTTCTAAATAAAACATGATTCATATCTTTAATGAATTGAATGAGACAAAAATTCGAAAAGATATTGAACTTACCATTCTCAGTTATCGAAGGTAGAAAGGTGTCGCTTGGTACAGCGGCGTCTATTTTCACATCCCATTTACGTATACCATCTGCATTTCCTGCAGCAATTGCAACTCCAAGTGCAGTAGTTTCACACATTAAAGGCCTCACTTTCTTGTAAAATTTTTTAATTAATCAGGTATTTCTTTTTCTCGTATATTTTATTCTTATTTGTTTTAATCAGAAAAGGTAAAGTCTTTATGAAAAATGAATCCACTTACCAACTGGAATTCCACAAATGTCTGCTTGCATTTGCATTAACAAATTATTGGTAGTCATAGCACCATCTACCAACAATTTAGATAAAATTAAACCAGTGTCCTCTTTCATAGCTTCTAAAATGTCTCTTGTCTGAAAACAAACGGCTTGCAAAGCTGCCTTTATAATATGTGTACTATTAGTGTCTTCAGTAATTCCACATATAACACTGAAATATTAAATACTTTGCAAGGGATATGTGATAACAAAATTAATTAAGATTTCTAATTTGATATTAACGAATAATTATAATGTTTAATTATCATGTTATTTACCTTCTTGCATCTTTCCTCCAATATGGAGCATATAATCCAGCAAATGCAGGCACAAATGTAACGCGATTATCAGTAGGAATTTGTTCAACAAGGGATTCAGACTCTTTTATATCAGACAGTATACCAAGGTTATCTTTTAGCCATTGAATAACAGCACCAGCTATGGCTACTGACCCTTCAAGAGCATATACCGGTGTTGCTTGTGGTCCTAACTGATAGGCGACTGTTGTCAATAATCCATGAGACGAATCTACAATCTTCAAAATAATTTATCAATATACAAGGTATGAAGGAAAATATTTTGAAAAATATTAAAGTTAATCTTACAGCAGTTCCAGTGTTGTATAAGAGAAAACAACCTGTGCCATATGTGCTTTTTGCGTGTCCTTTTTGTAAACACATTTGACCTACCAACGCTGACTGCTGATCACCTAAACACTGTGTGTGTATAAATATTTACGTATAAATATTTATCTATAATTACTATTTTATTGATAAACATATTAATTATAAGAAATATTAACTCCTGATATTGGTACTCCAGATAAAATATCATCTTGTATATATCCATATATTTCTGACGAACTACGGATTTCAGGTAAAATTTCTGGAGGTATATTAAAAAATGATAACAATGTTGGATCCCATTTTAAAGTTGTAATATTCATTAGCATTGTCCTCGAAGCGTTTGTAACATCAGTGGCGTGGACACCAAAACTTGTCCCTCCAGTTAAGTTCTACAAAAAAATAAAATGCTTTTATTTTTCATATAAAAATGCGTTTCACAATAAACAATTATTATTGAACCGACCCAAATTAACCAAGAATCAATTGTACCAAAGAGACAACGTTTTTGATCTAGAGCCTCACGAACACGAGGCACATTTTCTAGTAACCATTTTAATTTTAAAGCACTGAAATATGGACTAATCGGTAAGCCACAAAGTGGTTTCAAATAATTTTTATTTTGATTACGTATCTTTCTCAATATGTCATCCACGATCGAAGTTGTTCTCATATCCATCCATACTATAAGATAGTAAATTTAAATTTTATTTTTCTTAATATTTAATTATTGATTTGTTGATATTGATATATATGATTGAAAACAATGTATGTAAAAAATTTTGGATCAATGATTACCAATAGCATTGTATAATGGTTCTCCAGTAATAGAGTCCCATACAACTGTAGTTTCTCTTTGGTTTGTTATACCAACTGCAACTATATCACTAGGATCAATGGTAAGTTGCCTCAAATTAAATATAGTCTGATTAAGACATTCTCTGACTGCTTGTAATATTTCTATAGGATCTTGTTCAACCCATCCTTCTTTTGGACATGATTGTGATATGGAAACCTGATGATATGTTAATACTTCGGCAGTATCCGCAGCAAAAACCTAAAATAATAGTACACACATTAGTAAATCATTAATAAAAATATAAAGAATGTACATCGAATGATGCGTTATTTATATTTTTTGGAAGGATCAATTAATCACCAAGCCATTCCTCAATATATTAGTAAAAGTAGATTCAATAAATGTAATGTATATTACGACCCAAACGATATATTACTTTGTTTATCACAAATATTATAAATTTTTATTACATTAGAGATATTACACTAGAATAATTTAATTATATGATAATCAAATTTTTAATACCAAAAATCTAGCACTACTTGTCCCTTCATCGATTGCACCGACGAGGGGTCCATATCTACTTGACGACTCATTTTTGTTCATCTCATAAAAGACTGCTCGAACGGTTTATTAGTAATCACAAGTCTTTGTTTATTCGCTATCAGCCGGCAATTTAAATGAAGTGTCACAATCATGAATGTGAAATTAGCAAGTGAAAGATTTCAGATTAATATGACATTATAAGGTTAGGTACTGAAGGAATCATTCGTAAAAATAAGTGCTTTCAACCACCCGCACGTTGTTGACAGTTTTTCATCGATCGCTTTCTCGTCAAAGAACAACTTTTATACATTGATGTATGTCGCATTCACAAACTGATTACCGGTTTCCATTTATGGATATGTTTAACATAGAATGGTACACTACTACTTAAAAACTATCGGTGGTCAAGGTATCTCATAAAGTATATCTTATTTTGAACGTCAATCTACAGAGTAAAAAACGAGTTATGAAGAAAATACTGTGATTGGTTCATGGAATGTTTTGATAAAGCGCCAAGAGAAGAAAATGATCCTTCTTCATTTACATGCAGAAATATTATACTAAATACGTTTCACGAATATAGTTACTAATCTGTACAACTTAATAGAAAGGAGAATAACAAAAATATTTTGTTATATCAATTGAAAATCTTCCAATTAGATCACTTAAATTCAATAAAAAGTAGTATTATACAAAATAAATAGTCAAACGAATAAGCTTTTCCTTTATAAAGTAATGAAAAATTTTTGCTAAATAGACGTTTACCTCACAATATCTATATTTTAAAATATTGTTAGTGTATTTTTTCAAATTTTATGAATTTTGTAAGATTGGAAATTTTGTAAAATATGGCTGGATTACGCGTAGAAAGGATCCGATAGAGGGCATTCAACGCGTGCATACGCAATCGCGTACCTCCACCTAACGCGAAGACGACATCAAATTGTCGTTTACGTTTTAAAAAGTAGCAACCGTTTTGGCGTGTATTTTTCGTAATACCTTCATCGGAACCAACCGCTCTATCTGTCATGAGGACCTAAATGGCGTTGGCATCAACACCCATCTACCGTTTCGCTCGCTGCCAATCGTTCGAACAGAGACACGAAAATTTCAAGTCAGTGCTGGCAACTTTTTACGTTTATTATAAGGCTTCATTTTGACGAGGAACGCAGGCAAATATTTTGTTTACTGTTCCTCGCACGTTATTGTTAGGGTTATTGGATTTTAGCGGTTACTTATCGATGCGAGCGAAGAACAGAATGCTTCGTTCCATGCTATAACGGAAGCAATCTCATTGTATCGTGCTTCGACACATTATTTCTTGTTCCTTCGCTTGCAGAATGAATTGTCAGATACGTTATTGTTCGAGGATACAACGATATCGATGGTTGCATTCTTATTCTCAATATTCGGTATACACCGTGCGTGCTATTACATAAGAAGAGACCATCGAGAAAATTTTATTTTAACGGATATTTTGCCCCTGCTCACATTGCTCGATCATGAAAGCTAAAAATTATTCCGCGACATGCAAACTATCGCAACTGCTCTTTTTAATTAGAATAACGGTATAATTTTATGTATTATGTTAAACATTTTTTACTTTTTTATATACTATATTTTAAACACTATATTGAAAACTACTAATGTATCCAATTAAAAAGGAAGGAATGATTATATATACACTAAGTGACAGCATTAGTACTAACATGCAATTTATTGTATGATTTTATTGAGACTTTAAACCAATGTTTTAATATCTGTATTGTTTTTGTAGTTGCCAAAAAGATGACAGCTGATTCAGAAAAAGATAGTACTCATTGTTTGATATGTAACAGTAAAGTTGGTGTATCTACTAGGAATAGTATACGAATCTTTAATGAAAACTCTGTAACATCGTCAGAAAAATCACTTGTAGATGCCATTTGTACTGTCTTAGAAACAGATTTGAATGAAGAGAATGTACATTCTCTTGTCATATGTAAAAAATGTTATAAATTATTTAATGAGGTAAATGAGATATCAATTATTGATTCATATAAAATTATACAAGGGTAATTAAAAAAATAACTGGCATTTATAGATTGATGAACTTGAAAGTCGACTGACAGAGGTAAAATTAGAATTATTTAATAACTACAAGAAAACTATTAAAAAGATATCTGATATGCAAAATGAAGAAGAATATAATGATCATGATTACATAGAAAATACAGAAAGTCAGGATACAGATGGAGAAATTAGATATATACAAAAGGTAATGAATAAAGTAAAAACTAGTTATACATATACATATACTATAAATATTATAATATATATATGTACAGGATATCCATGCAACTGGAATAAACAATACCATTAAAATGGTAGAAGATGAAAAAGATTTTATTAAGAGAGATTAAATGGTTTTTAGTTGTGCATCATATGGTACCTGTGCCTTTTATATAAGTGGTGGCGTTTCAGAGATTTTAGGGTCATTTCTATTTTTTTTTTAATGGAACTATGCTTTTCTTATACACCATGCGATGTACTTTTTAATTCTCTACAAAAATGTATTAAGGTACTTGGGTCGAAAAATGATTGGTTTAAAAGATATTTTAACCTTAATATTGTAAAACTTTTTGTTACTAGAGAAGAACAACACAGTAGCTTTTGGTTTATGTTTTTCTTGTTTTTCATCAAGTTAAAATATTTTCTAAATTAATCATTTCTCAAACCAAATACCTTCTCCTTTGTAGAGAATTAAAAAATGCATTGAATGGTGTATAAAAAAATATATAGTTCCATTTATGAAAGTAGATATAAGCTTAAAATCTTTGAAATACCTTCACTTTCGGAGAAGACACATGTACCATGCGATACAACATTGGAAATCATTAAATTTTTCCTAATGAAATTCTTTTTTATCCTTTATCATTTTAATATTATGGATTGTTCCAGTTATATATATACATATATATACACATATATATGTGTAATATTTCAAAATTTATGTAAGGATGAATCAGAAATTCAAGAGATAGAAGGGGAAGAAGAAAGAATAGAGGAAGAAGAAGAGGAACCTTCTTGTGAACCAGAGGAAATTATTCTGAAAGTTGAGGCCATACCAGAAACAAGCGGTACTGAAGAAAGAAAGAGGATAAAACGGGCAAAAATTACACCAAAAATTGAACCTCCCCAAGAGCGAGTAAGAAATGACAAATAATATGTTCAACAGTAGTTTATATTACTGTGAAATGATAATCTGCGATTATTCATTTATTTTCCAGATTGTTACTAGAGATGGCTCTATATATAGCTGTTTGTTATGTACAAATGAAGACGATAAAGCTGTAGGAGATGCAAAGTCTATTATCGCTCATGTAAGGAGTGTGCACGAAACTCGTTTATATATTTGCGACATATGCGGGGATGACTTTAAAAAGAGAAATCAACTATCTATTCATCTTGATGATCATGTTGCTAAAGAGGAAGGAGATTTTCAGTGTGAAATATGTAATAGAATATTTAGTAATTTGCGGTTGTTTAGGATTCATAAAAGAATACATTATCCACAAGTGAAATCTTGGCCGTGTGAAACTTGTGGTAAACGATACAGGTAGTTATAAACTACGATTTCTAACGCTAGAAATACCACACCAGTTAAAATGACCAGTTCTACAATTTTATAAATGTATCAACCCTCGTTTAGAGATCATAGTCCCAGAGGGATTAATAATACCAAAAATGTATTACATAACATGGAATTTCTTCTGTAAGAAAGTAATAAATCAATAAATATAAAAATATTCTATTATTACATATTTTTTAAAGACCAGCCATTTTGACTGGTTTTGGTAGAAATAGCTTCATGTTAACTATCGGTAGTTCTAGTGTTAAATTACGTATTCACGTAGTGTAAACTAGTGTGTATTGCAATTTGTTACTTTTGTAGTTCTAGAAATTTATTGGAGGAACATATTAATACACATACAGGTGTACGCCCATATGTATGTGAAAATTGTGGTAAAGATTTTGCTTCAAAATATACTTATAAAGCACACGTAAAAACACATGAAATACGACCTCGTCCTTATCAGTGTTCACAATGTAACAAAACATTTTTGAGCCAACAAAATCTTAATCAACATGAAAGAACTCATAATGGTGTAAAGGAGTACGTTTGCCACCAGTGCGGTATGATTCATTATTTTTTCCTTTTTCAGTTTCCTATATATCCTATATATCCTATATATCCTATATATCCAAAAATATATTGGTATTCATGGGAATAATTACAGGAAAAGCCTTTGGTTCGCCACATAATTTAGAAGTACACAATATAGTACATACTGGTTACAAGCCATACATATGTAGAGTATGTGGTAAAGCATTTGCCCGTAAAGCTGAAATAAGGGACCATGAAAGGACACATACTGGAGAGAAACCATATCAGTGTGAATTTTGTGGAGCTACATTTAGGTATGTCTATTAATTAGCAAATGTAAAAATAATGAAAAAATATTTTCGTAACGTTTTAGTCAACGATCAAATTTACAATCGCACAAGCGTGCAACGCATTATAATGATAAACGGTACAAATGTGACGATTGTGGAAAAGGATTTAAACGGCGGAGATTATTAGACTATCATATAAAAGCAGCTCATACCGGTGAAAGACCGTACAAATGCGATATATGTACAGCAACATTTGTATATCCCGAACATTTCAAAAAACATATGCGTATACATACTGGAGAGAAACCTTATCTCTGCGAGGTACTTGTACTGAAAATGATTATTTATCTAATATCGACGATGTTTTTTTTAATTTTGGAATTGTATTGTAACATTTCAGGTTTGTGGTAAAGCATTTAATAGTCGAGATAATAGAAATGCGCATCGGTTTATACACAGTGATAAAAAGCCGTATGAATGTCTAGTATGTGGTATGGGTTTTATGAGAAAACCTTCCTTGTATGCTCATATGCAGACTCAGGTGAGCTGATATCATATTACAACAACGAGATTCTGTAAATTCTGCGACAGTACTAATACGACACGAATATTTTTTAGGGACACTTAAATGATACCATTGTGGTGAATCAACCGCGTCTCACTACGGAAGATGATCAAGTCATAACAATTTCTAATGGCAACGTGGAACTTTTAGTAGATGAAGCGGAAAATGACCAGGTAATTAAATAAGTTTGTTTTTCATTTTTCTTTATGCTTTTCTTATTTTTCATATATTTATTTATGTTGTAAGGTGTAACTAATACCCTTTATATTTTAATTATTTTCTAGTTGGATGAAACTGAACTATATGTGACAGAGTTAAAAGATCATGTTATCATACAGCAGCAAAATGAGGATCAAATGTATAATGAAGAAGATGTATTAAATATTCCAGCAGAGGAAAATGTTGCGGACGAGGAAGTAAATCATCTCGTTGATGGAGAAGTATGTACCAAATTATATGCTACAACGTAGTATATCGTGCAGATCAAAACAGATGATATTTTTCAGATGAACTTCGCTGAAAATGAAGTGATGGAATGTAAAACTGAAGATTCGGAGCAAGTAGAAGAGGTATATAACTATAATGAAACGGAAGATGGGGAAACAATAGTTGTACCAACTACCTCAGAGTACAAAGAAGCGGAAGAAGAGAAAAATGCTGTACGATTAGTACAAATTCGATTTCCAACATCGGTTGGTGGTGAAGGCCGAAGTTGGTTAAGCTTAGTACAAAACACGTGAATTTTTGTATCATTGTGATGTACTATAGCTTCTTAATAAGGAGTCCGCTTCTTAATAAATCTTTAAGTTTAAGTACGTGTAATTTTGAAGAAACTGCTATATTATTCTTCGATTAAACTTGAATTTTGTATTTAGCTGTAATTGATGCAAAAGGCAAAAAACTTAAACTCATTATACAATATAACATTTAACGTTTTCAATTTACTTTTATGGAAATGAAGGTGGAAGAAATTGCTCAGAGAACATGAAAATGATGTTTAAAAATAGTAATATCAAACTAGATATTCTATATGGTTATTTATAACGCAAAGCAGTCAATAGTATCATTTTAATTGTAATTTATTTCTCTTAAGCCGCGTTTTATGTTTATGACCCTTATCTTTTCTTATCTTATAATGGTCACTGCGCATAAGCAATTTACTCAAGTTAAATCAACGAAAATTAGTGGTTAGTTTCATACTAAATTAGTAAATAGTGCCTATTAGTAGATATGTTTGTATATTTTCTAATAACTTCCATCATAATTCACTAAATGTATCGTATTAATTTTCTTGATATCAATACTTTTTTACGCGTTTAACATAAATTGTAGTTCGTAACAAACATGTTGGCTATACTACCGAAAAGCATCCGTGACCGAACGAGACGAAATTTAGCTGATATCATTGGATGAGACAGTAGATTTGAAATATAAGATCTTAGCTTCGGGATATTATAAGTTTGGAAGATGCAGGTCTCTATATGTAATAGATCTTCACTGCTATTAGATACACGGTGCATTCGACAATTAGTACATATAACCATATGGGTATGAATGAGGTACGTATATGTATATTACATTCAAAAGCGTTTAATGTCAATACAAACTTCATGTCGATATTTTTTAATGTGTCTTTAATCTTTTCGCTTATTGATGTTTCGGTCTTTTGGCTTAGGATAAAGATGGTTAAGGATATCTCTATGCGTGAAACAAAAACCAGTAAGAGAATTACGTAAGTATATATCGCTGTTTTGCTTTGATGGTGGCACAATTAAAAAATTGTAAACTTTAAAAGAGGGCGTTTTAAAATTTACAAAGAAATCTTTGTAACCCATTTCAACAATATTATAAGGCTTACTTAATACGAGATATGCCACTATTCGCGAAAGTAGTACAACCTTCCATTTATAGCGTTATAAAACAGATGAAGATGGGCCAGTGTTGTTGCAGGACTAAGGCCTGGTTGATAACGGTATACGTAATGATTTTGCCATCTGACGCAAAACTGGTAGTTAAAAATATAAATATACGGTTTAACATGATAAAAATAGAAACATAGTATAGGCTTCCTATTGAATAAAAGTAAATTTGAAGTTTTTTTTAGATGTGTCACTATCAAAGAGAGCAACGATATGTGAGTACATATTATGTTTTCGTGATTGGAAGAAAGGCAAGAAGAAAGGGCTTGATTTGTACGTAGAAATGATTCAGTTTATTCGAATAGTTTATCCACAGTTGCATATCATGCTACTGCCGTTAATTTCGTGAAAAATGTCGAACGGAGTATCTTAATAGTATGTTTCGAACGTATAACCTTTCAAAGGTAAAATTTTATATTTCAAGCTTAATTACCTCGTCCCAATGATACTCATTGAATTTTGTTCTGCTCAGAGACCATTCGGAAGAATACCCAAGAACTTGCCTTAGCGGTAGAATTAGAGAATTTAAGATTTAAATGCTTCAAAGTACCATACAAAATTTGAACGAATCGCCTTTCTGAACTTTTGAAATCAATATATTGCATCGTTTCTATGTATAATATCTCCTATGACAAACTGTATAAGAATAATATTTGTTATAGACATGGCATCATACTATGTATTTAATTTCTATGTATTATTAGTTATGTAACATTCTTTATAAATATTAATACAAATATGTACAATTAAATAAAATTATAATGTTCTTAGTCGTTGTCTTTTTCTTCATTCTTTTATTAGCAATATTTGCGATGATAAACAAATGAAAGTCTACTTGCTATTAAATGATTAACATTCAAGATAAGTCATTTAGAGACAATTCGTTAAATGAACTCTGGGATCAATTCTTACCGTAATTATCAATGATAGATGTCAGTAGTAGTGCATGTGTTTTGCAGAAACGCTAAGGGGATGGTTTTGATAAATGACAGGAAATTACGGAGGTCTGAGATACTCCATTCAGCGATTAATTGTTACGCTATTGTAGCTTGAGCCATCAAGCAGCATCTCGTGGCTCTCAATAAGTTAAATTGAGTGTGAATAATATTCGAATCCGGCAGTCTCTGTGTTGAGAATTCGTACCCTTAATGCCTCTTTATCCAGTTCGGTCTTTCAAAACGAACTAACGCGATAACATCTAAGAATATTCAATTCTTCACAAAAGAATGAGATCTCAGTAGTCTCCCGTTAAATAATCATGATTTCTAGAATTACACATGGCTAATTACGAATCGATTAAACAAAAATGTTATTTGGATTAATTTATATCTTGCTGTCGAAATTTTAAAGTCCACAAGGATATTACAAGAATTTCTTTCAAAAACGTTTTATAATTTAAGTTTTCTAAAACTTTACTATTAAACAGAGAGCTAACATGAAGTAAAATCGTAAGATTTTTTTATCTTCCAATAATAGGAAATGTTCCCTTCTCGAATTAAACTAATTTAAGTAAAAGCTTTAATAAGATCGAAACTTTGTGTAAATTTAGAAAAGATCTACAGCAATTTCCCTTTGAAAGAATAATTTACTTGCATAAGATGCCTAGGAATTCTCTGTTCATTCTCCACAAGTGCACGAATACACGACGCTTCTCACATTAATTAATCGACAAGTCTAATTGAATTGCCTTGTCTGAAAACCGTGATTTTAATGTGTCATCAATGTTTCATTAAATGCACAAAAACGTATAATATGTTTATTGATGAAATTAACGTTGATCATTTCATTTTTGTTACATTATAAGTAACTTTAAATTAATGAAAATAAGATGTTTGCAAAATTGTCGAGAAAAGAACACTCTTATGCATGCACGAAATTTCAATTATCTTAATTCACTAATAATCACTAATAATAATCACTAACTATAAAGGAAACTAAAAGGAAAAACTTGATCATAAATTGGTTAATTGCACGGCAAAAAGCTCTCGTAAATATCGCGTCGTTAGTGGCGGAATATCAACATGTCTTTTTTGCATTCCCTCATTGTCGTTTTATCTTTCCGCAAAATATCTGTTTCACTCACGAAGATTCCGTATGTTTCCGTTTGTGGTTTCTCTGTTTTCCCAATCCGAATCTTTTTCTTTAAGCTTTTTTCTTCTTCCTCTGTACACGCACTGCATGCAAATGTATGTATTATCGCGGTGTTCTACTCCGATTAAACGCCGTGTCCAAAATGAATCTTTAATGAATCTTACCAAAGATTTCCAACTCCATTCTGTAATGGCAATATTATAATACATTATTTATAATGGTAGCGGTATCGCAATTTGCGAAGTTATTTTAACAAGGAAAGTTGACGAACTTGAATGTCGTGCTCGTCGAATAATTCTAGGGACATTTTGGTCCTTTCTCGGATGAAAATTTAGCTAAAGATGAAAAAAATCGTTAGATATATGTATGTACATACATATACTATCAACAAGAAGTTTGGAAGCACCAGCGTTTCTCTAAGCTTTCTACATCTCTACGTTACAATACGTGTAAATTACGTGATGATAAACGAAGACCAAGGCCGGCGTGACCTTTTGCGGGGCCGGTTCAAAAATTTTGCGGGGCCTGAAGACACATTCAAATCCTACACTTAAATTTTACTACGAAGAATTATTTATTTATAAATGCTGTTACATATTATATATTTTTTATAAGCAGTTTTTTAAACAAATCCAAGTAATATTTTTTCGCATCCATAATTCGCTTTCAAGGGGCAAGAAATTCAATGAAAGTACAAAATCTGTAATCATGTATGACTTTTGCAAAAAACTATTGATGTAGTTTAATTTCTCTAAAAAGTAAATTTCTCTGAAAGCGCCTGGATTTTTTTATCTAAAGCAGTTTCCAAGATATAAGGACTTTATGGAGTTACACTGAATTTTGATGATTTTTGTCACTCCTGTGGAGGATATCAAACGTGTTGATTCAAATGGCAAAACGAGTTGTAGCGGCACATGATTTAGAGAACAATTCAAATCATGTTGTTGTTTTGCCTCGGAGTATCAAGACTGTAATGTGAGAAAAAATAAACTCCGAGCAAAACAATGTCGCCGCTACATGCAACCGTCAAACGTAGACGAATTCGAATTTTCCGGTTCTCCCCCGACCAGTATTTATTTATAATAAACGGACCGTTTATTTATAAACGGACGCGATCGCAAGGAAAGGAGTTACAGTCAGTTATCGATCAGTTATCAACCAGTTATCAACGAATAATCAGCGATCTAATTAACGAGTCAATAGCGATCCTATTTTACGACTTATACACTGCCTCAGCGAATCGGTTAGTACGAGCGTCTTTGCGAGCATTATCTGTATACTAATTTATCAATTTAAATATATTCGACGGTTTCAACAACGAGCAATTCGTCCATTAAACCTCACCGACCAATCGCCCTCTACACAAACCTCTACAGAGTGAATACTTGTGATAGTCAGGTATATTTAAAAATCACTCTAAGTACAACAATACAGAGTTAATATAATACGTCTTGATTGTCGCTCGCTCAATGCTACTCGCTGCAAGGATACTAGATACTAACTTTTTGGAGAGCATGATCGTCTATTTATACTGGTCGGGGGAGTACCGGAAAGTTTGAATTTGACTCCGGTTAACGGTTGCACGTAGCGGCGATATTGTTTTGTCCGGAGATTGTTTATTATTACATCTTATACATCGTAACGATGTTAATACTCCAAGGCAAAACAAAAGCACGAGTCACTCTCGATTCGAATCGTCCTGTGACTCATGTGCCGCTACATTCCTTTAAACTTAATCATCATTCTATAAAAAGTTAATCAAATTCGGTGTTTTTAATTGGTTAATTTTCGTAGATCGCGGGGCCTCTCAAAACGCGGGGCCGGGTTCCGGCGAACCGCTGAACCTGCCTTGCGCTGGCCCTGACGAAGACCTAACTCGCAGGAACTTTTAAGATATTTGTAAAATATTTTACGAATTAATAATTTGTACGTCAGTAATATTAAAAAATGTATAGCGTGAATAGACAGATGGCGACATGTTCGGAGATTTAAAAGTTGAACGTTTGAAAGTTAGAAAATCGCTCATAAGTTCATTTACCGAGCAAGTATCTCACAAATTTGATTTGTTAATCGAATGCAGATATCAATGTCCAATTGGTATTCTCCTGTTTGGAGGTCATCATATCTTTAATCACGGCGATATGCATTATCTTCGTATTTCTACGATTTCGTTTCTATCCCGATGTTCCCTCTTGCTCGTTTCTCCCATTTTTTCTTCCATTTATTTTTACGCTACGTGTACAGAGTATGCAAATGTACACGTGTATTATTTCAGAGTACCGTCTTTTTCAAGTATCACGTGCAGAATGAGCGAAACTCCCGAGAGATTTGTTTTTTTACCAACGTCGTGCATGAAAGATACACAAAAGCGTCACGAGGAAACATACGACGAGGTAGAAACAAGCACAGGCCCGACCTATCCATATGTCGAGTCGATCCTAGGATCCTTTGATCCTATTCTGATTTACTTGTAAGTGAAGTGTACTTGTAGGATCGAAAACTTGCCGAAAGAATACAAGTTCGTTGGATGTTGTCGGAATTTTCATCGTCTAGAGCTCAATACGTATCACGCCATACGATGGCTCAAGTTGCTGGCACCCGAGATTTTCGTGACATTTGTTCGAGCTCTTCGCCAGATTTATGAACCATTTTCGCGACTTACTTTTTTTCCCTGCGGATTCGCGTTAGAGATTCCAAGGGAATAAAGGGCTCCTTGGAACAAAAATTACAAGAAAACACTGCGTAAAAATAGACTGACGTAACGAATGACAATGTTTCAAACAAAGAAAAACATATCTTATCAAATATTGGTTTGGCATCTAAGTGATTGCGGATTTTATCATTATCATCTAAACCCAACAAAAGTATTGACTAATTTAATAATAATATTAATAATAATAATAAACGCTTATCAATCAAGTATCAATCAAATGTTCTAATCAAATAGTTTTAGTAATCTGGGAATATTTTTCATTTTACAGATGATACGGGAGATATTTTAAATAAAAGTTGTATAGAATTTCGAGAGCTATATACATCTTTTATAAATGAATAACACTTCAGGCATACTTAACTTTTATCTGAAACATTTTTGATACCATCGAACATAATTTCGAACATTGTTAGGTATAATTATATAAGGCTTTTAAAAGTAGCTAATAAAAGTAGCTAATGAATCTAGAAAGTTTTGAAGTAACTTATGATAGTTGATACATTTTTGCAATGTTCAGGAGAATAGTAAGGATACATATTTGATTCGAAAATGAAATAGAAAGGCAATTTCGGTAACATGCGATTTATCGACAACTATCGAATCTTAAAATCATATACAAAATGGAAAATGGATTTATCACGTTTTTCTCTGCAACTTTCCCACCGTACAGCAATCTATGTAGATGGTTTTTCGAGCAAGTAATTATCAATTTCACTTGCTTTTCATTCAAATAAGTTACACAAAATTAATTTCATGAGTAATCATCGTGAAAAGACTCGTGCACTAGTTACAGTTAACTTGAACCTTACAACTTCGAAGAACATTTTAAGAAGTACATACGGTTTAATTTTTAAAAAATTGACGTTGAACTTTCGAACTCTTATTTTATTGCATATCGATCGGATATGTATTTTCAATACAAACTTGGAATAATTTTTTACGACCATTTCATAGATACAGACAAACAGGATGTTTATATTTACAATAACGCTAAACGATACGTGAGAACACACGTGGGTATAATAAAATATGGAAATCGATTTTAGCATTTTCGACATTCGGGGTCATGACGAAATTACAGGATATTTTACAGATCGCGCGTCTTTCAGAAATGTTAATTATATTTCACATCCATTCCTTCATATTGAAATTAGAGATCTATTAAATTTAATATAAGCGTTACTTTCGCGTTAATTCAGTTCGCGTATTAGATAGATTCTATTATATGGTTCGTTAGTTACATCAATTATACCATATTTAAAATTTTTTTGCATTTCAACTGAATTTTTACACGAGTTTCTTTCACTCTTAACATTTAATTCTCAATAACGTTGTTGCGATGTATTTTAATCATATATTGAGTGATTTTATTTCTCGACCCAGATTCTGCATTTCAGATTTAACCGTTTAATTAATTATGTGTTAATTATCGACGATGTCTGAACAAAATCGAGTGCCAATTCAAAATACAATTTTTCGTTACGTGCGGTAATACAATTAATAAAATATCTGTCGATAACAATAAAATATTATTCGTACTTGAAACGCTTTTAAACATTTGAATTTGCAAGAGAACGAAGATTATTTATTTATTTATTTATTTAACGGAAAAACTCATTATGAAAGAGAAAAGAAGGTTATACAGGTATGAAATGCAAAGTAGTATAAAAGGAAAAATAACACAGAGACGCGGGGACAGACAAAAATAAAGGTGAGATATGAGGTTGTAAATATTTACAAATATTTACGTATGTGAGGCGGCTGATAGAAAAGATCAGAAGATGTGTTATTAGCATATATGTATAATTAATCATTCTATTAATATAGTTGAAATAACCATACAATGTACGATAATAATCGACCCGTAATAATTCAGAATGACGCAAGTGTTTAAGCGGAATGAAGTTACAATTTTTGTGTAATGTTAGGGCAGGTAATTAAATCATTGAGTGTTTTATAAACAAATAAGACGTCTAATACTTTTCTCCTATTCTTAAAAGTTGTAAAGTTAATACTTGATATTAAGTGTTCGTAATTATGACATGTTCGTGGCGAGGGATAGGAAGGATTTATTAAATCTAGCACTAAGGTGAATAAAATTATAGTAGGGAGTTTTATAATAGAGAGGCCAGATTATGAAACCGTATTCCAGAATCGGTCTAACTAAGGAACAATACAATAGTCTAAGAGTGCCCATACCCGGAAAAAATTTAGAGGTTCTTTAAATAAATCCTCAAGACCTAAAGGTACGAGATATATTTTTATAGTATTCGATAAAATTTAAGTCTGTGGAGAAAACAATACCAAGAATCTGGATCGAGTCAGGAGAGCATAAAATTGTATTGTTTTGAGAACAGATATAAATAACTTTCTTTAACGTACAACAAACCTTACGACTTTATATTTAGTTATATTAAAGCATAATTTGTTCAATAAACACCCCGTCCTGTAATTTAGATAAGTTATTGTAAATTAAGGGAGTAGACGTGGGACTGAAGATAGAATGAAAGATTTTTAAATCATCAGTGAATAACAAATATTTACAAAGTAGGAAAACCTAGATTAAAAAGTAAGGGTCCGAGATGAGACCCCCGAGGGACTCAAGATTTAACATTAATGAATGTTGAGTAAGAGTTATCAAATTTAACTATTCACACTCTGTTCCTAATACATCCAGCAAGCCATGCTAGTAGATTACCGTTGATACCAAATGTTTGAAATTTAGAAATAAGTTTAGAGATAATAATTGTATCGAGCGATTAACAATTTCAATTGTTTTATGAAAGGCAATGTAAATTACGTCAACCTGCATACCGTTTTCTATGGAAACCGAAATATGGTGATAATATTAACCAAATGAGTTGCAGCGAAACATCCGTAAAAGAACTCATGTTACTGATTGATAATAATATTTTTGCAAAAGAAAGATAACTTACAAATAATGAAATCTTCGAAAATTTTAGGCTTAACGTTTTGAATGCAAATTGGTCTATAACTTGTAACAGGAGGTAAATCATTGATTTCTAGGATCGGTATTAATTATACAAAGTATTCAGGATACCAAAAAAGTGCCGAAAAACAGAAATTTCCTGGACATGATAAATGCGCAGAATTTAAAAAAGCTTCCGCTTTTTTGAATGCCGCTATATCCAGAACTAGAATTGGTATTAAGGGTTTTTATGCTATCATATATTTCTCCAATACCGAGGGAAATATCCGACAGATTGAAAATTTGAGAATAATTAACATTCTAAGAGCAGGTATTCAAAAGATTTCGCGAAACCGTTGGCTATAGTAATCCAAACCAAGCAACTGAAATTATCTTCAACCAATATTAGTAATAGCAGTTCTTTATACAGAAAGTTCCCATTTATCGCAAAACAAAGCCTTTGTAGGTTTTGCGCGTTACGGAACCGTGTAAGAAGTAACGGAAAGCTCGGTAGACGTATATCGCACCGCGTTACATACATTTTTTATCGCGGTAGCTAGTGCAAAAGCGTGTTATCATGCCTGTGGGATATTATTAATGGTCCTTCATATTCATAAGGATCCCGATAATGAATCGCACCGATGAGCTGGTACTCGACCATCAAACTACTCCCTTTTCGAGAAAAAGTAAAATTTGTGGATGTCCCTTTTCTTTCTCTTTTCTCTTTTTCTCGCAAAGCTATTCTCGGCTGGCAATGACGTAATTATATCGACGAACACATCGAGATCACTGGCTCCTTCTTCGAGATTCGAGAATGAGGATTGGGCTTCTCATAGGAAATATTCATCGCCGCGAGAAGTCAAGAAGAATTGTCAAGGACGTACGGACAGGAAATTTATAGGAATTTCTTGCAAATCTCTGCAAAAGTCCACATACCTAGAGCATCGATGACTACTACGACGATGGCGACGTTTTACTCTCAATGTCGTCGGAGCCTGCAGATGTGTGCTTAGTCCTTTGAATCCATCTGTCGTCCGCAGTTTCCCCATTTTTAATTGAATTTTTTCACTCGCCAGGGAAGTAATTTATCCTTTTTATCTCTGAGCGAAATCACGGATTCCAATTGAAAGAAAGTTGAACTAGTGTCTTCTCCAGATGATCACTCGTTTGCCAGAGGTGCTCCAAAACACGATAAAGCGACGAGCCCTTCAAAATTGTCGCAGACGTTCTTTGATCGATACATTTTTCGATAACTACTATTCTTTCTATACGCGATACTTAATGTAGAGAAGTTTGAGCCAACCGTAAACTATTGCTATATAAACTACCTCTATAAACTATCCTCGCATGAATTTATCCTTGCATGAATTCCAGCCGAATTAATAAATTATTACAAATACGTTGAGGGTAGGGGTGGAAAGGAGGTGAACCGCAACAATCGATCGGCACATCTCATCATGTAATCCTATTTACCTCGTTAAGAAGGACGTGAAGCGCGTTAATTTCAGGTGTCTTTGGGCTCGGAGCCAAAGGCTCCTTCGTACTTTCCACCTGGCAGGCACGTAGCATAAAGGTTCTTTGGTATACATGGGGTCATTGCCGGCGCTAATGGCATTCACCGCGATTTCTGCACGGTAAATTAGACTCGGAATGAATGTGACTTTCTTTTCCCACCGGCGCGGTCGATTGTCCTGCTACGTGCTTCACGTTGACGCTCGCAAATATCTTGGAGAGGCGTCACTTCGCCTTGCCTTTCGTCAGTGTCGAAAGGAAAATCCCTGGTAGATCATCGTAAAAGGAAGGGTATGATGCCAGAGACACGAACGTGTCCAAGGAATTTCTTCGAGAGATGCAAGAGTTTTAATGAAGCGAGACTGCCGCGAAAAGTATCCACCCTCGAAAGAAGATTTCAAGTTTAGACTGTGTCCAAATCTGGTCGGATATCACGAGTAAATAATATGCTAATCCTATCTATTCGCTGTCCTCGCTTCGATTCCCATTCTTCCGGATTTGTGTCTGTTGGTCGTCTTTGTCTTTTCTTCTTTTTGCTATCTTCGTCGGGGTTACGAGCCAGACTGACTGGACGGTACAAACTCCTCCGGTTCCTCTCTAATCTGGCGAAAAGCTAATGCATGTTATTCAGCAACGGGGACAGAAGGGGAACTCGATATCGACTTTAGATTCGCCCTCTCGAAAGGCCTCTCGTAACTCCTCGTTCGCTGTAAAATAATTTCAAAGGGGACAAGCCGGAGACTTGATCTGAGGCAATCCTTTGTTGTTTCGATGTCCTGCCGCGTCACGCCGCGACGGATCAACGAATTAATGAAGTTGAATACTTAAACAGGCGATTCGTTGGTTCTTGTAAGCGAGTCGATTAGAGGGATGCTGCATCGAATTAAAATAATCAGAATTATGCTATCTTTTCCTTGAATTCTACCCCTATGACATGCGTATGCGATATATGCATACCTACGTTGTTCTATCATAATAAAGAGAAGAATTGAATATTTTCCTTGAGAGAGACAGATATTAAATAATAAAGAGAATGCGCTTCGTATAATAATAATCGTGAGTAGAAAATCTAAACAATTCTATTTTGCTATACATACATTGTTCATGTGGCAGTTTTCTCGCATTGTAAAGTGTAAGAATAAGGTGCACAGACTTTTTTCTACGTATCCGCGAGGGTTTGCCAACTTTTTCTGAAGAATTTCTTAAAAGGTTGTTGAATGTCTTTGTTCGTGTGCTTGGGTCGCACGCTCGTCCGCGTATAGGCCGTTTCATAAAATGTGTAGTATTATAAAATGAAAATTCTTTTCACATTAACGAACAGGAAATTTGAATTCGTATGAGCGTTTTGCGTTCAGTCCGTTATTTATTGATAAAATTCATTTTTCGCATACAATTCTTACAACATGCTTTATAGGAAATTTGATTTTCTTGAAATTATTGTGAAACTGTATTGGCAGTAACGATGAAATACTCCTCGGCTCCCCGTGCCGTCAAATTACGTATCCGAAAGTATCCGAATAAATAACAAAGAGATACCATATCTGAACAGTAGCTAAGACAAAAATGAGTAGAGAATGTATTAGTAGTCCAAGGTTAAATATCTTTCAATTTTCCATCTAAGCATGCTCTATGGAACACGCTGTATTCACGAGACGTATCGATGGAAAATTACGAACAGGAGAGGACTTATTGAACGTAGCCGCAGGCTGTAAGAAAACTTCCGATCCGGGTAGTCCATTAAAATCAAGCTTCCTAGAGAAATAATTTTCACATATCAAGATGATCGCTGGCATGCTCATTCGCTAATATTCAGGTGAACTTCTTATCGGGATATTTTTTATTCAAGGTAATTATTTACATGCCCGCAAGATACGATATTACATTATAGATTTATAGGTTAAAAACATCCCCTTATAATAAGTTTTCCTTTAATATTTGTATAATACCGAACAAAGAAAGCCTTGGAACTTTGTAAATTTCTTCAAGAATTTGTAAACATTCGCAGAGTTTTCTGTTTCATTATTTTCCTCCCTTTTCATTGTATCTTATTTTCTATCTTGTTAATGATAAAGTAACGTTAAAGAATAAGATTATCCTGTACAGGCGAGTATAACTTTTCTTGTTACAGGACAACATCGAACAAAATATTAAACTTTTATAAAAAGTTGCCATTTTAATTTTTTTAACGTCAATTTATAAAGCACTCGAATATTTTTGAATACTTTTAATATGTAAACAACGGTTTGTCTTAAGTTAAAAGTTTTTTGCTTTCTGATATCTATATACTGTAGTATTTCAACATGCTGCGAAACATTGTTCTTGTTTTATCTGGGTTTACTTCAGATGTAGAATATAAAAGTCAAAGTTATGCTAGTATCTTACTATCATAATACTAGTTCGAATATTTATGAGACCGATTGTACGTACCGATTTTTTTAGAAGCAAGACAATCGTCAGATAAATATTTGATGTTGTTAAATAAATTGAAAATAAAATGGTTAACGCACGCACGCATGGTATATACGGACACATCCGACATGATCACCGTTTTCAGTTTGTTCGTTTTATTCATTGATCTTTATGAATTCAAGACATAATATTTTATGCTAAATTACTTAGTCCTGTCAAAAGTTTTGTTATAAATACCGGGCGTGGTATAAAAAGAAAATAAAATAAGAAACGTCACAGTTTAGAATCGAGAATTTATTGATACGCATAATAGTAAAAAAGGAGCGAGACGTGTCACCCTTTGCTTTGATTAATAACAATGTTTAAAGCACACGTGGCGAGTTAAGCCACAAAGGATTCCTTTTAAAGGAGTAGGCAAGTTCTATATAATTGAATTTTCGATAAAAGAAATCAAAGAAAAAAAGGAAAAAGATTCGAGAAAGATTTGATCAAACTGTGCAAAGTAAGAGAGTCGAGCACCTTCGGCCGAGTATGATTTGTCTGTAGAATGAGAGGTTCCTCCAGCGGAAGTTTTCGTTGTCAGTCGTTCACCGAGCCGACTCGACATTAGGATCTCTGATCGAGTCTCGTCAGTCAACGTGGATCAGCCCAAGAAACGAATGGAAAAAAGGCGAAGGACCCGATAAGTAACACGAAGCTTCTACTCTGCTGCAAAGGCCATGTCACGTTGGCAGAAGTGGAGAACTAGGATAGAGGAGGAGGAGTTGTGGATTCAAGCCGCAACTAGTCTGCAGTATATTCTTATGTAGGCCTACTGGAGGAGAGTTTCGGCAGCTTTCAGAGAAATTTACGAGCTACGGGCTGATGGGGTTTCCGTGCTTCCTCGAACCTGCTACCTAATATCTTTACCGGGGCTCCCTCGATCTCACCCTCTTACTTTCCTTTCACCATTCTGCTTCAACGTATATAATCGAAATACATCAGGCATTGTTTTATTATTTTACCTCCGGGGCAGACTGTGGCTTCTTCCCTGCGTGCACGAGAGCGTGTAATGCACTGGTGCATTAAATATCATCAGCGTTTGAGGGAAATCGTACGTGTTAACCGTAATAGTGCGTTTCTTGAAGTACGTACATCGAATAAGGTGTGATTTTGCCTCCGAAATTCTACGTTTATTGTTTATGCTAACGATTATTCAATTTTAGATAGGAGAATTAAATAAGAGGATTTAGAATGCTGTTTACAAAATAATTGGTATTTTTACGAAGGGATTTTGTGCTCAAAACGAGAGTTATTATATATTTACTTTTTTCTAGATATTTTTTCCAAATTTTTTAGTCTTTAGTTCACTTCTCCCGACTTATTTGTTCCCTGCACTTTATTTTAGGTACTTCATTGAACGAGACACCATAGCGGAATCAAATTTGCGACAAGTTTTTCTTGCCTGCTTCAATTTTTATCAATTTTTTTTTCGTTCTTTATTTTCCATCCTTTTTGTTATCGATAACACGAATCATCTTCCCTTTCCGTCAATCTTATCCGTTTTATCATACTTTCTCAAATTACTTACCGCTTATCCACTTAGTTACTTCTGACTATTCGTCAAGCCTTTATTCTTCCAAGCTTCGCAGGTTTTGTCATTTTCTTCCTTTCTTTCTTTTGTTTTTCGACTACTACTACTTTATCAAGAGAACATCGAGAAAACATCCAGACGATCTAGAACAAAATTACGAATTTTTAGAGCTTCTATTCTCTCTGTGGTATAACATTTGTTGTACTTTTTACATTGTGTATAACGTCTTGGTCAACGATAGAATGGTTACCAAGAGTTTATACACACAGTTGGGTCATTAAAGAACGAGTTAGATGGGACGGAAAAGAAAATCGTTTTCCAACCTAGCCATCGGTCGATCTTTCACCTCAAGCTCCAGTTCTTTTTCTTATCTCTTCCGCTGGTAATTACAGAGATTTTATAAGGCAAGAAATTTTTTAATTCTTTCTCTTTTTTTATCATTGTAGTTTTTAAGATACACTGATATTTTTGATTGACTACTCGAATTGTTATCACCATTGTTTGAAATTCATTTTTTATCTTTCCTATTCCTATTCGATGCAACGATGTAAAGTTTCTCTTTGAATTGAAGTATCAAAGGTAGAATATATGTAAAATATTGGAAAGTAAAGAGATAAGATGAAGTGATTGAGAGAGATTTTCTCCATTGAGGTACTGTAGGAAGAAGCTGTCAGAGTTTTGATCGAAAAAGGATATCTAAATAGGATGAAGGGCATGTAGGGTGAAGTTTAAAACAATCTCGTAAATCCCTTAAGTTCCATAAAGGAAATGAACCATGCAACAATAAGAAATTTCCATAAAAACTCCACATCTTTGGGTATCGTTATTCTTCTTCACTAATTTTGTATTTATATTAATTTTAATAATATCGTTTTTGTATGAGAAAGAAAACATCATTAATTTTAGGAATTTTCCCGAGAAATATAATTCTTAACTTTCTAAACTAAAACTAAAGGAAATCAGTTTCCGATTCTTGACATTACAAGCAATTGATATTCGAAGATATTTCTTTCCGTAAATTGTCAAAATATATATTATTTTTAGATTAAATGTGAATATTCGTCCCAAACTAATTCAAAGTAACTTCATAATAGTATGAACGTCGTATATAAAATAATTTTCAACTATGTTTTAGCAGAATCGCTATTTGATTTCACCGTCAACAATCAATTACGCTTAATCGAGAGAGAGAGAGAGAGAGAGAGAGAGAGAGAGAGAGAGAGAGAGAGAGAGAGAGCACGGTGTTGCTCTTCGTCTCGAAATATGAGTCGACTGTAGCCTTCCCTGCATGTTTAGCCGTCCAAATTGCGGTAAACAATTACGGCCTAATACGAGGATAATCGAGTAATTATTATAAAAGCCGGAGCTTCATCAATCACCACTGTTTGATAACCACCGATAGCGCGGTGGACGTTCTATTTCGAGAAATCGAGCCACGCCTATCCTACCTTAGCCTAATCGTTACCTATCTTACATAAAAAAAAAAAAGAAGAAGAAGAAAAAGGAAAATTAGCGATTGTCATTAGGATTTGCTTACAAATCGCGTTTCTTTATCAAGTAATGTAATAGCTAAGAAGCGAATAAAACCGGAATGAACCGGAGTTGTTTGTATATCGCGTCGTGACTGATTTATTCGCTTTCTAAATTTTCGTTAACCGGCATTAACAAATAAACGTACTAACTGGGATCGATTTGGAGAAGTGCTCGAAGACAGAATAATACTAAATGCAAAACATAAAACAGCGGATGATACATGACGCGATTGAAAGTCACAACAAGTAACATGGGCAGCATTACCAAATGTAGGAGTCCATGAGACGGTAAGCTAAGGAATTAATCATCGAAAGTCGCAGAGCAAGAAAAAGTTGGTAAGAATCGAGACATCCCCAAGATAAAACAGTATTTAATAGACTATTACTGAAACTAGGAAAGGTAATGCAAAAAATAAAAAATGAGTTCATAAGCCAATACATAGAAAGTCTTAAAATAACGAGAGAACCGATTATTCGTTGTGGGAAGCAATAAAGAAATTAAAAAGATTATAAATATATATGTATCTTTAATAAGCGACAAGGCGGAGAATTGACTCCAATTATGAGAGAATTGAAAGAAGTGATAAACGAAAAGCAAACATATTCGTTGAGCGCCTAAAAAATGTTTTTCAACGCAATCAGTCGATTAGAGAAAAATGAAAGACGAAAGATGAAAAACAATTCCATAAAATACGTATCACCAACGAAAGCAGTAGAAGAAATAAACAAAAACAGCCCAATATCACTTCCATCGATTATATCTAAACTCTTCAAAAAGCTACTCCTGAAAACCCTTACGTCAATTGTTACAAAGCAGAATCTATATCCCAGACACCAATTTGAGTTTTCCAGAATAACAAATATTATCGAAAAGTGGTTGGAAGGAATGAAGATCTGTTTAGCATTATTCTTAAATATGTCACAAGCCTTCGACAAAATTTAGAACGAAGGTCTTTTGTAAAAATTAAAGCAACAAATACCTCAAAATTATTGCGAATTAATAGAATCATATTTAATCGATCGCTATTTTATAGTGAGAACAGAAAATGACTACACTGAACTACAAAAAATCAAAGCAAAAGTTCCACAAGGCAGCGTATTAGGATCAACACTTTACCTCCTACTCACGGTGCGAATCAGGCGCAACATTAAAAACAATGTACTTGCTACTAAACAGGAAATCAGAATTATCTTTATACAATGAATTACTTCTGTACAATGCGGCGATAAAATCCATATGGATTTATGGTATCCAATTATGGAGTTGTACAAGTAAATCAAACCTAAATATATTACGATTCGAAAATAAGACACTAATAATAAATAATAAATGTAGCAAGGTACAAGGGGAATGATTACATCCATAGAGATTTAGGAATAAATGAAATAAAAAATGAAGTCAATAAATAGGCCACAAAACACAGTGCACGACTACAACAACATTCTAATGCAAAAGCAGTACAGCTGATACATTATACGAACTCGTGAAGATTGGAAAGGAAACAACCCCAAGACCTCACTACAAACGATACATAGAAATCCAATGAGGAATTCCCAGTGGGAAGTAACTTCAATTACATCAATCGTACACGTAAAGAAGCCATATACTGATTACTCTCATAAGAAGATTAGATTGTAGATTAATCTCATAAGAAGATTAGATTTAAAAATATTTAGAAAAAAAGGATTTCGTTTGACGATATACATGTGGCATGAGAAAGACAGGGATTACTAAAACCACCGGTATAGATGACGAAACCTATTGATATCTGGACGTATGTACAATGTACAATATAAGTCCATTCAAGAGATACAAGAATCAGTCTTTTAAACAAGATTTTTCCTTATCAAAGAAAATAGTATTCGTTATGCGATAACCTAATAATTTCCAGTTATTTACGTACAAATTTTACGTAATTCACATTTATGCCATTAATTCATAATATTTAAACTATTACTTTACAACATTTAATCTATTAATTTCTTACAGTTAAACTATTAATTTACAACCAATAAATTAATAATTTATAATAGTTACGCTACTCATTTATAACAATTTATTATTAATCTGAAACAATTACTCCATTAACTTTTAACAATTATATCAATAATTTATAACAATATGCTTCCATTAATTAAAAATAATTATACTCTTAATTTATATACCATCAATTCGCAGTGATTAAATTATTGATTTATTTTGTTTCATTTAATATGAACGAAATCATTGAAGTCTTCGGAATGGTATTTTATTTCTATTTAGTTTTAATTTAATTAATTAATTATTTAATTAATTAATTAATCTATTTAATAATCAGTGCCAATGCAAAGTCTAACTATTGAGCGTCTATGGATGGAATGTAATTCTTCATATCCACTCAAAGCCAAAGATCAAACCGTATTCATGGAATTGAGGCAGTAAGTGCAATTTGATCGAAGGCAACAAGATTTCATCATCCATTCATGAGTGGTACAATTGGTCAGTTGCATGGTTTGGTTTCATCGATCATAATGATACTATACCTATTCTAATTAATAAATTTCAATACACATTACTATATAATAAAACTTTGCTATAAAATAATGTTACATCTTCTGCTGCCGATGCTTAAAACTCTTTACGTAAATGAGACCCGAGTGTAGTTACCTCTCCGTGATGGGTCGCGCTAATTGGTATCGTTTTCCAAATAATGATACATAAAATATTATTCTGAATATTAGAAAATGAATGTAACATTAATTTTAATAGCATTAGATTGCTATTGGGAAATGACATACATTAATATTTCCGAGTATTACTATTTGAAAAACAATATCAAGCTAAAAACTACTTTAATGTAGTCTAGTTTGGATTATTCAAAACTGTTTTGGTGATGTACACTGAACTAATATCCCTCTCCCTACGGGTGCCGTGGACGCCGTGGGATGTCGTGAGATACCGTACGATGCGTGTATTTTAACTTTAATTAATCATGAGATAGATACCTATTGTGAGCTCATTCTGTACTATAGGATTATTTATTCAGAAATATTAGAAATTAGGATTTTCAATGATTTCTATTCTATATGATAAATTTATTGATAAATGGATCTATTTACAGTGGATTAAACAGAAAACGATGGTTATTTAACGTGAACTTAATGCAGTAGTGTAATATAACTAAGGCAATTAAGTTGATAATTCACAACTCACAACTAATAATTTACTACTCATAACAACTCGGCAACTCTCTCCGTCTACTCAACTCTTTCAACTCAATTCCCCACTCGCAACTAACTAACTCCTCACAACTCGATTCTCAATTAACGATTGCCGATTAATTCGTCTTTTTCCCTTAAGCATCCCTTTGCCGCCTTTTCATACCTCCATCACGTACGTGTTCCGTAATCGTCTGCGATCATGATCACGTACGCCTTCTTCGGCGTAACTATTCGACTGAAGAACCGACGATACTTTGATGAGTCACTTGGCCTATTGAAGTTTCCCGACCCTTTCGGCACTTAGGCTTTCTCCTAACATTGTTTATAGCTCATGGACTCCAACTGACTAAAACCTCCACGATGACTGTCCCGGCTGCGATCCAGAGAGGCCCGGGAACCGGTGCGAGCGACACACCGCCCCCCCCCCCCCTCCCGCACTCAATATCACCGCTGATGGAGCGGTGTGTGACCATATCACACCGTGCCTCGTTGCCGGAATCGCCATGCCAGGCAGCCCGGTTCCCCTACCGGACTGTTGGCGGCCCCGAGGCGCTGAGCCGCCAGCGTTCAAGCCCGAATCCCACCGGGGGGAGGGGGGGCGGACCCAGTGCGCTTTGCCAACGCCATACGGAGTTCCCAGGCTATCACCCATCCAAGCACTATCCGTGCCCGGCGCTGCTTAACTTTCGTGATCTGACAGGAACCAGTGCTTTTTCAAATAATGTTTATTACACCAAGATATATTTTAATACATTTGGATATTCACAATAAACTATGAATTTTGGTAATGATGTGTTAGGCAAAGGTATCGATACGCGACGGTACGACGTAGCCATACTTATATTATGTGTCGGCGCTTTACATTTTTTGTGTTTAATACAATCTTTGGATTTAAGCCGTTGGGGAGCGGAGCTTTTATATGATTTTGTTTTTCGTTGATTTTTTTCTGTCCTGAAAACTTGGTCGCAAAACAGGACGCTTCGGTAGTCTACTTTTTGGGTGTTGTGTAACTTTGGGGAGGGATGGGATGAGAGAGAGGGGGCGGGGGAGGGGGATGTCAAATAGGTTTATTTACAAAATTTACAAATATTTACAGTTTACACCTGTGTTACACGGTGTCAGAATTGAGTTCTGTCGGTTTAATGGCTTTCTTATTTTATTATGGATTCGGTATCCACCAATATTTTTTTGTGTTTTTTCTGTGTTTGTCTTTAGTGTCTTTCTGGGGCAGGGCCATGTTGTATCTCCACCTAATGTCTGCGGTCTGTCCATTTAAGTTTTCTTCGTAGAGTATAGTTTTGATCCCTATCTTTCTTTTTATGTGATAGATTATTGGGATATTATTTTGGTCCTGGAGGTAGTTTTTTTCGTCTAGGTATAGGAAAGCTTCTGGGGGGATGTAGCCTGTTGACGGGAACGAGTGCACTCAGCGCGGCATGGGCGTTGGCATCTGTTTGTGCCTCTGACTCGTGCAACCTCACAACGCTTTGGAAGTTGCGTAATCGTTCAGTTGTCTCATTTTGTGCCGATAACCTATAATATTTTAACCTGTAAGTGGCGTGTTTTCGGTGGCACCGTTTCTTCATTACTTTTTTACTATAGTTTCTATCTCGTTATTAATATCGTTTAATAAATACATGTACATTTAACGATTCATTGAACATTAAGATAATTAAATTAAGCGGTTTTTTTTGACATTTTTTGTTTTAATTTTTCTTCAGTCGTCTATTTACTAAATGATATTGTTACTGCTAACTTATATGATACGTTTTTGTATGAAAATTTGAGTTTAATTGTATTTTCATTTAATTATTTTATACATTTGTTTTAATTTCTAGTTATTTTTTGTACAGGTTATAGCATCGATAGCAGGGATAATATAGAAGAATCAGGAATATTAATATATGGACGCAACAACGATCAATGATCAATCCGATGAATTTTCATGGAAATTTGGTGATGTTTAATTATTTTAACTAAGACAGCTGTAACATTTGGTTACAATTTATATTTGTTTTAAAATATATTTGATACATATTTCATAATAGATAATTTTTTAATTATTTGGAATACTAAGATGAAAGTAAAGACGATTAAATAAGTCATTGTTCTATTCCGCCATGCCTATCAAGACCATTCAGATCACCATCGCGTTGGGAATCGCCGTCACCCTGCACCGGCTTTGACCGGAGTGGGGTACAAAAGAGTACCCCGTCCGGACTGAAACTCATGATGACGACCCAGCGAAAAAATGAAATAAAATTGATGGCACATGACTGCTGTAGAGGTTTATGTGTAAAAGGTGGTTGGTCAGTAAGTTTTAATGGGCGTGATTGCTCGTTGTTGAAACCATCGAATATATTTACAATGATAAATTATTATACAGATAATACTCGCAAAGACGCTCGTACTAACCGATTCGCTGAGACAGTGTATAAGTCGTAAAATAGGATCGCTATTGACTCGTTAATTAGATCACTGATAATTCGTTGATAACTGGTTGAAAACTGATCGATAACTGACTGTAACTCCTTTCCTTGCGATCGCGTCCGTTTATTTATACTGGTCAGGGGAGAACCGGAAAATTCGAATTCGTTTACGTTTGACGCTTAAATCATGTGCCGCTACACTGCAAACAGCAATAACGTTTACGGTGCGTGAATGAGGGTTGTAAAGCAGGTCACGCTGCGTCGCCCTTTTTGTGACCGCGGCACTTTGGCGATGGACCACCAGGCCTTCAGTTGTGTTCCTGCGCCTGGTGAGGAATGGTGCGCTCCGTGGTGTTGCGGTCATCGGAAAAGACTCCGACGGAACCGTATGGGCGAGCGATCGGGGTTGGTTCTGGGATGAGCTCCTGTCCCCGCGGAGATGTCGCCAGATCTCACCCTCCTCGACGTTAAGAGAATCTCCCTACAATAGAGTCGGGTTAGGTGGGGTTGGAGGAGATGGTCTTAGGAACGGAATTGGAGTCTCCCATTGTGACCCCCGAAAAAAGAAAGAGGCCGGCGGTGAACTCGTGGAGTGCGTGGCCGACATAAAGTCGGCGGTCTTGACATTGGAAATTATGCGGAATTATTATGCGGAAATTGTGCAGAAGAGGAAGGAGGTGGAGAGGATCGCCTTCACCTCTAAAAACCTCAAGTGCCCTTACGTGCCCCGGCCTCAGCCTCGGTTAACCTCCCATAGTCAACGGCTGAACCATCGACGGACGAGGACGAGTTTGGAATAGTTGTGAGGAGGAGGAGACGCAAAAAGGAAGTCGCTCCGACATTGGCGACCTCTACGAGTGGCGTCCATGCCGTTCGTGAGAAGTGCGGCTCCTAACGAGGGTGCCAAAGAGGAAGAGAGGTCGACTTCCCGAGATAAGGCGAGGACGTTCGCTCAGGTGACGCCCCCTCCGCCCCACTAAGCGCGCCGGTGGGCTGACGGCGACGCAGCCCGCTGGGGTAGGGGGAGAAGGGGTAGAAGGGAAACGGGGAACCGTCTCTACATCCTGACGAACGTGACCTTTAGGGGTCCTGTCCAGGACGCGGGGGCCGGGGGGCCTGCCGGGACTAGGGCTGGCATGGAAGTCCTTGCTTGAGAGGTGGGTCCTCCTGCGGAGGTGGAGGCGGGCAGGCTAAGGCGGGACGTGCACGTGCACTTGCGAAGCGTGTATACCTCACGCAGGTCTGCCGCTAGTCGGGCGATATAGCACGTCTTAGAGACGCATGCGTTCGTAGCTGGTACCGGTACACGCGTGCCAGCCCCAGGAGGCGGTGGATGAGCCCACTGCGCGGGACCTACCGTGAGGCGCGTGTGTCTTTGTAACGGGGTGTAGTGGCACATGAATCATAGGACGATTCGAATCGAGGTTGACCCATATTGTTGTTTTGCCTCGGAGTATTAACACCGTTATGATATACGAAATGTAATAACAAACAAACTCCGGACAAAACAATATAACCGCTGCGCACAGCCGTCAACTGAAGTTGAATTTAAACTTTCCGGTACTCCCCCGACCAGTATATATAAACGAACACGATCTTCAGGAATCAGTATCGAGCATTCTTATAGCAAATTAGTATCGAGCGAACGTAAGCATTACCTTGTATACGCATATCGAGCAACACTGAGAGACTGACGACTAACTCTGTACTGCAAATAATTTTACATACATTTCACTACACTAAGTATCTGTTACGTCGGGCGATTCTCTACCTGGACCAGGCCATACACCGCGGGCCAGACGGACACCAGATGTCCGCTCATCCTTACGGCGTACCTTCAATAGCCTCAAGGACCCGTCATAAATCCCAGTAATTTGCTAGCTAAGGTCTTTCAGACCCAATAAACATCTGTTTTCCGAATCATTTCTAAAGGCTATTGTCTACTACGGCTTGACAAGGGAAAGTTAGTTTCTCACGTACGATGCTTCCTAATAGCAACTTTCTATCGAGAGCGGTTAAGACCCTTCTTAGTCCACCAACCTCCGTTTATCCAATCACAAGCAATGCATACTGCCCTCACTTTCCTGACCAAAAACGTCATGAACAAATCCGATGGTCCCGTGCGCTAGACACACCCCTCGCCAACTTTCCTCCGACATAGCATCGTCGCTGTAACTTACTTCTCCTACGACATCGGTCAAGTCAACTACTTCTCCTACGACATCAGGAGGGTCAACTCTACTTCTTCTACATCATTAGAAAGGTCATCTACTTATTCTACACAGTCACGTAATTCGAGTCTCGATCAAACATCTGCTTAAGTCAGTCTTCACCAAGGATCAACTCAATTCAGTCAACAAGTCGAATACAGTCAGTCAACACAATACATTATCGTACGCGACAACACGGACAGAGTCTCAGGTCGTACTCCTTCGTAGTCAGCTTATATCAACCATTCACTTTGTATTACACCGAAGTTGTTGGATTGTGCAAATATATAATAACCTGTTAATAGTAGCGTTATCGTCAATTTAACTACCCTTATTATCCCACAAGAAATAAGGGATCGAACGATTCGTGGCGTCGATTAGTCAATCGTAACGGGAATTTACGACTCCCGTTGGTACGCTTCTTCGAGATCGCGTCTCCCCACGAACGTGCGAATTTACAGTATCCAACTCGTCTAGTCATTAATCAACAACACGTTTAATCGCCCTCTACAGGGTCATTTTGATGGCAAAGAGACGGGCCTGGGACGAGCTCCTGGTCACCTTGGATTCCGACCCACGGGGGCCGCCTGTACAGGGCGGTGTTGAATAAACTCCGCCCTTGATCGCTTGCTACGACGGAGGGAATGGACCCTCAGTTTCAAGATGTGGTCATCGGCAGTTTCTTTCTCAAGGGCGGAGAGCTGCCGCGATCCCAGGATACTCCGCGCGTGGAGGAATCCGGAACGGTGGGTCTTCGAGGGGGAGTTGGCTGGTGGCCTCAGGTTCGGATATCCCTGCCTGTCTGTGGAAGGGGGTTGCCAAGAAGTTAGCCTCGAGGTTGAGCCAACGCCCTTACCGCGCCGAGTGCACTCGTTCCCGTCAGATCAGGAAAGTTAAGCAGCGCCGAGCACGGATAGTACTTGGATGGGTGATCGCCTGAGAACTCCGTGTGGCGTTGGCGAAGCGAAAGTGGTGGTGCCGGGCGTGGCCGCCACGATTAGGGTAGGGGCTGGAGGTGTCCTTCAAGTGAAGTACCTGGCGCTTATTCTCGACAGCCGCGGGCCTTCGGCGCCCACTTTGATGGCCTGATGTCCTCTGTTGAGGTGACGGCAAACGCCTTAGGGCGCTTGCTGTCCTCACGGAGCGGGCCGGATGCTGGAGTGCGACGGCTGTACGCCGGGGCGATGCGATCGAGGCTCCTGTATGGCGCTCCAATCTGGGCCGGGGACGTGATGGCCAATCGTCTTAGCCTTTAGCTGGTTGGGAGGCTGCACCGGACGATAACTATCAGGATGGCGAGAGGATTGTACACCATCTCGGGAGCGATTCTTGCGGTGTCTCCCTGTTTTCCGGGTTTCCCCAACTTTAGGTCTTCAGGTGCCAGGATATATATTTTAGCACAAGAGAGGTGATGTGCGGGATATAGACCGGTGCTTGCCGTCCTGAGAGCAAGGGCTCGGCAGACCCTGCTAGATGCCTGGCGTGTTAGCCTCGAGGAGACGGGCGTTGTCGTGCGGCAGGTCGAGACCGTGCAGCCGAATTGGGGCGTTTGGTTGAGCGGGATCAGAGTTCCGCTGACTTAGAGGATAACACAGGTACTCACCGGGCTTCCGTGAGTATACAGAGGGCAGACGCAGAGAGGCGACCACGCGATGCCATCACTGTTGGAGGAGGGACACGAGGTCGCCGTAGCACGCATTGTGGCATTGCCCGAGGGGCGGATCTCTCGCCGCCCTGAAGGTCATACTGGTAAGCGAGGGGTGGTTGCTTCCTTCTGTGAGCACGTAATGCTCCATAGCACGGCAGAGCGGAAGAGGGTACGGGATCCCATCCCGAAAGAATCCTGGACAGCACTCCGCGCGTCGACCTCGCTTTCCGGTAGATCTTACGCGCTGGAGGGTAAGACTCAGTGTCACAAGGTGCGGTGTGTGAAGGCGGCACACCGCGCCGTAATCTGTGACTACAGGTATAGAATGCTATCGCGGGTTCCAGGGCTTCCTCCTTATACGCTTGGATTGGCCATCATGGAAGTTTTGGTACTCTTCTTGGTACTCTTAGGTACGATGCGCCACTATAGTGACTCACTCTACTGACTCATTCGCTCACCGTTTGAACTAAATGATTTTTTTCATTTGTCTTGCTTCACACTTTTTTGCTTACAACGTTTTATAACAGTGTTGAAAATATACAGATGGAATATATAGTCTTTGTGTTTGATACGCCAGTGTCACTATCAATTGTTGCTTTTCATTAAAATAAATGTATCATTATTAGATGCTCTTTTTAACATGCCGATCCGTATCTTTATAATTTTTTAAAATCTTCAAACTCAAAATATCGCTTCAAAATAGAAAACGAAGAGTAATTTGAAAAACACTATCGCGCTATGAGTGTGAAAACTGTAACGTGGATCTATGTGTCGTACCGCGCTTTAAAACATATCACACTCAATTGTATTATTAATTATTAAAGTAAATTATTGAAGTTAAAGTATATGCATCATATCTTTAAGAAAAATTATAATTTCCAATGTGCTTGTGTAGAGGACAGCAGTACAGTGCTGTATCGTTTACGCGCAATTCGCGTCAAATTCTATCGTACAGAGAAACAGTCCCACACAAAATTACCTAAGAGGTTAATTACAAAATAAAACTGACTGATAATTTAAAAGGTTATAAATGTTCTTTTTTAATTGAAATAAAGTCTTAAAGTGTTAACATTCAATTACAATAAAATTGATACGTATCAAAAGTCACTGAATTCTCAATTTTTTTGATTTCAAATTCTAATGTTGGAGTTTCATTTTGCTGCATACTTATTACAGCTTATTAGAATTTCAATCTTTATCATTACTAAAGATACAAATTTAATAAGCTTCCATTTTTCACTATCTCCAATTTTTCAAATAATCAGCAGTCACATATTATGTTTTGTTTTGTGACAAATTTTTCATAACCTCTATTTCCACCATTGGATTTTCAAAGGTTCCTGCCTGATGCTAGTATTCCTGATGATATTCGCTGGGATAGTGCAGTATCGATGGTATGTTTTCTGTCTCCAATGGTGAGCGCATGCATTTCTGTTCCTGCAGTCATTCAATCATGTCGTAGGATGAAAGGTCTGAACTGGCACAGGTGACTGGTTGTATTATGCAGAATTTTTTGCCAGAATAATGAGCGCGGATATTTTTTATACCCATGAGTAATAACATTTTTTTTCAAATCTTTATTTATTAGTTTAGAATAGGTCTTCCTGCACATCGCGACTAATATAATTAGTTTTTAAATAATTAGCTTAAACATATGAATTTGAGAATGTATTCATGGTACCTATAAATATGTATTATATTAGTATTCAGTATAAATATTTGCAAATGGCAAATATCTACACGAATACATCTGTATGATACTGCTTCTGCAGTTTCGAAAATGTGCTGTGATGAAAAGATTGCCTGGTTTTTGCCTTATTTCTATCTTAGTAATATGTTTAGAGTCGATTATTCCATTTCAATGAGTTTTAGTTTTTTTTTTCAATTAATTTTTTTTTGTAATATTAAAATTTCAGATTTATTAAATTAATAAAGTAAAGTTATTATAGTCTGAAACGAAGTAATAAAATATAAAATCAAAGAATGTTAAATACTTTAAATATTGTTAAGTCTGTTAAATACAAATTAGACAAACTAGTCATCTTTTTAGATCAGGATTTTCAGATTTAACCTTCCCGCGCTCATTGTCAGGATCTCATTCAAGTGTCCAGATTCTACTGGAATGAGAGAAAGACATTGGGCACGGTGACCATAATTAATGTAAAAATTTCTCAGTGATTGAAGATGTATTAATGTATCATATACGACGTATTTTCCACATTGTGTGTCTGTAGTTAGGCTATGGAATTGCGTCGATTTTCTCACTCGCTGCGACTTAAAATATTAAAAATGTTGAGACATATATTAATTCAATTTCTGTATCAATGCAATCATAATTTGTGATAATATCCATCTTCTACACAATTAAGTATAACTGTTAATGTTGCTGTCAATTACAATTATAATTGAAAGTTTATTTACATTTATTTTAACAATATAATTTGTTTAGACGTGTTTTATTATGTTTTGAGTAATGGTCACTAGCCTTCGTGAGTCGATTTTAGGGAAATAGTACGTAAATTAGAGTGTGCATGTTGTATGTTAAGCTCGAATGTCGGAGGCGCTCTGGGACGTTCTTTCTGTGTAAGTTCTTAAGTGTTTGTGTGAGAATCGTGAAGTGAGTGTGTTGTTTTGCTATGTTTTAAATATAGGACTAGGTAGGATAAATATCTTTCTGGCGTATCTGTTAATTAATTATAGGTAGATAGGACAGGTTGGCACAGTCTCTGGTCGGGTAGGCGCGTTTTCGAATGACGAACCTATTTTTGGAAATCTAATTTGAAATCGACGGTGAAACTGGTACGGGTAGGGCATGTTCTCGCCTGGTTTTGCTTATCGATTTTTCAAATTTCGTGGTTGTGGTTGCAAATAGGTTCGAACGTTCATCTATTGCTCGAACACGCACATGCGTATGGGTAACGATCATTGCTGTGATCGTTGATCAGTCCATGTGCAGTTGAATCAGTTTCCGCGGTTTATATTTTTATTTCACTTTTATAAGTTTCTTTTTGTTTGCGATTAGACAGACTCGAGTTTAGATTTAAGTTTCAGTGTGCATTGCGCCCGAAGAAAGAAGAGGCTATGAGCCGAAGAGACACGGCAAAATGTCATAGAAGAGAGCAACCGGTGGAATGACCTTATCCTCTGGATCATCCAGAGCATGGGAAGTTATTCTTGTTACCATTTTGTCACTATGCTCGCTTTTAGTACTTATAGTAGTAGCAGTGGTAGTTTTTTTTTGGCCGGTGTATATATCAGTCCATTATCATATTGGGCAAATTGCGATTGCTCTTAGTAATGTCGTGAATGATTGTGGTTTGAATTACAGTTGCGATAAAATGATAATCGTGTTTGCTTTAGAGTTGCGAATAGAGTTACGATATCTCGATTACCTTTTGCAATTTTTATTATGAATTTTTAGAACTCCTTAGTGAATTTAAAATTAGATTATGAACATGTTAGTTTTTAATTAATTTTATAGTGTTGCGAGTTGCACGACCAGAATATTTGAAATAGCTTTCTCATATAGTAAATATTCATATAATAAATAATTTTCATTGAATTCACTTTAAAAGTTAGCGTTACGATATTATTCCATCGCGATTTTAAATTATTTTTTTTACATTTACAAAATTCTCAAAGTCCTCTGACTGCATTCGTTGCAGGCTGTTCCCGGATTACTCGATACAGCTACAAGAGCTGTACAAACGTGATCGTTCATTAGTAACCTCCTAAATGGTTGCATTGGGATCCCTCGCCATTAGTGCCGTGTATTGCTTCTTTTTCTCTTTTGTAAATGATAAATTAATTGATATCGTAGATATGAAGCACTTCTTCGCGTTTGATTTTGAGAACTTTCCGTTTTACAAATATTAGTAGTAAATTAACGGTTAAACATTAAGATCTAGTTACCCAAAGTCCTTCAAACAGACAAACAGTCTTTGTCCCAACTACGGGAAGATAGGGGAGATCCATTTTTCAACGGAAGATGCTTCCCGCTAACAACCTTCCCCCAAGGACGGCTAGCATCCTTTTCTAGCCACCGATATGGAAACTGACCAATTAACAGCAACGTCAATTTCCCTCACTTTCTGAACGAAGGCTATTCTCGATGAATCCGATGATCTCGTGTCCTTAGACACACCCCATCATAGTTTTCCTCTGCAGCATCATTGCGACGGAAAGTCATTCTCTCGTGAGGTCGGATTAGCTTGTTAGTTAGCGTCTGTACGCTCGGTGGATATTCCACGTTTTAACAAAGAGTTAGTTTAGTTACACTTCCATCGTAGCCAAGTAAGTCGAGTACGATTTAGGCTTTGGAAGAAAGCGCATCTGTTATCCCGCTGACCCCGGATTCGTTATTGAACCTAGGATCATTGTCATTAGCTTTTCGAGTATCTAATTGCCACGGTTACTTGTCAAATTCTGTAATAATCGTATTTGCACTAGTCAATGTCTTCTCTATTGCATAACGACAATGTGTAATCCAAATGAAGATTCGTTTTACGCCCCTAACCCTAATTCTAATGTAAACCCGACATATATATACACGTATGAAATTGTGAGTGATATCATCGATACGTGTAACAAAATATTATAATGAAATATCTTCATGTTACTATGGACGCTTGAAATTTTTTTTATTAAATCATTAAATTGATATTATTTTTTAAAGTACCTGCTAATTTATTTTAAGTGTCAGTTAAAACTGAATTTATTACTATTGGAATAAATACTAGTGGTTGTTCGTTATTAGAACCATAATTTTTACAATTTTTTCGACCATAATATTTTCAATTTTTTAATAGTAATGTAGGATTTTATAAATATTTGAATTTTGTTTACATGAATCGAAGTTCATTCGCGATCATCGATCATTTGTAACAAAAATTTTGCAAAAGATTATTTATTTGCATATCTTTCGGTTCATTATGTTGAATAAGAAATAACAGATAGCAAATGTTAAAAGACAAAGCAAGTGATTTTATAATAATCGGGTTTTTTCTTATCATAATATTCAAATTTTCAATTTTTAATTCAGTTTTAATTTAGTAACTTAAAACTTTTGCTTTTAATTTTTCTAGTGTAGCTGCACTCGACACCAAATAGAGTCGGACGACAACAGCGCAGTGGTTAGCGCCTGAGGTTACGAACGTTCGGGATCCTGGTTCAAATCCCGGCGACCGTAGTTCGACATGCAGCCAGTACCCCAGCAGCGACATCTGCACCAGCAGCCAGAACCTATCTCGGCCTCTACACCAGCAGTAGCAGTATCACCACAACTATAACTATCTCCACCTCACTAGTTTTGATTAAAAAGATATAAATGATTTCCTAGAGTGAGTCAATCTAATTGATAATTAGTACTTCATTTTTCATGTATAATTTCATGTTCTTATTTCAGCGGTGCCAGTTTTTCTTAAATACTAATCCAGTGCATGAGTTTGTTTCAGATTCATCGATTTACAGAAAATACATTTCATTTACATATTTGAATATTTTATAGTATAGAATATTTTAAATATGTATGCTAGAGACTCAAAAAATGAGGAGGAATAAAGGATGTGGACAAACGAAAAGTGCTAGATATTACGAAATAATGTTTGAGCCTTACCAATTAGGAAGTAATTATACATATGTAGAGAGAGGGCATAATGGTAAAAAAAAGAACGAGTCGCGTTCGTTTACTTAGCTATTTAATGTGACGAACTGATCATTGACGTTTCGATGCTGGGGAATGTTTGGATTATCGGCGCACGGTCTGCCGCGTACAGCGATGACTGACACGGATACTCGAGAGAGTTTTTTTCCGCGTTTTATCGCCTACACATATTTCATAGAATTTTACTAGTGAAGAGGACTCATACTCCATACAATATCTCTTCCCTTTCCCATTATTAGATTTATATTATTACGTAGATAGAATAAGCAAATATTTAGTTTTTTACGTAGATGTGATTTATGGTTAGGTAGGTTACTTCAACTAATCTTTAGATTGTAATCTAAGTAAGTAGGTAAGGTGTAGGTAGTGAATAACTATAATTACTCGGATGACCTCATCAGTTCCTGGGTGCAGATTTATTATCCGACCCATAGGCCATTGGAGGGGATGAGTGTTGTCTTCCTTTAGTACGAATAGCATGTCTTTCTTGAGTTTCTGATTTCCTCGAGTAGATCGTCTCGTGCATATTTACGCTTATCAATTTCGATGTTGATCTTCTTTAAAGTCGAATCCAAGGTTGCAAGTTGTTTCAAATACTCGTTATATGTCATTGCTTTCCCTAGAGATAAAGGGCTAAGTTGGTTGCTAATTTTTGTAGATCTGATGTGTAATCGATGTAAATTAACGTTCAATTCGCTGAATTTCTGTATGTATTTTAAGCAATCCGGATAGCAGTCATCCTCTTCGTTGCTCATAAACTCCCCGCTGGAATCCACTATCCAGGAAGTGTCGTTGGGCACCGCGGCCCAGGAAGTGTCGTGGAACGCCTCGATCCTGGAGTTTTGTAGTTTGTCTCTTGTCCCTGATTAAGTCGTGATGTGGCAGGTAGTAACTGTTGTCTGAGGAGTGGTCTGTTGTGGTCTTAGTCATGTATTTCGTTGGTGGTCCCTCGTCGATTTCCCATACGCGAGCGAGGTCCATCTGTAGATACGGATCTACAGGTGGAGGTGTAAAAGATGTTTACGGTTGATTAGGGGACATGACTCCCCCCGCTGACCCATCCACAATCGTGTTTTATTGGTGATGATCCTTGGTGGTTGTACTGGCTTGACCCGTAGACTCTTTGTCGTCTCGTTAGAGTAGAGTCTCTTGGCCCAATTATCCGCGAAAGGCAAAATCAGAGATATCTTATCCTCCGTTTGTTCAGATTCCTTCGGTTGGATGCAGTAGATTAGGATTTACAGCTGCAGGCGTTTGTAGCCATCCTGCTTCATTGTGTCGATCTTTATCCGGTGTTGGATTGTTCCGAAGTTGCCTCCTTGATATTAGTGCCACATTGTGTGCGATAGCGTCCGCTGGTTTAGCGTTAAACGGATTCTCCAGACTAGACTCTGGTTTCAGGGGGCAGTTACGCTCTGAGTTGGCCAGCATTAGGCCTTGTTTCTTTCCGGGAAGTGTCACCATGCTGGGACTATGCAATGAATGAACTGGTTCGTCCTTCTTGGCGAGTTCATCAGTGGGAGGCCAGGTCAAACGGTTTGATTGCCCGGGAGGGTTCTAATTTTCGTCGTAGTCTGATAGTTTATCTCCCGAAAGGCTTCGATAGTGTGACTTCGAAATGTTAGATCCTTGATCGTGTTGTGAGTTCGTTTGAGCTTCTCATTCTCGTCTTTCTTTCGGCTTGCTTGTGCTGAATGCCATAGTTGGTGAAGGGACGTTGGGTGCCATGGCGTCCGTAAGTGGGACTTGGTTTGACATTGGCGAGTGTGCCGGCTTCGTTGGAGGCGAGAGTAACTCCAGGGAGACGTTTGAGATCAAGGACTTGTTCGATGTGGCACTGTGTGGACTCAGTAGAGAAGCGTTGAGGTTCGATGTGATGCTCTGCGAACTATTGTTATCATTCGAGTGATCCACCTTGATCCGGCTCGAAAGATTAATATGTTGCGAATTCTCGACTAAAGAGTAACCGGTCAGGTCAAACCGATCGGTCGATATAGCGTACCCCGAATAAACTAACACTCAAGATGAAGGAGGTTTAATAGATCGAGTGTTAAAATAATCTAGCACTGTATTTGCACTTGTTGTATAAAAGTAAAGTGTGATGTTATGAACACGGCGGTGATAAGATCTTGTTGGGAGTGAAGTACCCACACGTTACGATGTCTGATGATGAACTGTCCTCCTACGTTGTTGATTCTCCCTACCAGCCGTTGGATTTCGTCTGTCCATCGTGCCTTTCCAACTGGGCTTTTCCTGGGGTTTTTTATCTGACCTCGGAGTCATTAGGCTTACAGCTCAGGAAGGACATGTAATTCGAAATTTCCTAAAGAAGGGAATGGACCTGTCCGTGCCATAAACATTTATTACAGATGATAAGACTGCCACACCGCGCCGTAACAAGACTTCAACAACTTTCATAGCTCAATACTTTACACTTTATAATCTACAGTACAGTGCGGCAAATTTCATCGAATGAAATCAAGTTCGTATTAGAATTAATCTCACTGACACGCACTTCGTCAAGAACCATTCGCCTGTTTTCCTCGTCGCGCCACGAAAATCACAGTTTATCAACGATGAAAAGTTGCAAATATCTAAAGCTCGGTAAATATGTATCTCTGCTGTCAAGTTCAAAATCAATCGCCTGAAACGAATACCAGGAATTTCGTGTCAATTTCAAATTCAGAAATTTTCTAATACGTCAAGCTGATTAATTTCATGGAGGCCATGGAGATTCATTTTCTGCATTCCAAAAAATGAAAGGATAAAATCTACAGACAAAACTCAACCTCTCTGATTTCGATAATTTTTTTAATATGTAATGGAGGCATGATACTAAACAACTTTTTCTTATACATATAGTCGGCGGTCTCGTTTAGTTCCGAGATATTCGTAAAAAGATGTTGGTACCACACAGTGAATTTTGCCCATAATTATGCGCCTGTGGCAATATATGCGTCAGCATTCATTGCCGGCCGCTGGCCACTTATCTTTTTTTTTATGCACAAAAGTCGGACGAGCTTACAGGCCGCGAACACAACTGCATATGCGAGGCTGCAAGAAATGGCTATTATAATTCAGTTAAAAATGATTATCATCAATGCATTGGGTTCGGATTTGAGTTAGTATTTTCAATCCGTCGCGAGGCGGTCGCAAATGCTTGCTTGAAATAATAACGAATTAATTATAATAATAATATAATATAATATAATAATAATAATAATAATAATAATAATAGAATAATTGATATTATTTTATGAAATAGAATGTTTATCATTTTGTGCAATCATTGCCAACTGCTTCGCGATAGCTGAATTGAAAATACTGACTCAAATCCAAACACAATACATTGATGATAATCATTTTTTATTGAGTTATAACAGACATTTCTTACAATCTCGCACATGCACGTTGTACACGAATTTTTATCTTGGCTCTAATCCTAAGCTTGCCCCATCCTCATTTGCATACACTAATAGAAGATTTCAATCAGGTCAGTTTATCCGGCCGCTTACATCTTACGCTGCTACAGACGCTCTATTCTAAGTAGGTACTACTCTAGCAGTATTCTATTCTCTACAGTAGTAGCGACAGTTTTTTTTTCAAATATCTCGGAAACTAAAGCCGATCGCCAGTAACGGAACGTTAATGCATACGACAAAATTAAAAAATCATCGACATCAAAGAGGTTATGTCCTATCTGTACATTTATCTAATGCAACATCGATTGTGTATTTTGGTAAAATTCGGAAATTTTACGAAACTTGAATCTAATATTTTCAGATATTTGAAACCTTAGAATTTTCATCGACGAGACTTAAATCTGAAAGTAATTCGGTGGCTTAATCCCGAAATAAGTGGACGGTTGGTGGAATCTGTCTTTATTTTATCCAGCAGCAGTGGATCATCGAGCAAGAAGAGACGGATGGGTGATGATAATTCGTCGCAGATAAATACTATTTAATTGTAAGTACACTAGGTTGGAGTCGGAGAAATCGGTGGCCCGGTATAAAAGCAGCCGAAACGTCATTGCTTCGCCGCCGCGCCGGTGCGGTGCTGTGTTACGACTAAGCCAAGAGAAAGAGAAGTGGGAGGATATGGCTCACTCCACTTTAGTCTCCTCGAAGAGAGCTCGTAGAGATAAGCCGCCGCCCTGACGACTGGCATGATGGAACACTAAGACCAGTAAAAGCCCGAGACACAGATGTGAGGAACGGTCGTGTGTGAACATCGGTGTGGACGGTCTCTGTTGTACGAGGGTGACGTACGCACGATAGAGGTATACGGAGCCGCATCGCACCCTCATCTACCTTCAGGAACTCCGTTGGGGCTTTCTTTGGACGAATAAGGCGTATCCTGTGTTGGCAAGTCGGAGACACGATGCCCGCCTCTGTTAGCTCTTGTAAATGTAATTCGCGAGGGTGCGGAACCTTGTACGGAGAATCCTAAATGTTTTTCGGCAGCTACCTAGGTAGTTAGGTTTACCTTTATTCCTAGTTGTTCTCGACGGGGTTGGTCACCGGTGAAGTGATTTAGTTTTCGATTGGATCGTTGCGGAGAGTTTATATTTTTGTCTCACGATTTCAGTTACTTCGTTCCATTGAGATTCATCCGTTTTAGATTATAGTAGATAATATCAGAATTAACGACACTTCATTTCAGAGAGCGAGCATTAAGATCGAGAAAGGAAAATTGATACATATTACATAGATTCGTAAACTAGATTTACAGATGGAGTAGGTACTATAGACTATTAGATCGTTTATATAGATTCTTTTCTATCGATAACCGAGAATTAAAAGTAATTATAGATCGGTATAACAAATCAAGATTACAGGGTATCTGTGACAAACCGAACTACAAAATGAATCAGGAATGAAATCAAAGATCATATCATCGGTATAACAATCGGTATTACAAGCTGATGTATTAAAATATATATTAACGTTAGTCGCTATTAGAACCTAAGATGTCAACTTACTTGTGTTATAGAATAAATAAAATGTAGATATATGAATGATGAGGATTCGGAGGGTTAAGTGAATATCTATCTTCCTTCAAAAATACCGAAAAAGTAAGGTGGTGACGCTGCTCCGCTCTGACATCTTCACCCTATTTCTCTTCTCTCAGCCTCCGATCTGTGACTTTTCCACGTCCGGGATACGTAAGAGTATGCAGAAAAGTCGGATACACTCCTATGTGAAATTTGAATAACGATCAAGCCCAGGGAAACCGGGGAAGGAGCCCGACTGACAATTCTGCAAAGGAATCCACATACCGCTCGTATTTTACACATCATTCTTTCTTTCTTTTTTTCTTTCATTTTATTTCTCCAATTTATTTTGTCATATTTAACAAAAAGAATCGTCACATTCACTTGTCCACGTACGACCTGGCTTCTTCAAACATAAAAGATAGAGATTTAGAGCCGTACCCTCTGCAACTTTCACGAAAAAAAAAAGAATAAGTTTGAGGAAATAATAAACTCGCCGTCTAGGGGGCAATGAATAATCAAGTTCTTTCGAAATGCTCATTCTCTTAATTGCCTTTTCCTAGATTTCATAAATTTCCATTATTATAATCGTTCCGTAAGATCACGGGGCTTGCGTGTTTTCGCACTTGTAAGACGCGTGCAAGTAGGAGATTCGACAAATTTGAAAGAGTAGTATACGCACCAAGAGCCTCGTACATGGAAGTTCTCTTCAACCTTCCTATATATTTTTCCTTCTTTGCTCGTTCTTTAGAACCTTACGAACCGAGAAGGCGGAAACAAGCTCGACGAGACGCAGAAAGGACGCGTGTCCTTTAGAGATTCGTAAGGTTGCCTTGACACACGTGTGATAAATAATTCTGTTTATTGACTTCTCTTTTTTCCCCAGTCAGGACTCTTGTTTGCCCTACATAAATCTTGCGCTTTCAATTCGCGCAATATAGCAGAAATCTATCGAAAATTCTGCTCGTGTCCACACTATTTGAAAACTTCAATTGCAATCTCTTAATATATAAATGTGAAATTCCGTAAAAAGCAGTATGTAACGAAATATTGGAGTAATCGTAATAATTAAAAAAATAAGATTAAATGAAATGTGCTGCACATGGAAACCAAAACAATATCAACGATAATTCAACGATTTTAGTAACGATAGTTTCCTTTCGTAACTATGAAGCAAAATCTAAAAAAATCGAATCTTAAGAAGTTTGTCGCGTTTTTTCTATAATATATATATTTCGTAGTTATTTTTTAACTTTGATGCGATGGTGTTGCAATTACGTACTAAACGATATGGCATCGTACACCACCATAATAAATGTGAAAAATTTCCGAATTCGACGTGGACGTTTTGTGATTCCCGTCTTGTTAAGAAAAAGGTACAAAATTTGACAGCAGTAAATAAGTATAACATCGTTACAAAGCTTTACGATGTAACACCGTCGTCGCATCTACGCTTGCCCTGTGCAATCCTCGTATAAGCTTTACGATCAGTACGTGTTTCTTCGGAATGCATTTCTTCGCCTTAACTGTCACGGGTCTTGCCCGATGACGAAAGAACTGTTATAGTGAAAGAGGGGAACAGTAGTAGTGTAGACAGCAAAACGAAATCACTACTTAAAGTCGAAAACCGAGTCATGTCATACCTATAACAGCAAAGCGGCCTTATTTCGGAGCGTCTTTTAGAAAAAAACTGCTGATGTTGTGTTAAAAATTGACAAGAATAAGATAAGCGCCTGGAAAAATCTCGACCCTTGAAAAACTCTCTTATTTAAGCTTACGATGGTTAGTATTATAGAGTCTAAGATTATTGGTATCATTGGGGAAATTTAATTGCCGAAGAATTACAAAGATTATAAATCAAAAGACTATAAATAAAATAATTATAAATTAAATAATTATAAATAAAATAATAAAATATACATATAATAATAGTTAGAAATACAATACTTTATGAAAACTTCATCGTATTACTACAAATTGTTTATGCAAAGTATTAACGAGACATGACTTTAAAGTATAATATAAATACTTAAAAAATATTCATGTCATGTTAAAACATTACCAGAATTATAATAGCTACAACCGTTGTTACGTTTCTATGTGAATATTTGAATTAATATTATCGAGCGTTGAAGGCGACAAGCTACTTCAATCACAATTGTCCCCTAAAGTCTGATTCCTACAGCTTGCATCGAGCTGTACGGAAATTTAATGCCTCCTCGTTAATTTAATTTTATCCCTGATATGGTCATTTTTCAAAGAGAGAGAATGGATCGTTACTGAGAAATGGCCGGCAATATCAATTCCATATACTACTCGTGTGAGTCTCGTTTGGTTAGATTCCCTACGTAAATTATGCACTTAATTTGCTCATCAGAACCACCTGTTCCTTAGTCTTCGATTCGTATTTAACCTACCATCTGATAACAATTTTTCCATGTTTTTTCAAATATTTATAAATATCGTTTAAACTAGTATTAAATTTAAATATATCATTTTCCTAAACACGATAAAACATTTTGAAATTGAATGTATAGTATATATATCTTGGTTTTTTGTACCTTTTAACTTGGGCAAAGAAGTCCTTGTAAAATTATACGAATATTATTTACTCATTGCTGTTAAGACATTAATTACTGTTATTCGATACAATTTGCAATTGCTATTAATCGATGACTTAATGAGTGCAACTAGACTTAAACTTTACATTGTAAAAAACGATTAATGGACACGACTAATGAAATAAAATGCATAAATTTAATTGTTCGTAATTCGTTAAAGCTAGGAAAATAAATAGCTTGAGCGAAGAAACAGAAATAAATAGAAAACGGTTTACCATTGAATAATTGTAAAATCAATAAACTGGAATATTTCAATTTACTCGATGTTAGCTGGAAAAGATAGATATTGGCGATTATGGGAGAGATTTTTCGCATTATTTCATTATTTCTCGCACTATCGAATGGGGAATCATGAAATGAGAAGATCCCCCTTTGTTTTTATTCTGATAACGCGGATCGTGGTTGACCAAAGCATGTGCCTAATCTACTGTGAGAAGTCGCCGGCTAAAGCAGAGTTTTGTAGGTGAAATAAATGAGAAGTTTCACCTATCTACACTTTTCATTAGACAACAGTACGATGTATAATTAAAGTCGCGAGCTGTGCACATGCGAAACTGTTTTTGCAAAGGCATTTATTAAAACAAATGTGAGATTCATTTTGCGTGTCACACCAACGATGCGACGGGAAAGTGTTAAGAGTTCCTTTGTTATTTTGGAAAAAATTGCCGACCCATCTGTGAATATAGGTTTATTATACATATAAATTTAACATTCTATACAATTCTAGTAAAATTTGTTATAAAATATATTATTAATTGTAATACAATGTGAACAACAGCCACAGAATTTCGTTCTTTAAACCGTTAACCGTTAAAACGCTTGTTGAAGTGGACATTGCTTTTATTCCGTAGAATTTTCCATACTTTATAGAATCTAGAAGAGAACAACATTTTTTTAAGATAGTAGTATCTATCAGAGACATTGTGAATTTCGATGGGAAAACTATGTACTTTTCTTAATGAGTAAGAGAAACGCATATATATTTGAATCAAGAAAAAACGCACGCTTCATACTGAGACCTGTTGTTTGGTTATTTATCGTTGATATATCAACCGGAAGGAAAGATTGAAAAGAGCAATTGATAAGTACCAGCGTAGCATCTTCTTTTCGTGGTGGTGGTGAAGGTGTTAATCCAGCGGAACAAGTCCGAGAGAGCGTCCGAAGGCGAGCAAAGGCAGCGGCGCGTCGTCGGCATAACGGAAGTCTCAGTCGTTCTTTTCACCCAACATCAATGAAGTTTGTATCTGGCGCACATGGCGCGTGTGTATCCAGGTTGAGTTAGTGACGGGCGGGCTGTCGCCATCGCCAGTATGTGCCAGCTGTTTCACTACTAGCCTCACGCCAGGTCCGGCCTTGCACAGCCAGCTTCCCGCAATCTCTCCTTCCGATCTCAGCTTTAACAATCTTGTATGACGCAGGATGAGGGACCGTCGCTCGTGTGCCGCAGCTGTGACGTGGTTCGGCATATCATCGAAATATTATCTCGTCGGATTTTAACTCTGAACCCATCCCTTAGCCCCGACCTTGTCGCGGATAGTTTGAAACCTTCTGTCTCGCGACGAACTTGACCGCTGAGATCATTCTCGAGCTATCTCCGATTCGTCGCAGCCACAATTATTTTTTTATTTCCCTCAACTTGGTGCAAAGAGCACCTGAATTTCGAGAAAAGGGCTGATTTTGTTCAAATATCGCACGGTATGGTTGTTGACATATTATTTGAAAGCTAAGGGGAAAAATCAAGGATTGTCGCAAACCTTGCGTCCCAGCAATTGTTAATTAGGATTTGATTTAAAGAACGACGCTTTGAATTTAATACCAAAATGAACGCGAAACTGATCGCAAAACTGATCGCAAAAAAGAAAAGACGAGCCTTATAGGTCTTGAAAATTTACGAAGTAAGTTGATTACGACCTACCGCCAGTAAGACAAAATTGGGTTAAACGATCTTCACGAAATATTAATAACGACTATCACTGATTGAATTATGTCTTGCGATAAAAAGCAAAATGTGTCTAACATGTTTCAGTTTATGCTTGAAATTTATTCGAAATTATATCACAGAAATTGAATAAATTCATGCTAAACAGTGTTTAAACAATGACTGTCTTCGTGCAACATACTGTATTATCTCGATAAAGAATAAAAGAATCGAATAAAAAGGTCATTGCTTCATTTATTTCGATTACGCATATTGTGTAATTATATGCATTTTTCTCGTAATAAGTACATGAACGGAGAACGTCAATCATATCGATTCTCGAAACATTTCTGCCTTTGAAATATTCATTTGCAAGCTTACAGCTTTATTTAATATTTACCTTACTAAATATTGAACGGCACGAAATATTCACTTCGCAGGCTAATATTTCTCGCAAATTACAAAAAAGACTTGGTCAACGGACACTGCGTTATTGCAAAATTTATGCTCTTTGAAAACAGATATTTCATCATTTTTTCAAATTGAAGGATGAAACAAAAAAGAAAAATTAATCATCCGGCTAGGAGGGAGATTCCATCTACGAGAGACGCGTTCGTCCTTCGTTTTCCGTCTTATTAACTGCCAGCTTTATAAAACAGAAAAGAAATAAAGAAGAACAAACATAGTTAATATTTGCATAATACAATATTTGTATTATGTTAGAAGGATACATATTTAAAAGAGGAAATATTTTGACGTTGAATAACGATTGCTCGACTCGTGTGCTAACAATTCGTAACATTGGAAAAAGAGAAGGAGATGGTGGTAGTACATAGTTAAAAGTCACACGATCGCGACACGTAAGCAGCTATTGTTGCCGGGAGAAACGCATAATTATGATTTCTCACATTACATAGCCGGTGCAATATAAAACTTCTCTTTCACGGAGAGTCTTTTCTTTGAAAATTCGCTCCTGTTACACAATGTGCGCGGCAGAACGAGAGACAAAGTTCCCCTTTCTACGTTTCCTATAAACTAGAAGAGGAAATTACACAGCACGCGTGGGTGAACACAGTCACTGCGCCGCACCGGTGAAAAAACATACACTTTATTGTTCCTTCTAAGGAAGATAGTCAAATAAATTAATTTACTCGAGTAAACATTAATTGCAACTGCGTTTCGTCCGGCAAACCCACCATAAATGTGCCGGACGTTTAAAGGGCAAAGATCGTTTCCAGGATTATTTAGGGGCGTGTTTTTATTGAAATTTACAAGAGGACATTGTGTAGTAACGATTCCCGGCTTATTTGACCTTTTAATTTTCAACTGACTTCCGATTTCAAGTTTTCAGCGAAATTTCCGTCGTATGCATTTCAACGATTCTCTGTAAAATAAATATGTTATTAAAGCTTATGAGATGATAACGTTTGAAATAACGTACAGAAAAGAATGTTTACCTACAATGGTGTATCGTATCAAGGGTCGTTTATGCAATTTAATGCTTTTCTCCTGGTCTGTTTTCTGGTTATTAATCATGACCTCACTGGAAAAAGAATTCTTTTTATTTGCAACAAACTTACTATTTCCAATTTTTAATTTTCCGCAAAATTACCGGCCGCGTATGTACTGAAAATATTCTCTTTGAAATTTCCTTATTTCTCTATATCATTTCTTTACTGCAGATCCCGTTTTATTATAGACTTTTATTATAGATACATAGCTGTATAACGTCTAAAATAAATCAGTCAGGTGTTAATTGGATTAAATATTTCCCTAAAGTTTCCTATTTTAGTTCTTTCAAATATTGAAACACATAGGGTGCTCTGACTACGCACAATTTTTTAATAATATCATGTATATGACTGTATTATTCATTGTAGTATCACTTATTATAATATTTCTATTATGTCTTTATATTTTAAAAGTGATCGACGGATGACAGAAACGGGGATATTTTCGTCATAAGCTTGTTACAAATCGATACAAATTTGAAAATAATAAATGCGATGTTTCTGACATTCGTCTCTTTGGATTTTATTTCACTGCTTGACACCTCAAGGCGTATAAATCATCAATACCAAGAATAATAATTTATCATTGGATTTCATTGGTTTAGTACAAGGTACGTGTCAAATTGATGACTTCCGACTCACAGTTTTACCGTTCTGCAAGACAGGTTGAAGCAAAAGAAGAAAAAGTAAAATGGGAGTGAAATTAATAACTTTATGGCCGATCGACTTCTCACGCGCGGGATAGATCAATTCAACGCTTTGTGACGCGTGAACGGGAGGTGACGCGAACCTCATTTCGATCCCCGCAATCGCTTTTCCCACGATTGTTCACTTTCCAAATCGAGAAAAATGCTGACGCAGATGTTCCTTTATTTACTTCCAATTCTTTTTTCCATTTTACTGAAACGACATTTGTTAAGTAGTTTCAGCTCGTTTCATTATATATATATATATATATATATATATATATATATATATATATATATATATATATATATATATATATATATTGTAGTTGTTCGAGAGTTGTGATAATGAGCTTGGGCTCGAGGCGACAGTCAGTCGCCGAACGTAGCCGCGGTCACGGGATGAACGCTTTGCCTAACAAAGGTATGGAGTAATTCTATAGCTCTCCTTAAAAGAAATATTCGTGGCGACACGCGAGAGTAAACATTCCAACGGTTTCTGTCCCGTGGCTCGCCACACGCAGATCCTATTCTTCGAGTAAGATGATTGCCAGATGTCGATGCGTCTCCGCAGTACATGTTCGGCTAGCTCGAGGGCCCGTTATAAATCTTAAGATTTAGTCAACTAAAGTCCTTCAAACAGACAAACAGTCTTTGTCCCAACTACGGGAAAATAGGGGAGACCTATTTTTCAACGAGCGGCGTCTCCCACTAGCAACTTTCCCTCGAGGGCGGCTAGCATCTTTTTCTAACCACCGATATGGAGATTGACCAATTAGCAGCAACGCCAATTTCCCTTACTTTCTGAACGAAGGCTTTTCTCGACGAATCCGATGATCTCGTATCCTTAGACACACCCCATTATAGTTTTCCTCTGTGGCATCATCGGGACGGGAAAGGCATTCTCGCTCGCGACCTCATTGATGAAAGGAGTAACCCTTTACGACCAGTGAATATTACGCGTCCGACTTAGATTTTGTGAGTACGTTCATCTATCATCCCGTCGACGGCGGATTCGTTATTGAACCTAGGATCATTGTCATTAGTTTCTCGAGTACCTAACTACCGCGGTTACTTGTCCGGTTCTATAATAATCGTATTTGCACTAGTCAACGTCTTCTCTATTGCATAACGACAACGTGTAACCCAAACGAAGATTCGTTTCACGCCCCTAACCCTAATTCTAATGTAAACCCGACATATATATATGTATATATATATATATATATATGTCGGGTTAACATTAGGATTTAAGGCGCGTAATGATTCTTCGTTTGAATTAGCCATTGTTTTACGAAACAGAGATTATATTTACGCGAATATACAAGATTTTACAAAATATTATGAATAATGAGTTTAATGAATGATAAGATTAACAAACGATAAGTTTAACTAATGATTAGATTAAAGAATAATAAGTTTAACGAATAATAAGAGGAACGAATAATATGTCTTACGAATAATAAATTTAAAGAATAATGAGATTAACGATTGATAGGTTTTACGAATAATGAATTTAATTAACGCTATTAACAATGTTCCGGGGTTCAAACGAATCCACGGCCAACGGGATAACTCTTTACTATGCGTAGAATAATTTTAAACACAAAAATACGATTGCTGAGACACTCGGTAAATTGCTCGATGTATCACTTTCCAAGGCGATCACACGAATGAATATCTGATGAAAATCTTTTTCGCTATACGACTGCATTTGTTTGTTATATGCTCGCTGGAGGCATCGAGAAGGTTCCAATCGTTGTTGCTAGGCAATTTCTGTCAAAAGTTTGTTGTATACTCTTTGGTAACATCGAGAAAGATCCAAACGCCGTTGCTAGGCAGTTTCTGTCTGGAGATTGATTCCTAATACAACGTGTGTCCCATTATATCGACATCTCTAAAGTACAATTCTATGTGATTTCTAGGGAGAACAATACAACCGATCCACAGCTTCGTCAGGCAAAACGTTTATCCCGTGACCGTGGCTACGTTCGGCGATCAGTTGTCACCTCGAACCCACTTTCGCTTTCACAAATATCAAACAATTACAAATGACAATTGCTTAATTACAGTTATGATAAAATCTAGGCTAAAGCATTAAAAGGCTTCCTCAAAATTGCAAAGGGAAGGCTCCGGTTTTCCTTTCATCTCCGACATATATATATATATATATATATATATATATATATATATATGTCAAAAATGATTTTTACGATTGCGGCAAGAACGTTACGTGCAAATTTTAAATCAACAAAATTTTGATTTAAGGATAATGAAACGAGCTGAAACTACTTAACAAATGTCGTATATGTGTAAAGTTTACCGATAAAATGAGAATTTCAAATTTAATTTAAATAATTTTTACCAGGACTTCTAATAAGAACTTGGTTGTTCATCTTGAAATTTGTGTTTCTTAAAGATTGAGTATCAAGCAAAGCAACGATTAGTGTGCTGGATAGTGTAGGTAAACGACTCACTTAAAATCTAGAAAGGGAGCAACCGCCGAAGACCTGGTGTGTCTGGTGGTAACTTATATAGTTATATTATAGGTATATAGTTTTACGGATTCGTTTTACTAGGAACTCGATAGTACATTGTACGACGGGGTAGTTGGCTCGTTTCAGGGTTGATGACAATTTTCAGTACGCTCACTTAAATGGGAAGGCAAATGACCATAATAAGCTTCTTCCGACTCGGAGCAGCTCGGACTCTGCGGTTTGCATAAGAGCTTTCTGTCTGTGTCGCGGTGAGTTAAAGGACACCCATGAACTCTGAGAGTTTCAGGTAACGCGTAAGAAGGACTGTCCTGTTTAATTAACGAGCCCATTGTCGTCTGATCAACCCTGAGAGAGCGGCCGGAAAACTACGAACGAACAATAGAGAGCCGATCGAATCAATACCAATATCTACGTCATCCTCTTCTTTTCTTTTTTCTTTTCCTCTTCGTTGCTCTGCGATCGAACTCTCTCGGATTTTCTGTCGCGGAATGTTTTATCCTTTAGACTCCTTTTTAATTCGACGACTCAAACCGCTACCGGACTACTTTTGTTGAGGAACTTGGATTCGCTTAATTGAGTTCCTTTATCATCGTTTCTGGAAATGTTCCGTAATTTCTCGTGAAAAACGTTGTTCAAGCGTTTCGATTCTCTTGGAATGTTAAGGAGTAACGTCTTTGAGAAAAAATTAAAGACAAACACGATATTCAAAATTATTGTTATTACTTTCATGTTTTTTAATACAATACGAAATAAGTTATTTCACGTAGACGCCAAATCGTGGATATAGGTATTTGTGGTTTATAGTATTTTGTTTTATATCTGGAATTACGATCGAGGATCATAGAGGAAAAATATGAAAAACACAATAACTTTAAAACTCGAAATGTTCAAAAAATATTGAAGACAAGTTAACCTTTGGACATGATAATTTCTGTATTAACGAATTTTCCATTTTTTATTGCACTTTCGCAATTGTAGAAAATTCTTGGTTAGTGCATTTGAAATCGAACGATTTAATTATTATAACAGATTCCGTGACTAATAGATTGATTTTACTCAATGCAATAAATAAAGTGATTAAAATGAAAGTAACAACGCGATGTCTAGAAATTATCGGATAAATTTTAATGTGGCAAACTATATCGACGGTATTTATGTTTATACAGAAACATTGCGAACGTGATACCGATCTGAAGTCATGTGCATCGCATCAGTTCAGCAAAACCGTCAGCTATCTTATGATCTCAATCTCGGTGAGATCCTGACGTTTTATGGGAAGTTGCATCTGTATTCCAGTGGATGGATATTGAACCTAGCCGCATATACGAAAGAGCAAGAAGACAGAGGCGCAATTACACTATTTATCGGTCCCACTATGGCTGTCGTTGAATGACCTATTCGGGATTTACTCGCTTCCGGGAGACTTCGATAATCGAGCCCGAGTAAGTTTTACTTCCTGTTGTCCGTTCTGTTCTTAGGGATTTTTATGAAATGATTCTTACCCGTGTATATTGTGTGTCTTCTATGAAAAAGGGGAGAAGTGGGAACGAAGGAAGGTGATGTTGAAGTTTTGAAATCCAAAGTTGAAACGAATACAACTGCAAAATGTGTTATGCATATATATAAAAGCGTATGCATATATACAAGACGATAAAAGATAAAGTACTATCAAACTGGTAACTTCAAAGTATAAGAATTATGTAGTATAATACTTATTATATATACTATGTTATATAATACTTATATAATAAAATACTTATATGGAAGTATAAACTGGAAGATTAAACGAGCTTATGATACCGTTCACCGTTTGACACGAATGCAAAATAATCGATCAACATAGGTTACGGTTAATGAATAAGCGTCATCCGGCAGTTTGATGTATCTCTAATAATTCAATTCTGGATGCTTACTCAATTTCATATTTCAGGTTTTCATAAGCACAATGGTAACTTTTACACCAAAAAGATTGCTTTCAAAGCTTACATCGTCGATTAAGCAGTTTTTACTTTTCTCGATGAAAACTATAAGCCGCCAGAATATTGGATGCTTCTCTTCTTATCATGTGGCATAATATAAGAAATAAAGAAAACGGGCTGTCGAAGATATTAACACAATTCTTATCACAGATATAACGAAGTGAATAATGTTTGAGGGGAGCTGTAGCGAATTCGTAGAAAGGAAAACCGCGTCTTAGTTTCAAAAGATTCATACTTATTCGCGCGTAAAACGTGGAAAAGAAAGAAACAGGGATTATTGTTCTCTGCTTTCTTACGACAAGCAACGGCACAAGGCAGTGGTAGAAGAGCTAAGAATGCTTTCCTTCGTGCATTCAAACCACGTCAAGCATCTCCCCATATTAAGATCGCCTCGATTCTCGCGCAAAAATCTAAACAATGGGTCGACATTTCGGGAGAAGAGGGTGGAAACAATGGTTACGGGCAACTGCCATTGCACCCCCGAGCGATAAGTCGCCATAATCAAAGAGTCTTTACACTTGTGCGTCAGATATATTACGGGTACTAAAGCGTCGATTACTGTTTGAATCGATGTTAGTCATTCTAAATTCTAGCACGATGTTATTTAAACATGAAACTGTGTAGTTATTAGACTGCATATGTTTATGTATTTATATACATATGTATATGGAAAGTATATAAAAATGTAGATCATTTACGTAATTTATCTTAATTTACGGTGGAAGCATTGAGAACCAGCTAATAGTTTTTAAGACGAGGAAAGAGATTTCATTCTACGCTTCATATAAAAAGATATTCATCCAACGGAATACAGTTCTTAACAACTCATTGAATTTATATATTATAATATTAATAAATCTTACAATAAGGAACGACGCGATTAACGTAAAAACAAGGTAATAAAGATAATAAAGAGATAAAGAATACGCGCAGATAATTATCTCTGTACTCGTGAACTCGTTGGGAACGTGCGTCGTACGTGTCACAATCGCTAACCTTCCGCAACGCGCGATTCCCTGGAAAATCGATTTCTCTGGAGTCTGGCGGCAGCTTGGAAGCGAAACAGTCGACGGCAACGTAATAATCACAGAGTCCTTCGAGATCGAGCTGTCTATCGACGCCCACGTACTATCCGCTACTCCACCACTTACGTTTAACCATAGATTACAGCAGACAATTACCACGCGACTATCAGTGAATAATTATCCCGACGTTAGCAGAAATTTTCGCATGCGTTCGACTCAGGTCGCGTGCACGTGCTCCCCACTCTCTGCAACACGCACTCACAGACGGACACGCGCACGATCTCTGCAAAGAGCACTGTGTGCTGCAGAGGAAGAAACGGTTAGCGTACGAAACAAAGGGTGGAGAGAGAGATAGAGAATAGATAGAGAGATAGATAGATAGATAGATAGATAGATAGAGAGAGAGAGAGAGAGAGAGAGAGGGAGAGAGAGGGGGGGAGAGAGAAAGAGACAGAGAGAGAGAGAGAGAGAGACAGAGAGACAGAGAGACAGAGACAGAGACAGACAGACAGACAGACAGACAGACAGACAGACAGACAGACAGAAGGAGAGATGGTGGAAAGGGAACCACGTACAGATGGAACGAGAATTTTTGTAGAACGGATACTAGGTTCCATTAGAGCGGATACTTTTAATACTACCATTGAGATTTGTTTGCCAATGACAATGCGGACTGTGCAGCTGTAGAGAGCAAGTAGGCATAGGCTGTAGATCGCAGCGGCAGCGGGAAGAGTCGAGAGGATGTGTCGGTGAGGGTTGGTCCGCGGTTGAAAACGCTTGCTACCACGTAGCAGCGCGGAGAACGAAGAGAGAGGGATTCTAGGTGGAAAGAGCGATCAAGAAAGGGAGAGATATAGAGCAAGGAGAGCGGTGGGTGGACAGGTTGGCAGTGGCGAGAGATGCGCCACGACACAATGGGGCAAAATTAATCGCTGAAATCTGGGTACAATGTAAAAGAGACGTGAGGTTGGGGGTTGACTGGGGGTTTATGAAAAAAGCTACGACTTCAAGCCATAAGTCAGCGATTTCCTCTGGTACATTGAGTCGGCGGCCGCGCGGACGAACGCCACCCGTCAGCCTCCAACTATCGCAACGAGTTCTTACGTGGGACGACGGTGACCCGTAAGACGTACGCGTCGCGTATGTCATTTCGAACGACCCGTTATCTTTATACCTTTCACGAGCTACGGGACCGGACCGGATCTCCAAAAAATTGTCGGCCAACCTTCGTCTATTGGTTTTCAGCGTTATCTGCCTGTTCAAGAGGAACGGCCGATTCTACTTCTCCGGTCGTTGAAACAGAAACTGTTTAACCGGAAGAAGGAGCATCGTGTTCAAGTATTTCGATACTTAGATACCATCGAATTGGTTCTATCGTTAGATTGTGTAGGGTGTAATTTTACGAAAAAACCAAAGGTAATAAAATATTTTTTTTAATTATTTGTAAGAAGATTAGGGTTCACAGGGAACAACACGTTCAACAAATCGATATAAAGTCAATCGCGATTTAAAATCAATTTTAATCGTGCTGATGTCTTCTGACCTACTTTCATAAATCTTTTGAAAAAGTAGAAAATGCTTTCTGGAAAGCAATGTTGTCTCTTATGTGTCATTTCCATTAGTTCTTTGTTCATCTCAGAATGAACAATCAAACAGTTACTCAACAAGTTTAACTTATTTCGATTCTCAACGCACGGAGTGCCTTGCCGGAATAGTCAACCTCCTAACACGTTTTATTACATTACGTTGTACAAGTAGCTACTATGTATATATATAGTCGTAATATTACGACTTGACCTTATGGCTTTTACTCGATTCCACATGATCAGTTTTAATTTTTTTTATCTTATTTTTGAAAATCTTGTCTCTTTCCCAAAGTATGTACTTCTTTCAGAAAAACGAAACGAAACGAAAAGATTCTCTTTCAAATCCTTTCGAGAAGAAGAGCTTCCTACTTTAATTCCAAGAATTTAAAAAATAAAATAACGAATAACTTACATCATACAATTATACTACGTGCGAAGTCATGCCATTTTTTCTAGTCATTTAAAAATTAGTTTAGTCATATAGTATAACGTTATAAATCAGCAGATTCATGACCCACGCTCGGTGTATACCTACAGGTTAAAAGCTTGCTCGTAGTATTGTTAAATATTTACTTGACTATGATAAACATTCAACTAGCTTAAGAAGCCCTCTTGGATTCATTACTTCTACTTTGCCGCGCTTCACAAGAACGGAAGTTCGTTGTTATTAGAACCATGTGAAGTACCTGGGGAGTTTGTAAGTTTGCCATGTTAAATAAGTGCATTGAAAAATAAAAGTTTTTTGTTTCTTTTTTTTACTATTTTGTTCATCGTTTACTATCTATAACGTATTTTTTGTTCGAAACTACCGAAATTCTTTGTTGCTATTAACAGCAAGCATGTTCGAAATCTTTCGTATTTGCAACATTATTTGTTTTCTCAAATAAATGTTTCGTTCGGCAAAGATACTGTAAAAAAGTTAAAATCTCATCTATTTTGAAACAAACGAAATGAAACGAAGGATTCAGTTTGTTTGTTAAGTAATTGGTATCAAGTACATTTATATCGTGACAATTGTATTCCATATTGCAAGTGGCTGTATAGTAATTGTATCGCAAACGTAGAAAATTACACATAAGCGTATCATCAACTCACATACAATTGCATTGTATTAAAGAAATTGCAAATTGCCCGTTAAAATAATTAAACGTTAATTCGATATCCCTGTAACTTTGGAAAATATTTCGCTCGGTTTGATTAAATGAATGTTAAAAAAGTTTTTTAATCCAATAGAGGCAAAGAGAAAGGAGAGAAAAAGTTTATTTAAAACGCATGGGAAATGGAAGACGGATTTTGCCCTGATACAATATTCACGGTACAATAATTTTCCATTCAAACTTTTAAATTCAAGCATTTTAAAGACAGTACGTAATATGCAACAAATTCTGTTGTTCGTTTTCACCGTGCATTTTTCGTTTTTATTCCTGTTTCATTTGCATGGTGCATTATTAACTTTTTTACTGTAACGTTGCGTAGTTGGCAAATATAGGTATTTAACTATGTAGCTATTTAACGCGTCACACATATGTGACGAATTAGTTGCTTTCCACTATCCCTGCATTACACGTATATGTGACGCATTCTAAAATCGGCTTGGGTCATCTATTTATCATATTTTATTGTTATATATGTAAAAATATGTCATATATTATAACATGTGAAGCAAAATTTGGAACTTGAACTGTGGACAGAAACGTTATCTTTAAACTTCAATGAACTATCGTTTTAAGAAAAAACAAAGTGCTTTTCGTTCCCACAAAAGATATACAGTAAAGAGTATAACTGAACCAATAATCGCAGTTTCTGTATACATCATTTTTTTATTGTTATAAGTAAGAACAAAAATGAAAGAAAAGATATGTACAATGTCATGTTTACAGTAAATGTAAATGTTATTGATATAATAATCTGCTTTTTTTAATTTGTAAAAAAATTAATGGTTCAATTTTACACCACCTTTTTAATAATGCAACATTTCAGAATAAATATATTCTCGATATCCTGTCCATAACCCTTTCGCTTTTAGAATTACATTAATGTATTAATTAATTCGCCTTGTAATGCTCTATTGTTTTATGATATTCTGAAGATATTTTTTCCAGTGTTTCTGAATTCTGTTTTCCAATTTTGTAATTGACGTCGACGGTGCATCGTATTCGCAGACGTCTCTTCATTAATCACCATAGATTCTCAATTGGGTTGAGATTGGGGATTGGAGCGGGACATTCCGAAGCCAAAAATTTTTGCGTCTTTTAAACCACTCCTGTACGCTTGTGGTTGTATGCTTCGAATTTCGATCATGTTGGAATATTAGACATTGTTCAGCAATTGGCATATTCTCAACAGCATGTAAACGGTACTGCTGCAAAATATCTTTTTTATGTGTATTGGTTCATAATATCACTAATTCGATGTAATGTGGATCAACGCCAAAAGCAATGAAGCTTTCTCAGAACATAATGGACCCACCTTCATATTTTGCCGTTTGCTTCACATGTCGTGGTTTGAGAGATTCGCCTCTGCGAATTCAGTACCATGAGATTCTGTCGGAGAAAATTCTGTTAACTTTTGTTTCGTGCGATCAAATTACACGTTCCCAATCAGCAATTGTCCAATTTTGATATTTTTTGGCAAATGACAATTTTGGCAAATGAATATATTTGAATTTGTAGTCTGAAAGTTTCGAGTAATTTAAACCGGAGCAAATTAATGTACATATTAGCCATTAAGTCCTTATGCGAGTCTTACGAATGATGGGTAATAATACGATTATATAAAATTACGATTATATAATACACAGAGAGTAATATATATTTTAATCATTTCCTTAATACTAAACAATACGCGTAAACCATCTTTTATTAGAGACTCCCGAAATTCAAAGCTTTTCAGCTAAATTGTAAAGGAAAATAGATTTTTCACTGTTAAATGGTTGATTAATTTAATTGATACATTTTCTACTTGAGCCCAATTTCTTGAAAAATTCACTTTTCTTTCGGTCATGTTACTTTTCCAACAAACCGACGATATCTGCTATACATATACGTATACATAGTAAGTACATATAATCGTTTCTGTATCTGGGTGACTGAACAATAATTTGAAACTTTATTGGAATTCTAATCCCGGGCCATGTAATTTTTAATTGAGTCCCAGTTCTATTAGACTCAACTGGCATATATACATACATACTCATATACTTCCAAATCCGATAATTAAGAATCTACCATCCTCGAAACGAAAGCATAATCCGGATTATGTCTTTCTTTCGTCGCGCGTCGCCTCGTCTTAAGTCGTCCTTGTTATCTGTAACCATCCTCCTTCATATTACCTTCCCATCCTATTACCCAGCACTCGTTATGTTTGATTAAAGAATTCGTCATGACTTTAGTTAAATCAAATTGCTCACTAGTGATAGCAACAACAAGGATAAATGATAGCGCAGAGTAATATAACACAGACTTGTGCATACTGACCGTAAACAGAGTTTCATAGATTTTAATGGAATAATACTTTATTCCATTAAATAATAATACTAACTAAATAGTAATGCCCTCTTTTCTCCGCAAGTTTTGTGCATTCGGTTAATTGTCGAAGTGATTCCATAGTAATATACGGTTTGTGAATTTAAAATACTAGTGATTAGTGATCAGTGAGTGACTGAAAGTAATATACATTCACTAGATAAATTGCACCTCGGTACAGGAAAATTGTGAAATGGCCTCTGATTACGGAAGTCATTTACCTATAGGTACCGTTTCCATTCAATCTCCTACAGTCAATCGTCGGTTACAAGAACGTCGTTCAGGGTGGCTGCTTAGCAAAAAAAAGATAAAGCTATAGCTATCGAAGCCAAAGACAGAATTCAAAGAAAAAACTATGCATTTGCAATTAGGAAAATGACAAATCCAAGAAATGTACGTTTTATTTCAAGAATCTCCAATAAAAAAATTTGCGTTTTTCTTGCTGTCAAAGGAATAGCCAAAGAAATTACCAACAACTACGCTATCATCGAAATAAATGGATTGAGTCTTCAAGTTCGACAGTTATTAAACAAGTACAAGATAATCATACTGTCCAACGTCTATCCAATGATATCTACATATACTACTAGAAAACATTATTGCAATTTGAATATGCACAAAGGCTCCTTTATAATATTCCTAAGAGCAAACATGATTGAGAAAAATTCTTCACACATTCTCAGTTTTCATAGATATATTTACATTTACTCGGAGCAGGTTCACAAACTACCTGAGATAATCAAAATGGAACACGAAAATGCCGTTCATTGGATTTTTTCATCCTTCAAAGCACTCAAATGTTTGTTATGCTAATAAAAGGGATATTTAGCAAGAAACTATACGAATACGGAGAGCGATAACATCAACTTATTAGGTATTGCATCAGAAGAAGCTGTAAGTGCATACAACTACTTTAAATTAAAAAAATCAGTAACATATAGGCTGCATCATTCGATCAAATCAAGCTACTGAAAATACAGATATACTCCTTAAAATTGATACTACTAGAAATAAACCGGTCTATCAAACGGACAAGATTTGACAGTACTGAAAACTCCAATAACCTCTCTAGCATTGATAAAATCAACGATACAATCGCAAATTAAGATATGCTTATTATGTAAAACCGACACAATCAAACAACTTAAGAAGAAAACAATTAAAGGAAATTGAGAAAAAAGTATTGAAAATATGCTCCAACGGATTAAAAAATACATTCAACATTCCTATAATAATTTCGATAATAAATTACATATTGATATTATGTATATATAATTATATACAGATTTATTAACTTGTTGTCTATGTAAATTGTGCTTGTGGAAAAAATTTTAAACAGAAGACTATAATGGTTTTTAGAAATAGACAATATACTATCTCCATAAGAAATGGGTTTAATGTACATAATGGTTTCTCGAGAAAATAAAGACGATCATGTTGTGTGCTTACATATCTTGAAAAAACATACAATATGGAAAGATATGATTATCAGACATTTTTTTAACTAAAAAATTACAGGTAATATATTCAACAGTATCAACAACGTTTTACATCAAAGATTTATTAGAGCCCGTCTTAAATAATATAATATCTTTAAATAATATACTATGAGGGTGGGTTTTGAGCAGAACATTATTTCTGATCGTTATTAATGAAGTAACAACTATAATGCCAAAACCGTTAAAAATGACAATGTTTACTGACGATATTACGTTATTATTAATTGGAAGATCCCTCAGAAACTTCTCAATCATCGATGCAGAAAGCTCTTGATAATCTCCAAAAATTTTCTGAAGCATTAGATTCTTTTTTTCCAAGACAAAATCTACCTTCCTAATTTTTAGTCACTTGCGAATTGTCCGTAATCAAGGCAAAATTAAGCTCTTCTTAGACAATGTAGAACTAAAGCAAAGCCAAGAATTTAGAATCTTAGGTTTGATCTTTGAGCCAGAAGTAACTCGATTCTCTCATATTAAAAAGTTTAAATCAGCTGTACTAGCTAAAAGATTAGCTATATTAATGAAAAATATTTACAGGAAAGAATTGGAGAAGGGCTGATTACACTGCCCTCTCCATCGCTTTGAAAGCTCTAATACGCTCGAAATTGCACTATGATTCACTGATTTACTATTATGTAAAGAAATGGATATTAAGTATACTGTAGCCTATAAATAATATTGGAGCACGGATAATCACTGGTGCTTTTTGCATTAATCACAAATCTGTAATCTTTTAAGCAAAGGAAATTTTCACTCTCGAGTTCCCTCAAATGACACTAGCTCTAAATCTTGTAACAATAACTACACAGCAACACGATAGCACATACCAAATCCTCTTTTCTAGTAAAACAGAAACGCTCCTCTTGCGAAAAGCACTTTTATCCGCAACCTTCAAGGATTAAAGCCCAAAAAGTGCCAAATGATCTCAAAATCAAAATGCCTTCACTTCTCGAAAAACGACATTATAAAACATGTCCACGAATCCTTCACGTTCCAAATATTTTAATTTCCATCGATCCTAATACTGAAAATAAGTCAATTCTCAAAACTCAACCAAACACCTCGACCATTAAACTAATTAATTTTGATGCTACACTAAAAATATATGTTATATGTGCCAGATTCGAAAATTCAATGGGTTGCAAGTTAATTACATCTATTTGATGCAGTCAGTTCAATCTATCAAAACAGTATTCAAAACGGTCTTGTATATTTTATGTTATTAAAGAAGTCACAAACTATATCAAATATGATATTCAAAAAAGATTTTTAATTGTAATTTTTGCTAACTCGGAGCTCATTCTCTTTGATAACAATATAAATGATCCACTAGTACAAGATATTACAGAGGAAACTTATGACCTACAGTTAGAATCTAAAGATGTCATAATTGCAACTTCGTCAACTTATTTAAATACTTCCAACAGTCGCTGTTCTAATGTTTCAATAATAAAAGTTCAGAAAAATATACAACAGTTATCATCCTTCTAGAGATTTCTAAACTTTCTTTAAATCTAGGATAAAAAACATTAAAAACGATTATAGGAAGAATGCACCTCCATCCAATATACATAGAATACGTAACAAAAATACTTGATAAAAGTCCAGCACTTCTTTGGAATAGGAAAGAACAAGTTATTCTCACCAAACTTAAGATTGGACACACTAAACTGATAAACTCTTATCTTATAACTAAAAATGAGCCAAATAAGTGCAGTGACTGTACCTGTATTCTGCCTGTAGATCATCCTTTTAATTGCAGTACTTTTCCCCAATACAAAATTAAATTTGGTCTTCCAACCGACCTTAAATAAAATAAACAAACAATAAAATGATCGGTAATCAGTACTTACCGATAGTCGAAAGTTACATCGACTTGACGTCCCTATCCTTGCTGTTTAAATTTACGACATTCGAATCTAGAAACAAAATACATATAAATTTATATATAGTATTGTACATAATTTTTTGTTGCAACCTCATTCTTCGTATCTACTCCACTAAAAACGGAAATTCGTCGTTAAAAGAAAAAATTCCCGTCCATATTTGATGAATACTTTTTTTTTGCTATTAAGCACTGTTAACGGAGAGCATTACTTATAAAATTAAATAGTCGCGCCAATACGATACATATGAGATAGTGTTTTACCGACTATGCCACCGGTTAGCCTTGAATGGGGTAACTGCGTAGCGCAGTCAAGTGTAATTAATATTGTCATTCTTTATGGAACATAATAACGCAGGATAAATAGTTGTTATCGTAATTAATAAGAAAGTATTGTTACAGGATCTATGTGATTCCTGGCGTGCGGTTTATATTACGCCAGCGAAAACTGTAATTCGAGGGTGAACAATACAAAAGCTTGCCAGGAAAAGATACGACCGTTTTTCTGTGCGGAGGTGCGCGTAGAATGTCGCATACAATCTAACGCGCAAAATAATTGCGCGGAACGAAAACAGTTTTAATTTTAATTTCTTTAGATTTATGTAGCGAGAAGTTGTCCGGAATTCGCAATGTGCACACGATCCTTCTTTAACGGTGAAACCGTTATTGTGATATATTGCGGAAATCAACATCTTGAACAACCTTTTTTAGTATATATAACTATCGGTTTGAATTCTACCTGTAATTGCCAAGGTCTGTCACAGTTTTATGACGGGTACGACACGAAGTCCGTGTTAGCGGGCCCACTGCACATTGTTTTCTGCAATGTGGCAATAAATAAAATGAGATTTTTTCCAGGTTTGGGTCAAATTTTTCTTAAAATTGGTTGTTGGCCAATCTTTCGTTTCATATAAATAAATATAAAAAATTTATATAAATATATGCCCTGTCTTCGTTTATGAGATATGACGAATCTATTGCGTACGAAACACCTATTGAAAATGTTGAAATACCAAGGTTCAGAATAGAACAAGCCTTCCAATGAATTCAGTAAATACCAGGAATCATCCAGAGTGTAGATAAAGGCTTACCTCGAAATATAAGTTGGTCATTTTGAGCATCTTCTGTAAATGTGATCAGATAACACGAAATCACAACAGAAAATTCCTTATATTTACATGAACTGTTTTCATTGTTTTTAGGTATACAGTCAGTTCCTGAAATGGGTTCCACATGTCTTGTGTCACCATATATAAACAGAATTCACTGTAATGGTATCGATAGTTCTTTGCGATTATTTCGGGAACTATGGCTAATCAATAGTGACACGTGCAGGAAAAAGTTATTCAAAATGTTGAGCTTTATGACATATTATAAAATTATCGAAATCGGCGAGGAAGTAGCTTTTCTACCTTCGTTTCACTGCGTTTCACCTTTTCAGCAAACAGATTACATTTTTGTATTTTTAATTGATCGAATATCGTATACAAGTAACATGGAACATATGGCCTCGAATTAAGTAACAAAACCTCGAAAAAAACTGCGATGCGAAGAATTAGTTGTCAAAATTTGCTTTCACATTATGACTCTTTATACGGTTTGCGGTCGCTGTCAACATCTGCGAACGAACGGAGCTCGGTCTTCTATTAAGTGATTTGTGCGTGAATGGTGATTGGCATTCGAACACCGATGAATTATAGACGGAGTATCAGCGGCCCCATAACGTACAGTACAGTACTAGTCATCCCCGTCACTGGCATACAGAAACGCGACGCCGTGCCTCTCTGAAGCGAACCAAAATGGTACTTATGTGTTTTTGTCGCGTTATTATACCGACTTGACGCGTATCGCGTGTTTCGTTCTTGGTTCATATTTACACGTCGAACTTGAACCAAATATCATTCGACTGTAATATTCACGTTTGAAATTTTTAATTTTGACAACAGTGTGCATTTCCAAACCGTGCAAGCCTCGAATTTTTCGAATTAAGTAAGATTTTGTAAGTAAATTGCGCATACTTTGTTGCCTTGGCAGTCGACGTCGCCTGTTGGTTCGACAAAAATGTTTGTAGATTGATACCACACTGCGATATAGATTTTGATCGAAGCGCGTGTATGTATGCTTACGGTTTACGGCATGCGACGGGAAGGAACGGTAAAAGGAGAAACGATCGTGATAACTTAATCACTAAGACTGATTAGTCTGTTCACTTCTCACGTTCACGTTCACGTTCATCGTAAAAAGACGTTTCATCAAAGAGTGTGATTCTTCATTATACTTTACCTTTCCCTGCAGTTTAAGAGATATATATGTAGATATATGGAAGTGTAGCTACTAAATTACAGGGGATTACAGAAAGGTTATAGTATGCAGCTACAGCATGCATTCACATAGTGAAAACATCGTTCTAGTTGGTATATTACGAAATATAATGGTTGATACGAACTTTCAGTCTGTCGCGAGAGAAATTTACCGATTATTATCGAATGTTCCGCAAAGTTGGTTAAACCGAGACACAACGTTTAATGCGTTAAGTCAGCTGTTTCAAGTTGAATGCACGGGAATCTATTAATACGATCAGGCAGCTTGAACTCCTTTTAAGTTGAATGTGACAGCGTTTGGCAAGCATTGCTAATGATAAATTTAATTGGCGATAGACTGACACAACTTTATGAAACGGAAAATCATATAAGCATTAGAAGCAGAGATATTTGTTAGGAATAAGAATGTATTTTCGCTTGATCGTAGCCATATCTTATTACAACATTACAAATTCTTGAATTTCTTATTATTTGTGTCAACAACCTACGATAAATAAACTTATGGAAGTAATCTGTTTTCTTCTTTCTTGTACTTTTTTGAGAATTAAATATTAATTGTGTACAAGGTTAATGAAATTGAGAAGTTTACGAAAAGTAGAGTTAATCGATTAGAGTCACAGATCTGTTCGTGAAAATGGCAGAATGTAACGTATGGATATATGTGTATATATGTATGTATATACCGATTGCACAGAAATAATTCGATTGATTTGGTAGAAAATAAAAGCATTGGAGTGGGATGATGAGATTTACGCATCGATAAACCTATTATTCGGATAGCTTCCAAAAAAATTCTTTTGTCGCATTGATCGCGGGTATTTACACAGTTATTGTTTTCCAATATTCGACGATATTATTTTCGCTATAGAAATAATTCAACAAACTTGCCACGCACCTAAGAAATAGATAGGTAAATATTGTAGTCGTTTACCGATCATTTTCTTAATTTTGTGTTAGAACCATATTTGAGTTACGCGATGCTTGTATTCGTTATCTACGAATGCAATATTACATCAGTAAGAAGTGTAAATATTTAATAAATCGATATATTTACCGTAACATATGAATGATAATCTTTTGTCGCAATATGATTTTCTATCTTTCGTTCAATTGTGGTTTTATCGAGAGAAGTATCCATTGCGATTGCAGCTGCTTTTTTTGTCCTGTCACTTTCGGCCTTTAACGAGATTATTATTGGCGCTAATTGATCATTGAAGCGCACTTAAAATAGTTATTCCATCGAAATTATCCATAAATTGGCCATCGTGCAAAACACCTGACTTTACCCATTTTATTCTCTCGTAACGTAATATGGACAGATTCGGTCGATATATGATGCACGTGACAATTATTAAAACAGGGTCAACGTCACTTAACGTCCTCGTCATTTATCGCCGTTTAACAGAATTAATGATCACACCTGTACGCGGCCGGCGTGATGCGTTCATTAATACGGCTGGATTTCACCGTGAATGCCAGTGTTTTTCGCGATACCAAAAAGACCGTCGAAATATGTCTCCCTCTCGGCGTTGTTTTTTAACCTTTTTTCTCTTTTTCTCTTCCTCTCTCCTTTTTCTGTTTTTTTACCCGCCGCGAATCAACCGCACCACGAGCATGGAAATATTTTTCAAAATATATACTGCATCGTGCTATCTTCTTGACATTTTCAAAATATTATATAATCTCGTTGAATATTGTAGAAGTTGAGAAAGTTTCAGAAAATTATTTTTATCGATCTATGAACGAATACAGTTACTGCTCGGATATACAATTTTTACAAATGTTACAAATTATCAATGATGGCACAATAAATAAATAAAAATGTATACCTTTTAATACGCGACAAATATCGTACTTTATATCAAAAAGCATTTACCTAAATATCGCCTATAACTGTAAAGTTTTTACGTGATAAACAAATTAGTGAACGCAGAAAATGTCATAACATAAATGTCCTGATATAAATAGCAACGATACATATGACTGCAACCACGCTGGAAAAACTGTAAAAATAATATTTTCGCTGCTAATTTTCGTTTTACTTAGACGTAGGTCTAGTTCCACTAATGTTTTCCTTACATTTTTACGTAGTAAATTTATTAATACTGAAAACGATCGTCCTCGCTTTTTCCTTTTCTTATTAGGGGCATTTTCAAATCCTGCCTAGTGTTCTGATAAACAATTTGTCGTTTTTTTAGACTAATAAAATTTTTCGTTAATTATTTTCCAGTTAATGTGAAAATCTGAGATCGTTCTTGGAATTCTAATTAGCGGTCGGTGTGGCCGCGATGCAACGGTTGGTTGTAAGATTGTTTGTTTTTTACCCCATGACAGCCTAATTTCGTATTCACCAAACGCGATGTACCGTGTTGCACTTGATACATTCACATCCACATTCGGCCACTTCCACTGTTTTTACGCGCCGTCGTATTATATAGTACATCAGTGCGTACTTGCTACTAATATATGGAGGTTTTTAGCAGTGTCGTTAACGTCACCTCATATATCAATCCACAAAAACGCGAAAGCTCGTTCCGCAAGCCACCACGCTGATCAAGAAACGCAAAACGTTCAAAAGCAACAACCGTCATTTCTTCGTGGCGCAACATAACACGTTCTTTGATTCGCCATGAATACGCGATTGCCGGTGAGAAAATTTCTCTTTCCTTTTCTTCTTCACGTTGCGAACAGTCAGATGGAAATTTGGTTCCATTAGTTTAGCTGCGAGAAAGCTTGCTGTCGAAAATGTTTGTCAAATTTTTTGTTTCTGGAGATAATTTATACGATATATTTTGCAGATACAGTAAGAGGATAGAAGTACGCAGTCCATCAACGAAATACTTTGAACAAGTATTAATTGCAAGCACTGGTTGAAACATTGGAGTACACATGCGGGAATTATGAGAAATATAGTAGAGGAGAGTCAAATATTGTACAGAAGAGGTGCCGACCATTCTGGATTCCTTTGTTATATCTTGGACTAGAGTCGGTAAAAATAAAAAAAAAGAAATGAGTTTATAATATAAATGGAACATAATAAAAGTAGATAAATTAATCTTGTGAGATTCAATAATAAGAATTGATAATTTGTAAGAATAAAAATGTTGTAACTTATAGAAAATGAAAAATTGTCATCTAGTACCGACCAATTATTTAGTTAGTAGATTTTTCGGTCTCAGTGATTAGCAATGTTAAAGAAAAAATTTAGAGTTTAGAATACACATCTTCATTCAAATTTTATTTGTACATATATCACAAGTACAAAGTAATTAATGTTTTCTAGATCCGAGCATTCAACACGTTTCCAGCTATTACATTCGTCGTTTTTGGAACATTGAAAGCCACAGCATCCTGTTTCTGGGTCATCTTATTTTCGAGGAGTTCCAAAGCCGCATTCATGTTCTCCCCTGTCCATTTGCTGTTTTTCTGCTGTGGAATTTCAGCTAATTTAATTTCGATTGCCAATAGATTAAACTTACAGATAAAGAAGATTTGGTCTGTACTGATTGTCGGTACTGCATGATAAACACGTGGAAACGTTTTAGATTATAATGTATATAATATATCAAGAAAATGACAAAACTGGGGGGGGGGGGTGGAAATTATATTTAATAGACTAGATATACTATACATAATAGAAAAAAATCATTTACTTACCTGAAAAATATTAGCTGTAGAAGATAACTTTTAACAATAGTGTTAGAGCAACAAAAATAATGGAATTAACACAATGGCTCTGAAATACGAGGTGTGTCACGAAAGTAATGAGGCTGGTCCCGTAAAAATATTTATATGTCGTTTAATGAAAAATGTACAATGTCCCCTTTAAAATAGTTCCTTTAAGCAGCTATACACCACCGGAAGTGATGCTTTCACTCCTGGATGCAGTGTTGGAATTCTTCTGTTAAAACTGTTTTCAGTTGGTCGGTTACAACCAAAATGATGTCTCCTAAGATGGCTTTTGATTTTTGGGGAAGGTAAAAGGTCATATGGAACCTTAATTGTGGAACCACAAGAATACATTTGTTGGCCAAAGATTCATTTACAGAGAATGCAGCGTAAGACGCTGCTCGATATGTCGCTGTTCTATTTCCGTAATGCATCATTAAATTTTGATTTAATTAAATAATTATTATATAATGATAAATTGATAAATAATGATAACAATAAATGATTCCATTAAATATAAATTTTGTAAAACTCACGACGACATCGCTTGTACCAGCTGATTCGAGTTGAAATTCATATTGAAGGTAGAATAGAGATATTGCGTCTAAAATAACATCACGGCATTGATACAGTGTTGCGTATTACGTACAAAGAGTTCTCATAGCTATTTGTTAATACAAATAAAAATGCTAATATTTGGTGAAAAAGCCAGAATTAATTTTGGGTCGGTTCTGTATGTCGATCAGTACTACATGATTCTCTCCTAGGCGCATTTGTATTGTATTATATGTACTTATTATCTATTATGTGTATTATATGTATCTAAGTATCTATGCGGAATGGAAAGAATTGATTTATTTGATGACACAGTTACACAGTAACGGCACAACAGTTAACAGAGATAACAGTTTCAGATTTTTAAGAACTTTCCTTAAGAAAACTATTGAAAATATTAAACAAAAATTTCTTGAGAGAGTATAAGATTGAATTACTTAAATTATTTGATTAGAAGAATGAATCTTTTCTCATTTCAATTCTTTCTATGCAATTTTATGAATCTCTTCCAGGATGTAATCGTTATCGACATGTATTCTATCATCTGTCCTAGTTATTTAAAAACAAAAAATGCAAAATTTTTTTCTTTAAGTATCTTTTTGACGGATATCCTTTGGATAAGTGTCTTTAAATTGGCTTCGAACAGTGTTGAATATATCTAAGAAAACTTGTCCATTGTTTCAGTCGTTTCTTGCCATTTTGAACTCTGACGCATTTCGCTAAATGGAGTGCTGCAACTTTGTTGTTTTCATGAATTCATACACAAACTATTGGAACACATATTTGAAATACTTTTGATTCATAGAAAAAAAGTTGATTTTTCTTAAACTTATTAGGTATATTTGTTAATTTCTCATACATATGCACAAGTTTTGGAAAACTTCGGGAAAATATTAATAAAGCATAATTATAAAATAATTGAACTATGTTAAATTAAGAAAAAATCCTCGAAATGAAATATTTGGAATAAAACATTTATTCTGAATCATGATGCAAAAACGGTAAAAAGAAATTGTTTCGATGAAGAAATTTTGTGTTCAATTGACTAAAGAACCTTACAACTTTAAATATTTTTCAACGTTAACAGACGTAAGAAAATTAAATTATACGTACACTGAGCAGTTTCTCATTCACATTGAAAGTGATCTACAACTTTGAAACTATAAGAAAAAAAAAAGGAAGAAAGAAAAATAGTAAGTGACAAAATATATTGATTAACAAGATAACATAAGAATTAGTAATAATTCGTAGAAATATCAATCGATTTCCCGAGAGAGTTAGGAATCGTCGACCACGTCGCGTCGCGTCGGGACGATGAAAAGTCCATGCAGCGTTGTCAACTGTCACAGATAAACTTTTTTCCTCCAGGATGAAAAATAGTAAAAGTAAGCCAGTGGGAAGGAAGATTTTCCTCTTGGGTGGGTTATAATGAGAAAAGTAATTCCAATTTAAATAATATCCCGAAGTGCCGGGAAAAATAATATCCTACGATCGCCATTGGAACTCGCGAAGAGAGGAAACTAATTCCAAAAGATAGCTCGGTCGAATGATCTTCTCATGAAATGTCGAAGGCAATCGATAGAAAATATTCGCGATGGTTCTTTATTAGTTGAACTTACGATTAGTTTTCAAAAGGGACAAGCATTGGAAAATTATCAACCGGAACAAGTTTTCGCCTTTCGCGTATCTTGTACGACAAAGTTTGGAAATGAAGCTTCGAGAATTCCTTCGACTTGGAATATGCCCTCTTAATTATATCTACCATATTCAGTTATTAAATAAAACTTGCATTTCTGTTTGATATCGTTGCAGTAAGCTGGAAGTATTATGAAATAGTTATACTAACTTGCTCGTTCTTAGCATTTGTCATTTTCACCATATCATTTACTTTAGAATTCAACGATCCTGTTTCTGTATTATGAAAAGTTTCTGTATTACAATTATCGTCGATTAACCTATCAATGCTTCGTTAAATGATGTTTCATATTCAATCCATCGATACAGATCCAAATTTTCGAAACCATTATAGAATACGAATGAGTATATGTTAGCGTCTTGTGTTTAAAGAAACCAAATCGATCTTTTAATCTCATTAACCTTAAGGGAATGAAGATATTGTTCTTATTGCGATTTTCACAAAACTGTGTGATATTTATAAGAACAGCAAAAATAGAACGCTGTGTATATACTTTATGTGTATTTAGAAATGAAGAAAGATATCAACTATAAAAACGTAGAAACTATTAAAATCTGCTTCTAAATATAATTGAACGAATAAAATTCGCGTTATTAAGTTGTAATGTTTGCGTTACTCTTATAGAAATACACTCTCTGTTAAAAGTTAGTTCGCATAGGTAGTACAAAAGTCGGTGTGGCTTCCGGCAAATTTCTAAAGTCCTAACCTAGTAACGAGGACATAACAGGTCTGACCGCGTGTTTCCTTTCATACGAAAATTCAGATGCGCTGTCGGAGTTTGTCGCACATGGAACAGAATATAACGCGGGCAAAAAGCACGGTAAGCGTGTCTTTTCTTTCCATTCTTTCCCGTGCATCAGGAATTTTTGTTGGCGAACCGACAGAAAAACGAAGAAAACTTGAGCAGACATACGAAAGTTGCGAAACCGAAGAATTCGGTTATAACTAACTAATAACATATTAAACAGGCTCGTATCTTGTATCGACTTTCTAGAACCGTTTCATGACGTTTCTACAAAATGTATCATCCGAATTCTGTGCTTTCTAATTAGCATTTACCATCGAACGATAGTAAACGAAACGATGCGACGCTTGTTCAAATCTTTGTGTGCCTTACATGGGAAGAACTGCAAAGTTACAAAATAATAAAAGTCTCGCACGGTTTTAAAATATACAAATATTTCGAGCTGTTATCGATTTAATTTCGAACTATGTAATTCCCTGTGAGAAAATCAATAGGCATGTACTTGAAAATGACGGAGGACGGTTTTTTATTATGTATATTCCATCGCTTCGTTCTAGTATGTTTGAAATAGCCTTCTGAATACATCGATCAATGAAAAATTTAGCCAGATAATACTTGGATCGAATGCAAATTTCATGTAATGTATTATAGTTTGTATAAATCTTCTTTTGAGATTTGTAGTGCATCAATCAACACGGTACTAGACGACATTAGCAATATTAATTTTACATAAATAACCGCAGTTGCATCTTTCAACGCAAGACGTACATTTAGATTGTAACGAAAATGAATTAGGGGATCCTATATCGTATTACAGAAAGAGAATAGTTAATTACATAGATATAACTATTATATTTCATTAAAACAAGAAAAAGCAAAGACAGCAGAAAGATAATCAGACTAAAGTAACATGGTATAATAAAGAGAAACCATTCAAACTTGTTCATCGGTCTCCCTGTAATTTGGTAAGATATTCAAAGATCACAAGTCGCTTTCAATCTTGTTGAACATGTAGCGAGTAGAGAGAAAAAATAAAGAGCGAAGCGAAACGATAGAGGGAATGTTCATCCTCCTTCCATTGAAGAAAACGAGAGTAAGGGTTGTGGTTGGTGAGCTGGGGAAAGGCGTAAGAAGGCTTGGAAAAGGAAATTAAATCGATAACATTTGCCATTGTAAGGAGGCGGATCTAACCGTGTACGACAATTTCATCCGCTTTTAACGGGCTACGATATATTTGAAGTTTTACTCGTTGACACCACCTAGAGACCGAAAACTCGTCTGCAGGAGGACGATGTATGTAGATTTTAAGTGATATCTTGGCCCTCCTTTCGTCTGTTTCTACATAGACGCACACGCTATGTCCCTTTACAGAGAAAGCTAATACGGTAGTCTGGGAAACATTGCTTATCTTAACACCATATATAAAGACGACGGGTCAATTTTCTAGGAATTTTCAAAGTTAATTAGAAAAATTGTTAACGACCGGACAGGGAGTGACCGCTGGAAACTGTGTCCAATTAGTACAGCCGCTTAAACATCCTCTTGGTTTCTGGACCTCGTATCGGGTCACTTCGTAAACCGGCGAAAGCTTATTTAAATTTAATATCTTTATGATTAGCAATCCGGTGAACGCGATTTCCAGTTTTAATTGTCGCTCGTTTTCTGGGCCCAGAGAACCAGAGAACGCTCTTTAATCCCGCGAAACGGGATCGCCAATCGTTCCGCGACGATTTCTTCAAATATTCCGTCTTTGTTGCTTCCGTCCGTTGCTACTGGTATTCTTCTAGAATTTTCATGAAAATACCTTGCTCGTAAACACGCGCATAAATGCCCTCGAATCGACGGATAAGGACACGCGCAGCATCAAAGAAACTTTAAGAGGATTTGTCAAGCTTTCCAGGGGCTAAAACCATTGGTATGTTAATGTTAAGTGACGGATAGAACAGTTATATAATCGAGATAAAATATTTAATTTTAATGTGGGGAGACTTTCGAAATAGTCGAGAGTATAAGTCTTTGGAAATAGGAAAGGGCGTACAATGAAAATTAATTAATCGATGAAAAATTAGTCGATAACTGAACAAAATTGTGCAGCCTACATGCGATAAGTACCTAATATATGATTATAAACTATTTAATATTCTATGAGTTTCTTATTATACAACCGGTGATTGTCATTAGCAAACCGCACAACCGTTTCTAATTATTATTAAAGTTCCGTCGCAGTTTGTGCGTGCGACATCAAAGAAAACTCCGAGACCCGCTTAATTCGTCGCGACTGTCTGCCCGTGTATTTCATCATACGCGATAATTGCTGTAGTTACTAAATTTCAAGGGGGTCCTTAAACGCTGTAAAAAAGCTTGGCGCAATTTTTCGCGACACGTTGCGTAATATTCTCGTTACTCTTTTAACCATCAGTACCATTATTTAAACTATTAAATTAACGCTTTATTGTAAAATAAGAGTTTTTAAAGGTTACGGAACGAACAGTACGCATACTGTTTAATAAAACAATAATTCTGTACAAATACGCTGCCGTACGTACAATTTTCTTAAAATTTCTATGCCAACTTTCCGATAATATTAGATAAAATGTCTCGATAAAATTTCGTTATTACAAGTAACGCGTTTTTTAAGCAGAAAAACACATTGAAAATACTTTTTTACATTTTTATCCCGATTCCACGTTAACGTCGACTTCACCGGTATTCCAAAGGATTCTTCCTCATCCCTGTTAGCTCGACTATTTCTCGCCCCAACAAAGCGAGATTCTCTGTCATCAATTCCGAGAGTCCTTAAACTTCCAACATCCGTTCACCGACAAAAATCAACGCGAAACTACTTCTCCTGGAATAGGACTCACAGCCGGATAACGTCCTGGTTTCAAGTTCTACGAGCATTACGAAATTTCGAACAGCCGCGTTCTTGCGAGCAGCCCCTAAATGCGCGTACACGGGCTAATCCGCGGGCGCAACATCAAAGAAACTTTACTGGAATCGGTGTCGTTTAACACGTTGCGACGATCCGTACATTCTCGCAGCGGCGGTAATTGCTATAGTCCGGCGTATTCATTCGGGCCTGTGTGTATCATCCACGCAACCCCGGAAAATGAAGAGCAAATGGAGTTTCGTTTCCGTGCCCGTCGTCAATTGTACGAACCGCGCGCACCCGCTTCTAGTTATCTGCTTTTTCCCTTTGTCTAGGCTCGATTCCTCTTTTTCTCCCTCTTTCTTTTATTGACTCTTTCTTTCTATCTTCCTATCTTCTTATCTTTTTCACCAAACTTATGTATATTGTGGTGATTTTATTCCAGTTTTGCTTAACCGATTAATCGTCGTTAATTGTGGTGCCTTGTTCCTATGTTGTAACTGAAATTTTTATCGCTTGGAAAAGTATAAAATTGCAAGATTTTTTGTAAAAAAAATTTCTTTGAAAAATTTCATTCTTATTTATATGCGTATATAAATATACATCTATGTATACGAGGGAAAGTCCTTTGGAATAATATTAGTAGTTCAGGGTGTTGATAAACGAGTTTTTAAGGTATTTTTCCGAGGAAATGAGTTCCTTAAAAATTTCTTCAAATTTTAACTACATGTTCAAAATGCACATGTAGTTAAAATTTAAGGAAATCTAGCGGTACAGAAATCGAGATATTGATCCTCAAAGTTTCCATGTTTAATGCGTAATCCTTACATTAAGCCGCCGCCAAGGCGACATTCTCATTTATTTGGAGCGAAAATTTTCTTAGCAACTTTTCAAAAAATTAATATATAACGTGAAATTGTGTTAAAAGAAGTACGAGGTATGCAAATCGATGTAATTTTGAATGAATATAAAATATGCGTATGCACAGATATAAAACTTCCACGCGTGTCTACGTTAGAGGCAGGGTAAAGCATTCAGTTTTTCCAAAAAATTTTTTTCTTCCCACGTGTGCTGATATGCACTTTCTGACGCATCGCGACCTATATTCTTGCGCGCAATTGTACTCAGAGAAATACCTTAAAACATCGAGTTGTCGAAAAATATGATTTGCAATACTTATTGCACAGTTTACAAAGGCGATTGATATGTATAAAAAAGATGAATAATGGTTCTAGTCGGAGCATAGAGTTTTATAAGATACAGCAGTTTTGGGCAATCAGTATGATTCTATGGATAAATGTAGAAATCAATAAAATATGAGACATAATTCGTCTCTTTTCCAACGTCATAAGCTTCATTCTTAGAATAGAACAGGCTTATAGTTGTGAGATGTAGTCTGCATGGGAGAGTTCATATGAGTAGCTGCTAATCAAAGGAAACGATGTTGTACTCAGTCGAGCATATTACTGTAGCATAGCCCAAATTACTGAGCCAAATTTCAAATTAAGTATTAATGTTGTAGATTAATTTTGATATTCTAAATATTTGTGAGATCAAGAGCTGTAGGATTCTTAACTGTAATACTCGAATGTGGTAATCGAAAGAGACTAAGTTGTCAGTAAAGTAAGTATCTAAGTTACAAATTGTTTGAATACATGTTAAGTTGATACCACAGAGAGTATAGCTAACTGTTACGGGAGATCTTTTATGATAGAAACAAATAACTTTACATTTAGAGATATTGAAGAATAGACGATTACGTATGCTCCATTGTTCCAGTCTATTAAAATCTTTCTGCAATGATAATTGGTTAGTATGAGTGTTAATTCTAAAAAATATTTTTAAATCATCAGCATATAAGAGAAAGAATCAGGATTGAAGTATTAAATCGATATCATTAACGAAAATATCAAATGGAAGAACTCCAAGGTGAGATCCTTCAGATATACTTCAGAACTAATCTTAATTGTTATAGGAAAAGAGCGATTATATCTAACAATTTGAACGTCTGCATTTAACAAAACTACATAACCAAGATGGTAAACAACCTCCAATGTCAACTGATTTTAATTTTTTAGATAAAATGGAATAGCAAATAGAAATAGGGGGTTTTCTGAAATTGACATAAATAGAGTCAACCTGATAGCCATTTTCAATCGAGGAGATGATGCTAGTACTATAAGTTCGCTATTACAGATCTACCGGTAACGAAACTATTTTGTACTGGGACGATTAGATCTTTGATTGTTGGTTATTCCTAATTTAGTATCTGGTGTTTCATAATTTTCCATTACACGTGAAATACATCAACAATCGAAAGAAGCGGTACGAAAGAATTCATATTTCAACGTCAGGAGTAGAATTTGCCAATTTCAATCAACTTAATTATATTGAGTTGTATAAGAAAAAATCACTTCTTATCAATTGATCAATTTTTGTTCCTGTAATATCGAAACTGAATTAATATAAATTGGCTCGTACAAAGAATAGGAACAATCTCTCACGTATTTCGGGCGCGTTTTACTGACCAAAGCTAAGATCTTTCGCACATGACGTTTCTCTTGTTATTTCAGAATAAGTTCAACTCTATTTTCGGGGATTGAATGGGTTGAACTTGGCGGATTTATCCAACAGTTTCTTCTAGAGGAATACATGAACCGGTAGATATTTTTATATAGCCGAATTTTCCATGTTCATTTTAGGAATCGGATCGATAGTGATAATCGATGAAACCGAGAAATTTGAAAACTTGTTCCCCTTTAAAGTTGGTTAAGATGATACCTCGAATTATCACAAGATTTTTCGAAATTTTTTCGAAAATTACCAATTACGTACGTAAATGTGAAACAAAATGTAGGAAAATGTCAAAGTATTTGTACGAAAAGTTTATTTGTGTCATAATAGAATTTTCATTTGTTCGAATGGAAAGTGTCTTTATTGCCAAGTTATTTTAATATTACTTGGGTAAAGAAATCCATGATACGAAACTCGTGAATGCTAATCGTGAAAGAAATATCGTTTGAGTAATTCACTGAAAATTCTAACTGCTTAACTTTTAATTATGTTATTCGATTCACGAGCAAATGTCGCAGATTGAAATTACTACGCTCTTTGTAACAATTGCGAAACACGAACCTGCCGGCAGTATCGAAACGAGTTAATTAGGTTTCAGCACTGCCTAACTTGCTTAATGACATGCAAGTTGTTCCTTAGCTGTTATCCATCAGACGGTAGTTTTCATGTCACTTGGATATCTTTTCCGAGGAAAATGCTCTAATGTATTGATACGAAATAACCTCGATCAACATAATCGTTCTGTGTCGTTCGTTGAATATTTAACTACTTTGATATAATTATCCTGTCGCGATATATATATATATATATATATATATATACCCATGTAAGAATAAAATAAATAAGCAAAATAGTAACTCGAGTATCGTAGACAGTCTACGACCCAACGATACTAGTCTAAGGTTAAACGACGAACAAAAGATATCTAAAATTTTCTCGTCTAACGAATGTATTAAATTATCTATTTCGTTAAAACGGAGAACGATATAGAAAAATGTATAAAATGAGTGCTTAAAATATGCATTTATTTTAATCTCATTGTATAGCCAATATAAAATCAATGATTCGAAGTTATCCATAAACCGAGCACGTTTTATCAATAGTATGCGACGTTCTGAGAGGCATTCGGCTTCTTCATGAAATCTATCATCAAGAGCGCCTAGAGAGCTCTGCGTATATTTGACGGAGCTTGGCGTCTATTAATTTTCAGCCAACAGTGAGACAGCCCTTGACGGCCTAATGTGATTACAACTTTCTGGATACCTAATCAGACTTGCGTGAGGGAAATACACCGAGAGGATAGCCTGAAACTTCCCGTCTTCTTGGACAAGATTTGTCCAAGGTGTCGTCTAACAGTTTTATGAAATCATCGTCTATCAGGTTCGTTGGTGTTCCATGGTGGTTCCATAAAAGAGGAGAAACGCCCTCTATTTCTGTTGCTTTAACTCGCTGTTATTTTTCTACATATAATATAATGAATTACAAAGTTATTTTAAACTTACAATAGTGTTCTTTCTTATTTCAAGTTTCTTTCTTCCATCTCCATTATGTTTTTCGAAAGATTCAAACGATTTTATCTTTCCTATATTAAAACTCGTTTCGACTGATCATACATGCGAAATGATTTTTTACTTTTTTCTTCAACATATATCTATTTATAATTCTGTAAATATCTCCAATAATGGAATCGAATTAATTATTCCCAAACATAAAATATAAAATCTATTTTGATCAACAAAAGTAATGTAACAGGAGAAGAGAAAATTTTCAAGTAATACAAGTTGGTCGTAGTTAGAGTAATATGTATTCAATGAGAAATTCGTTTGTGAGCAATTATTGACCAAAAAGGAACGTAGTGAAGGTGAAGGTCCAAAGGGGAAACGCAGAGTGTCAATGCGCAACTGCTGTGTCTTCTCGAAAGATTCCTTTGATAGCGTACTGACTTTTAACGATTGTAATCATTAAAGCGTACTAAATCTCACTACTGATTGATAATACGAGTTGCTTTGAGAAATAAGCGTCGATTTGATTATCATTTCTTTTTGAAATCAAACAAATCTCATACATTAGTTAATTTCTTGATCGATAATGTTCAACAGCTAATAAATATGCAAACGACATTTTACTTGAGTAAAGTTAAATAAATAATACAAAAATAATAATCAAAGTCTCTTTAACGCAGCTTGGCGTATTTATAAGATGCAACATATTGTATCTATAAATTATGTATATATAAATATACAATATACAATGTAAATTAATATAAAAGATACAACAAATAATTCTTATAAAGTCGTAAAATACGGGTCATTGTTCATAGTAACTGATAATGTAGTAACGTATTTGAATTTTTGATAAAACGAGAAATTAAATCTACGAATACTTTAATTTTCAAGTTTGCAGCCAAATTTTACCATCTTCGTGTTTATCTTCGAATATGAAATTTCACAAATGTGTCGCATTCGAAAATATTTTCCATTTCAAAATTACGAAAATTTCGTATACGCGATACTCAACGCCGTGCGTTGATACAATATCACAATACAAATTAGTCGTCGCACACAGTTGGTGAACAGTTTCAACGATGGTATTCCACACTGATTGACGACGAACCACCAACTCCGAGATTCCCTCCAATCAAGCTTTAACCAACATCTTCGCATATTAAGATTTCATAAATCTAATAACGATAATGCACTTTCCTCTGTGGAACGGAATTCTCTTCTCTTCTCTGTTTGTAATCGACGTCGACCAACCTTCGCGATACCAATTGTCTTTCACGTTTCCCCTTGTCCGCGTTTCGGTGCAAATTACCGAAGCTTTTTATCCTTTGAAGGACTGCAGTCTTTGCGATTAGATCAAGACTGGTTTCTCTTTTTCAACTTTTCCATTCTCTCTCCTGTCCCTTCTCTTTTTCCGTTGCTTCCCACTTACTTCTTTTTTTGTCTTTTGCTTTGATTTCGCGCATTTCTTCTTCTTTTTATTTCCTCCTTTTTCTTTCCGATGGTTACCCTGTTATCCTTCCAAGAACTGCCTCATTCTATTCCTCTTTAACTTTTGAATTTTGTTCTTGTTCTCATTTCCACCTTCCTCCGTTTAGTTTTATTTAGACGTTCTTTGTATCGGTTTCCGTTGTTTTTATGCAATGAATTGTGTAATGAAATGTTAACTACGATAGGAAATGTACAAAAGAAGAAAACGATATCTCGATTCTTCTTCGTTCGTAGTCGCCGGTAATTAATTTAAGTCACAATGCCATATTTAAAAAGGATAGCGTAAAGCTGGATTTACATTAGTCCAGTCGCTGGATCTAGTGATCGCATTCCAGTGGTTTGACTAGAAATCGGTCGATATCCATTATTGCGGACTTTCAATTCAATCGTTTGACTGGATTACTTGCTGGAATGATGCATTGTACTGGAATAAAAACACTGTTTGCGTTAGTACGATTGCAATCCAATGCTGGATTGGATCACTGGATTGGAATGCTACTAGATTAATGCGAACCCAGTTTAATTCCAATTTTCTTTAATTTACGTATAGTCAAAAGTCACGGTTCTTTTATTTCTTTTTCATTTAAGAACAAGCGAATTAAGTTCTTTGAGAATTGAACGATAACAAAGTACCACTTATTTCTCTAGGCTCTTGTTCCGCTTGTCTTTGTCTTCTCTTTTTTTCTACCACTTTCAACCAATTTTCCCATCTTCTTCACGCATCCCCTCTTTCCATTTTCTTTTGTTTTTGTCTCTTCTGAGCCTTCTCCATCTGTTTCCTCGACTTTCCATTAACTTCCAGCGTGCGCTGTCCTTCCATCTCTTTTTATCTCCATTTTTCACCAATCATTTTTTCCGATCATCTTCAACAATCGTTCCTTTAGTTTGTCACTTGGTCGTTTCCTCTCTTCACATATTCTCCTCTCACGCACCATTTTTCTGTATTCTTTACTTTGCTATTCTAAACTTTTCATTTCCTTTACTTTTTCATCTCAGCTTATTACTAAGTTTCACTTTTCAGGACATCTCGACGTCTCCGTTATTTCGTTTACGCTTTTCCCTTAAATATTCTTCGCTTCTACAAATCTTATCGTATCTACCACTTTACTGGTAGTTCACTCTATTATGTCATAGCGTTTTCATCTATTATATACATATCTATTCTATGGCTGACTTTTAACTTTGTCGAATAAGTTTTTACACTTTCCCTCCTCCTCTTTTGATTAACTCTGTTTAATTTTTGTTACGTCGCGTAACACTCTACCTAGCCGAGGCCACACACCGCGGGCAATATGGCAACCAGATGTCTTCGGATACTCGCAGCGTATCCTCCATGATGTCAAGAACCTTCCATAAATCACATAGATTTCCTAGAAAAGGTCCTTCAAACGAAACAAACATCTGGTTCGGAGGAATTTCTAGAGACTATTGTCTACCACGGCTTAACAAGGGAAAGTCAGTTTTTGTCACGCACGCTGCAACTTTCCTCCCACTAACAACTTTCTCTCGAGGGCGGTTAAGACCCTTCGTTTAACCAATTAAAAACGAAGCTTATTCCCTCACTCTCCTAAATAACATCGGCACCAACAAATCCGATGGTCCCGTGCGCTAGATACACTCATCCTTAGCTCTCCTCCGAGACAGCATCGTCTTCCAAGAGTACTGTTTTTGCATCCTTCGAACGGTCAACATCCTTCGAGCGGGTATACACACCCGCAGATCACTCAGTCATTCATCTCGTACATACGCACCAGTGTAACTATCCTCGTTATAAGTTGTGGAATAAACGGTGAAATATAACTTACTACTGTGTCATATTCATATCAACTACCTCTGTTATCCCAACCGAAACAGGGGAACGACTACTTAGCGGCGTCGATTCACCGAATCGTAGCGAGAATTTACGCCTCTCGCTGACGCGTTTTCCTCGCGACCGCGTCTCTCCGCGAACGGTCGTAACAATTTTCTTTTCTTCCCGTATCTACAATTTTACCAGATCTTTTTAGACGATAGTATCTTCACTCGTCACTCGCTTATTTCTTTTTTTTTTGTATTTATATCTCACTTCCTCAAAGTCGTTTGTTTTATGATCCTTAGCCCTACTGTATCGTTATTTATCACACTCTTCCATTTTGGTCGTATCATACTATCATCCTCACCTTTCGTCTCCAAGACTCGACTACTTTCAGTTCTTCTTTCTCCACTTTGGCCATCCTCCTAGCCCTCTTCTTACCCTTCTTTCTTTGTCGATCATTTCGATCATTACTTGCCCATTCCCTCCATCCTCTTATTTTTCTCTCGCTACGACTTACAGACTTCCTACCTTACCTACAGACTTTGGCAAATCAATCAATTAGAAAGATATCAGTTCGACATAATTAGTCGTTTCGATTATTTTATTATTCCTACTCTAAAAATAACATAAGAGGAAATTAACTTTGCTTCATGCTGCGAGATAACAGAATCAGAATGTGATTTGAGAGATTATTTCGAGAAATATGTATTTGAGTACGAAATATCAAATAAGATAATCTAACAATGAAGTAATTCTAAGAATAACAGTTTGCTTATTAAAATAATGTAACACGTAATAACATTTACCGTTATTATTATTACATTTACTATCATTATTTAATAACTTCCAAACAATTTTACTGATATAATGACCCATGATTTTGCTATATTGGGCTTTCGCGAACGTATTTCAAACGTGGTCCAACGCCTTCTCGAAGTGGTCTCCTTTTCCTACCTTTTACACCCTCCGTTTCATTCTCGCCAACGTGACGGTCCTCCCTCTCTTGTGTCCGCGTGTTACTCTTCGTCACTCCTGCGCTCCAGCGCTCCAGCGAGCTTGCGCGCCTCATCCTGTACAGAAGAGGTCTCCTCGACGAAGGAGGACCACCGTCAGGATTCCGATCAGTTTACCGGCATCCCTCAGTCCGTACGTACGCGTCTGGTAGCAGCGATTCGCGTGCCGTCGATCACGTGCATCCACACAAGACGCCGACTCTCACCGAGGCGACCGTGCAACCGTGAAAGCAAATAGGAAGAGAGAGAGAGAGAGAGAGAGAAAGTCCTTGGTTAGTTTTCACACAGGATTCAGAATGTTGGAGAAGTTTCCACATCCGAGGAATATCGACTCGCGATCCTCTGGGAGACCTTGAGAAACTTCTTCGAGGATAACGGTGCAGGTTTGAGATAAATTCATTTAGTCGGATCAGTCTGGTCCCCTTTATTTCACGCGTGAAATCTAGAAAGGGGCCGTCATTTTCGCATATTGAAAGAAGATCTTCGCGTGTTCGTTGTATGTACATACGTGCAAACGCAGTTCACTTTGTGACGAGTTGTTGACAACGAGGACGGGACGAATTTTCTAGGTTCGTTCAGGGGAATGTTTTTATATTGGAGGTAACTCTAAGATTCTGTGAATCGATGCATAACGATGGAGATCGATGGAGCTGAAGATTTACGTAAGTTTCATCGAACCTCGCACGGAACTCCGTCTCCATGTTGATAACTCGATTGCGGTGGTGTTAATGGAAGGCTGATCGGGAATGAGGAAACCATCCAACGTTTCACCGTAAGTAAATTAACGCGTACGGAGAAAGAAAGAGATAGATAGATATATAGAAATAGAGAGAGAGAGAGAGAGAGAGAGACAGACAGACAGACAGAGAGGGAGGGAGAGAGAGACAAGCAGACAGAGAAATGCCCTTTCCGATCCAGTTTAAACATGAAGAAAAGAATTTCTTATTTCCTTATTTCGAAATAAAAATTAGTTTGTGGTAGTCATTGGTCATTCATGTTCTAGTTGGAAACACGCGATCTTCGTTTCCATATTCACGGTTATTCCTTGATCATTCCGTTTAACCTTTCAATGTAGTCAGCTTCTCGTGTCATTCGTTCCATCATGCGGTTGAAACGATTAAGTCGGATACACTAAACACGAGACATGTGTTAGTGAATCGTAAATGATAATTCAAAATATCTTCGAACAACTGATGTTTATGAAATCCCGTATTCTTCAAAGCATCTCTAGTTTTCTTGCACTGTTGCGTATGGAAGACGTCCTTGTTCTAAAACAACTCGGATACGGATAGATTTTAAACAGACTTTTGTCAAAAATTGTCAAGTAATATTAGACGGTGGATTCCAGTGGATTCCGGTGGACGGTGTATTTTGAATAGATATAGAATATAGAATACACTCGGTGTGTTTTGAATATAGAATTTTATGTTGGAGTAGATCTATAAACCTGAGGAAAAATGTAAATAGGTTTTACTAACATTATTTCGAAGCTATTTATTTTGGTTTAAAATATTTTGCAATATCTCACAAAAATAATTAAAACTACATATGTATATGTATAAGAAGATAGTAAATACCGGTTATAGCCACTAATTTGTCGTTTTTATTAGTTTTTGCAAATCGATTAGAGTATTCAGACACGTAAAAGTAATAGGATACGTAAAATCAATTGGATTCGCCCAAGTTACTTTACTTTTTACGAAGCAAGGAAAAAGAAAAAGGAGAAAAGGAAAGAAAAAAAGTTTCACTAGACGACGCTAATGACTACACGGATGATATCCATGTTTTAAACGGATCTAATAGCATTGATGTATCTAGTTGCTTTTTACGACAATTTATAATTGGAAAAACACAGGAACAAGTCAATGAATTACAGTGCAACGAAACTCGAATTTCCATCAAGAGGCCTCTCTTCGTGATTTCTCTCTACAGACTAGTTGTTTCTATTCCCACCCTACCTGGAAACTTTTAAACAAACCCATTCTTTTCGGCCAACAAAACGCGCCTGCTCGCAAGACCCTGGAAATCCGTGGGGTCGTTTCGTTAATCTATAAAAGAGCGATCGCGTTAACGTTAATGAAAGCTGGGCCGCGCGTCCGTGTGAAATTCATTTAATTAAAATCGCCGATTCGACGCGATACTCGACGGCTGGTGTAACGAAGTAGACTCGTGTTTCGGCTAAGAGAAGTTCTCTGGATTCTCTGAATTTTCCGAGCGGACTCGACAGATTTTCTCATTCTGTTGGATACCGGGCACGCATCTGTCGTCCCTGTTAGTTCCAACTGAAACGAAAAAAAGAAACGAGAAGCCAAAATCGCTTCCTCGTCCAAAAAAGAGAATCGTAAAAAGCAAAAAAGGAAAGAGGAAGAAAAAAGGTTGAAGAAAAAATATTGACCTCTTGTCTCTTTCTTTCAGAAGTGTGTATCGAAATGCGAGGAAACACTGGTCGTTGAGTCCTTAGTCCTTAGGCACAGAAATAAATGGCGAAAATGCCGCGAGGAATAATTGGATTGGTGCTTCTGCTCGGTATCTTCGTTATCTTTTTTAATTGAGACACATTGTACATGGAGGCACGCGCTCGCCAGGCGGGTCTGTATTTGCATGCTTGCCCAGGAAATATACGTACTAGACAGTAGACTACACAACGAAGCAAAGAGGATGGTTGGTATTGTTGTATCGGGGCCGGTTGTCGGTTCTTTGCGAAAATTAAAATTCCACGGGCAACGTAGCTGCCGCGTCTTTCGAGGCCTCTCGATCGTCTCTGTAATTTACGATAATTGAGCAATTAGTAGGAGCCCTCTAATCACGGGGGATCGCGTGAAACAATACGGGAATTGATTTACACTGCACACGCCTCCATCAGATTTTCATGCGCTCATTTTCCTTCAAATTTTCTTGCCCTCAAGTCCGTATGTGCGTTTATTCGTGTAATCCATGTGTGCAAGAGAGAAAATACGCCAGACACAAAGATATAGAGTAAAATTTTGCAGTTCCTCGTTCCTCACATTTCGTATTTATGCTTCGACGATTCTGAAATGTAATTCACGACACGGTGCTGTGGGTTTGTGGCTCTATGTTAACGATGGGTTCTGAATGCATTACTTTCGCAAGTTTATTCGCTTTTCGGATGCGTTTCTTCGTGTTTTCGACAGTTTCGTTGTTGAGAACATACTTGACAGCACAGACAAATTTGTAAATATCAACGATCCAATCGTTTATTTTTTATGGACCACATTAACCATGCATCGATGAAGTTATAATGTGTAGTAAATATACAGTGAAATGTGGTGAATACAATGGAACAATGCGTTTATAATGTTACGTTTCTGTATATACAACTTACAAGGTACCCCGTCTATAATGCATATATATAATTGGCGATACGTAATAACTGTCATTCCTACTTAAATGAAGCAGAATAGGATTATGTTTGTTCCTAAATTTAGTTCCTTTCAGTTTTTTTTCACGAGAAAAGCGAGATTTCTTTAACGCGAGTTATGTTATATTCGAAACAGAAGAAAAAGGAATGTTTTTTAATATCGAAATCAAGTTTATTGTTATATAACAATTTGTGGTTTTGCTAAAAAGGGCGATTAAAAGTCCGAATATATCCATTTGGAATTGAATAACTCTATTCTCCCATCGCCAAATTATTTTTAAATATGTACAGAATCGAGATACTTATTATAGGTGTTGTATAGTACATATAATTAGCAAATTGAAGCTAATTAGAAAATCGATATATGTATTTGTTATATGTTCAACAGATGGCGTATTTACGTTATTGTCATTCTAATATGAATGTAAACGATTAAATAATCTAGCACTCGCTAGAATTACTGTCCGTTGTACGTGACACTTCCTACCTACTTCTTACAATTAATATCCATACTTGGTTATTCATTGCGCGATACTTTACTTGGCTCAATTAATTCTTTCCTTTCTTATCGTCTTTCTTACTGTTTGCGTTCCTGCCATTATTTCGTAAAAATTTATCTATAACAAAATTGAATAAATATAATGGTTGTCCTTAACCGTATCTACGTTTCTAATCGTTCGACTAATCTTTAATTACATTAACGAAATCGCAAGATTGAGAACAATGCATCCACTTCGTTCCGATGAAACGATGACAGGTAATTCGTACAATCTATTATACAATTACCTATACTATACCAAAGACCGATCAAATTAAACGATAAAATTACACAAGCTATGTTTCAATACTCTCAATGGAAAATTTTATTTGTTTATATTCGTTCGATGCAAACTGCAATAAAAACAATTCTTGTTCCCAGAGAAATGGATCGCAAATGCTCGATCATTTCCCCTCGAACCGTTAATTCCGTTATTTGTTAAGAACGTCGCGTTGCACCGTTTCTTTTTTCCATCCATTCGTTCATCCATTCGTTCATCCATTCGTTCATCCACTCGTTCATTCATTCGTTCATCCATTCGTTCATCCATTCGCTCATCCATTCGTTCATCTATTCCTTCATCCATCCGACTGCTCTGCAAGGAACAACAACCATCGCAAAAGGCCGAGAGCGCCATATTCGCGAGGAAAGGAATTATGTAGCTTCTCCTGTTTCTACGTTCTTTGTGAATTGCTAGATCCGTTGTTCATCGATGTACAAATTCGCCTTATAAATTTTGCAACTGTTTTGTGCTCTCGGATCCCGTCCAGGCGTATTCGCGAATTTCAAATACGGTTCACAAGTTTTTCCGACGCATCCAGCATAAATCAAACACGATTCACTTCTTCCCAAGTGTTTTTTTCGCGACTGAGAATAATTGCCGAGGCTGTACGTTCAAACGTTTAGCAGAATTTGGAACTCTTTCGTTTATGGCCGATATCGTAGCGAGGAATTTATTTATAACATATAACAACAGGACGCGTAGAACATTGTGGGCCGGGGTCGTTGAAAAGTTTCGTTAAAGTTCCTCGAATACGAAAGCTTTGTTTCACCGGGATAAAGTTATAATAGGAGAAAAAGAAGAAACAGCGATATTTGGCCGAAATTACTCGTCCTTGTAGGCTCGTTTAATTTTAATAGAATGAAACTTAAAGATTCTAATATGAAATTGTCATTTCAAAGGATTACGACCGATAAATTGGGAAACTTCAATGTAGGAGAAGCAGCAAGAAACAAAGACGAATCATTATTACACCAGAAGCATAGAAAGCCGAGAAGTAACTCAACTTGAAAACTTCCTTATCCCGAGACTAGTGGAACACATGAATCCCTCTAACCAACGCATTGCAACATCCAGAGGAACACCATCGAAACAAGGGGATCGAAAAAAAACAGCAACTAGCTACGATTTCACGTTTCTGCACACGTTCACCAAGTTTTCTCGACAAATTTCTGAAGCGAAACTGGTCGATTATTCGCAAGGACAACGTGCTTACTAGAACCCACTATACTAGGCAACGAAGAAAGAAAGAAAGACCAGCAAGACGGGATAGCAAATAAAAAACTTTCTCCGCAGCAAAATTTCGCGATTCGTTGAACTCTCAGGAAATTCACGCCCGGTTGCAATACAAAAGACTGTGAAAAAAAGACTTTCCTTCTACATCTATTCGGTTCACTTGTAATGAGCAGTTAATTCTTTTTTCTCTAGGCTACGTGCATGACCCACTGTTTCGAACTAACAAGTTAAATTGCTTTGTGGTTTATGGTTTTTCTGCTCGTGGAACGAGTACCGATAATACCAGTCAAAGACCAATATGTATTCTTCATTTAGATTTAAATAGTCCATCTTAATTTGTACGTGTGTAATACCAATTATAACAATGAAAGTTGTATATTAGAATATTAATTTTAGATTCTTCCGTGTAGGGGACTATTTACTTTCCACCTAATTTAGTCCGTTACATTTAGCGTTGCACCAATTGCAAATAATAATTTTGTAAGAATAATATATTCCATTTTGTTGTTTTGTAATGCGTTCGTACTTTCACTGATCTACAGGTATACGCGTTGCTGTTCTTTCTGTCTATTTCTGATCATGGATCGGAAAAATCGTGACGATGTTTTGCCTTTGATGTTCTCGTCGATCCTTTATTCGATTCGATAGTTATTTGCATAAATATCTCGAGTCTGGATGAAGCAGCGCAGCATGGCGGATGCTTAAATATCATTGTCAAGTTTTGATGATATGGAAATAATATTTTATTATTGTATAAAGAAGAACGTGAAAAAAAGTTTTCCTCGCTTCTCATCTTAATCGATTTAATGATAAGCTGTGAATCAGCGATTAAATCGCGAACCCGAGTAGTTTGTTAAATTTTAACCAACAGCAGGTGTTGCTGGATATTTAATTTGATGTTACAACAATTGTCAAGAGTGTCGGGAATACCAAGATCGTTATTTTGCAAGTGTTTTCAATTTTTTAAACTTTTTATTTGATAATTTTATTGATCAAAATATTTATAAGCTATTAGCGTCTTTATTTTCCCACACATGAATCATTCACAACTGGTATTACAATAATGTAAAAAATCTCGATTTTCTAAACTTTCCTCTCAGTTCAGCGTACATTTTGCACAACAAGGTGTTCTTTCATCTCCGACATATAATTTGATGCAGTATCTCGCTGCATTCGATATGTTGGCAAAAGCCAGCACTTAATTGTACTGTTCTGAAAATTAGCTGTTCTTGGTCACTACTACACACTTATGGAGCGTACAAAGAGAACGGGAGGGAGGGAGAAGAAAAAAGCTATAGTTCTATCATGTTTCAAATAAATAGCTGAAACAGATTATCGAGTCGACGCATTCCCAAAGAGGACCAGGATGAAACCCCGTGTTCACGTCCAGGAAACTCGATTCCTTTAAGCTCGTTATTCGTGCCCGTTGCTATTCTCATTGCAGGCCCACGATTTATCTCAGCGCCCGTTTACCCATTATTTTGCGGACACACGAGAAGCAACGTTCAGAAAGAATAACAGAAACAAAAAGAGCATTTACTTTTCTTTTTGTAATTCCCCAAAATGCCCTCCCGTGTAATAATTATTTAGCAACCTTGTTTTTCGGGGCCGTGGGTAAGAAACATCATTTCGTTACTGTTAAGTCCGTTGGGCAAATATATGGGTCGAATCATCACTATGTAATACCGTAAACGATTTCTTTATTACTAAAATTGTCTGGAGAGATTTACCGGAAATACGATATGTATATATCTGTGAAACACAGATTTCTCCCAATTCTTCAAATTTTTTACTTCATCTTTTAATATTTTTGAAATAATTATATATATGAATTATATATGAATTACATATATAATCATTTATATTAATAACAAGATAATAGACATAAACAGAATATTAAGACAAATATAAATATATATATAATATATATATAATATAATATATAATATATATATAATAATATATATAATATATATAATATATATATATAATATATATAATATATAATATATATATATATATATATATATATTATATATCACAAATCTCGAACAATTATAATCGAGTTAAGTTATACAGGCTAAAATATTGAGGGGTTTTCTGAAGAATTCCAAATCACACCAGAGCTTCCCCTTTGTAACTTTGGGAACCTTAAAATTATAATCTAGATTCTTTAGTCAATCCGATTGCATTTGTTCAATATTTGTAATAGTGAGCTTAGGCTCAAGGCGACTACCAGTTGCCGAACGTAGCCGCGGTCAAGGGGATAAACGTTTTGTCTAACAAAGATATGTGGTAATAGTATAGCCCTCCTTAAAAAGAAATAGTTGTAGCGACAGTAAACATTCCAACGGTTTCTGGCTCGTGGTTCGCCATACGCAGACCCCATTCTTCGGGTAAGACGATCACCAGATGTCAACGCATCTACACGGTACATGTTCAGGTAGCCCGAGGACCCGTTATAAATCTTAAGATTTAGCTAACTAAAGTCCTTCAAACAGACAAACAGTCTTTGTTCCAACTACGGGAAGATAGGGGAACTTTATTTTTTTCTTACGAACGACGCTTCCCGCTAGCAACTTTCCCTTAAGGGCGGCTAGCATCCTTCTCTAACCACCAACATAGAAATTGAACAATTAACAGCAACGTCAATTTCCCTCACTTTCCGAACGAAGGCTTCTCTCCATGAATCTGGTGATCTCATGTCCTTAGACACACCCCATTATAGTTTTCCTCTGCACCATCACCGTGCCGGAGAGACATTCTCTCTCTCTCGTGCACTTTCAGCAACTAGTTACGTAGCGTTTTGATCAGTGAATTTCTCACGCTCTAACATCGAGTCCAACTTAGACTTTGACGAAACAATAAATTCGTTATCCCGTTGACCGCGGATTCGTTATCGAACGTGAGGCTATTGTCATTAGGGTCGCGAGTGCCCAGTCGCCGCCGTTAATTGTCAAGTCTGTAGCATCCATACTTGTGTTAATAAATTGTACCTTTGTTATACCACAACGATGACTAATTTCAATGAAGACTCATCAAACACCCACAACCCTACCCACAACGCCAACCCGATATATATATATATATATATATATATATATATATATATATATATATATATATATATAATAAAAAAAATATTAAGATGTAATTGATATGCTTAGTTAAAATTAAATGTCCCCCTTCCTCAAAACAAGAAGGGAAGAAATTCTAAATTGTTCAAACATACAAAAGAGAATCTCTTTGTTTCTTTTTTCCAAAGCCCTACATAACGTAAATCCTTTAGCTAAACCACACTGAAATATCGTGTATAGGGACATTGGCTGTTAGGAAACGAAAAAATTTCGAGATTCATTCATTACACTTCGGTTGTTACCATCACATTTGTGCCACATATATTTCTGTGAGATATGAAGCGTGGCGACTAGTCGTAACCGTTTCGGACAGTGAAACATTTTTCTAGCGTATTAAAGGCCAGGAATGCAGTGAACACTAAGGAATTCCAACTTCGTTTCCGAGCTTACTGTTTATCGACGGAAAAAAAGCAAAAAATAAAGTAGAGGAAGTTAGGGGGAGGAGGGAGGGAAACAGAAGGGGACGAAGGTAGCAAGAGAAAGTTCCACGAGCGCAATTGTGATTCATGTTTATTATATACATAAAAACGTTAATAACGTTGGAACCGCGAGAATGGAGTTCGTTTCGCAGGAAAATGAATAACGATAGCGAATCGGTATCTTTCGATATTCATTTATCAGGAAAAAAACGCTTTCCGGAGTTGCGGCACTTTTAGCTTTTGCAAAAGCTTCTTGCCTCTTTTCCACTTTTCTTTTTCTTTTTCCTACTTTTCCACCGACCGAAAAGAAGAAAGACGAAATGTTTTATGTACGGGATTCGTTTAATCGTGTGCACAGTAATTTCTTCGGCGAATTATGCCTGCGGTATGCGAGAAACTCGATTACCTTATCGTGAGTCATAATTATACTGCTTAGACAGTTCATTGAAACATAGTTAAGGTTCTGATTGTAAGACAGGAAGCTACGTAAATAAAAGAGAACGATACAAGATCGGGGTGAATCGTAATTCAAAACAAGTCATTAAATTCTACCATATGTCCAAATCGGACAAATTGTGAATGTAAATAACTAAATAAAAAAAAAGCCATTACGAAATTATTTGTTATAGATAAATAAGTAAATTCAGAAATAAATTGTTAGTTATAATAAAATAACATTTGTTTCCATTTTTGCTTTCCTTCCCTTCCCATCTCTTGTTATTCTTCTTTTTTCGTCACGATTTTTTGTGCACTTTTATTCTTTTTAGGAAATTAAACTAAACTTGAAAAATTATTTTTTTGTTAAATGTATACTTCTGATAGACAAATTTATCTTTCAATGCAAGGTGTTCTGTTACCTTCAAAAAATTAGTTCCGAGAACTCGGGGAAGAATTCTTGTAATTATGCAGAGCGCAAGTTCTCTCCTGGGAAAGTTCAGAATAATTTTTCAGCTTGCCAACGTTCAAGGAAACCAAGTGATTTTCAATGTGAAGTTTATTCAATTACAAAACGTTCTTTAAAATTTAAAGGGTTTGGTACATTGCATTACTTTTTAACTACACAAAAAATCTTCCTAAATCTTGGTAAACCATTAAAAATTGTATTTTCTTCGCTACTATTCCTATATTAAAAATGCGAAACAAATATTTCGTTTGTTTAACAGAGTAATTAATATTATTTAATAAAATACCTAAATTCATATTTTAGAATCATATTTACAGTGACTTCGACATAAACATAATCCTTCAAATCGGACTACATATTTCAATAATATTATTACCCATTTATTATGTATTTATTTTGAGATGCGTTCAACGATACGATATACATGCGTATGAAGTGTACGTTTGAATAATAATTCATCAAATGTCATGTGTCAAGTTTGGTTGATATAAAAATTCGCACATGATGTTAAAAGGTAAATCAAAATTGAAGCAATGTTAATCTCACTGAAAAATCACAGAAAGCATTTCTAACTGATGTCATCGAAAACGAAATTAGATTGATGTCAGAAACCGACACTACTTTTACCAGAATTGATACTATACCATAAATATTGCGTTGGACAGTGGCCAGGATTTATGGCTATTGCAATGACCCTTAATACTTATGAGTAGTTTGGCTGCAAAGTCCTCATAACTCTTATCAGAAGCAAACGTTGCTAATTTTCTTGCTCGTCTACCGCTGCTTAGATTGTCTTATGCCACCAACCTACTCTCATTTCCGTAAAAACGTAAATTATACCGACGAAAGGTGAGATCATCGTTTTCATTCTTATCTGCCGTGCCAGTCGCCCTCCACTTTAGGGGTTGATTCACGCGTGTTAGTAGCAATTGCGCTTAAGCGATCCTTCGTCTGTACGCTTTAACGTGGTTCATTCTTAACCGTTTCGGTAATTCAACCACCAACTACAAATTTAAATTATCACTAGTCTCTATGACAGCTACATTCGTTCACTTTCGAAATCGATCGTGCCAAACTTCTTTAAACCAACAGACAACTTAAAAAATTTAGATGTAGCATTGCGCAGAGAGAACAACTGTTGAATACTATCTGTTCGATTTCCGTCATTGGCAGTTTAACCTTTCCAAATTTATCCGAATTTGTAGGTTCATTATCGAATAGATTAAAATATATCAATACTGACAATTTAAAAACTTCCTTTTCACAACTTCGCATTTTTAACATTTCACAAAACAAATCGTTCAGTGACTTTTGAAATATGTACGAAATTTAAACGATGGAAAGAAGTTCAAATTAAAAAGGAGTTCAAATTACAAAAGTATCTTCTGAATTAAAATTAGTGCTATTATATAATCTACAAGAACTTTTCAAAAAAGATAATTGTCTAATTTATTTCGCGTAGTGAGCCGTTAATAAGGCGTGCCTTCTAGGTTAATAGTGAATATAACCACTTAGCAAGGAATATGCGTTGTTTGCAGAAGGTGTATTAGAATTTCGCGATGTCGAGTTTGATGTATTAATTCCTCGACCGTGTGCGTTACGCTTGGAAATAATTGTTACGGGCAACCAAATTGTTTAGAACCAAGTTAAAAATATATAAAATTCAGCAAGAAAGAAGGGTGGACGGTGGAGATTTTGATGAAAGCGAGAAGAGAAGAAAATTGCAAACACTCGGGCACTCATACACAAGAAAAACTGAATTTTTTATGTTATATTAAAAGAAAGAAATAAATAATGACTTGGTTATCGATTATTAAAAACTTACTAATAATTTGATACTTGGGGAAAATGTGATATTATTTGTATGTAACATTTTTACGATAAAAGTTGCAGATATAGACGAAAATAAAATGTCGACCAACAATAAGGTTTTCATTCAATTTTCATTCCAAATTTTCAGCGCAACCAACATCCCCAAAAATGCAATAGCAAAGGCACTATTTGAGTTTTTAGTTTCCATATCAGTGGCCACAAAATCGACATTCGTTTACCACGATTTCTGCCGTTATATATTGTAATTTCGGACGCATTTTAATCTCGTTAATTGCACCGATAATGTCGTAATCAGAGGATCGCAATTAATAACGACTATAAAACGAGACTTATCAAACGCGATCAATTTTTCTCCCTTTTCTAACAGCGAAATAATATAGATTCGATACACGAGTAAATACCCGATATTAGTTGTTAATTTTCCAACGATACTGCTATAAAAGACGGTACGTAACAGCATTTGATATCGATATATTGCTATGATCGTCGTCATTCGTGATATAATTTGTGGTATTTCCGTTATTCACTTGAACACGTGTACCACCGAGTAAATTATATATAATGCACGGATTCGTGAAATTATTTCCATGACTTTCCTATTTGTTAGACATATTTGCCTCCCTTTTCCCCATTTTTCTAAATAACATTCTTGGCGGCACGTCACGTTTTAGTTTCTAAACAATTGAATTTTTATACGTATATTTAGACCATCAGTTTGAATAACAAAATTTCCGTGGAGAATTTTCTGTGTGCGATTTGTAATCACGATATAAATTGAGCGTCGTGTCAACTATAACTAACATCAAAAAATGGGAAATCAAGTTTATAACTGAAATCTTTTGTGTTTTATAAATCGCTAGAAAATTTAGTGAAAATTTTCCTTGTAATCGTGGGTGATCTCGAGCGATTAGATATGTACTCTCGTTGAAATTTCGACACAATTATACAAAACGTAATATTTCGTCGCTGATAAATTCGCCAGGTGGAGATAACAAAGACAGTGTGAAGGTTGAACCACTTATGTTTATATTTATGGCCGTTCTGTGAGACACATTGGCATGTGAATGTAAACAACTAAATAAAAAAAAAAAAAACATTGGCAAGCTACAGTTGATTTTCCTCGCCGCATTTTTCTTAGGCGATGCTTTCGTTCCTTTTACCGAATTTTCCATCAACCTTTATTCTTTTTTTCATTTTCAATCTTTTGCTATCGATTTTTACGAATATAATAAGTAACTTCAACTTTTCTTATATTTCACGTTCAATTTTTGTTAATAATAAAACTCAAATGTAAAAATAGACGACAACGAATAACCGAAACAAATACTTTTATCAATTTGCTAACTATACCATTATAAATATGGAATACTATGGAAGAGATACAAATTAATTTTTCATATGCAATTTCAATCGAGTCGGTCGAAGCCGTTTTCTATTCGCATAAGTGATTATTCTAACTTTATTCTTAATTAAAGTCACGAGAAATGATAAATAATAGGAATAATTTATAAAAATAAAATATTCTTAATCGAATGCCGATTGAAGAATAGATTTGCATGAATTTGCTTAATCCAGAATCGGATCCATTTTGACCCAAGTCTCTTTCATTAAATCGCGATTGATGAAGATACAACATAAATAAATAATTTTTCTTGCATTAATCGAATATTTGGAAAACTTTTATGACTTTTAATGGAAGATATCGATATAATCTGATTTCCAAATTAAATTTATTAAAGCGTTGCATACGTTATGCGATTTGAGCAATGGAGAGCAAAGTAATAAATGTAAGATAATTGATTGCCATATTTCTACTAAGTTCATAATATGTAGATCCGTCGCTATAAATTCAATTCTCCTCGTCAAAGTAAACACATAACTTGTGGGATGATTTAACAGGTCATTCTAAAGAACCACTGTATTTTCGACCAGTCGCGGAGAGACGCGATCGCGAGGAAGCGCGTCAACGGGAGTCGTAAATTCCCGTTACGATTATAATAATCGATGCCACGAACAGATCAATCCCCTTATTTCTTTTGGGATAATAGGGGTGGTTGGTGTGGTATAACATTGCGATTAACAAGTTATAATGTCTATATTTCCAATAACTTAGTATAAGAAAGAGTTACGCTGTTGCGTAAAGTGTGTAAGTGTCGTAGACGAATGTTTGACGGGTGAAGACCCGATAGAGAGACGCTGATTGTTCTCAGGTTAGAGAATCAGTGTAGATATGCTGACTGATCTATAGGCGCGATCGAGTCCGAGGAGATATGTTGACTGTCCTGTCGTTGTAGAACAAGTCCTGAGCAGTTGAATGTAGTAATGTAGTAGAAGCAGTCCGAGATGTTGACTGATCAGTAGGTGACTTGGCAGTGAATTCCGGTGACAATGTTGTTGCTAAAGAAAACACTTGTTCGGTGATGATCGCTCCACCACTGGTCGCTTGCGGGAGGAATCCTGAGAAGCATGGGAAAACCCAGATTTCCCCTATTTTTACCTGATCAAGCAATAACCATAAGAAACTTCCTGGGTCGAAGCTGTTTTATGCCAATTGACGGACTTTACGGCAATTCAGGAAGCCTCGTTTTATGGCCGTTCCTTAGGCTTATTGCGACCCGCTTAATTATATATACACAGCTTATAGACGCCTCGATCGTAGAGAGTCACCACACGTAACAATCATTTTCCCCTTCATTATCTTGTTTCTAGTTTACATTAACAAATTTTAAGAGTCTCCACTGTTCCACCAAAAGAAATTCCACTAATGGGTATAAGTTACATGTTTGCATACAGTGTGCAGCGTGGCGAAACGATAAAGAATTTTTCTAAGATTTATGGGAAACGGTATATACACATATATATAAAAGCTGCGATTTATACCTCTGAACTTAGACGTAAAGAGAACGCGTAGAAAACCACGTGCTTGCGAAGGAATAGTCGACAATCACCTGTCGTCATGGTAAATAAGACCCTTAACGTTGAAAACCATTTTGTCAATATGCATCTATCCAATTTAAATGCTACACGGATACATTCGTTCTTCACGAATTATTCTTCTTTTATTTTTTATTTTTATTTTATTGTAATATCGGAAATAAAATATTATTATTGATGATGATTTATTTACAATAAATGGATTGTACAGATGTTGATTAAACAGAAGAACGATGGTTGTTTAACGTGAACTAATCACAGTAACATACTAGAATCTAGACAACTCAATAGTTAATTTGCAACTCTCGTCACAACGGATCCAACGCTCTCTCTCTCACGCGGACTACACTCTCACGACAACGCTAGGAACACTCTATCTCGACAACGCAACTTGCACTCTCTGACTTCTCGATTCACACTCTCTGGATTCTACACTGACACTGCCTGTTCTAGCATCCCTTTGTCTTTTCTTAGGCCCACCCACGCACATGTTCCGCAAACACTCGTGGCCAGGGTCACGTAGGCCATTTCTATGAAACTATCCAATTGAAGGACCGACGACATATTGATGAGCCCGACGGCGCCCCGGCTCTCGCGATATTGTTTATGGTTTACTCGATATTTCTTAGGCCTTTTTGTCCACGGTACTACATTATAATATTTTTTTATTATTCTATTTAATTTTTAAAATATGTAAACGAAGTCATTAAAAAGTAGTATATCCTGTTGTGGAAATTGAAAACAGATGCAGCATTTGACAAAGGTTTAGTAAGTTATATTGTTTAGTAAGTTATATAAAAGGTTTTTATTTTCCTTTGTTTGTTGTGTTATTGCCCAATGCTTTTTGTAAACGATCGATGCAAAATTCAACAACAAGCTCGTACTTCTACACAAGTTTTAGTTACCTAAATACATTTCCACCTTTCCCTCCGGAAAACTTGATTCCCTACAATTTGCCCTGACATTTGGGCGAATTCGAAATAGAGTTCACTGCTAGAGCAGAAGTGTAAAAGTAAGTAAGAGGAAAAGGAAGAAGGATAAAAAAAGATCTTACAGCATCGGAACGCTTTTTTCCATTTTTACGATTGCCGGAAACGGAGCGCGCGAAAGGACGTGACTGTCAGTACAAAGTTTCAAGGTATGCGTGTTACAAAGAGCTTCAACCGAGAATCCGAACAAAACCTCAGTGGATAAGGATCCAGAGAACTGTCAAATTTTCTTCGCCAAACTTCCTGTGGAGATGCTTATATTATTAAAAGCCAGAATTTTCCTGTCTGTATGGCGAATGATTTAACTTTCGACCTGTTTCGTACGAGCTTTGTCAAAGAAACTAACATAAACTGCACCGCCGAAACTCATCAACGCACTATTGATGTACGAAAAAAGAATTCAAAAATTATTTTTGCTACAAAACCATTGAGTAAAATTCTTTATGCATGTCGTGCACATCGAAATTTCCTCGATAACAAATACAAAGTGGAACTGTAATCGTAGTATAACCCGGCAAAGGGTGATCCTACGTGAAAAAATAAGAAAATAATTTGGTATAACATTTTTTCATTTGACGCATCATTTTTAAAAAAATCGATTTTGAATGTTTAAAAACTATACTAAATATTGCTAATTCTGGATTAAATAAGGGTAAATAATCGACAGGAGCTTAAACTATATTTAAAAATAAGGCAAAAATGTAGAATGCAATTTTTTCATAAAGTGCGTTATTTTCGAAGAAAATAAACTTGAAAATTTATCATGTGCAGAGGCGTACACGCGAGATTAGCGTGATAATAATTTCGTGCTGGTTGTTTACTCATACGTACTCGGTACTTAGCCAAGCTAAAGCATACTCGACAAATTTTCAATCTTGATTTTCTCGGAAACGAAATGTCATATAAAAAAATTTTATCCCATATTTTCGACTTATTTTTTCTCATAGAATCACGCCTTGCCGGTTGTACTACGATTATCGTCCCATCCTGTTTGTGCGATAAACGCAATAAGAAGAATACGTTAAATTATTATTAGCACAATTTAAGTAATTGGTGGGACTGTCAACGACAAATGAAAGTTTTCGATGCGAAGACTTTCTTTACTCCAATTTAGCTGTTCGAGTGACTTCCTTAAGCAGACAATCTTCTTCCGCGGAAAAGTTCTATTTAGCAAAAGATTAGTCGGAACTTGGAAGAATTTTCTCTAACTCTTTTCTTCATTCCACGATTAAATCTCTTAACTCTTTCTCTATTCGGTATCCCTCTTCTATGAACCATATATTTAGATAGTACTTCAAACACAAAAATTAACGTATTAGTAATAATCAATGGAGGTCTATCCAGAATTACTTTCCACGCGTTAGAAGCAAAGTTATAACGCTATCCCAAAGTGAAAAGATGACTCGACTAAATCCACGTAGTGAAATATTAAGTGGGTTGCTTTTAAAACAGACGCAAGTTGATTGTAGCAAGCTCGGCTGTCATAAAAGATAAAAACCAAGTCACATGGCCTCATACCTCTGGCCAATAGCGTAGTATACGAGGAGGCGAATAACTACGATGTCGGAGAGGAATTCTTCTTCAAATATTTACAGCGAAATGTGGACGTATCCTAACTTGGACCGACTTCGACATTAGGAGAATATACAGGCTGACGTGGAAAAGAGGAATCGCGAGAGTTTAATAAGGATCAAGCCCATAATTTACCGCGTCAGACGTTCTGACTCTGGGAAAATTGCAAATGGAAAAAACTGACCTGATTATGAAGGATTAAATATCGAATCGCAATGCGAATGCGACCTAACGTTCGAAAAGATTCGAGTATTTTCGAACATGATCCTCCGTCACTAGGTTTTAGTCCGTATTTCTCTTTATTTCCAGATTTTCACAATTTTGATACTGAACATTTTTCTTTTCCTTTTTATGCTTTATGCATATCAAAATATATGCACAAAGGGTCAACTTTCTTCCCTATTTTTGGAATAATTCAAGAATAAGAATATCATGAACAGAATCCTACACAGGATCATATACCAAATATTTAAATTAAATGGAAAAATTCTACGAATAATAAACATAATGTTCTTACTGTACGTCAATTTTTTCTATAAGTGCTAGTAAGTTTCATAGAATGTTTAATTATAATTATTTTATTGCAAATACATGAGCTTGAACAACGTTTTTACAAAACAAACCGTTTTGCAGAAATTCCTTAGAAATGTTTTTGCTAGATGTCATCGTAGCAACAGCGCAAACTTAACGTTGCGAACATTTATCATAAAATACGACCTCATTGCTCAGTTGGAATTCAAAGATAAGTATGTATATAGAAAGCCACGTATATAGCCTCATGTGAGGATCCACGAAAAGAGGCAATACAATGTTCTACTTTAGGCACGTTTTCATCATTTAGCAAATTTTCATCATTTTAGAGAAGGGTGGTTTCATTTTAGGGTGGAACAGAACAATGAAAAGAATGCTGCCCTATAGAATTTGAACGTTAATCGACTCAGCTTTAATTAATATGTATCCATTAATTTTTTTACTATATAGAAGTAGGTAATTTTTTATTCTTTCTCTATACTTCCTCTTCCGTATATGCTCTGGTCGAGGTAATGCATCGAAAACAATATAGCTGTTCTTTTTTTGATTTTCTGAAGGAGGAATCACATTATTCGTCTTGTCGTTCAAAAAATTCTTAAGAATTACAAAGTGGAAGGATAATCTAGATGAAGGAATAAATTCTCTTCCTATGAATCTCGATAAATGAATCTCACGTAGCGCCCTCGCTCTTAAATTACTTGATTCTTACTAAGTACGTACGAACACTTGATAATTCGATTCTATTCGCATCAACATCGGGATTGATTGCATCTCTGTGCCGCATATTCTGACGAATACGATAATCTGAAGCGATGCACATTTGAATCGAATACTAGCCGACCTCGCTGTGTCACGGAAATTCAACGCGCAACAACGGCAGTCCATCCTATGTTTTCTACGAATCAATTAAAAGAAGAAACAAAAAATGTAGCATATTCTTAGACGAGTTACAATTGAAAAAGATTGTTGTTATATTAAAACGCGGACACGCTGGATCGGTTGCGCACATCGCAAATTAATGAAAAAGTTCATGTGGCGCTAATGTCAAATTTTTTAATTTGGAGATAATTTTTTGTTTGTTTTGAAGGATAGACGAACGAAAATTTTGATTGCACAAATGCGAACAAATCGCGGGCGAAGGAATATTGTCTGTTCTTTATATGCACTTGAGAGAGTCAACTTCACAGATCTAGAGAACTTACGGAGGAGTATATCTACATCTGACATGTCAGAATATATTATATGTTATAGATATATCGGCCGGTACATCTCTCGGTCTGTACTGTGATTTATTTTACGGCGACGATCTGGCGATAACCCCTTCCCCTGTCTCATCTATAATTTCCAAAAGTCAGCAGAGTTAACATAGCGCGGCAACGCATTACACCGCCTGTGTACGGGATTTACGGAATTTCGGGAATGGACACCTCTTGTTCCGGCGACTTCCCTGTTATTGTGACAGACGGGTGCACGCCTATATGCCAGCTATCACCTCGCGCTAACCCCTTTAACGGAATGTTATCCTTATAAGAGACTCCAGACGTTTGTTGTGCTTGCGATACCTCGCGAAAACGTATTCTGTTCTCTTTGATTATAAATGTGGGGAATATCGTATCCTAAAAATTATTCACATGAAAAATAATATACATGTAGAAATAAAATTTGACAGATGCCCAACTAACCATAGAGATAATATCAGGACGTACTCTTCTTAGGATTAAACTCGCTTTCCGCACGCAGAATCGACCTTTTCCCTCCTCACGATGATTATTTTAGATTTCAATAAGGTTTGGATGGAACGATAAACTTGCGATTCGACACGTTCGCGTTGGCAAGAGTAGGAATAGATGGAAGTTTGGAGATGTGAAACTCGATCTGAAACCGAAACTGGTCTCGGAGGACGGTGTATAAGGTTCGGTACGTCTGCCTGATTTAATCTTACTTACGGGGGCTGACTAATAGAGCGAACTACGATCGACGAATTAGTCCATTCAAACGTCTTTCACGTGAATTACTTAACTCTTTGCGATCATAATGTATCGTAATGTTATTTTATTTACTGAAATAATTTTATATCCATTTGAGTGAAATTCAAGAGATTGAAGGTTGACAATGAATCGAGATAACAAAGGGACCATTATATTTTAAAGAGCGAAGGGTAACAAACAAAATTACGATGAATTTTCGTTCTTTTTGACTACTACGAGTCAAGATGTACGTAAATAAAACTGTAAATTCAATGTAACGTATACCGGAAGAATTTCTGTTTGAAACGTTTCGTGCGTGTAAAAATCTACGATTTGAACACAGATCTATCGCGAAAGAGAATAGCTTTCAAAGATTGAAAAGACAATAAAACGTTGTACACGAGTGTTTTATTGTATGACTATTGTCGTCTAATATGTTCGTTATTTTAAGAAATAAATGGAAATACGATATATTTTATGTCAATCGTGTGGGATGGTGTGACGTTAGCGAAAGACCGTGGGATGGTGTGACGTTAGCGAAAGACGTGGCTGATTGTTTATAAACGTTGTTAAGATATGTTAATGTTGTCAAGGAGTGTTGTGAGCGTTGCCAGGGTTTGTTACAGTAATGGTAATGCTGTGAGAGTTGAATTAATCGTGATCAAGAGAAGTTCATCGTGTTGCTGTGACGTAGAAATAGTGGTAAGCGAATTCGTGAAGTGCGATATTATATTCAATTTTGTGAGAGTGTTACAATATTGTGTTTATCATACTGTCTTTTCTGTTAATTTATAATAAACATTCCTACAATCGTAAGCTTCTTTTGTAGTTTTTAATCGGAAAATTTTGTTTTTTATTATATTCAATTATTACTGTAATCAGTTAAACGTTAGTCGTTTCAGAACGACAGATTTGTCATAATATTCCGGGAAATAAAATTTTCACTTATTAACACTGAAAAACTACAATGATCTTTTCTCAAACATTTGCGAATATGCATTCGGTCGTTCTTTAAAAAGCAAATATTTCCAAGCAAAGAAATTCACGATTCGAACGGGTACGCAAAAAGGTCGCGTGTTTTATCTCTTAAAGTTTTCTACGATCAATTTGATGAAACGTCGTATAATGCTATATTTCAACGGCAAAGAAAATAGTAATAATAAAAAGAAAAAGGCGAGGAAAGAATCCCTAATGAAAATTCACTTTCATTAATTACCGCAGCAAGCTCCTTACTGTGCCTCGAGGATGGTTCCTCCCTTGTTTAAGGAAAACAAAAAGAAACCCTACAGGTTAAAAATAAAAAGAAAAATTTCTATAAAGATCCCGTTTACTCCAGAGTCAAAGGATAAACACGTATTACTTCCAGGTCCTTTGCGGTTTGTAATGTAACGTTTTCGAAATTTTTCGTTCTCTCACGTTGCTGATGATCAAACGTTTCATGGAAAAACTGTTTTCTGAGTTTCAAGTTTGTTGCGTGTGTACTTTCTGTACACCTGCACTGTAAGGAGAACCATGCTGGAGTTGTCCTTGTTGCTTCGAATGCGTTCTCAAGAGACTCAAATTTTAAACAAACTACAAGATCTCAAGTTCCATTTGACCAATCTGTATAGACACTTGGACTGAGTAATTGTTGCGATTGGACGAATTTCAAGAAATGACGTTCCATCCACGTGTCGTATGATTACTGTTCCTCTTCTGGATTATCGTGTTTGCGTTTCTTTTTACGCGTACTGATCATCTATCAATCTTTGATGTTGTGCTTGTGAAAGGGAAAGAAATCTAGCAATTTTTCTAATAACTTTCTCGTACATATTTCTTTTATTACCCAAGTATTACAATTTTGAACAAACAAAGTAAGTTACTTTAAGCACCCTTTTTATTACTTCCACTGCTTGATCCTTAAGGACGTAATGATTTTTTACTTATATCGCATTTGAACAAAATATTCGTCATCTTATAAAAGAGAGGTATGCCTCTAATTCCTCGAATTAACTTGGAACTTGAATTACAAACTATGAAGAAAGAAAACACATATGAAAAGATAAATTTTCCAAGACCGCCGAGAAAGAAAGGACATTTGCCATTTCTGTTTTCGCTGCACGCGAAACCGACGTCAAATTCGTTACTCAATCTCTCAACCCCTACGTCTCAATACCGGAATATAAATTCTACATCGAGTCTGCCGTCACAAGGGGGTCACCAACACGTGGCCCAGAGTTTTCCAAAACTCCCGGAAAATCATAAAATTACAAGCTGCAAGGTGTCAGGCAAGGGGTGGCTTTTACCGTCTAACGGTGTTGGTTTTCCAACCAAAGGCCGGAAAGCAAAGAAGGGAGGGCGATAAGAAAGAAAGAAAGAAAGAAAGGGAGAGAGAGACAAAAGGGAGAGAATTGACGGATGGAAGAGAAAGACAAGTTCTGGAAAAGTTTTCAGCATTGGACACGACTTCCTTTAGTTCCTTCGGAAACGAGCCTCTGTTCCATTATGAAAAGGCGATCTCTACCGCATTTGTTTTCGCGTTTCTCCCTTCTTTCTACCCTTTATGCATCAACCTCGTTTCTCTTTTCACCGTTATTTGCTCGTGAAATTTGTAAACCGAGCACCATGGTACTGCCAGTTTTTCTAATTTCGGGATACATTAATCAATCGATCACTAACCACGGAATTCAACCCTCGGTTTGACCATTTGTCAACAAACGTCAGAGACAACTAGAGCCTGAACCTCCATGACGACTTTCTCCTTGACGACTTGTTTTTCCCAATGTAGAACATCGTTCTATGGCGAATCTTGGAAAAAGGCAACGCAGTCTCTCCGCTTTACGATTCTTTTTCTATCGTGCTGCAGGTTTGATGGCGGAGTCTAAGTGACATGTGGGCTGTTTCGTTGTAGACTCGTGGTTTCAAACTGCTTTATATTCTATTAGGATGTCCCAACAATTTTTTTCATTTTATAAGGAAATAATAGATGCACGATATTTTTTATTTCATATTATTTCATTGAATTATATACGATCCATTTTTTCCCAATAGAACAAAAAATGTTGTGCACCTATTATTTGTTTATAAAACGAAAGAAACTTTTGGGACAATTTAATATATGCTTGTCATTTGTTTCCTTCGTTTGATTCGTCCGAGAGTAGCTACCGCTTTGCAAATAAGAAGGTAAGAAAAATCTCCTCTTACTGACGGTTTGATAATTCTGTTATCGATAGGAGAACGAAAGAGTTATGTTTATCTTTAACATCAGATAGTATGGTTTCATTTATCCTTACTTCATGTAACAGTTATGTAACACAAAAACGTCACAAATTGAAATAAAAAATTAACAAGTTTCAGTAGTATTCGTATTCGACACATGCTTAGGATCTAGAAGTATAGTATTTATCAATTAGTAATACATTCAATGAAATTTGAATTATTTTCGATTGGTTAAAAAGGAGGTATTACATTTATGATCAAATGATTTCGGTAAACTTCGATTTTAGTATTCCGTGAATAAAATAACTATTGTAAGGAATATTGTTTAATCTAACTAATTCGATATCTTGGTCAATGTAAAAGTTGAAAGCGAAAAGAAAACTGTAGGTGTACGTATGAATTGACTATGAGTCATAAGAAAGTGAACATTTTGTATTCCTCTATTACAGGCAGTGCATCAAGTATTTACATATTTATTAAAAATGGAAATGGGAGAAATTAGTTTCTTTGTTGCACACTTTGCACAACTGTACAACTGTATTTATGCATGAGATATTGCTGCTAGTAACAAAATTAACGTTAAGGGGGGGGGGGAGGTTAATTCGTACAAAAAAAGGCATGTTTTTGTGAATTTTTTCTGACGATACAGCTAAAATTTCTTTTTTAAAACCAATAGTACATTAAAGTATGACATTCGAAGAATATTGTATAAAATTTTCATGGAGAAATATTAAAAAATACGGCAATGGCAGCAATTATTGGGACGTGTCTCGGAAAAAAGTATAATTGCGGTGCCCCTTAGAACTTGGTACTGGATCATCAGAAATCAAAAAGTTAAAGTTCATTTGTTAGGTAACAGTTTTCCCCAGGTAACGCTGTGAAGATTTTTTCGAAATTTCAATTTTTCACTTTTTTGAAACACTTTGAAGGGAAAAACGCGATTTTGTGCGAAAATTTTCAGCTAATTAGTTATTTTAAAATAAAAATAATTAATAAATTTGAAAAAACTCTACACTACAGCGTTACCTCGCAAATTATGTACAAAAGTAGTTTTCAAAATTTTAAAAGGATTGATTTAGTAGTTTTGAAGTAATTGGGAGCACCGACTTGGAAAACGTGAGTTGTGGGGAAAACGCTTTAAAGTTTTGAACACTAAAAAATCTGGTATAAAACGTTCATAAGCGAATTTTATCGGTTTACCTCTTCACTAGCGTAGCAATTGTTGAAAAGACTAATAAAAAATCAATTATCCTATAATATTTTTCACGACCCTTCGTAACTTGATCTTCAACAGTCACTTTTATTTTTTTAGCTGACGCGCTATTTGTTGAAGTGCCTTCGTATTTACGTTTATGCGGAGGTACAATTTTTCTAGGTCAATATAATCTCAAACCAGTTGATTGTCTATCAGATCTAGTAACTTTTTTAGTAATAAATTTTAGTAGTAAATTTTAGTAATAATTTAACACAAAACTTAATGAAAATGGAATATTTACTCCTACACTAATTTTTTTACTCTACACTGACAAAATATACAGTACAGGTATAAGGAGGCTTGTACTTAAGTCGTTAAATACTATAAATAGATCTGGGGGTAAGATTAGGATTATATAGAGAAAAAAATGTCTGCGAAGTAACAATAGCACGTTCGGGTCGAGTAGGTAATATCATTCGACATGTATAAAAATACTCGTAACTTCGTCAATTTTGCTCCAATCGACTTGAAATTTTGACACAATATTCTTAAGATGTTATGCATTCCATTAAAAAATAAAAAAATGCAAAAAAAAATTTTTAAAACCTTACCCCCCTTATGCCGTGCAATTTACAACATGCGGTAGTTTTTAGGTAAACAGTAACCTTTGTTTTACACGTAATTGCAAAAATTCTTTAAAAATCCTAAACTAATATTACAACGTTATGTCAAAATATTTTACACATGTAACCCTTGTCTAATCATACACGCCACGTATGTCATACACGTATTGGAATAAATGAAATCGAATTAAATTAAAAAGAAGTAAGACTACGAATTCTATTATATTATATTATATTATAATATATTATATTATATTATATATATATTATATATTATACTATATATATATTATTATATATTATATTATATTATATTATATTCCATAAATTATGGAAATGCTGGGCATAATTATGCTGGGCATAATTCAACTGTTCAGAACCAGGACGAACCCTGTCACATTTCGAAATTGAATAAAAGCTTTGCGCACCAGTATTATTTTGTTTGGTTTAAGAGTAACCCGTAACTGTAACTTGAACGAAAGATACAATAAAAGCAGCGTTGATTCAACGGTGATTCATTTTTTACGGAGATAATTTAATTAAGCCAAGAAGAATATTCGTAGTATCGAGTCGAGATCGACAGCCATTACACGTCGTACTGTGCCGCGTCGAAACCTATGCGTCCGGTTAGAATCCAAATCGAAATCGAGAGCAAGACCGAGATCGAGATTGAAAACGAAACGAAACAAATGTACGTCGGCCGGAAATTTATTCCCCGCAACAAGCGAGCATTAATTTTCCCACGGGTACACAAATGGGCTCGAGTTTCTCTTGAAACATTTTCAAAGTTGGTCGGATTGTTCGCTGCGAGCATCCTCCTTTTCTCTCCGTCAGCGCATAATGGTCAATTCCACCTTCATTTTTTATTTTTTCTTTTTTAACCCTCCGCCGTATTCAGCACGACAATTCAGATGTCGAGGATGATGACAAGGACAACCGACGAAGGATCCGTAATCGTAATTTGTTTGCAAGTGCCTTTTACTGAGCTGCTTAACGTCATAAACGAAAGAAAGAGACGGGAGGAAGAGCAGGGCTAACAGAAAAGGAAAGGAAAATCAGCGAATGGTAGACGAACAGACAGACCGCACAAGAAAACGCATATATACATTGATAGCCGGGGAAGTTCTCTATCAAAGTTTTTGTTCGTAATGAGAAAAGGAATCTGTGATATTGTCACTGGTGACCCATGGCAAGGCCAACTCACATCTCCTTTAACATGCTTCCATTTTCAAACTTGAATTCCACCGATCACGCTCTGTTCTCGAACGAGATCGAGTCACGGAGATTAAAAACCATTAACCTCGTGTATTCGAGTGGTATTCGAACAATAATCGCATTCGAACACAATCCGTCCAACTTGGCCAATTAAAAATTTCCTGTAAAGCAAAGCAAAACAGAGCTTTTGATTACGCCAGTCATACGGTAAATGAATACTACTGTATGACCGATTTAATGGCGGATATTAAAGGAGTCTGGTGGAACAATGGTTGGTCGTAACAGTGGCGCGTATTCGAAATGGGCACCGGTGCAGCATACCAACAGTTGCGAACTTTTTGATAAAATTTCACTCGAAAACGTGGCTGAGATTGTGCTCCAAATGAAAATACATATCGCGGAACTCATTAGTTGAAGATTGTTCGTTAAACAGTAAATGTATAAACTAATGAAATATTATACCAGTGAAATATGTCGATATTCTTCACTTTCTTTGCCATTAAGATATAAATAGGATAATTAATAGCAAAAAAAAGTGAAATAGGTCCAAACAAGAACTATATTCTTTTCATTTATTTATTTATGGTTTATTTTCTACTTACCTATATTTTACATTATTTTATTACACTAGTATTCTTAATTATTTTTCTCTTATGATTATGATTCTTAATGATGCAATTTATTCAGAAATATTAGAAATTAGGTTTTCCAATGATTTCTATCCTAAATGACAAGTTTATTGATAGATGGATCTATTTACAATGGATTAAGCAAGAAGCGATGGTTATTTAAGATGGACCAAATACAGTAATATGCTATAACTAAGACAACTAAATAGATAATTCACAACTCACAACTAATACTTTACAACTCATAACAACTTGGCAACTCAACTCTCAACTCCTCACAACTCGACACTTAGGTAACAAATGCCGATTAATTCGTCTTCCTCCCTTAAACATCCCTTTGTCTTTTCTCATACCCCCACCATGTATGTGTTCCGTAACCGTCGACGATCATGGTCACGTACGCCTTCTTCCGCGTAACTATTCGACTGAAAAACCGACGATACTTTCATGACTCATCAGTTACTTAGCCTGTTGAAGTTTCCCGACCCTTTCGGCACTTAGGCTTTCTCCTAACATTGTTTATAGCTTACCCGATATTTCTTGGACAATTTGTCCACGATACTACAATTATATTATTATATATATATGTCGGAGATAAGAGGACACCGGTGTCTTCCCTCTGAAACCTCGGGAGGATCCATAGGTGCATTGTAGTTGGAGTCTACAGTTGTAATTAAGCGATTTGCCGTCATTCTGCCCAGTTGTATTTGTGTGAGACTTGTGACAATGAGCTTGGGCTCAAGGCGACAATTAGTCGCCGAACGTAGCCGCGGTCAACGGGACGAACTCTCCATCTAACAAAGGCATTGAGTAACCCTATAGCTCTCCTTAAAAGAAAGATTTGTAGCGGTACGTGGCAGTAAACATTCCAACGGTTTCTGTCCCGTAGCTCGCCACACGCAGATCCTATTCTTCGGGCAGGATGTTTACCAGATGCCGACGCGTCTCCGCAGTACGTGATCGGCTAGCCCGAGGACCGTTATAAACACTAATATCTAGTTACCTAAAATACTTCAACAGATAAACAGTCTTTGTCCCAGTTACAGGAAGACAGGAGAGACCTATTTTTCCACGAACGACGTCTCCCACTAGCAACCTTCCCTCGAGGGCGGCTAGCATCCTTTTCTAACTACCGATATGGAGATTGGCCAATTAGCAGCAACGTCAATTTCCCTTACTTTCCGAACGTAGGATATCCTCGACGAATCCGATGATCTCGTGTCCTTAGACACACCTCATCATAGTTTTTCTCTGAGGTATCACCGGGACGGAAAGTCATTCTCTCTTGCGATCTCATTGACAAAAAAAAGATTAACGCCTTACGGTCAGTGAATATTAACACAGAATCCGACTTAGATTTTTGCGAGTGCTTACGACTACCGTCCCGTTGTCCGCGGATTCGTTATCGAACCTAAGACCATAGTCACTAGGGTCGCGAGTGTGTGATCATTGTGAGTTTGTGTCAATTCTGTAACAATTTTGTGTGTGTCAATAAAAATAACTTCAGTGTAAAAAAAAAAACATGGATAGTTTCAGTGAGGAATCCTTACCTGCCCCAAGCCCCCACCACGAGGACGACTCGGGCCCAGATTCGGACTTTGACTCGACATATATTATATTATATATATTAGTTACATTATATATATATATATATATATATGTCGATCTTAATGCAGATTAAATAAAATATGTATATTAGTAATTAAATAAAAATATATATATATATATATATATATATAGAGAGAGAGGGAGGGGCGAGAAAAGAAGTAAAATACATTGTTTTCATGTTTTTATTTTTTTTTTCGAGAGCTCATTCAAGAAAATATTGCTGCTTTTCTAAAACTATCAATTGATTATTATCCCTTTGTTATTAATAACGAAGTATCTTACTTAGAAAACGGAATATATTTAAAACATCATTTTTCTATTGTAATATATTTCCTGATACATATGTATTTATAAATATTGTGAATGTACTTTAATCTATTTGAGAGAGTTATATGTACGTACTGTGAATATTCGTTATCAAATCCTGAAACGTGTTCTAGTAATAATCTATGTCGCGTTTTACAAATATTCGAGAATGCTTGCAACAAATCAAAATTCCTTAGTAAACATAAATCCCCAAGGACATCCTAGAGAGAACAGTACGGAAAAGGAACGTTTATTTTTGCATCGAAACATCTCTTAACGCATCTAAAAATGAGAAAAATTGTTAACGGATATTTAACGACTTAATTAACGATTAAATTTATATTGAGAATTCGCCATTAAAATATAACAAAGTGTAAAAGTTATTTCAAGTTCTTGTATAAATATAACAAAATCTATATGATCTATAACAAATTTAAAGATTTATTGAAAACCAAGGTTGAATTATTTTCCAAGCCTTTCTTTTCTAGTCGCATTGCATGTCGAATATGTATTATGAATTATTTCCAGTCTATATTTATAATATGTTAATTATTATATATATAATGAATAGTTATTATCCATGGTTAAAAAATGGACAATAGAAATACATATATACGTCTGCCTTGATTGTCATAAATCAAATGTTATCAAATGTGTGTGAAAAACCGTCGAATATATTTACTATCAATTATCGACTATAAGTCCTCATTCCTTTCAAGTTATTTCTGCGATTAGTCGATGATATGTACAAAGAAAACTAGAGCTTTAACATACATAAACAAAACTAGGATAAGTTACGTATGTTCAAATAAAGTAATAAATCATCATATTTTGTCTGAAAAACATACGATACAGGATACCGATAACCTCAACTGTCAAATAGGCAATCAATGGAAACAATTATTCGTTTGTAAATAACGTCTAATAAATTAATAACTTCTAATAACTAACGAACTTAGTAGTAGTGTATGAAAAGTAATGGAATAACGATGAAAGTGCTATGTAGTTCAAATGGCACACTTGAAATGAGGTGACATATATTTTGATACGACATTTTTTGAGTGATGCTCTGCGTGCTAATTTCGTTGTGCTTATTTCTAATTGGCTGAGCCACTTATACTGGAATTCAAATTTTTCCAATGGATTAATTACACACACTTCTGATTACATACACATAAAGACCTTTTGCAATTTTGTATTTTCTGTTTGACAAAAGTGTACATATGCGAATACGCAATTTTCTAGGAAAGTTTAAATTGATTTTTTTTTGGAGAACGGTAGGAGGCTAAGAAACAAAGGATAAAAAATTGCAATTGTATTGTATTCTAAGTTTTGAAGGATTCTTCAATATTTTAAAAATTAATTTTTTTTATCTAAATCAAAGATACTATTGCAATATGAAGTGAAATTGAAGAGTAGAAAGTGAAAAGAATTGTGAATATAAACAGCGATAATGTTTAACAATCGAATTTGAGTGTTCGACGTAGCAAAGGAAATGTTATTACTTTACCAAATCTTTCAATTGTAAAAGGTGTGATAAAACTTGTCCTTTTTGTTTTGAGCGATTGATATTTTAGAATATACAACATACTAACAAAGTTTAAATTATATGTTTAACAAAGAAAGGATCTGAAAAATAGATTGTAAAATCATCAACGTAATTTAATCTATCGTTACTTTTTATTCGAATAATATAGCAAAACTATAGAGTTACTTAGTACATAATGAGATAATTTTATAGAATTTTTTTATTTTGGTAAAATTCTTTGAAGAAAACGACACGTCATCGCGTTTCACTCGGGCTCAATAATGAGTAACATCATTGGTAAATAAAGTGCAAAACTGTAAGAACGAACTTCCCTTATCGCGTGAAAACATGCTAACTAAAAGTAATTAATTAACCTCTTTTTGTTCCGCGGGTCAATCCCGCGCAAAGTCGACTTGTTTGTTCAACGAAAGTATGGCTAGATCACGATTAATCTCATTACTCATGGGTCACTAAACTTTTTGTCAAGTAATTGGGTTACTTTTAAGCGTTACACCATGTTGAATATTTACGAAATTCATGGGAAATTATTTATTCGCGCGATATAAAATTTGTTACGAAATATATATCTTGTTCCCTACTTGTTTCTTTCATTTCTTGAAATAAAGTGATGTTAAATTTTTCATAACGATGATAAAAAGAACAAACTATATAACTTTTATCGCGTTCAATGCAGCACGAGACATAGAGGCGCCATGACATATCGTACCTTGCTTGCTCCTGTACTTGTTTCTCATTGAATCTCTGCTACGTATGAAACTGATATTTCCGTCATTCTTATACTATTTTTACCGCAATAAACATTAATTGAATCTTTATAAGATAAAACAACATAACATAGCAAAAAATTTATTGATTTACGGGATTTATTGATCACGTACTACCAAGAATGTAGATATACATACATATAACAATTCGTCATACGGGGCTTATCTCACTTCTAGTGGTATCATAAGAGAAGAGCGATACCTTTGCTTGTTCGATGTACGACGTAGCAAACCCATACGACCTTGCGGTAACTGTACAGCCTCAAAACACAAAGACATCCACAAATCAATGTAAATTAAGAAAATGTATACGAGGTCACGTTAGCCCCGTACAGTCAAATAGGGAAGTCCCCGAAAAAGTCGTCGCCAGTGTATTGTATATAATAATAAGATGAAATTTAACATTAATTGATAAGCCTTATAATATATTTCACAATACATAATTTGTATTATTTTTTCTTACGTATTCTAAATTGAACTAGAATATTTTTTAAATTAAATCAATCGAAGAAACATGTACATACATCTCAAAAGATACTCAGAATTACAATTGCACTAGATTAAAATTATTTGCACACTCTATTCACTCTATAACAGCATTTATTTTTCTACTTTATTTTATTTCTATTTTTCTCTTCCAACATTCTTCTCTTCCAATACTTTCTCAAATATTAATGCACCGAACACAACCTTTTTCAAAATATTCGTCGTAATCTTTCATTCGTCAATGAAACAGAGAGTTTGGGTTTTCTTTTTTAATAAAACCGTTTCGATCATAACATGGTATTAGTTTTCAAATAAGGCAAAGACTATCCAATATCAATTAATGTCCACCCAACTGGAATGACAGAGGGCTTTTTCCTTTTCTCTTTACCACGTTTCATTCGTTTCGACGTATTATAATACCATTGAAAAGCCGGGAACTGCGTTATGATACGTTGCCAACTAGGATTACTTTATTTTAATGAAAAATATCGACAGAAGGAAATCCAGTGAAAATAAAATGTTGAGGAAGTGGCTTTGAATCTCGAGTAATTCGGAGAATCTGTAATTATTAATTGAGGGAAACGTCTTAATTGCTTAATCAATTTTTTTCACTTTCTGTTATTAAACACCATGGTAATACATCACGTTAAGTCTCGAGAGAACTTTATTGAGTTTTTGATAGAGAAATTTATTTTAGGATTTAGAACGACGCTCCAGAATAAATATATTTGTCCCACATTTTCTTGATATTGGCAGATCAGTGAAAAATTAACGAGAGTTGAGTTAAAATTACAACATTCCGCGTGCTTTTCTTCCATTCATTCTTTTTCTGTACCTAACATTAAGTGGTAGTTGTTGTTTTATTTAAGAGTAACAATGATTCATAAATCAAGATGTATCGTAGATGCAAAGATGTAGTATGTATGCAAAGAGTCTATACTCTATGTCTATACATATATATATGTGGATATACATAGGTACGTTAATACAGCAAATATGTTAGTATAGACAGTTAAGCGGTAATAGGGATAGTGTCTCCAACAGTACCGAAGGGTATCGAAAGTCAGTAACAATAAACAGTTTGAAGTGCGAATATATCATGTCTCATTACATCTTTGGACCGACGCTACAATAGTGATCTGTATTTATCATCGCAAAGTAAATGAGACACTTTTATCACTACTTCGTATCATTTCGAAAGATTTCATTTTTTTCGTAGTTATTTTCTCACTATCGTATCGCCTAGAAATAATAAATTATTAATTTCATTTATAATTCTATTTTTATAATGAGGGATATATATTTAAACGATATTATAGCAATATTATACCTACTATGACAGTTAGTATATAGCATAATTTATTTTTGTTAGAAATGATAAGACGCATTAAAATCTAGGAAGACTATACACATAAATGAAAACATTGCTATATCCAAGAGATTGGCAATTTCAGAGGCATGTCCTCTTTGGTTAAAGGTTAAAATATTCATAAAAAATAATATAAAACTGATATTGCGTACGAAGTCAACTTCCCCTACTGGAAAAAGTGTAATCACAAAGACAGAATATAAATTCCGTTTTAATCACGAGCCAAATTAAAATTCCACGGGGTAAATCACTTTTCACGTGTTTTATGGGAAAGGAGAAAAAAAATATATGGGACGCGTCACATTTAGGCGAAACTTCGGTATATGTATGTATATGTAGGTACAATCTCTGGGTGGAAGCAGGATGAATTTCCCTTCTACGCGGCTGATTGTTCGTGCGGTTTGATGTACGAGCGAACTTTATTTGAAAATTTCCTTAAATTAACGGATCGGTGGAACACGCTTAAAGAGGTCGGCTTGCCGGCAGGCTCATTCTAAATTCGTCAGGGATGAAATTTCAAACGTAGATTAGCTTCTTGTGCGACTCTCTGTTTCCGTTTTAAAGAGATATGGAAAGTTACGGGAATTAAGAATAGACTGATGCCGGTCGTTTTAACAAGCAAGTCTTGAGGATACAATGTTACTTCGGGTCACGCGAACTCTGTCCTTATAATTTCGTAATTCGCAACTATGAAGGAGCACATACTTCTACAAAAGCGATACAACACAACACGACACGCGAGCTTTGTCAATATTATTTCGACGTATCATTTATTTGCCGATGTGACAAGACAAGAAACATCGATCAGACGATACTAATAAGATGAAACATTTTTACTTTTTATTTTCGTTGAATAAAACTTCTACAAATGTAAGTAAATGTAAGGTTATACTGATTATAATAATATTTTGCTTTAATTTAATGATATTAATTTAATTGTTTCGCTTGTTAAATAAAATATATTGTGTTTAGTCTTAATTTAATCAGAAAAATCTCACAAGTACATTAGTAAAAGCTTAATTAAAAGAAAGTCAAAACTAAAGAAGTTTCATCATTGTGTTAATATTGTCTTATCGATATTTGAATTTGGATCAGGTTATACTGCCGCGTACTAAAGGAAACCCTGATGGAGACTTTTGACTTTTATTGCATGTATTTAAATACCTAGTAATCTTAAATAACTGGTGAATATCTAATATTCAGTACGCGTAACGCAACGTACTATAGTAACGTCCGAGAGTGTTGCGGTGCAGCGTGACATGGCTCGTGCGTATCGGAGAAGTTGACGCGCAGTGTTAAAAAAGAAGTAGTTGAGGCCCGGAAGGGTCTGAGGTATAAAAGTGTTGTTCGTGGTAATTGTAGCTGCTGGCTGTAGATGTCCGTTACTGGGGTACAGCTGTTTTTCTTTTAATTTAAGAATCGTGGAAGAAAAATTGGACTCCGGTCCCATACAACGTGTGTCCCATTATATTGGTACCTCCGAGGTAAAATCACCCGTGGCTAGGCCCGTTCTTGAGGCCGTATGCCACAACCACATTTCTAGGGAGAACCATACAACCACTGCACACCTCCGTCAGGTGAAACGTCCATTCCGTGATCTACGTGGGTACGTTCGGCGACCAGTTGTGTCGCCTCGAGCCCAATCTCACTATCACAAACCTCGAACAATTACAATCAGATTGAATGACAACAATTGCCTAATTACGGCTATGATAGAATCTAGGCTAAAGTATTAGAGAATTTTCCCAAAATTTCAAAGGAAAGGCTCCGATTTCCTTTCATCTCCGACATATACATAAACCATTTTTTTTTTCGTTTGTTTTTTATATTTACGCGAAGGAAATTCGCACGGACACCAGGTCGCTTCTGGGGAAAAGCGGTCGCCTCCTTCCCGATTCGATGCAGATACTCGCCGAAACAACCGTGTCCGGTGAGCACCTGCGTCACCCTGTAGGTCGGGGGAAGCCTGCCGCCGTCCAACCAAACGTCCCAGTTTGGAAGGGAGGCCTCGCGGACCCTTAGAACCAGCGCACCCGCTCTCGTATCGAGGCTGGCGCGTCATCTGTCGAGCAGAGCCCGCCGAGCCCGAACCCTAACGTCGGCGCCCACGGGCCGACCCCGCCCGACAGACCCCGAGTGTGGAGATAAATCTCGCGACACCTCAGGGCCTGCAATTCGAACGGGGGAAACCCGGCGAGTACCGCCGCTACTGCAGCCGAAATGGTGTGGAAGCCCCTCACTACCCTGATGGTCCTGTGCAGCCTCCTGACCGCTAGTAGACTGCGACGGTTTGTCATCAGGTCTTCACACAGATCGGAGCTCCGTAGAGGAGCCTCGATCGTACCACGCCGGCGTACAGTCGGCGCACTCCGACGTCGGGCCTGCCCAGCCGAGGTAGCAAACGTCCTAAGGCGTTCGCCGTCGCCAAGACAGACGGTGCCAGGCGCTCGAAGTGAGCGCCGAAGGTCCAGGCCCAGGTACTTGATGCTAGTTCCGACCCCTATCTCAGCTCCCTCCAATCTAGGCGATAACCCGCTGGAGGCGTCCCGCGATCGGCCTTGCGGCAGATCCACATTGCCACTGACTTCTCAGGGGACACCCTCAGTCCCAATTCCTTAATCTCGGTGACCACAAAGGCTACCGCCAGCTCCGCCAGGGGGTTAGTTCTACCCCATGCCGTGCCCCAGACCAGCACCAACGTGTCGTTGGCGTAGCACGCCAGTGCTGAGTTCGGAGGCATCGGCGTCCGAAGCACTGCGTCGTACGCGATTTTCCACAGCAACGGACCCAACACCGAACCCCGCGGGACCCCGCGCGTGTACAGTCTTCCCGGTCACCCCTCCGCCTCGGACGGTGTAGACGATACGCCAGTCCCGGAGGAACGGCCGGATCATACCCCGCAGGTACGCGGGCACCCGATGAAATTCGAGGGCCCGGAATATCCTGTCCCAGGGGATGCTGTTGAAGGCGTTGAAGACGTCCAGCGCCACGTAACCACGCCGCTCGGCCCCCTCGACAAGGGACTGGACACGGGCGACAGCGTCGGTCGCAGAACGCACTCTCCGGAAACGGAACTGGCCGTCGTGCAGTCCAAGCACACTCCGGGACAAATACGACTCCAGGCGGGCAGCCACCACTCTCTCCAGCAGCTTGCCCGCCTCGTCCAAAAGGTACAACGATCGGAAGGCGGAGGGCGAGTCCGGCGATCGCCCCGGCTTCGGCAGTAGGACCATCCGCCCCTCCTTCCACTAAGCGGGGAATTTACCTCGAGACAGGCATCCGTCGAACAGACGCATTAGTCCCGGGACCAAGACTCCGGCGACGTCCTTCTACAGGCGGGCCTGGACTCCATCGGGACCCGGAGCTTTCCGCGCTCCGATCCTCCCGACGGCCCCGGCCAGTTCTTCCTCAGTGACCCTCGATTCCGGGCTCGAACTTCCCACAATGACGCTCCTCCTCTTCGGTAAGGCTGCCATCTCCCTCGTTCGCTGCTCCCGGGAACAGGGTGCCGATGACCTCCTCCAGGAACCGAGGGTCCATGCTCTCCGTTAAGGGAGGCGCCCATGGACGGAGTTTGTTCAACACCATCTTGTATGGGCGCCCCCAGTGATCAGAGTCGAGGTTGGCCAGAAGCTCGACCTAGGCCCGCCTGGTTCGTCCACCCGCCACCTACAGCGGGATCTGGTGTACTGGCGCCGAGCGTGGATGCACGCCTCGCTGAAACGAGCGATCTCCTCGGATCACCAGCACACAGCGCCGGCGCGGCGCGGGGCTCCAGACCGCGGCATACACGAATCGCAGATCCCGTGCATGTGGCGCCTCAGCCGGGTCGCTCCCGCTTCCGCGTCCTCGTCGGTCCTGGATTCTTCCAACCAATCGACGGCTTTAGCGGTCACCGCCCACCGCGGAAATCTTCTTCACTTCCATCAAGATGTAGAGGTAGTCCGAGAGGGTCTCCTCCGGGGAGACCTCCCAACCGGAAACAGGGCGGGATACGGCAGGGTTTGCCCATGTGAGGTCTACTATGGACTCGCCCCGACACGCCACGCACTTGCTGGATGACCCCCGGTTCATAAGCCGGAGGTCGAGTGCGGCCGCCCAGTCCTGTACATCGCGCCCCCTTCCGTTGGTCTTGCGGGAGCCCCACGCCGTTGAGTGGGCGTTGAAGTCCCCGAGGACCAGTGAGTGGCAGGTGTTGACCTCATCGGTGAGTGGTGTTGATCTCATCGGCGTGGGAGCCCCCGGACTCAGCAACGGCGGCTGCCGGGTCACTCTTAGCTCGGCCGTCCTTCGCGGCACGGTTACCTCGGCTAGTCGCGATGCTTTGCCACTAGCGTCCTGGCCTGGGATTTCAAACAGCAGCGCCCCCGTGATCGCCCTCTTCGGTCTTAACTCCGGGTTTAGTGGATCTCGAGATCCTGGACCACCGAATCTATCCGTTGGTATGTGTATTACTCCCCGACCCGTTGGGACAGCGGAGACGGCGTGACGCTGACCAGGGGTGTGGGAGAGGTGGGGGAGGGGGACCCATAACCGTTCCCGTTGGGGCCTGGGGAGCATTTTTTTTCGTCCCCCTCTTAGAGGTGATCCCCACCTCTTGTCCTTCGCCGTCATTGTCATCAACTTTGGCTGCTTTGACATTTCGTCGTCGGATCTCCCCCCCCCCGCCGCGACCGCAGCGCCGCCGGATCCTATCCCGCGAAGATCCCGGGCCGACGATCATAACGTTGGGTTCCTCCAACCCCCTCAGAGACCCCCCAGTTCTTATGTCCCCTTCGCCAGACGCATGAGCGTGTCCAGGGGCCTGGTGGCCCACCCCCGGACGGCCACGGTTGCTCGATGACGACGCAGTGGGGCCCGCTTTACAACCCGTGGCTGCGCCGGTACGGGGTATCCCTCCCCTGCACCATAAACGATTATTTGATTCGGTTTCTGTCAATTCTGAGAAATCGCCGATGTCGTCAACAAGGGTTTCCATCCTGGTGCCACCCACTCTTTCGCACCTTGCCCCGGTTAAGGCCGGTGCAGGGTGACGGGGAACCCCACAAGAAGGTGAGGTGAGTGATCTTGGCAGAGACGGGCCCACCAACTTCTCCTAGGTTCTCCGCACCGTATCGGCAAACTGGCGGGGGCCAAAGACGCCGACCAGTCACCATCCGGCTATAAGAGAATATCCTGTCCGTGGTCCTACGCCCTGAGAACCCGTAGCTGCCTCGTGCCCCCCATATACATAAACCTAACCCATGTTTAACTCATATTGTTACGTCTGGCGATACTCTACCTAGGCCAGGTCACACACCGCGGGCAGGATGGCAACCAGATGTCCACACAATCTCACTGCGTGCCCTTAATACTCTTAGCACCTACCATAAATCTCAGGAATTTTCTAGCGAAGGTCCTTCAGACCGAACAAACATCTCTTTACTATATCGTTTTCTAAAGATTTATTGTTTACTACAGGAAAGTTAGTTCCTCACGTATGGTGCTTCCCACTAGCAACTCTCTCTCGGGGGCGGTTAGCACCCTTCCTCACCAACCAATCTAAAAAATTAACCAATTGACAGCGAAATCTTTCCCTCACTCTCCCAATGAAACCTTGCCCTTCACAAATCAGCTCTTCCTTGTAAATTAGATCCACCCACAACAAGCTTCCTCCGCAGTATCATCTTCACAGAAATTCAGTCTTTGTGCACTTTTTGAATCGTCATCATCTAAGCGTACGTCGCGTACTATACATTGTAGCTTTGGATATCAATCGAAACTTAATTATATCTCTCTAGTCAAAAAGTTGTTTGAATAAACATTAATTTATACCTGTTAAATCAGTGTAACCTCATTTGAACCACCCCTATTGTCATAACAGAAATAAGGGGATCGATCAGTTCGTGGCGTCGATTATTTAATCGTAACGGGAATTTACGACTCTCGTTGACGTGCTATCTCGCGATTGCGTCTCTCCGCGAACGGTCGAAACACATATCAAGGTAAAAATGAATACATAACAAAACATGAGGCTAACCCATACTGTTACGTCGCACGGAGCATCTGCGCCCGAGCCAACGCTACCCGGCAGCCAGCGGCCCACCTACCTGTTTACCAATCCTCAATAAACTCAAGGACCCATCACAAAACATCAACTTCTAGCTTAATTGCTTCCACATGTTGCCAAGCAATCTGTTTGTCTAGAAATATTTTCGGTTTATGTCCGGATTTAAGAAAAGTCCTTGATTTTAATAGGCTCTTAAAAGACACTGAAAAAGCAAGTAGACTGAGGAAACCCAACACATGTCCACCGAAAACGACGGGTTTCTCCCAGGAATGAAATCATCCCTGACCCACTTCCTCGTCTTCTTCTGCATTCGCATGGGTCTATCCAATCGGCATCGCGAACGTTCACCCTCACTTCATTCACAAAGTTGTGAATAACGAATCCACGTTCTTCGCTCAAAGGGCACACCCACACCAAGCTTTCCTTCGGAAAAACATAAGAGCGAAGGGAGTCTTGATCAATCATCAGTTTAAGTCAGTCGTCACCAAGGATCCACTCAAGTCAGTCGACTACAGTCAGTTGTCACAACACCGCGAAGTTTCAGATCGCATTGATCCGTAATCAGTTTCATTAACCATTCGTTCCTAAGCTCTCGCGCTCTCATCCTCTGACCTTACGTTGTACATTCGGGCCGAGTCAAACATCACAACCGATTCATTTAATTCAACTCATCCTGTATACTCAGTGTCATAATAAACCATAACTAGAACCTCGTGACGTCAGTATACTCTTCAATTAACCACCTCTATTAGCCTAATCGTAGTAGGGGATCGATCATCTCGCGGCGTCGATTGAACAATCGTAACGGGAATTTACGACTCCTGTTGATGCGCTTCTCCGCGATCGCGTCTCTCCGCGAATGATCGAACACATACTTTTTCTTTAAATAAGGGAATTCTTCAAAAGTCTTCTCGGGGAAGAAGTCGCTATTTTCATTCACTGTATCAAATATCAAACAAATTTATTTGTCAATTTTTCGTGAATCTGGGATACTCGAAAGTAGTTATCGCTAGCTGTTCATATGAATGTACACACAGTGATCTATATTTTGCGATCGATATGTAATCGATTTGTCCTTAAAGAGTTTCGCTATTCCCTAAAGAAACTGATGAAGAGTATAATAGTTTATCATTATATCCCCTATAAAGTAATCTCTTTCGTTCTTTCAATTCGGTTTAAAGTTTCTTATAGTTTCGACTTTACTCGGTTCAGTCGAACTATATTACGATTACCACGAGAAAAAAGACATCTCTTTTATTTCTATCGAGCTCTTTTCACCCCGTCTCATAGGTAGAGGAAGAGAAACGAATTGGTATCAAATCGAAGCAGATTGCGGGTTTTCTGCCAATACTTCGCATTTAATCAGACACTGATCGAACCAAATATTAGATTATCCCAAAAGTTTCTTTCATTTCGTAAGGAAATAATAGATGCACAACATTTTGTGTTTTATATTATTTTATTAAATTATGTATGATCCATTTTCTTCTGTTGGAATTGGAACAAAAAATGTTGTGCATCTATTATTTCCTTATAAAGCAAAAAAGCTTTTGAGAGAATGCTTTTGAATGCTACAACGAGATATTTAGCGATTTCGGTTCTATGTAGATAGTTTTCGAAAGATGACAATCATTTTTTGGCGATCGGTAAATTACATTTAGTTTTTTGTTGTTTTCGTTTCTTTCGATCATTTATTTAACGTATTTTTGACAAATTGATAATGAAATATTCAAATCGTTTTAACAAAAAATGAAAGTTTTTAATTTATATTATAATAATAATGAAACCAGACGGAAATTTTAATACGTAAAGTTAAAAGTTCTGCTCGTTAATAAGAGCAGAAACAATTAATTGCTGCTGTTTAATTATTTCAAATGTTGTGTTACTCACTTTCTCATGCGTTTAATTAACTTTTTCTATTGTTCCAGCTGGATCGATGACTGTGACAAAATGGTGGATCGGCAAAAAGCACTTCTAATGGTGTTAATAGCTCTCTTAATTTATCCAAATGACATTTTTGGTAAGTCTCTCGCAAAAGAAAGATTTAATGAAACATTTTTATTTCACAATACACTTGAACATGCTTAACGTTATAAATGTTTCAAATAATTCAATTAGTTGGCGCATTTTTTGACAAATATTAAAAATTACATGTACCTAATTACATACCTAAAATATTTTTTGAAAGGACGAGCGTTATTTCCATTTATTTCTTATCGGTCTTGCTAGTATCTACAAATAAAACCTACAAATTGATAATATTTCAAATTGCAATCTCAACTTGGTCAAAATTTGTTGATAGACAGTCACAATATCTCAGAGCTCTTAAACCGAAATTAAACAAAATGACAGGTGTACCGCCGCGTAATCAATCTTCTTTATATATATAACAAATTATATAACAAATACAGTTAGATTTAAGTGGAAACAATTAAAGTAATTATTGCATAATATCACAAGTTCTTTTCATTCGTTCAAATAATACGATACGATACAATACGACTGCCACGCGATCAATTTTTTCTCATATATTTTTCGAAAAAGAGAAATAATATTGTCTCTATTCACAATATTCAGCAACTAGCTTTCGAGAGCGTCAATTATCGTAAAAAGTTGTTTCCATGAGGATTTGAAAAGCCGTCTGAACACAACGAATGCCGCGAGTTATGATGCATCACGAACCGCACGACCAATTTTGCAACTAAGCCGTTCACTTCACGACCACCTGTAAATACAATACCGGAACTAACCCGCTTTTGAAACGTACGCTGTCACCGACGATATATGCTGATATTGGCCCTACGACCTTTTCTCCCGATGAAATATTACTTTTTACGGATCCAGTCAGCTATACCGTTCTCTTTACACAGACAAACCGGATGAATCGTCAACTTCTCGAAAATACTTGTATCAACCGCGCGAAAAAGACACGGAGATCACTCTCATTGCAGACACACGCAGTTTACGACGCGTCTTTTTCTTTTTTCTTTTCTCCTTTTCTTCTTTTCCTCTACGCGTCTCGCGACTTCTTCAGAAAAGTTTTCAGCATTTTCATGTGCATCTATATGGTGATTTTTAGCGAAAATTTTTAGGTAAAATAAATTTCTCTATATCTTTGGAGTGAATGCAAAAAGACAATCTAATATATTTACAAGTAGTGTTACAGGAGCTATGTGCTTCATAGTTGGAGAGATTCGTATTATTTATTCGTACCAACGTTTTATATCTTTTTCGGTATGAAATTAATCGATTGCTTTTTCTACAAATCTTTTACGCTCCTAATGTCAAGTAAAATTCATGAAAGAAGTGACCGTTGATAACTTAAAAGTAACCAAAAAAGGGAAAAGAAGAAAATTCTTCAAAGGTTGAGTCGAATGAAATGTCAAAAAAATGGAAATTGGACTTGTAAAAATATATCGATCGTTTGGTCTGTAAGTTTCAATATTTTCGAAAGAAATATAATGAAACTAAAACACAAGAATCTATCGACGAATATGAAATAGAATGCAATGGGCCGTTTCTAACAAAGGAATGTGGAGAGATGTACCTGTAATGCCAGATGACATTTAATTACAAACATCGTTCAATTTTTGCCTGCTTTAACCTCCATCAAAAATGAATTCATCCAATGGAAAGACGCTCACATTTCTATATATTTTACATATATAATGCAATAATGAATAATAAACTCGAGGTACTCACATATTATATCCATCATATGCATTGTGCAATAAAAGAGATAAAAATATGTTATCGATATATCGTAATAAACTCAATTATCAACATCGTATTATTCTCTTTGAATATGTATAATTACTAGTTATTGTTTACAAGTAATCTAGCTATTTAAGCATTTATTGTATACACATCAGCAGCAGTTTATACGAATGTACTTCTCAAGTTTGCATTTTAATATTGAACCCATGTGCGGCTAAGATTGTTTGTTTTCAAATACAAATTGAATTAACAAAGTCATATGCATACAAGCAAAAAAGTCATAGCAAATACAAGGTAAAATCGAAGATATCATGTAGATCGAATAGCTAATCCGTTTTAGATTATGCTTTACCGCTGATACTCCACTTCGCTGACTGTTGATCCGTCCTAATTCTCTACTATTGTAGAATGACGTTCGTTGCATGTTCTTTTCTGACAGTAACTCACCGTGAAAGTAAGTTAATAGTTGGACCGCTTCCCTTTCACGCGTTCGAAAAGATCCTTGCTAATTCGTCCCGGATGAATCGTTCGTTCCTTCTTTTTCGCGACTTCCTGATAAATACGCGAAAATGAAGGACAACTGGCTTTTCAATTTCTCATTTAGCTATTTACGAGTTCCATTAAGTAGAATTGTTATGAAAGCGAGTAATACAAGCGCGCATCGTGTACTCTTCAATCCAATACGTTTCTCCAAACGAATTGTGACTTTACTCTAACTTTTCCTTCGTTTCATTATCCGTTAATTCTTCTGTAAAAGTTAATGAATATGGAGCGATCGTAGTAACCTTTGCACAGGCTACCAAAGCCTCGTACGATCGGCGAAACTTCGTCGTGCTCCTTTCCGCGCTTTACTTTCCGCGAAATTAATTATATTATCCTTGAAGCTCCGACAATGGCTGATTCCGATTGAAACTTTATTGGAAATCATCGCGTTTGGGGGCCATTTACGAATGATCGTCGTTATGTTGCCGTCGAGCTTACTCTCAATCGATACGTGCTTTGATGTTGATTATATTTATCAAAAATATAGGAAAACTTAATATCCATTGTCAGAAACAGTATGAACCTTCCAAAGATTGTCATTTAAGAAGGAGCACGTAATAAGGGAATTACAGCAGAGAAACTCATATTCCTGTAATTCGAGACGCACATAGATTTGAATTATTTGACCATTGACAGATTTGACCATTTCACATGTTGCGGTTTCCATTTCTTAAGCAATTTACAAATATGTATCATAGTTGTTTTTAAGATGTTCTGGAGAATGCATAACGCTTTCAAAATCGCAATTACATCGAATAGTCTGCGACGTTGGAATTCGTTCCAAACAAGCATTGGATCTTTATTGTAAGCGCGGAATTAACATTTCGCGATCGCGGTTATTTCGAGTACATATGTAATTCCATTCTCACAGAAGCATCCACTCCGCAATAAGTGCAGTTCTCCGAAGAAAGAGAAAGAGGACGAGAAAGAAAGATACGGTGAAAGCGTGCAGCTCGATGATCCGCAATGACATCGCTTCCTCGAATCGAGTATCGATTCTTATCGATTAACCGAGGACGGCAAATTCGCATTAATACTACAATAGAAACGATATCATGATTTTGTAGATTTTTTGATACTTTCCTTAGTAGAAATTCCTGCTCTGTCGCGTGATGTGATTAGATTTTCCCCTAGACCTTTTGTTTTTGAAACAAATTGAAAAATATAAGGAGAAAATAACGCGTTTTAGATGTTCCTTTCACTTTGATCATTATTTCAAAATATTGAAATGCTTGTAATGTAATAACAATCCATATCATTTTATTTGGAAGAGTCGAAAGAATTGTCATGTAAAGAAAAAATGCGAGAAAATGCGAGAAAATGCAAGAAAAATACGAAACATCTTTACAGTCGAATATTTGAAAAGAAAAAAATTGATTTTTTGAAAACTGTACATACCTGCTTGTTTGCAGATTCGTATGTAGCTCATACAAATCTACAAGAATTACCTACTGAAAGTTACAAAGTTAGATATGAATTGAACAGTGTTATTCAACCGCACGTGTATTTCAAACTTGATTTTCTCGAATAAAATACAATGTTATTTTCTTTCTACTTAATTTTTTATGTAACATTACCCTTTGCTTGATTGTATCACTTATCCGGCCTCACTCTACATACACATATACATGTATTGTATGTATGTATATACATGTAAAAGAAATAATTCCTCAATAAAATTATCATTGCTCGGGTAATTTTATAGAATCAAAGTTCTTTTGTAAATTAGATACAAATATCCAAATATACATTCAAAAGGATATATAAAGAAAGGCTTGAGTAAATCATATACAGGATCCGATCCAATATCATGTAGAAGCGGACGTGACATGATCCCTTATGGAAAGATAAAATAATAATATACAATATAATTTTTTCATTTTCGATTTAGTTTTCGATAAAATTGACTTTGATAATTTATCAAGTATGCTTGAACATAGCTAATTATCAACTGGTTGAGTTTACCATTAATAGGGTGTCATTCTCGATGCGAAAATAAGTAAGAAATGTAAAATAAAATTTTTTCGTTTAAGATTTTATTTTGAAGAAAATAGAATTTGAATATATTTAATTAAGAATAGGTTTAGTGCATGCGTGTAGTAAATTTTCAAATCTGTTTTTCTTAAAAAAACAAAGCGTCCTGTGAAAAGCTTTATTCTACATTTTCGACTTATTTTCACACATAGAATGATTTCTTGTCGATTATTTAGTACTATCTAGTCCAGAATTAGCCATGTTTAAGTATAAATTTTCAAACAAGATAGAGCAAATTTTGTTCTACATCTTTTTATTATTTTTCTACAAGAAATCACGCGATGCTCGCTGTTACATGTTATTCAACTGGAATCTGTATAAAATGATTTTCGGGTGGGAAGAGATTTATCACAAATAATAATTCCGGCTTAGCGAAGGGTGGTAAAATTGTGAAAAGGTCAACGCGAAGGGTTCAGCGTTTTCGTTTTATCGAATATCGAGCGCTAATGGTCGATAGTGAAAGGGATAAATAAGGTCCTGAAGGAACGTGCGAGGTGCTGAAAGCAGGCTTCCGGCCAATTGGGAACTTGTGCTTATCGGCTGCTTAACGAACTGCGAAACGAAAAGAGAGGGGCTATTCAACTTAAGAATAAGCAGTTAAACTCAAGACCAAATTAAGTCGAATCAGTTCTGGCTGTCACTTATGGACTTGCTCAAGTGTCATTTTGCCAGCTGAAATGAAGAAATTTTATATGGTTTAAAACGCAATCGAGAAAAGGTAAAAACAGAAAGAAGAGTGAAGGAATATTTCACTCGTGACTTACCTCTTCCTTCTCTCTTACTCTCTATAATACAATATAACGATATAATATCATAATAAAATTATGGTGACTTATGTTTTTTTATTCAACCTCCGATCGCATATTGCATACCCAACCTACGTATATAATTCTGCATTTTTGTTGTACGCAGATATGGATTTTGCTATTAGAACTTTTGAAATTTAGTATATAACTGTATTAGATATACAGACAAATTTTTTAATTCTGTAACTGTTTAGATGGTGTTTAAGTTAATATAAACAGAAAAGAGCCATAATATTTGCACCACTTGCACTCTATTTACATTTCATAACACATTTCTTTTAAACATAACCCGCGTATTCAATTTTTCCAGAGATATCTTTATATCAAAATAAGTCTCATATATAGTGAAATACACGGAGACATTCTATAATTACCGTATAATACGTATAAAAAAAGAGTGTTCTACCGCAGAACTTTGAACTAGAAAAACATTTTTTTCTTTGCATTTTCTTTAAGGAATATTATTTCAAAAGTGTAAAACTCTTATATCAAAAGCCCCAAAAGTAACAGTGCGATAGTTAGTTGTAGCTAATCGAAACTTTTCGAATTTATCGATCAAGTTGAAAAAAGAACAAAGGTTTTCAAACATTCTTTCATAAAAAAGGTTCCCAAAAACTTTCGATTTTCGCAAGTTTCTTCTATCTGTTCATAAACATTCGCGTTAAAGGTATTGCAAATTTTTTCTCCAGTGTTAACATCGATATTTACAATTTGTGCAATCCAATGCGCCTAGCGTTAGCAAGCATGAGTGTTAACGTGACAGGATCGACTTGAAATCGAACTCATGCTCGTGTCCCCTCTTATTGTCTCTTTCAATCGGTATCTTGTTACAATGGCCAAGGAAAGCAAATAAAATTCCGAAAAATAAGAAAAAGGAAAGGAAAAAATAACAAAATGAGTTGGATGGGAATAAGAAAGAAGATATGGCATAAAATACACAGAAAAAATTCGTAAATTAAGAGAAAACAAGCTAGTTATGGATCTGTGCGAGTGCGGAAAGAATTGTAAAAGGAAAAAATGTCAATTAAAAAAAAAAGAAGCTGAGCGAATTGGAAAAAGACTGGATGGATTGCAAAGAGGCTAGATGGACAAACAACACAAAAAGTGGAAAATCAATTCATTAGAAAGACGACAGAACTTTCGCTCGAAGATATTAAAGAAACTAAAATATAGAAAAATAAGAAAAATGGACAAGTTGTAGAACGACGGAGAAACTGTTACGAAGAAAAACTAAGAAATTACAGAATTCTAAAGAATTGAGACGTCCAAAAGTGAAAATATAAAAGTGCGAAATACAAAATGCGAAAATATATAGAAACAGTTTCTGAGATGGTTAAAGTGGTGGAAAAATGTTCCTTAATTCAGCAAATATCAAGTAGGTATAGGAAAGCATGCAAAGCTACTAAAGTAAGGAAGGCAATTTCTCAACATTTTCACAAATCGATTTTGCTAACATTCTTCTACCTAAATGTGAATGACCGTTTATTCACCGTGCTCATAAAAATAGTTTTTCAGACAATTGCTCTACATGTGATGTTATGAAAGCTATGAAAGTTAATTAGAATCTTTCTTTCAAACATTATGACTATGCCAACTCGCTCTCATAGAAATATTTCAGAAAATTTAAAGGTCGCAATATTCTTAAATAATCTAGTTTGTAGTCTCGTGGAATTTTTTGTCACGTTTCTTCACTAGGCTAGCGACAGTATAAGCATAAGAATTCAAAGCGTTCACACCGCTTTATAAAAATATTTAACTTAGAATTCTTAAGGTAATTTAATCTCTAAGCATTAATTCGATACATAAATCTACGCATATAAAAAATCGTTTAAATATAATGAAGTTCGTCTGCTATGCCGTCATAACGTTATAATGTAATTTCTATCTTTTTGTATTTTTCACTTTGTCAAACTGTTGATTTCCGAATATCAACGAAACCTGTACATTCGATGAACGTTTAACGAATAAATAAAGATATAAATAAAGTTGAACGCGAGCGTTTGGGGACTCGTTTCTATCATTTTTAAATCTATTCTAACGTGTATTTATTTCAAGGAGTTAAAAAATTACAGATCGATGACCCGCGTAAATTTCTATGTACATACTTAACATACCAAAAGGAATGGTGTATTTGCAAAACGCTCTTAAACTATTTTCGGACAACTATACATGGAAGAGGAATGAAATGCCGTTTAATTTAATTCTATAGAAATAATTTCACGCCAGTTTCGCAATATTCTACCATGATACGTGACTGTTTTAGAGTTAAATACTTATGCTTCGAAATATCGTTAATCAACGCCCTAAATGCCGACTGTGTGTCGCTTTATATTCTTCGCATTAATATAAGTAACGATTTCAATTTTATTTTTCAAGAGCCTTGCATTTCGATAGAGAATATATAACACACGAGCATTAAAAAAAATCGACGTATTGCGTTTTCATTGCATCGACTTCGCATCAGAACCTGTTCAATTTTACACTCAGTACGGTGCACATACTTGGTTCTATACTCAACGAACTTCTTTCATCGTAAAAGACACCACCAAGCTTCCGGAATAAATAACTCACGTGAAATCCTTCCACCGCTTTAATTAAAGTCATTCTTTTGGGTAAGAAAAAGGAAGGGAAAAGCCGGAAGAGAAAATAAAGAAAAAGGTCTATCATTAAAGTAGGCGTCGACGAGATAAGTTAGCTCGGTAAAAATTTCAAATACTGGCATTAGCGAGTCTCTAAGCGTTTACTTAATCGTGTATATCACCTAAGCTTAAGCGGGTGCACAGTGTACAGTGTACAGTGTACATGTAGAGGAAGCAATAAAAACTGCAGGTTGCTATAATGCCGTATTCCGTTCGCCTTTATCGTCGCGATATTGCGTATCACAGATTTATGTTTTCTTCTATAACGTATTCCTTTAATATTGTTTACGTTCGTTGCACCGTGATCTACTTTTCAGTTGAAGATAATAACGGATGCGGGGAAAACTTTTACTGCGCTTTGCGTATTTTCTGAGGCGAGGGACAACGAGCTAAGAAGGATAAATCTGGAAGGCGGAACAGAAACAAAGGAAACAAACGAGACAATTTCGACCTCGATTAGAAACATAAGATCGCTCGAAAAGAGAACGATCAGGATGTTAACGACAAATAGACCGATAATGATAAATAAAAGGCTTATAGTCGAATCCTCCTTGAGAATTTTCCTTGTCTCTTGGGTCGTACGAACACGAAATTATCGCAAATAGGTGAAAAATACCGTGAAAATCTTGCTATATATTTCGAAAATATTCACAGTCACAAATGTCGTATAAATTTTTCTCACGTGTTCGTAAGAAACCGTACTTTTCACGGACAGGTATAAACGAGTTGTTCTTATTTAATCAAAAGGAGGAACAATGCCTCGGTTGCTGTCATAAATCTCTCGTGTCCAATAGATTTATTCAGTATATAGTCGAGCAACAGGCAACTATCTTCCGCCACCAAAACTTTTCACGAACAGCTTATTATCGAACTTTCCGAGGTAGCTTATTACCTATATTAAATATCGTAAAATTCTTAACTTCCGCGGAATGTTCGCGTCAGCGTCGGATTAGTATCTTGGACATAACGTGCACTTCCTGTTTCGTAATAAGCCACTTTATTAATCGTAGCACGACAAAACTTTTCTCTCGCATTTACTATGTCCTTTTTCCTTTTTCAATAAATTTTTCTCGGTCTTCCTTTAATAATAATCAATCAATAATCTAATAATAATAATCAATCGGGGCTTAACAAAATGTACCTAAAGAATAATCACTTAATGGAGTAACTAATTTATTATACATACCTATAAGTATGGAATGTCAAAGTCAGAACACGAGATACACTACCGTTCAAAAGTATCTACATAGACACTTGGTTATATTTCACGAAATGTAATTCATGAGAACAATAATATTATGAAAAGACATTTATACTATAAAGTTATTATCCTCTTTACGCCAGTCATATTCTGTAAGTAAAACGATTAGAAACATATCGTGGGAGATGTTTCATATTCTCGATATACTTGACATAGAATCATGTAAAATCGAGCGGACCTCGTCGGGAATAACGCTTTATAAATAATTTAAGAAGCCATCCAATCGAGCAACGGTATTAAGAAAGAGCAGGACTTATTTTAATGCTTCGTCGTCCTGATATTTCAGTATCGGTATCCGATAAAAATTCAAAATCGATAAACTAACTCGTCCGAGTCGACGAATTACAACACTTCTGGTATTTCAAATCCTGCCTAAATGTGTCAACTTGCTAGTCAATCGTCTTCTTCGCATTGACCTTAGTTCGATCATGTCAAACACAAGTTATTTACGATATCGCGCAAAAGCAACTCGATTAAGTTTTATTCGATTAGGATCAGCAATCAAAAAATGTATTTTTTCAAAATATATTTTTAACACTTTAAGGATCGAACGTCCTTGTCTTAAAACAACAAGTTTTCTATAAAAAGATACTAGTAAATACACATTTCGAAAATAAGAGTTCTATGTAATATCAGATGAAACTTTTAGTACTCGTGTTTTTAAATTAAGGAACCGAAGTGCTTTCAAATTAAATTACTGTAGTGCTAAAACTGACATATTCATTCAAATAACGGCTTCGAATACTTTGTTTTTGCAATTATTTAAACATGTAAATGTGTCGATGCAAAACTATAATCTTGTATGCGCCTATACGCAATATAACACAGTATCTACGCGCTAATAAGTACACACGAAAGGTAATCCCTTCGTTCCAAGTATTTTTTCAGGTATATGTCACTTTTTGAAAAATTGTGTTATCTTACAGCTATTATGTTTTTCTGCTTATCGAGTAGGAAATCCACCCTTAGCGAGTGACTCTTGAAAATGGCTGACACTCGGAGAAATGTAAAAAGCCAGGCCATTTTCTTGTAACTTTTCGAAACCGGGACAGAACAAAGGATGTAAGCACATCAAGGGTCATTCGAGAATTAAATACCAATCTTAAATTACAATAATGCGAAAGTTTCCCGTTATAGACTCGATACAAGAATTTTATTTTTCCTCGGCTCGGTGCTGAGTAGACGTTTATTCCTTGCTTTCATTTCCACGTAATGCCGCCACCATCAATTTACTTTGCTCCCGGCCACTCGACAGACTGCTTGTCCCACGGCGATTGTCACTTCTACTTATAATACTTTCCGATCCTATTACCGTTGTTATGAGACAAATAGGTCAAGCTTGTCTCCTTCAAGACCCCACGGCTTGACTTTGAGCTTATCTTTGTTCCAGAATTCCTCTTTCTGCCCCTTTTGTCCTGCAGTTTACCTCACGAATGCTACCTTACCCCCTTTAATTCAAAAGTGTCATGCCTCTTATTTCATTATTCCGTGACTTCTCAGTTCGGCTCTTTTACTTAAACTTTCCATTCTTCCCTTCCTTCTTTCCGTATTTTCCTTTTTGCTATCCCTTTCCTTTCATTTTCTTTACGTTTCTTCTGTTTCTTTCCTTTTCTGTCGGTTGCTGTCGCTTGACATTTTTTCCGTTCCTTCCTCCGTACTTTTGACATGGCGCGGAAAAGAGGTTTAAAAGTCTCGAGAACGAACAGCATCCAGCTAATTATTGTAATTTCATGCTTTTGGGATACGATCTCCCGCTGGCCGCGGCGGCTTCTAATTGGACTTGCACTCTGTTCGTCGACAGCAGCTTTGAATAGGAATTTTGCGCGACAGCGACAACGAACCGAAGATTTATTCTGCCGCTTTTTCATTCAAAGACGTGATTCTAATAATTGTTATGAGAACGGTGGTGAGACGACATTTTCTCACCGGGTTATGTCATGTCGCGTCGTATCGTTCGTGAAAGAGATCGAGAAAGGGTAGTTTCTAACACGTCGCGGGTGACAGTGTAAAGGAAAAAACGAAACTAGTATTCTTATTTATACGATTTTTCGACCTCACAAAATTTTGATCTTAACAGTGGTTCTGTATTCTGAAATTTCTCCGAGTACATTAACGATTTATTTACTACACACACACACACACACACGCACACGCACACGCACACGCACACGCACACGCACACGCACACAAGGAAAGCTGTTTGATAAAAAAAGAGCGATCCAGTAAGGAATCCGATTCTTGTGAATTTTCATTGAATATTTCTTGTTGTTTCGTTGAACGATTATAATAGAATATTTCGATTTATTTCTTGGATATCGATAGGAAAGGTTAGCATTGTTGAGGATCGAGGCGGAAAAATAGAGGAAGCAATACGTTCCCTAGATATACTGGATGAAAAGAAATGACAAGCAGTTACAAGTTACAATCAAATTGCATCCAACAAACTAGGAAAAAGTCAGTGTTTTTCTCGGAATTCGTTCATCTTGAAACAACCTTAAGAAACCATGAAACTTCTTTGTACTCAGATAGTTATATGTATGTATGTCTGTATGCAGAACGATTCTAAAGTTTTTCACGTGGAAAACAGGTTGTTTTCGAAAGGATAAATTAATAAAATTAGAAAATTTTATATCTGTTTCTGCTGAAAATCACGATACCAAATAGTACATTTAATAGACTGAGTTTATCCAACAATAAGTGGAAAATTTGAATAAACGGCGGTACGCTAATTTTTACCAAATATGTATGTATGTATTTATGAAAATACATTTTTCTGAAATATAAATTAATCCCACATAAATAACTTAAAAGAAATTACTTTTAAATTCAGTTTAGACAGTTAGGGCTATTAAAAGAAAGTTATTGCATTATAATAAATATCGTAAATATCGTAATTTGTATTATTACGTAAGTCGTAAATGAATTAAATGTCCGTATCATTGTAAAATATATTAAATTGATGTCGTGTTGTGCTTTATCGCCTGTACTCCATCATTTCTGATGTATGTATTTAAAAATTTATATGTTTGGAAGAGGAAACTTTGTTAAACACCGAATGTACTACTACACATCAACGAAGCAAATAGTAACTGATACGAAATGTAAAAACATTTCATTAAGTCTAGATCAAATATTCCATTTGCCAATCTAGTAGCTTTACAAGTTTCGAGTCGACAAATTTTGCAACTGATACTGGAAAATTACTAGTAAATTTTAAATAAGGAAGGAACTTTGTTACGATCGAAACGACAATTAAAATTCCGTAAATATCTGGATGATTTAAAAATTGTATTTCATATCAACGTTGAGTTTGAGTAACTTTCATATTTAGTTATTAATTAGAATCACGGGATCGATTTTTCCAGATTTCCACGACTATGAAATATTCTGTTTACTGAACAAAACTAATCTTGCTTCCTGCTCTCCGCTTCGGTCAGTCTTTACCAACTGTGCCTCGCTTAGTAAATGAACGTCATGTTATGTTTTTTCTTTAAATTACAGTGAGCAAGATATGCAAATCTAAAACGTTTCTCACATGCATTGTATCTGTTTCAGGCGGTGCTTTTCCACCCGAATTCGCTGATACTATACAAAATGTAACAGTATCGCTGGGAAGGGACGCAACTTTCACGTGTCTGGTCAATCATTTGGGGGGCTACAGGGTAAGTTTCCCTTAGTGAAAATTCATCAAACCGCAGACATACAAAATTCTTCTGACGAAGAATTTTCGTGTGGAACACACAATACTAACCACATTTTTGAATGAATACATTTAACTTTCTTTTCTCGTCTACCTTACTATCATTTTATTCGTCATGTAAAGGTTTTAGGAAAGATTCATTGCGAATCGCAATCTTGAATTGTGATTTATTCAGATCTTTTCACGTTTCAGGATCGGACACAAAATCGTAGTAGCTCTTGAAGTAGAGGGATGATGCATTGGAACTTAATTTCTTTTATACAATTTTCTTTTCAAACTCTTCCTTACATCTGCTACGTGGATTTATAAACGAAATACTGTGTAACTTTGTTTTAAGGAGATATTCATATGATTATAAATATAATAATAGTAGAAATATTTAAAAATGTCCTCTATCTTGTATGGTGCATCTAATGAAAATCCAATCAATAGTAAATGCACATTAATAAATAGCTTATTAAACCCATGACTAGCAAATATAGCATGTACTTGAGAATCTTTTTTGTACAAATCGTGGTTTGGAATCTATTTCTCTGGACCGAATACAAACGTACAGAAAGAAAAATCGATCATGGTAAATTTTAGATCACATTCTTTTGTCCAAGTAAGGAATCTTTGTCACGAAAACCAATTTCTCAAACAACTCATATGTCACTAAATTCACGAGCACTCTTTTTAATTCGATGTCCGTCCTGCCGCCACATCCTTATGTTTGAACACAAAAATAGAGCCATTTCCCCTGTGGTATTGGATTTCATATCCACAACGAAGACAATTTCGTTACGCATCATCGTGTGTACATTACTATCTACCCCTCCCTCATGAAGAGGAATATTATGACGGAAGGAATAACAGATTGAAAAATCTTAATTTTGCGCTTTAACGAGTTCGGCTGGAACGGTGTAAATTTAACTATATCGTTATCCATATTATATAGATAACGACGCCAGATTATTCTTTGCACGCATTACCATTTTGCTTTAAGTAGGACTTAAATCGTAAATGTAAGAACACAGCTGGTATATCTGTTGGGAATACTAGCTAAACTAGCTAAACTAGTTAAAGCGGTAGCTCTCTTGCTATAATCAATTAATCAGTTGCTCCGAATTGTCGAAGCTTGTTTGACACCGAATACAACTATATATCCTAGTTGTAAATGAATTTAAATTTAACGACTCAAACCCATCAAGTTGATTAGAGTTCAGCTAATTTATCGACGTGCCAACGCCCATGCCGCGCTGAGTGCACTCGTTCCCGTCAGATCACGAAAGTTAAGCAGCGCCGGGCACGGGGATAGTACTTGGATGAGTAATCGCCTGGGAACTCCGTGTGGCGTTGGCGAAGCGCGCTGGGTCCGCCGCGCCCCCAGTGGGGTTCGGGCTTGGACGCTGGCGGCTCAGCGCCTCGGGGCCGCCAGCGCCTCCGGTAGGGGAACCGGACTGCCTGGCACAGTGGCTCCGGTGTAACGTCAATTCACATCAGAAACCAGCCCACACACAGCAGATAGGATGACACCCAGATGTCTGCACATCCTTGGCGCGTACCCACAATAGTCTTAAGTACCCACCAGGGGTCTTGGAATTTTCATAGTGAAGGTCCTTCGGCCCAAGCGAGTATCTCTTGTTTTAGATTTCCTTTTACGTTTATTATTTACCACGTATTAACATGGAAAGTTGGTTTTCCTCACATCTGGTATGTTCCGTTAGCAACTTTCTCACGAGGGCGGCTAAAACCCTTCCTGGTCCACCAACCGTCTTATTATCTAATCTTATTAACTGCCCTCACTTCTTTTTTTTTTTATTTATTTGTTGAAATTACAATCAATTCTCGCGTTGAGAATTTTCAGTAATTTTTCTGGCGTGGCGCAGAGACATGGCTGTTTATTTACGATAAGTTAATACTTATTATAGATAGGTATAATTTATAAGTATTATAAGTAAGTGCATACGCTTAATTTGGATAACTAAATGAATCTAGCTTTTAGGTCTAGCGGGTAGTGCCTCTTCAGCCTGCGAATCTGGTCCGTCGTATCAAGTAGTCCAGTGATTAAGGGGTTTCGGTGTTTGTTGACTCTTTTGCTATATCTGTCGCTATATTTTGCTATTTCCTCTTTGACTGTGGGTATCTTGAGTTCGCGATGGATAGTTTCGTTGGTAACATACCAAGGTGCGTTTATTAAGGATCTTAGCGTTTTCGATTGGAAGCGTTGTAGTATTTCGATGTTGGAGTTACTTGCTGTTACTCATAGTTGGATTCCGTAGGTCCAGACAGATTTTATTACGTTTTTGTAGAGGGTAATTTTATTCTGTATGTTTAGTTTGGAGCGTCGGCCCGTGAGCCAATAGAATTTTTTTAGTTTGCCCTTTAGTTGCTTCGTTTTATCTGAGATGTGTTTCTTCCACGTTAGTCTCCTGTCCAGGGTCATGCCCAGGTATCGGACTGAGTCCCTGCTAGGAACTGTTGCATTGTTGATGGTGACCTGGGGGCAGGTTTGTTTTCGGAGCGTGAAGGTTACATGTGAGGATTTCTTTTCGTTAATTTTGAAGCGCCATTTATGGAACCACTTTTCCATGGTGTCGAGACTTCGCTGGAGAGTGGATGAGGCTATTCCGGGCCTGCGTGGGTAGCTAATAGCGCTGTGTCGTCTGCAAATGTCGCTATTGTTATATCGTTTGATATAGGTAGGTCGGCAGTGTAGATGGAGTACAGTAGGGGCCCGAGGACACTACCTTGGGGTATGCCGGATTCTATTGGGAATATTGCGGAAGTGGCGTCTAGGCATTTAACCATGAATTGTCTATTGGTTAGGTAAGATTTTAGGATGGAGTAGTAGGAGTGAGGTAGGATCTTTTTAAGTTTGTATAGTAGCCCTTCATGCCATACTTTGTCGAATGCCTGTTGGATGTCTAGGAAAACCGCTGAGCAGTATTTTTTCTTTTCGAGTGTTTGGCTGATCGTATGAGTTATGCGGTGGATTTGCTCTACTGTTGAATGTTGTTTTCGGAAGCCGAATGGGTGATCTGGGAGTGTCTTCAAGTTTTCTAGGACTGGAAGGAGTTGATTCGTGAGCATCTTCTCGAATAGTTTGGACAGGGTAGGTAAAAGACTGATTGGGCGATAGGAGCTGGTTTCGTATATCGGTTTACCGGGTTTAGGGATGAGGGTAATCAATGAGATTTTCCAGGCCTTAGGATAGTGTTCAAGGCGAAGGATAGCATTAAAAATCGATGTGATGAGTGCTATCCCCTTTATGGGAAGTTCCTTGATTGCTTTATTGCCTATTAGGTCGTGCCCTGCTGCTTTCTTGGGGTTTAGGCGACTGATTGATTCTATAGTCTGATATATAGAGGAATGGGGTTTGAATACTTTAGACAAGTATTTGGCAAACAGGTCGGCTTTTTCTATAGGTCTACGCGCCCATCCACCTTGCGGACGGCGGATTGGAGGGATTATTTGTGGGGGGCGCGTGAGTTTCCTGGAGGCCTTCCATAGTGAGTAGTTGGAGTCAGCTGTGGGGCATAAACTGGCGAGATATTTTTGGAAACAGACGTTTTTGTAATTTTTTATGGTTTTGAATAGCTTTCTAGTTGCGTTGTTTAGTTTGCGTTTATCATCCGGTGTTCTATGAGTCTGCCATACTCTTCTTAGTCTACGTTTTTCTGCTATTTTTTTTAGTATGTATTGGGGATATTCTTGTTTGCTGATCGACGTCTTTGTCGGTGTGGAGAGGTGGATGGCATTTATTATGCTCGTGTTTAAGTATTCCGTGACTGCTTCGATTTCTGCCTTAGTTTTTAGTGAAGTTAAGGCTGAAGTTGAGTGAGTAAAGACTTCTGCAAAGAGTTGCCAGTTGGTGTGTTGGTTGTGAATGGAGCCATTAGGTGTATTCTCGATAATTGTTCAACTGACTGTTGCTATCACGGGGGGAATGATCAGAGGAGAGATCAGCCGAGGAGTTGATTTGGAAGTGTCTTGATGAGATATTTTTAGTTACGAAGAAGTCAAGAAGGTCGGGTATTTTGTTGGTGTCAGTGGGCCAGTATGTGGGTTCGTATGTGGTGAGGTAGTTGAGGTTGTTGTTTATTATGCTGTTTAAGAGTTTTTTGCCTCTTGCTGTAACCAATCTGCTGCCCCATTGGATGTGCTTGGCGTTATAGTCTCCTCCAGCTATGAATCTATTGCCCAGGGTGTCCAGGAAATTATCAAAGTCTTCTTTGGCGATGGAGTGTCTGGGAGGGCTGTATACTGCTGAGGTGGTGATTGTGCGATGACAGTCTTCTATTGCTACGTTTGTTGCTTGGAGGTAGTCTTTCTGGAATGATGGAAGTTCGTAGTGCCTAATACTTGCTTTGATTATTATTCCGGTGCCACCGTGGGCCTTTCCGCTGGGGTGTTGGGTATGTTAGAATTTGTAACCATTTATTTTCAGGTAGTTTTTGTCGGTGAAGTGGGTTTCCGATACGAGCATTACGTCGATTTGCTGGTGTTTTAGGAAGAGTTCTAGTTCAAGTTTGTGTTGCGCTAGACCGTTGGCGTTCCAAAGAGCTATGCGCCTTGGTTTTATTTTGCGTCGGGGCGTATTAATTTATCCATGATGAGTGTTAGTAGCGATAGCAAATTATTTATTTGCTCTGATTGTTTCTCTATTAGCTTTTCAAGCTTAGAGAAGTTTTCTGTATTAGGTGGGTTGGGGACACTATTTTGGGGAAGATTCCTTTGGCTATTCGGGTTATTTTGGATGCCTTGTACTGCTTGGGCATAGGAGGTTGAGGTGGCAATGAATTTGGTAGGGCTGGGTGTTTGGTTGGTTGAGGGGATAGGGTAATCGTGAATTTCGGCGGGCTGGGTGTTTGGTTGGTTACCTCTTTTGCTCTGAGTTTAGGGTACCTGTTTGTGTATAGAGTTTTATAGGCTGAGCAGCCTTTGTAGTTGGCAGGATGGTCACCTTGACAGTGGATGCATTTCGCTGGGGTTTCCGGTGATTTGGCGCACTGGTCAGTGGAGTGAGTGCCTGCACATTTAACGCAGCGGAAAGCATGGTTGCAGTATTTCTGCGTATGACCGTACCTTTGGCACCTTTTGCATTGCACTATTTCTTTTTTCAGAAGCGGTGGTTTGAATTTTACTATCGCGTTCATTAGGCGACTGATATTGTCGATTTCCTTATTGTTCGGCTTTTGTTTTATATCTATGAAAAATAAGGATAACGGGTCTTTCGAGACTCTATGCCTTATATTACTTACGTTGATGACTTCGTGGCCGAGTTTTGAGAGTTCGTATTTGAGTTCGTCTATGTCTGCTGAGTGGTGGATGTTTCGTAGGACCACCCGGAAAGGCCTTTCCTGTTTGAGTTGGTAGGTGAGGAAGTTGGCGTTCAGGGTCCTAAGTATCTTGGTGAGTTTTCTGTAAGCTTCTGGGTTCCTCGGCAGTATTTTTACTTTATTGTTATTTATCTTTAGGTTGTAGTCCTCCTTGGAGATATCTCTCTCTAAGGACTTTCTCATTGTCTGTATGTCGATGACGTCGTCCACAAATATTGTTGGGGAGGGGGGATTCTCTGTGATTGTTGGTTTGGCGGCGGGTCTGCGATTTCCATGGCGTCGTTAGTGGATTGCAGTACGGCGAACCTGTTGTGGGTGTTTATTTGTATCGTTGATTGTTCGTTCTGGGTGTCGATTGTGTATGGTTTTGCTGTTTCTATTTTCCGTTTCTTGGTAATATTAGCGTCGTTGGTGCGGAGAGTTCTGCTACACTTCTACCACTGGGGAGGTAGCGCGGGGTAGTTGCGAGTCTGCTCCGGAGAGCCTGGTCGCGATTGCTGGGCCATCATCGAGCTAGTTAATTCGTTACGAATATGATTCAAGTATAGGGCTGTATTCTAATCGAACGTCGCACAGAGACAAGTCTGAATGACTGTCTTACTATCGGTTTCGTAACAATACGGCAGTGCCCATATACGCCAATCGCACGGCGATATGAAGAACAGCGATGTAGACAGGAAAGGGTAACAAGGTGGTCGTATGACAATATGATATAGAAAAGGACAATATGTCGGTCATGCGACAATTCGATGGAGAAAAGGCTAACCTAGAAAAAAGAAAGGCTCGTAAGTCGAATTATCCGAAAATAAATATTGACCAGATTCTAGGCACCTGAAAGGGTCGCACAGCAAAATTATACAGTAAGATCGTTTTTGCCTTTGTACCAGTGAGACAACACTAATGCAACGACATCTTTTTTGTCTTAAATTTGTTGTTAATAAAAATTTCATTAACACATTGGTCAGATTTTTCTGCTGAATATAAAACTAAATACGATGTTGTTATAAAATTCGACAATGCGACAGTATCCAATCTCTATATTTATATAAAATTTTATAACATCGTGTTTTTAATCAAAAACATTTTATCAATATGTTAATGAAGTTGTGATTAACAACAAATTTAAAATAAAAGAGTTACGTCGTTGTATTAGTGTTGTTCCGTCCACATGATGGCGAAAGCAACCCTCTCGAGTACCCGAAATCTGGTTAATGTTTACAGCTTGTTATGAGCTTGTTGTCAGGTTCGAACGTTGTGCGTGAAGTGCAACAAAAAATAAAATGGTTCGATTTCCGTCGGTCAATTGTTCAACAACGCTGCTACTAATGTCTATACACGATATTAATACATACATGATACAGTATTGTAATATCGAAAAATAAGGATAGAAATTTTTTTTTTCGATTACTTACAATTTATTAATATTAAATTGAATATACAAATATAAATTGGACAGAGAACGATATTTAACGGAAACTAAATGCAATACTCGTATCTATATCAAATAACTTTACAGTTATTTGATCACTCTCGTCACAACGAATCTAACACACACACTCTCTCTCTCTCTAACAACTCTATCAATTCTCACGACTCTACTCTTCGACGACTCAATTAGCTCTGATCTCCGCCAATACACTCCTGCCCGGTCGTGCTCGTTCTTGCTCTCGTCCTCTCACACACATACACACTTTTCGGCTCACATACTCTGGCCTCTCGATTGCTATTCCTTGAAATATGAAACCGTACCTCTGTTTTGACGCTGCTTATCCTTTCTCGCGTCGCTGTTACTAGGCGCTCTTGGATGTAAACAAACCACGAAAGACGACGTACACGGTTTTTTTCTATTTTCAACCGACCTCTAATTCAAATCTATTCTACGATATTACAGTATATGATGTTATATACTAATTAGGTCCAACTACTTTAAAAATTTGCTATCATTTTACTAGTACTTTTATAGGATTAAAAAGTTTGATACTATAAAAACGGAATATAAAAAATGATAAAAAGACGCTCTATCGAACGGTGCAAATAAGTTTTGTAGCCATTGCAGATCTTTTTTGTACTTCACAAATCAATAAAGTATGATTTCTATTCTATTACGAAAGTGTGCATTGCGATACGAAAGAGGATCAAATTTCAAACAGTTCGAGCAACTCGAAATGCATGTCATAGAACATGTTATGTATATCCGTTCGATGTAGAGTTAGTCGGTCGATCGGTTTTGTCTTACGACATTCAATTAGAACATGGGATAAGCCTTTAACTTTTTCCACGAAAGAAATAAGAAAGATAGAACAACGTGGGAGGAACTATAAAAGGAGTAATACAAAATTTCTGTTCGCTATTATTAAATTTATTATTGCTCAGTTTTTCCAACGGTAGCTTTAATATTTTCTACGTTATCAATATTAATTTAATAAATTGATGTTTGTTCGTTTGAAACAAACATCAGCCTATAAGTATGGAAGATGGTTTATCATAATGAGGACCCTCCGTGCAACGCCTGTTTTAATTTCGACGAATCAGAAAAATGGATAGGTGGATTATTATCCACTATTACTATTGCAAAGGGACGACGTTGAAAATTCAAAGGGTAGCGTTCACAGAAGATGAGGGGGAGGAGTGTCTAGCAACAAGCCTGTTCCCTCTCGTTAAGAACGCTTTGGCACAGCTATAAAGAGATAAATAATCTGGTTACGAGCGTCTAATGACATTATGCGAGAGTAAAGTGGTAACGAGCAACTGCTGCTAATTTTTCATTTAAGGCTTAATGTTCAGCCATAGTAAGTCTGACGATACAGATGAAGCGTGCATTCGCAATTTTTGCTAGATTATTTCCTAACTCAGTACCTTCTATCCGATGAATTTTAGGCCAGCCAATTAAACTTATTGCATTATGTTCTGAAAATTCCATTAGAATTGTTCAAGTTACAGATTCATACTTACAGCGATAGAAATAAAATTAATATTAATAAAGAGATTCCAGAGAGAATTCGATTATTCAGAGATTATAGAGAACAGAGGACAAAGGCTCTTATGAAATTAATTTATTATTTAACGATTTTTAGCACTGAATAGTTTATGTGGCTCCTTTTCGTAACTAGCCGTTTAAATTTCTGCATCAGATACGAGTGAGTTTACAGAAATGGAAATTATTTGGCAGTGGTTGTGTCCACATACTTACTCACCAAATTTATGAATTGTAACAAGCTTCAGATTTGGCGAAGGACGTGTCTATTGCTACAAAAGTGACCACACATTTAAATAACTATATGTGATTCTACCAGAATTTTTTAAACGCTACCTACAGGGTCTGAGAAGGTATCTGAGGTAAAAATCTCGTTTAATCAACTGTATTTAAGACTTTATACTTGAAAAATAAACAAATGTTTTCTCACATATTTTATCACAAGGAATTAGATAAAAGGTAATTAGTTTTCTCAAGGATTATTTGCGAAATTTGAACATCCAATATCATACATTACTAGTACGTAGCAATTACCTAGATTATAAACGAACTAATTATCAGTCATGATAATTATTACTTAAACTTGATAGTGAAAAGAAATAGTTAAATTTAAAAAACAATCAATACTTATTAATCATAAACGAAGTAGTTATAAATCTTGACTATTGTCTGTTAAACTTCAAAACAAAATTCATTGCATTTTTAAAACTAATGAACATTTGTTACTTGTATAAACAAATTACTGATTAATCTTACGTTCTGTATTGTAAACTAAAATAAAGAAATTGTTCACTTCAGTTGGTAACAATTAGGACTGAATTATAACTTAACTTAAACACTACATGACATTTTTTAAGTATTAGTATTAGTACTAGTATTCCACATATATATGTCGGAGATGAAAGAACATCGGGATTTCCCGTCTGGAATGTTGGAAAAAACCCCCAATAACCTAGTTCAGACTTTTACTATAGCTACACTTAAGTAATAAAAATAAGAAATAGTTTAATGTTCCAATCTGGCTTTATAACGATGGGTTCGGGCCCGAAATAGTGAGGAAACTGGCCCAGGCTGGAAAGGTCGCCATAGGCTGGTCGACGGCGAAGGTCGAAGCCATCGAACGGAGACCGTTACAGTGCTACAGGTGCCTTGGGATAGGACACACGGGGAAGACCTGCACCGCCAAGGAGGACAAGGGACACCTGTGCTTCAGATGCGGCGAACCAGGGCACGAGAGCATGCACTACTGCCAGCCCGAAATGCCTGCTCTGCAAGGCGCTTGGAGCACCGTCGGTGCACAGGATGGGGGGACCGGCCTGCACCCCCTCGAAGAAAGGAACGAAAGGAGCCGCCCGCGGATCCACGGCTGCAAGAGGCAGCGAGAAAGGCTCCCCGTCGCAAAGCGACCCTAAGCCCGCGAACAAGGAGGTAGGCACGGAGGAAGCCACAAACAAGGAAAGAACACCAAAGAACTGAGAATGCGCATCCTCCAGACTAACCTGGGAAGGTCAAGGCGAGCACAAGACCTGCTCCACCAAACCATCCGGGAGAGCACGGTCGCCCTAGCGGTGGTGGCGGAACCATACAGAGTTCTGGATGCCCCGGAGTGGGTCGGAGACACGGACGGAATGGTTGCCGTCACCTGGACATCAACGCCCGGGGCGTTCGCCCACGGAGCCCTGCTGGAACGCGGCAACGGGTACGCCGCGGTCGAGTGGGCAGGGATGATGGTGGTGGGGGTGTACGTGTCACCTAACAGCGGACGGGCAGGGTTCGAGGAATTCCTAGACGGAGTTGGCGACTGCGTCAGGCGACGACTCCCCCGACAAGTGCTCGTCCTGGGAGACTTCAACGCGCACTCCACGGAATGGGGGAACGCCAGGACCAACGCACGCGGCCGCACGCTATCAAACTGGGCAGCGGGACTTGGACTTCTGTTAGTGAACAGGGGCTCGACCAGTGCCTGCGTGACGTGCAGAGGGAGCTCCATTGTTGACATAACATGGGCCTCCCCCGAGGATTTCAGGCGGATCTCAGGCTGGAGAGTGGTCAAAGGGGTCGAGACGCTGTCGGACCACCTCTACATATTCATGGAGGTGGACGCGGCTCGCCGAGGGGGAGGCACGCACGCCCACCACCCAGATGGAAAATAAAGGAGAGGAATGAAGATCTACTCCGGGCGGCTGCTATAGCAACAGCTTGGAGCTGGGAGGCCTCGACAACGACGACCGAAGCAGACGTGGAAGAGGAGGCCGAGAACCTCCGCCAAGCCATGACAGCAATCTGCGACGCATCCATGCCACGAGCCATACCGGGCACGGTGCGAAGCAGAGCAGTTTACTGGTGGAACCCCGACTTCACGGAACTGAGGACGAGATGTGTCCGGGCCCGAAGACAGTACCTAAGGGCTCGCCGCTGGCGACGACGCGACGAAGAAGAAGTCTCCTTGCGCTACCGGGCGTACCGCGCGCTACGGCGCTCGCTACAAAAGGAAATTAAAAAAGCGAAGGACCGTGCCTGGTCCGAACTGGTCGAAACAGTCGAGTCGGACCCATGGGGGAGGCCATACAGGACGGTGACACAGAAACTACGCGCGAAGGGCCCCCTGACAACGGCGGAAATGGAACCTGCGCTGCTGACGCGGATCACCGGAACGCTCTTTCCCCCACAAGAAAACAGAGCGGCGGAACGGCCACGGGAAACGACACGACCGCTGGAATGGAGGGACGACTGGGAAGTCACGGAGGAGGAGATATGGGAGGCAACCAGAAGAATGACCTCCCGCAACGTGGCACCGGGCCCGGACGGAATCCCTGGCCGGATCTGGGGGGAAGTGATGGGGGTCATGGCCCCCAGACTCCGGCACCTCTTCACAAGATCCCTGAGGGAGGGAGTCTACCCCCGGGCGTGGCGGACGGCGAGGCTGGTCCTGCTCCATAAAGAGGGCCGACCGACGACCTCGCCGTCAGCGTACCGGCCGATATGCCTACTGGACGAGGTCGGCAAACTACTCGAGAGGGTAGTCGCCGCCCGCTTGGAACGACACATAGCGGGCCAAGTGCCAGGTTTGCACGAAAGCCAGTACGGCTTCCGGAAGGGGCGCTCGACGATTGACGCGGTCAGACGCGTACGAGCGATTGCGGAGGACATGGTCTCCCGGAAAGGCGTGGCGCTGGCGGTTTCCCTGGACATCGTCAACGCGTTCAACACCATGCCATGGGACAGGATAGTGACGGCCCTGGAGCACTTCGAGGTTCCCAGCTACCTCGTCCGATTGATCCGAGCCTACCTCGACGACAGGTGGGTGTGCTACACCAGTAAGGAAGGAGAGGAAAAGCGATCCGTCGAGCGTGGCGTCCCGCAGGGCTCGGTGCTGGGCCCCATACTATGGAACGTTGCGTACGACGAGGTACTGCGATGCCCGCTACCCCCAGGCGCGGCCATGGTATGCTATGCGGACGACTCCCTAATCCTGGTCGAGGGTCGTGGCTGGCACGAGACGCTGCGCATTGTCGGAATCGCAACGGCCTGTGCGACCCGTGCCGTGAACGAACTGGGCCTGAGAGTCTCCCCTGCGAAGTCGGAGACCACCTGGTTCTTTGACAGGAAGAGGCGAGGGACACCACCGCCCCGCCTATGCATAAACATGGCAAGTGAAACCGTCCGGGTGGGATCACAGATGAAGTATCTGGGACTCACCATCGATAGCCAGTGGACGTTCGAGCCGCACTTCGACTCACTGATCCCGAAGGTGCCAGCGGCTGCCAATGCCCTGTGCGGCCTACTACCGAACATCGGCGGGGCGGAGACGCGGTGCGCCGACTTTACGAGGGCGTCGTTCGGTCACGAGTGATGTACGGGGCCCCAGTATGGGCGGACGACCTGATGGCAAGCCGTCGCAGCATTCTGCTCCTGAGAGGGCTGCACAGAGTGACCGCCATCAGAATCATTAGGGGATACCGGACGGTGTCTCACGCGTCGGCGTCCACCCTAGCCGCGTCCCCCCCGTGGGAGCTGCGGGCGCTGGCGCTCAAAAAGAGATACACCCGCCGGAGAGAATGGCACCCGGGACAAGACACCACCGAGCAGGCGGCTCCAAACGACACGGGAACCGCCGAGGAGGACACATGGAACCTGTGGCGATCCCAACTGATCAACGGGAGAAGCGAACACCGAGGCGCGGATGCGGTCCTACCAAACTGGGAGGCATGGAGGAGCCGCCACGGCCTCCCACTCACATTCAGGATGACACAAGTGCTCACCGGACACGGCGTGTTCGGCGAGTTCCTGAAGAGAATAAGGAGAGAGACGACAGACATCTGCCACCACTGCGAAGAGGGCAGGGACACAGCGCAGCAAACCCTGGAGCTCTGTCCGGCGTGGGAGCTGCCCCGCTACACCCTGCGGCACGCCATAGGAGAAACGTTGACCCCCTCAGCGATTGTAGAAGCGATGTTGAGAGGGTCACAGGAATACGAGGCCGTCCGCCTCTTCTGCGAGCGAGTTATGCTCGCGAAGGAGCGAGCGGAAAGGGAGAGAAAGAAAAACTCTCACCCCTGCAGGATAAGACGATGGAGAAGGATGGCAGTCAGACGACCCAGAGACGCCCCGCCACCACCCCAACGGACTACGACCAGAAGAAGTGACAGCACTAGGGGCAACGACCTCCCCCTAACGCCCACTCAATAGCCGGCTCGAACAAGAGAACGCGAGAAGGGGATGCAACTGAAGTTAATTCATAAGAGGTTCCTGGAGCACCCCTGTCACGCGCATAAGATGGTCATCGTGGAGTTTTAGTCGGTAGGAGTCCGACACTACTCTGCTGTTACGCGATTATTGCAGCAGCGGAGTGTCCATGGGGACTTCTCCACGTACAAAAAAAAAAAAAAAAGGGTTCGGGCTCGAAATGACATAGCGGGTCACTGCACGTAGCCACGGTCACGGGAGGGACGTGTACCTGACAGAGGTATGGGATGATTATATGGCTCTCCTTAAAAACAAAGATTGACCCAAGAGGTGAGGAGAGGAATATATAAGGGCAATTCCACTTGGATTTGTTTGGAGTTCATGCAGATAAGTTTTACTTGTACGTGGAGTTATACGCGTATCACATCGCATTCGTCATCCCGTGGACCGTGGATTCGTTATCGAATCTGAATTCATTGTCATCAACATCTCGTCCATCCGATCGCCGCTATTACTTATAGTCTCTTGTAGTGCCCACATTTGTACCAATAAATATCAGCTATATCCGCGATAGTAAATTTGAGTGAAGGTTCATCGAACGCCCAAAATCCCAACCTTAATCCGACATATATGTCGGAGATGAAAGGACATTGGAGCCTTCCCTTTGGAACTTCAGGAAAATCCCTTAACATCGTAATCTAGATTCTACCATAAGCGTAATTAAACAGTTGATTGTATTTGTTCGAAATTCGTGATAATGAGCTTGGGCTCGAGGCGATGACCGGTTGCCGAACGTAGCCGCGGTTACGGGATGAACGCTTTGTCTAACAAAGGTATGGAGTAATTCTATATCTGTCCTTAAAAAAAATATTTGTAGCAGCACGCGACAGTAAACATTCCAACGGTTTCTGTCCCGTGGCTCGCCACACGCAGACCCTGTTCTTCGGGTATGATGGTTACCAGATGTCGATGCATCTTCACACTACATGTTCAGCTAGCCGGAGGACCCGCTATAAATCTTAGGATTTTGTTAATTAAGGTCCTTCAAACGGACAAGCAGTCTTTGTCCCAACTATGGGAAGATAGGAGAAATCTATTTTTCTGACGAACAACGCTTCCCGCTAGCAACTTACCCTCAAGGGCTTTCCCTTTTCTAACCACTAACGTCAATTTCCCTCACTTTCCGAGCGAAGGCTATCCTCGACGAATCCGATGATCGCGTGTCCTTAGACACACCCCATCATAGTTTTCCTTTGCAGCATCATCGCGACGGAAAGTCATTCTCCCGTGAGGTCGTACTAGCGAATTACTTATCGTCTTTATGCTCGATGGATATTCCACGTTTCAACAAAGAGTTAGTTTAGTAATACTTGCACCGCAGCCAAGTAAGTCGAGTACGACTTGGGCTTTGGAAGAAAGCGCATTCTGTTATCCCGTTGACCCCGGATTCGTTATTGGACCTAGGATCATTGTCATTAGCTTCTCGAGTATCTAATTACCACGTTTACTTGGCAAATTCTATAATAATCGTATTTGCATTTGTTGGGATATGTATAATTTTCTGTGTTGAACTGGGTTAAATGCGTAGTAGAGATACTTGTATGTGGGTATCAGTGTGTGGAGGTATGTGTGTGCGCGGCGTCTCGAAAACAGATGAGTGTAAACTATTCAGTCGGTTAACAGTCTGGTATAGAAGAAAGTGCTGATACGCGTGCAAGTGTGTATCGATGAATATATAAGAAATCGTCCATAAAATAAATATATTACTATTCTAATATTAATTCTAAGTATAAATTTAGTGTTCCTATAACATTATTTCGGTTTCAAACATCCACAATTCTCAATAGCACTAGTCAATATCTTCTCTATTGCATAACAACAATGTGTAATTCAAATGAAGATTCGTTTCACGCCCCTAACCCTAATCATAATGTGAACTCGACATCAGAAGTGGGATCAGTGCCGGTTATAACAGTGCAAGAGCTTACGACCATCGTGCGCGAGTTAATTCGGTCGCTAGTGCAAAAATCGAGTGTGGAACCTAACAATTTTTCGCCACCGCGTTTTAGCCCTGAACCCGCGGGCTCCGACTCTGCTGCGTGGTGCGCAGCTGTCAATCTGATTATGGAGGAAAATCCTTTACAAAGCAGTACCCTGAATATAATTTCAATAATGAGCGTCGAATCGACTTCTCGATTTTGGAGCCGAGTGTTCACTAATTAAAGAATCCGTAGTTTTGAGATTTTCTGTCAAAACAACGATTGATAATAGTAGTAATGCATTGGAGTTTTACATTCGAGATAAATTTTTCATGTCCATGCTGATAGTTATTTAAAATACGATATCGCGATTGATCATTAAATTTTAAGCCAAGGTTTTGACGTAATATTACACAAAATAGCCCCGCTATGTGTAAAACAAAAATAATTAATGCCTGTATTAAAACCGCTGAAAACGAGATCGATGTTAATGAAGTTGACACTGATGTACGTGATAGTGATAAAAGTCGATTAATTTTTCTTTTCGAAAATTCAGATTCATTCGTCACGGGATTCTTACGTACTCGCGTAAATACAGGTCAGTTAGAAATACAATTAATTGATCCTAACATCACCGTACAAAGAAGTCCTTATAGACTTAGCGAGGAGGAGCACAGAATAGTACGTGAGAGAATAAGCGAATTAATTAGAGCAAAAAATCACAAGGCCTAGTAATTCACCGTTCGCGAGCCCTATGTTACTTGTGAAAACGAACGATGATTCAGATAGATGATTTGTAGATTTTCGAGAACTAAATAAAAATACGGTTGCGGATCGGTATCCTTTACCTCTTATTGCGAATCAAATCGCGAGATTGCAAAAGCGAGATACTTTATTAGTCTGGACGTGGCCAGCGGGTTTCACCAAATCCCTATTCACCCTAATTCTAGGAAGTATACAGCATTGGTTACCCTCGATGGACAATTTGGTCAATAAGTTGTTGTTTCCTTCAAATTCTTTTGTGCCATTGTTCGGTCCATTCGACGTTTTTTATTTGCATAACATGGTTTGCATGCGCGTCTAATGTTTCTTCCGGAATCATTTTTCTGAGCGGCGATGTTGTGCTGACTCCGTCGAAGACAAGGATTTTTGCATTTTTAGACAATCCTAATAATTTTGCAACTGGCAATTGTCTAAATATTGTAGTATCGTAAATATAATAATATTAATTTAATTAATAAGAAATGGATTAAACAGAAAACAATGGTTATTTAACATGAACTAATCGTGACAATGTATTATAATTAATTTACAACTCTCGTCAACACAGATTCAACTCTCTCTTAACAACGCTAACAACACTATCTCGACAACGCAATCCGCATTCTCTGGCTTCTCAACTCATACTTCTGTTAATTCGTTTATGTCTCTTAGCAACCCTTTGTCTTTTGTCTGATATCTTTTGTTTAAGCCCCATCATGCACACGCTCAGTAACCGCTCGTTTACAATTCGCACGACACCCCCCTAAGCCCCTCGACTACGATACTACAATATTCTAATATTTATGTTCCTTCCTGCAATTTTCTAAACCATCAAAGCGTTTACAACAGAAATCCCCAGAAGGAGTTGCATGCCGGGTCTTCCGTACCATTTAATCCCTTTTCTAATTGTGGTGGCATAAGAAATCATTTGGTCAGAATAATCTATACCATACTTTCCTTCATTATATTCAACAACAGCTAGTGGTTTTAATGTTGCGAACAAACGAAACGAGAGATCAGTCTTGAGATTTCTATGAAAACACGCGCGGCAGTTAACGTACCATTCGTACGTTGTTTATTTGGATGATGTTCTAATTATTGTCGACTCCATAGATCAAGCTGTAGAAAGATTGTACACCGTATTAAATAACCTCGTAAATGCCGGATTTTTTCTAATTTTCCTAATGCTCTTTCCTAAAGACATCGGTACTCTATTTGGAATACGTAATTCATAACGGAGAAGTTCGCGCTAACCCGAGTAAAATACAAACCTTGAGTTCTTTGCCTGAACCAACGACCGTCACACAGCATAGGCAGGTCATAGGTTTAGTTTCTTACTTTCGAAAATTCGTCCCTAAATCTTCAAGGGTAATGAAACCCTTGTATGCACTTACTTCCGGTAATAAAAACATAACTTGGACGGATAGGCATGAAAAAAAAAATAAGGCAAAAGGTAATTTCCGTCCTGACCGACGCGCCGGTGTTAACGATATTTGACCCTAATTATCCGATAGGATTACATACTGACGCTAGTTTGGATGGATATGGGGTTTCTTTAATGCATAAGGTTGAAGGTAAAAATAAAGTAGTAGAATACTATAGTAAAAGAACTAGCCCTGCGGAATGTAGGTATCATTCATATGAGCTAGAGACGTTAACAGTTGTATACACTGTTAAACATTTTTGCCACTATTTACATGAACGAGAATTTCTTGTTGTTACTGAATGTAATTCCTTGAAGACATCTAGTACTAAGGTGAATTTAAATGATAGAGTTTACAGGTGGTGGGCTTACTTACAAACTTTTAATTTTGACATTGTGTATCGAGAAGGTAAACGAATAGCTCACGTAGATTTGTTTTCGCGAAATCCCATAGACATTGATCATAGTATAATTAACAAAGTCAAAGAAAAGACATTAATCTGGCTGAAATCTCAGAAGATTGGCTGTTAGCAGAATAACGTCGGGATCCTCAAATTTCAGAAATCGTCACTAAATTGCAAAATGATGAGCTCGCGGAGGATGTCGCAAATGCGTATGAATTACGATCTGGTACCCTTTATTTTAAAATACAAAGAAAAGGCAGAACTCTCTTCTTGTCCATTGTCCCAAGAGGTTTTAGGTGGTCAGTTATTAACCATATGCACCAGTCAACTATGCACTTAGGTTGGGATAAAACGCTTGAGCAGCTGTACGAGTATTGCTGGTTCGAAGGAATGGCGAAACATGTTCGTAAATTTGTAGAGAACTGTCATGCTTATCAAGTTTCGAAGGCAAGTTCAGGTAAAATACAAGCTGAATTACATCCTATACCTAACACCAACATACCTTGGTATACAGTTCACATGGACATAACGGGCAAACTAAGCGGTAAAAGTTATTCGAAAGAATATGTCATTGTTTTGGTCGACGTCTTCACTAAATTCGTATACCTGCATCATACTCGTAAAATAGATTCCCTTCATACCATTAAAGCGCTTAAGTCTGCTATATTTTTATTCGGCAGCCCCTGCCGGATAATAGCAGATCAAGGAAGATGTTTTACGGGTAAAGAATTCCAAGATTTTTGTCGAGGTAAACATATTAAACTCCACTTAATAGCTACCGGTGCTAGTAGGGCCAATGGACAAGTAAAGCGTATTATGGATGCGTTGAAAATTATGTTCACAATCATAGAAACGACCGGGCGATCGTGGCTAGACGCGATTGGCAAAATACAGTTGCCTTTGAATTGCACCACCAACCACGTGACTAAATCGAGTCCATTGGAACTATTAATCGGTAGAACAGCAAAGACCTTACGACATGTTGATACCCAATAATATCGAAGAAAGATATTTAGATATCTCCGATGTAAGACAACAGGCAATGGAGAATATAGAAATTAGTGCTAGCTACGATAAAGGTGGATTTGACAAAACAAAAGCTAAAGTAGTTAGGATTTTGTATTGCGCAAAAACGAGGAAATAAAATCAAACTAAATTAGATCCAAAATTTAAGGGCCCGTTTGTAATAGCTGAAATTTTGGAAGGAGATAGGTATGTTTTGAAAACAGTACACGGTAAACGATCCTATAAATACAGTCACGACAGATTGAGAAAAATGCCAGATAGTTGTATTTCCGTTGAGTTGGATGTCTGTAGCGATGGCGAGAACAGTGACCATGGTGATATGAGTAACCCGACCTCGGAGGATCATAAGCACAATGACCATAATATCTAGCAGAGTATGTTATGAAGCTCGGTAAGGTCGTGCGATGGTTTCACATGCACCATGAGTGATAATGCTATGAAGCTTGTTAAGGTCGTGTGATGGGTTCACATGCACCATGAGTGATAATGCTATGAAGCTTGTTAAGGTCGTGTAATGGATTCACATGCACCATGAGTGATAATGTTATGAAGCTTGATGAGGTCGTGTGATAAGTTCACATGCACCCGGGGCGACAATGTAATCGAACTCTGTGTGGTCGTGCGATCCAGAAAAACGAGATTCATTTGGGTGCGAAATCGAGAATGGTCCATCAGGCCCACTGATAACCCGCAGGATGCAACCAGCATTTTGAATATTAGTCATGATGTTACCAATTTGTTTCCTTTTATTCCTTTTTTTACCAAATCTCCGAACAAAATTTGCTGTTGAACCGGACCATTGGTTTATTTGGACACTTAGCTAACTTGTAAACAACGTTAATTGTATTGAGTCTAATGTGGGAAAACCCAATATTTTAGTTACACCCGAGGACGTGAGATAGTCAGGATGGCCGTGCCGGAGATGAAAGGACATCGGGGCCTTCCCTTTGGAACTTCGGGAAAATCCCTTGACACCGTAATCTAGATTCTAGCATAAGCGTAATTAAACAATTGTCATTCAATCTGATTGTATTTGTTCGAGATTCGTGATAATAAGCTTGGGCTCGAGGCGACGACCAGTCGCTGAACGTAGCCGCAGTCACGGGATGAACGCTTTGTCTAACAAAGGTATGGAGTAATTCTATAGCTCTCCTTAAAAAAAATATTTGTAGCAGCACGCGACAGTAAACATTCCAACGGTTTCTGTCCCGTGGCTCGCCACACGCAGACTCTATTCTTCGGGTATGATGGTTACCAGATGCCGATGCATCTCCACAGTACATGTTCATCTAGCCTGAGGACCCGCTATAAATCTTAGGATTTTGTTAATTAAGGTCCTTCAAACGGACAAGCAGTCTTTGTCCCAACTATGGGAAGATAGGAGAAATCTATTTTTCTGACGAACAACGCTTCCCGCTAGCAACTTTCCCTCAAGAGCGGCTAGCATCCTTCTCTAAACACCAACATGGAAATTGACCAATTAACAGCAACGTCAATTTCCCTCACTTCCCGAATGAAGGCATCTCTCCACGAATCCGATGATTTCGTGCCGTTAGACGCACCCCATCATAGTTTTCCTCGACAGCGTTACCGTGACGGAGAGTCACTCTCTCTCGTGTACGAGCTCTGGACGAGTTAACTAACCTTGCTATCTGTGATTACTCCATGCTTGGTATCAATTCCAACTTAGACTTTGATGAAGAAATAAACCTACTAACCTGTTGACCGGCGGTTCGTTATCGAGTCTTAGACCGGCATCCCAAGTGCCTAACCATCGTGATTCTTCGCTATCTTTGTAATATCTTTATTTGTGTCAATAAACGTCACTTCAACCGTGTAAGAAGATGGATAGTTCCAGTGAAGGTTCATTACATACCTCAAACCCTTACTATGATAGCGACCCGGGCCCGTATTACGGCCACGATACGACATATATATAAAAAGGGAAAATTAGTAAATACTTAAGATTTGTTCACTGAGTAAATTTAGTTTTAGAGTAAATTTTGTAGTTGTGACATAGTAAGGAACTGAGAATTTTATGTATAAAATGTAATTTTTGAATATCAATAAATTAAATTGTTAGTTCTTTATAATTTGCTTATGAAGTTACAGCTCTTATCTTCCTCTGCCATGCAAATATAATACAGTCTAACGTTTTTGAAAGTGTTAAAAAGTCGGAGCCGCAAAAAACTCCCACTTCTGTAGAATCACTAGTAAACCACAGACATTGTAGGAATAAATTTTAATTACATCTTTCTAGCAGCGAGAGCTACTCTCCGAAAACAATTTCGAACACCATTACGACATCCCTCAAGCACATTCGGTAACCCCTTTTCTGTTAATACAAGCGTTTCTCGAGATCCCCCATAGCATGCCTCTGCGACTTACTGAGATTTGGAATATTCTAAGGAAAATGCAAATATCGCTCCGAAGTTTGGCCAAGGAGATAGAAGACGCGTACGCGCCGCCTATACGTGTCTCTCCGGTCGTGGCGTAGGTATCTGGCTTGTTTGTATTCCGTATTCGACCTATCTATAGGGAAATTGCGGTGTTCTCGACCGTCGAAATCCATGAACACGTCTGTGCCTTCTGATCGTCCTCGTTTGCTCGGTGTGCCACCGTCTCATTAACCCTTTCGATCTGACCGGAGAGAGGACTTACACTTGACTAATAGGTTCAACCTGCGTGGTTCTAGTAAATTTCTCGCTAAACTGAATTGAAGCCAACTTCAAAAAGCCGTCGTTTCATTGCGTCTGAAACGTCGCTTTACGGATATTTTTTCCAATTAGAAGCTATGTAACGATATAATAAATTGATTTTGTATGACGCAGCTTTTTCTTTAAGCTGTACGTTTGTTTGTGAACAAAGTTATGGTTAAAGAATAGGACAGTAAATCGAATTTAGAAGAAAAATTGATTTTCTTCGTGATTTATACGAAGAATAACGCGAAACGATTTTTCCTAATTTTCATTGAATCCATATTATCGAAAGTTTAAAATACTGCAATACCGCATATTGAGGTTTTCAAATTAATTGGTTGCGCTGAATTTCTCGTAATAAATAAATATTTCCGCAGGTTGGGTGGCTGAAAGTGGATACTAAGGCGATCCAGGCGATCCACGATCACGTAATAACTCACAATAACAGGGTCTCGGTATCTCATAGCGATCATACCACATGGAATCTCCACATAAAGAACGTGCAAAAGGAAGACGAGGGGCTCTACATGTGTCAGATTAACACAGATCCGATGAAAAGTCAGGTAATTTCTTCGAAATTATTCTAATAGTGAAACTGTATAATAGAAATAGAAAACTAATTATACTCATTATACTAATTATACTCGAGTATAAAGTACTCGATTAGAGGATGAACTAAAAACAGATAAAAATGTAAGATTATAAAAATAGTTAATTAAGAACTTCGAATCTCAAAGATTTTCTTTAATATTTAATCTTTCCTCAAGACTGAAAACCGATGCAAGAAACGGAGTATTTATTTAAATGCAGATGACTGTTAAGCGCGTTTAGTTGGTTGCTATTTTGAGCGTTTCTAGTGATCAAACGGTCAGAGTCAGAGCTTTTTGCACACAGTTTAACCGGTAGGACGTATCGTGGCAGAACGAGAAACTTGGTGAAATAACTAATTGGAAACGGTATCACCTACACTATTTAGATCAGTAAAGTTCTAGGATGCACGTCAGTTGTGGGGCACATCAATCCCAATTAGGTGTTCGCCTCTGTACCCTTTCTCGATACGATGTTCTACACAGTTCTTTTCACGTAACTGATGGAATTTGCACATTTTAATTTGTCGATACACGATTCATGTATGAACAAGTTAAATAAATGGTCTTCGCGGAGTGGTTACTCGATCCATCGAACAAAGTAAATTGTTAAAAAAAGCTTATTCATATTTATAAAAATAACAAGGGAAAGACACGGGAAATCTTGTTTTTCGAAGAGAAATCTCTCATTTCCATAAATGTAGTATCGGGAAAAGGGCCTAAGAAACATCGAGTTAACCATGAACAATGTCGCGAGAGCCGAGGCGCCGTCGGGTCCATCAATGTGTCGTCGATCTTTTCAAGTGCATAGTTTTGTAGAAAAGGCCTACGTGATCCTGGCAACGAGCGTCTGCGGAATACGTGTGTGGTGGGCCTAGGAAAAGACAAAGGGATGCTAGAACGGCTAGAATGTGAGTTGAGACTGGGCAGTCTGAGTCGAGAAGTCAGAGAGTGTAAGTGGAGGAGCCGGAGAGTATGATAATAAGACGTGCGACGATATTGTAATCGGTCCTTTGTATTGAGTATCGCTTATTAAACTAAACTAAACTCTAAATAAAACATCATTACTTGTCCTTACTCTAAGATCCACATAAGTTACCACATAAATGTATAATATATCTGAGGTGTATATGTTGTCCGTGATACTTGTAGCTGCTGGCTGTAGACGTCGCTGCTGGGGTACTGCTGTTTTTCTTCCATTTTTGATGCGTAGAAGAAAAATCGGACTCCGGTCGCCGGAATTTGAACCCGGGTCGCGAACGTTCGTAACCTAAGGCGCGAACCACTGCGCTGTCGTCGTCCGACAGAAGTTAGTGTCGAGTGGCGGTATTTGTTGTCGAGTGCCGCCACATATCGTACTGCTATATTATTTATTAATTGTCATTGCTCTTATTACTATTACTTTAGGAAATCTTTAAATGGCAGAAATGGGATATGATCGAATTTCTTTAACGGAATTCGCATCCGTGTAATTCTGATTACCTAGCATTACTGCATGGTAAAGTAATATTAGTTCAATATTTATCTAATCAGTCGTACAATAATACAAACTATCGAATTAAGCGAACAATGTCATATTTGTGGCAAGTCCTAATGATTTTTATGATTGGTGTTGTGATAGACACAAATAGCAGTTGCTATACTACATAACTGAAATATGGAAATTTAGTGCGGATAGCGGGGGCGGCTGTATTAGTTACCTACGATGTTACAATCTCTGCAAGTATCGAAGGTATTTCTCTAGAAGCTGCAGGAGCATGGCATACCAGGAAACTTAACAAGCTGTCTCAGCTAGTTCAGGAATGTCAGCTCTCGCTTATGAACACCTTGGAAATAACACTTAGGCTTCGATCATTTTCTTCGTAACGAAGGGTAAACTTTATTAGATACTACTTAACGACATGTATTTCTGTTACTATTAATGAAACATTTGCTATAAATCTCTTATCAGTATTTTTTATTTAAGAAAGTAAAACATGTCGATTGATTTTTTCTCATACTTAATGTTGATACATTCTTTTTCTAATAATTTGAACAGGGCATGGGCTAATCTACAATTCGGAAAATCGTAAAACTCGTAGTTAAACCTTATCGATGATCTGCGACACATAAGCTTGTGATCTAAATGCGCGCGTAAAATTTGTATTTTTATCTATTCCACAAACTTGGTCCCTTTTAGAAGCGTGCAAGACAAATAACCTTGCATAAAATTGACGAGCAGCGGGACGACCCATTTCCTTTCCGCGCAAAAAATTGCAATGCAGCCGTGAACATAGAATTCACGGTGGAATAAAATTTGACTCCTAAAAAAAAGGGGTACAATGCATTCGTGATTCCAAAAAAGCTGTCAAAATAATGCTTTCCATGTAATTGGCAAATGACAGTCGCATTCTATTCAAGCAGTAATGATGTTTTTCGAAAGCATAATTAAAAAAAAATTTCTTCATAACTTTTAACGATCTTTCTTATATTTTCCAAATTCTATCATGCCCTAGATTAAACATTCTAGGAAGTTGACCAAGATTATTATTTATGATTATAATGCCAATGTACTTTGCAATTAACACTTTAAATATAGTGTATCGATATTTTATAATGATGAAATTTCTATAAATATTAAGTCAAGTTTACTGTAAAATTAGATGTAACTTCCAATAGAATTGCTTCACTTTTAAATACGGTTGAGAAATATTTATTTCAAGGAACCCACCCTGTGTTTGTTAAGACTATAACGTATTTTTTTAACCAGCACTAGTTTCATGAATACAGATGTTTCCGTGATAAAATTTTCCAGTTTGTTTATAAATACATACTCCAAGTTCTCCAATTCCCCCTTAACCTCTTATCGTTACTACGAAACTTTCTTTTATAAGCTATTTTTCCTGTTGAAGGAGCTTGTAAAAATAAAATCTGCTGGATTATCCTTCTTCGATAGCGATGACCACTTTCGTGTTTACTAGACGTGATAAAACTAACTTTGCCATGAATATAATTAAACCATATATTAATCATGACTACGCATATCATTATTTATTGTTTTATTTCATAAACGTGTATTCATTTATTACGTCACTTTTTTTTATATTTCAGTTATATTAGATTCAAGAAAAATGCAGTGCTTTCCAAATCGCAGGCACGAGAAAAGTAGAGTGCTTAAAGGACAAATTTTTCTCCAACGGACAAACGTCACTTTTCGTTCCATCGACTTCTCACTAGACAGCTATACCTTCTAGTATTAAAGCATGGCTGCACTAACATACACACTACTGTGCAAAGTACGACTTTTTTCTATTCCCTACCCTTTCAACCATCTGGCCTGGGCACAGTGTGATATTGCGCGAGATAGGGTCGAGTTTCTCTTTTGAGATCTAATTTTCCGACATTTCAGATTGAATCCAGGCTTCCATGCCTGTCCTTCTTTCCTCCTTCCTTCTTTCCTTACTTCCCTCCTTCCTTCCCTCCTTCCTTCCCTCCTTCCTTCCTTCCTTCCGAGAGAGACAGAGACAGAGAGAGAGAGAGAGAGAGAGAGAAGGAGCAGTAATCGTTGCCAACTTAAAGATCCACTTCTTCGCTTTGAGTGTTACAAGATCTCTAAGTACTAAACGCAAGGAATACTGTCGAAAATGTCCGTTGGTGGGAAACAGCTTGAATACAAATTTCATCCATCCCTTTGGTTGCAATGATTTTAGACCAGTTTCAAATTCCTCTTTCTCTCTCTGTCTCTATTTCTATCTCTATCTTTTCCTCCATCCTTTCCTCCCATTCTATACACTTTGGTCGAGTGGGAAAATTCGATGTCACCTTTCCGTAGGAAATGGGCGAATTTCTATAAGCAGTTTAGTTTCGGCTAACCATATTTTCCTGCTTGTTTTCGTGCGATTTGAACAGTGGTTCCTTTCGGATATGCTTGTCGTGCCGATTGTGCGGCAAACACAATGCACCTCGGAATGAAATATGTTTATGGGAGAGGCGGCGAAAGGGAATTTCATCTGGTTGCTTTGCGTAGTACATTTAATGGAGGACAGTCTCTTTAATTATTAATATTCACGGAGTTGGCTCAAAATGAATGGTTTCAAGCAATTGACTCGCCTTTAACTATAATACCATTTTTCAATAACTGTCCCTAGGTAACAAAAAAAATTGGGGATGGGACCTCCCATCTTTCCCAGGCTTGTCAGCACTTTTACTGTTTTTTACCTGTAGTACATCGAGATTTTCTCCAGGGTTTTTACCCGATACTACAATAATGTTAATTCCATCGTGTGTAAAAAATAATTTTTTATATGTTATCAGACCACACATGTGCGACTTTTTTATGATGTTTGTTGAAATAATATTCGTTACTTTTTTCCCCCGTTTTTTTCCTTTCTTCTTTGTACTACTATCGTCAAGACGAGCTCAACAAACTGAGCAATTTTATTGTTTCCGTGATCGACAAATAGTCGACCACGGAAGTCAGCTGTAGGTATTAGCCATATGTTCTAAAAGAAATTGTCATATTGAAACTTGGGCAATTGTGTTACTACTACTATAATTAGAGTAAAGTTACTACGCAATATTGTTCAAGTGTGCGCTTTATGCTTGCAACAGAATAAAAGGATAATTAAAACTTAAGAATGCGTGGTTTTGTCAAGAATCGTAAGAAAGTATGCGAAGAGATATTTTTATTTTATAATATAACATAATGTTACGACCGTTTCCGGAGAGACGCGGTCGCTAGGAAAACGCGTCAGCGAGAGGCGTAAATTCTCGCTACGATTCTGTTAATCGACGCCGCGAAATAGTCGTTCTCCTGTTTCGGTTAAGATAACAGAGGTGGTTCAATGATTTTAACACTGTATTAACAGGTTAACATATAATAATATATTTGACAATAATATGATGAACACGCCACAAATTGTTTAACAATGAATAAAGTAATATGCTACAGAAAGTTGACTGGGCTTTGCAATATCTCTCAATGAATTCGTTAGACCATGCGTCTTTGATTTTGCTCGTCAGACCTCTCGATGTGTAACGTTTGGCTCTTCAGAAGGGACTGACTGCCCTGCGATCATTTCTTTGTCTTGTTTGGAAGACGACCCCCACTATGCTCGGGTCACGTCACCGTTCGCGCCTATGATCACGTATGCCGCCTTCTTGTGTGGAAAACGTAACGGACAAAAATCGACGTTTCTAGAACTCGCTGCTGGGCGACAACTATGCGCTCGTCTATACATTGTATATGATGCGTCGGGCAGACAAGACGATCTGCCTGCGACACTGTAGGACCGCGAGTGACGGTTAGAAAATACAGCCTGTGGTAAGCCTCGTGGCGTAACACATAATATTATATTATAAGAAAACGTGAATCTTTTCACGGTCGGAGCGGACGCCTGAATTTCATTACTTTCGATTCTAGGAAGAGATAGCGAAGACTTGAGGGTGCTGTAAATTACGTCCTTTGGCTTACTGCGTCGTGGACTAGCGGGTCCCAATGGTTTTGCAATTATGGTGCCTATAGTCCGCCTAAGGAGACGAGAGAATAGAGAAAAACGAAATGCGATTGCTGCCGCTATCAGTAGTTAACATCGCTATCGATGACTGCAACTATTGACTGTCGACTAGTGGCACTCAATTGACAAAACTAGAAGAATATTTAAATGAATGAGAAGGGGTAACACAGAATATATCTCAGGGTATACAGTCAAGCTTCATGAAAAAACTAGTTAAATAGAACATCCACTCGTTAGGTTCAGCTAAACAAAACAAAAAAGGAAAAAGTCTACTTATTCACATCATATATACATTCATAGAAATGAGGAATTATGCGATTTAGAATTCAATAAGATTGTACAAATGTTCGGTAGACTGGGTATGACCTATTTGCGACAATCATAAACGCAAAATGCAAGAAAATTTTCTCTTTGTTACTAGAACCAGGCACTAGTGCAGTTGACGTTTTCATAATAAAATGGACTGAGTTAAACTTCTGTGCATTTCCGTTATTCGCATTGATTCTGGAGATTCTAATAAAAATTAAGAACAACAAGGCTGAGGCTATCTTAGTTGTACTGGATTAGACTGGTTAACTATGATATCCCGTATTCAAACGACTATATACGAGCGAACGTTGGACCCGAGCCCCAACTTTCTGCTGTCTCCATGTAGAGGACAAAGCAGCACCCGAGAAGGGATCACCTGCATGTGATTGTAGGAAAAGTATCAGGGAGGCATTCCTACTGAAAGGGCTACCGCAGAAAACGCTAGCTATCTTATTAGAATCGCTGGCATCATCGACGATGAGAGAATATCATAAATAACTATAAGTCAATATAATATGGCGGACTTCTGCGAAAAGAATAACGTAAACACCATAAGCTCGATTCAAGAAACTTCTCAAATTTCTGATGGTACTCTTCGAAATTGACGTATCCTACGGAACCTTAAACGTATACAGATCGATGGTACCACTCACTCCTAGCGGCAAAGTAGAAGAAAATCGCATGGTGCTGATTCTTAAGAAGCGCCTACAGTTCATCAATTCTGAGTATGCCCTAACATGGGGCGCAGCTCGGATATTAGAATATTTAAAGACGTTATATCCATTTGAAAAATCAATCAATAAAGAACTTCATGGGGAAATATGCTGCGATGCTGTTAACACTGGCTACGGCATATATAGCGCATATACATTAATTAATATAAAAATCGAGAATATAAAGAAAATAGCGAAAAAAGTGTAAAAAGAGGTCCCTGATATAATAAACTCCTCGGATCCAAATCGGTATCAATCCTTATTGATACTCTCGAGGTTCGTACAGTCTATAGAATTATGCGTGTAACATCGGCAATCCTTGAATATCTAGAGAGAACAAGAAAAGTTAGAGGCGAGATCATAAATCTGTTTATTTCGATAAAAGAGATCTATCAAAAAAATAACAACCTTCAGTCGTAGAACAAAGAAACACTATACAGAAGCGGGATAAAAATATCAATATTTTCGAACAATTCCACAAGACACATGGTAACTTCAAAAGCGTTTGCCGAAGCTGCATGTGTTACAGGGATAAAAAAGTATATAATTTCTGTTCGAGATGTAAGTTCACTGTTAAATCTTCTTTTACTTTTGTCGTTTGTGGAGAATGAGCCAAACTGAACGATATATCAAATATTTTTGACAATAACATTTAAAATATAAAATCCAGATACTATGAAGTAAAAAACTGCCGTTTCTGAACAACTAAATGTGTAATTTCAAGAACGACGCGCGATACATAACTAAACGATCAAACGGACTTATCCGAAGTGAAGTTCGATTGTAATTATATAAAGAGCCTTGTTCGAAGAGATTAAATCCTACCCTAAAAAATTCTTTACTAAGAATTTTCTCTCTTGCTTTCAACCCCAAAAATAGCGATTTTAGGCTTATTCTGAAAGAATGATGAATGTGAGTGGGAGACGCGTGTAGGATAGCGATTTTTTCACTCTAAACGTTGCGATACCTTTATTATAATCGACAAGAAGATTACATATGTAATCTCTTCAAACGAAACTTCGACCGAACTTTACTTCAGATAAGTTCGTTTGATCGTTTAATTACAGTATCTCCCAGTTCGTTTATAATATTTAAGATGAATCCATAACGCGAATTACCTAGTACCTACTTTTCGATAGCATTCGAGAATAATGATTTATCAACGAATTAGCTTATGTAACTTTGTATCATAAATATCAACTGCTATCAATAAGCTATATCGTATTATGCAAAAGAGAGATTGATAATTAGAACCTGAAAGAAAAACAAGGCGAGTCGAATTGAACGAATAGCTGAAACAGAATCCGAATTGAGATAAAATTATAACATCGAAAATAATTTTAATAGAACGGATGAGTTGCTCGAATGTATTCGAATAATTGAAATACAAATTGAACTTTGAATTCTCCAAATGGCTCAATTCTAAATTACACTTGTCAAATTTAATTGCTCTGATTAAATTTGCATATACTTGATGGGATTGAATTCTTAATTAATTGAATTCTTTAATGCGCACTTGGTAAAACCAATCTTATTGTTGAGATATAATCTCTGACGTATTTGATCGATATTCACAAGAGAAAGACACAAAATAACAACAACGAAGCATTTTCCAAGGGAATCGGTAATTCCTGATAGGAATTAATAGCCTCGTTGAACTGCGGATTATCATAAAGATGAACGATCCTTTAAAGCCGATTATAAGGCTCGTTCGAATTTGAAGCCGCTAAACGAATTGATCGATTAGACGTTATTTCGATTAACACGTATATTTATCAACATCCTTGATAGAGTCCTATCCGACTAGACGATAATTAATTCGTGGAATGAAGCCAAGTTTCATAATTCACTCGTGACACCGGCAAGTTTACGCGCTTGGGCACGCGTGTCTGCCTGTCACTGAACTGTCACGTGGCAGGGATAAAGGATAAGGGTACCACGGAGAAACAGAGAGGACGAGAAGGGCACACACCTCTGCCCGCCTGTCTCGCCTTAATGACGTATTCGTTGAGACTGTTTTAAGCAGTTCAGTGACTTGCGAGACAACTCGGTTATAACGATTGAAGTTTCATCGTAGCGTAGATTACATCCTCGTAATTCCGCACACACCTCGCGGTAGGACGTAAGAGCAGGTGCCTCCATCTTCTGTCGACTGTTGGATAGCTTCCTTAAATCGTGAGTGGAGTGGGAAGATATTAGAGTGAAACCAAGTCCTTCGACTATACCGACGGCGGGACGCGACACGACGCGACGCGACGACCTGTCGTTTGATGCACCATCATTTCGTAAAATCCAGACGCAGATTGAACTTGCACGTTCTATATCCCTTTCTCTACGAATCCCTGAAAAGAATTATAACAGTACGATAAATAATGTAGTAGCTTGCTCGTTGATAGATACTCGGCTAGTACGACTTCGCGCTTACCGCGATTTTCCGTGTATGGTGCTACTTCAATAATGTCGATTATTTGAAACGATGGCTTGCGTCAATAACCAGCATCGTTCCGGACTAGAACCTGCACTGCTTGTAAAGGTACTTATATAGGTATTTATATAGGTATATATATAGGACGGTGTCCTACTTACCGAATGTTGTCAGTTTTTATATAGGGTCGAAGAGAGTTTACCTTCAATTAAATAGCGTTGAAGGTTTTTAAATACTGGAGATTTCAAGAAAATGAGCATTCCAAAATCTATTTCAATAATCGGCATTTATCGTGAAGAAGCGCAGAGCTTACCTTCTTCCCACTGACCAGCTTAGGAATCATTCGCAAAAATTTTAGTAAAACATTCTCGAACGAATCTTTCCGCAATCAATCAGCGAGCGTCAGGTGTAATAAATCTTCTAATGCAAGAAAGTGACGAATACATAGTTGGAAGAAACCAGTAAAAGACGCTCGCCCCACGTAAAACACCTGCAAGAGAGAGCGGACAAATAAAAGTTGCTGAGTTTTCGAACCTGACGTAGTCAGAAGCGAAATCATGCGGAAAATGAGTAACGAACGAGCAGTAGTTTCGCTGTGCAAATAGAAAAACTAGGTGAATCTATCCGGAACTTTGTATTCTCTTTTCGTCGCCGTCTCTTTGTCGTACCCATTTGCGTACGTACAGTTCACGTTTAACCAGCACGCGATCGGTGCGAGATATGTGAAAATTCAAGCGAGGATTGTTAACCAGCGCAACAATGTTGGGTAGCATCCGCGTCGACTTACGTATTATATCGGCCGGTGGTGTATCGTTAATTAACGAAAAATCATGGCACTCATTGACAACATTGTCGTCGGCACTGGTGGGGTTCGTACGCCCCTTCTAGCTCCGCTTTACAACTCCATGATATGTTGCTCAAGCTTCTACTACAGCAGAGGTTAAGGGAAGCGAAATACAGCCAGGATTTAGGAGCTACGTTATTCAGTTCCGCTCGCGAATACAGTAATGCCCATAGATATAATTTAGAGATTCAGTAAGAAAGGACTTGATGCATCGTGCAACCGTTAAGCGTATCATTAACACTAAATTTCGGCTGGTTCCGGTGCGTGTCGGAAAATATATGTAGCGCGGAGCAAGTTTTGGCATGCTCGTTGAAATACCGTTACTCGGAGGAGTCAGAGGTAAGGCGCAGCAGCCCCCCGATAAAATTGTACGCTCGGTTTCCACCCTAATTCTATGTACTCACATCAGGAAATTTATCTGAGTGCGTTCAAATTCTTTTCTTCTAGAAGTTTACTATCTTGGGAGCTTGATCGGGATAAAAGAGAAATTGCCAAATTCCTATAATTCCAACGAAAATTCTGTTCTAAATAAAGAATGTTTCGTTAGGAAGAAATTTTCGTTTGCGATTTTCCATTTTTTTTCAACGCGCATAAAATTTTTCTCCATCCACTCGTGGATTAATTAATCGACATATAAAATATGCGGCAATTATATTGACTAGACATGGTATTTATAACGAAAATTCATCGTTATATTTTCAGCTTTAGCGCTTTTACTCCGAAACGGTAAGCGTATTATTATCAATGAAACGTGTTTTCATTAGTTATAGCACGATGCTTGTTTATGGATTACTAACACGGCCGATATTGAATGAAATGAAATATTTCCGATGAAATTTTCACAATAAATCAAAATTAATAATTGTTGTCTTTTTTAGAGAGAACGTTTCTTCGGGCTATTAATCCCCCTATTAGTAAAATAAATAAACGAATGAAGTTAATTGATAAAAGATAATGTTATATTTTTTCAGACAGGCATGTTGTCGGTCGTCGTGCCACCGGACTTTATTCCGGAAGAGACATCGAGCGATGTCATGATACGCGAAGGAGGACAGGTAAATTGACACTTAATCAATCCTCTCATCATACTATTTATTGTTAGTCAAGAAATACGATGTGCCTACGTTTAACTCGCACTTTATCGTAACAGTTCGTAAAGATACCAATCTATTATAATTGAAGGGTATATGTATTCGGTTTAAAATTCGGTTAGGGTTAAGTTTCATCGACTTTTCATCATGGAAGTTACTTCTCGGTTACACCGTAGTATACTTGGATATTATCGTTTTTATAGATTAAGAAAGATTCACAATGATTTATCGCATTATGAAAGAAGGAAAGAGAAATCCTATTACTAGGAGATCTTACACTAACCTGTTGCGTGTTTACGTATCATAGGAGTGCGTATTTTCGAAACATACATTTAGTATACATAACGTGTACGGGTTTCTCTTTTTCCAGTTTTCTTATCAAAACTGATGCTGTGATGCAGGAAATATGTATTACTTCTCTCTGAATATCATTGATAAAATGCTTTCCACAAGTTCCGCTCATTGTATTTCTTATATCGGTACATACATAGTGTTTCAACGTATACGTAAATTACAAAGTTAAAATTCTGTACGCATAGTCCTAACGTATCATGTATATATCGCGTTAGTATCTAATTTCTGTGAAATTCGGCACTTAAAGTTCGCCTACTACATTTCACGAGAGTACAATTAAAAAATCACGATGAAATGACGTAATATATATCCTCTTTTACGAGAATTCATGTAACGAGAGCAAAGGAGAATTTGTATTTAGCTCTTGCCTGTTTTGCGATAAAATCACTCGCCTAATTAGCGCAGAACGGATCGCTAAGATTTATCAAATTTTCCATATATTGTAACTTGTAACTTTGATAACCATCGTATACGCTAATGTATAGTGCATGAAATAGTTGAATTGAGATAACTGCTTTTTCCTTGTGGAAACGATGATTATTATTAGCGGATGTTCATGCAAACTCGTGTTTTTATAAATATGCCTAATCAAAGAAATGAAATCTGCATGAATTTTTGAATAATCATTGTTTAATATGTTACGAATAAGTTTCAGTGTTCGTTTAAAAAATAAATTAAAATTTACAAACCAAAGTCCATAAAGAAAATCACAAGTTGGGAAAATAACTTTGAATCTCGGGATAGAGATCGTGGTAAGAAAAAACGATAGGTGCATGAAAATAGACATCGACCTCGTATTTTGCTGTCGTAGGAAATATGTACATGGTTTCACGGCGAATTTAGGGTCAAGCTTATACAAAATGAAAACTTCAATTGGAATCCGTGGCAATATTTGTCGTTGAGAGTATGGGATCGAACATTGAACCGAATAGAAGATACTTTTTCATCCAAATGATAAGTATTGTTATTAATGGCACGTACCTAGCGCGGTTTCCACGGTTGTGATGGTCCTCGTGTTTATGAAATTCTCGTTGCGTGTCGAGATTCTCTGTTCCGCGACACGATACGTTTCCTACTTTATCTGAATTTCAATGCGACCTGGGGCTAAAACTTTGAAACTGGCTTCCTGTATCATCCCATATTTAGCATATCACAACGTACCTGTGTCCTTAATTTAAAACTGATAAAGACATTTGCGAAGACGATCCTACAAACACGAGATGATATCGAGAAAACGATACAAACACGAGATGATATCGAGAAAACGATCCGAGTCTGTTCGCAATACTTTCTCTACTGAAAAGGAAAAATTCCTCCCTAGCCTCGAACAACTCCAAATAACTATCGAAGCGAGTTGTTGAACGAATGTATTTTAACGTTAACAGGGCAAGCTCATCCTGGAAATGAACAAAATACTAAGCTGATTCCATTTTCAGATACGCAACGTTCTTGAGATCAATCGAATTTCATTGATTTTCTAGCCGTGCACATGTTACATGATTTCGGTTTTGTTTTTCACTTTGAAACCTTGACTAAATCGAACGTTTGCTATCATTTAATGCTAAATTGATTACAATTTGATCAGCGGGACTCGATATTCTTTAAACCAATAGAGGAAACTTTACCTCGTTCCATTCGACGACAAAATTCTATTCGAAGAGAATCTCGATTATTCCAACTGTACCTCGTTTATTCGTTCACCGTAAAATCTCTTTCATCCTTGTTATTCCTCTATTTCTCCATTTAGTAATAAAAATAAATTAACGCTATTACATAATAACGATCTTATCTAATTAATTCAAATTCTCATCAAATTAATTCCTAAATATTTATGCGTGTCGCACGTTGAAATAACATGAAATATCATTTTTCACAATGCGCAATCACTTACCGTAATGAGAAATGTTAATGAAAGATTGAAAAGAGACAATTTTCAATATCGAATTAAGCATCTGTTAAATTCTAATACCAAAGAAGAAATCTGATAAATTAAATCACCCAATTATATAAATATTTCTATACTAACAACTTGATTTATTCATGTTCTTCAACAATTGGCGTCCTGCTGTATTTTCAAGCGTCTTCCATCGCCTTACACGATTTGAAAACACGTGCAGGACGAATATATTCATACATGGAGCGTAAAATAGTACATTTGTTACTCTTCATACACTACGGCGGACAGTCCGAGTGCTCAGGTGGCATGTTCGCGCGTCTCTCGAGTCCTTTCTTCAACTGTGTTTTCTCACTGCATAACACACACACAAATACACACACACGCACATACGCGCACGGTTCAATGCTACGAATTTGCTTCATCCAAGCACCTAGCGCTACCGATTGTCTTCGACTCCATACGTTCTTTAGTATAGATTTTTGCTGTGGGCCTTAAACATATAATAATATAAACTAACTCTTTGAATTCGAAAGTGATATTCGCAAATATGAAACAGCGGTTGTGAAATTGGTGCAAAAAGTTGAAAGTAGCGCGTGGATATCGATCAACTTTCATCGAATAAATGTTCATCGAGTACATGTATACCAAATTAAATTCCGATACTTATGTTACGAATGTAATATTTCAATTTAATATATCGAAGCTCAAAACATTGCCGACATTTCATTGGTAATTATTGGTAACAACACGTAATATAATTTATGTTATGTGATTTAATTATCAGACAATTGTAAGATTGAGAAAATCACACAATTTTAAAAATTGGAGCACTTTTTTATGTCTAACAATTTTTAATTTATGTATAATGTCATAAAGAGATTTCTGTAACGATCGTACGTAATGATTTTATATTTATTTTCAGCCATATAGATAATATATATGTATTTCCTCATTTGTGTTATATGTTTCACCATTGAAATATTTATTGACTTAGTGATTATTGAAAATGATAGATTGCGAGAAGTGGTATGTATATTCTTGTTAGTATTGTTCGCTACGTACAATAGGAAATATTGGTTCATAAGATGGTTGGACAATTTAATTTGCCCGCATGACATATTTTCACTACAAAATCTCATGACAGCGAACTGGCGAAACGATGTACATTATTAATTCAAGCCACTTATGGTTTTCTTTGACACTGCTTATCTCAAACAATTTAAAAATCTTTACGTCGATACAATCGAATAAACAATCATTAAATTGTGAAATGTAGCGATAAAATTTATCATTCGATAATGAACAATATTCGAGAATAAAGTATGAATTTCTATTAACTGTTGTCTCGAACTTAGAATGAATTTGTAAAGAAGCGAGAAGAAATCTCAACGGTCATTAACATTTATGCCATACAGTTTTATATAAAAATTTTGTAAATTTTCATTTCATAGTATAATGGCATAGTAACATAATATCGGATCATGAAAATTTCGAAGTCAACGGCCTCCGTTGTCACTGAAAATTTATTTTTTACAACTAGATTACCACCTCCTTTTTATTATAAATTTTAGAATTTTCACTTTACAAATTACAAGATACGCTATGCATTTATCTATGTGAATTTTTGTAGAGTAAAATTTTGAATGAAAATGAGAATCGAAGGAATCCGTGTAGGAAAAAACTAATCTTCCGCGAATTTTATGAGAATAGTGATTGTAAAGCATATCGCAATTTTAACCATTTCTGTTTATTGGATTCTTAGCTAATTTATCGAATGATTGATTTACTTTGCGCGAGCAATTTTTCGACAAGTGGTATAATTTTAAGCAAATAAAATGGTTCTTGCTCAGATAGCTAATTTTTCCAAACATATTTATACGTGACTCCGCAGCTGGCAATAACGAACTCGATTCTCTTTATAATTTTGGTTTCATAACACGTACAGGTGAAGTTAACGTGCCGTGCAAGAGGCGTGCCTACACCCAGCATATCGTGGCGTAGAGAAGACGGGAAGAACATTATAATTCGGAAGCCATTTGCAGGAAGCGCCTTGAACCAAAAGTCTCATGGTAAGATTTAATATAGATGACGCTCCAACCATTTTGCCGATATAACGCGGAATATACAATTATGTTTTCCTCGAACCCAGTCGCTGGATTCACTTGGTATTTTAATTTCCTTATTTCACCGCGAACCGTTACGCCACGACGGATTCGCCCCAAACTGTCTGCAGGAGACGTAACTTTCTAGAAATTGTTAAGTAACAGTTTGTGCAACACCCTAAGGAATCAATAGAAGACTTGGTTTTAACGGGTCACGTTAACGGTTCACCTGCGGAATTGATTTATCTTGAAACATAAACACGTTCGCGAATAATTTTGAGATATGCGTATCGTCAATTTACTACAAGCGTGATACTGATAGAATAAGTTAATTTTTTAGGAAATCATAACACTCTCATGATAGTGTCACTGTACAGATTGAAACACATTAATTAACAACTAAATATCTATTTTTCTGAAATGTTCTTGGCTTTGCTTCTTTTTTTCTACTTTATATTCCTATGTATAATCCATGCTCTGACGCATTCAACTGCCGTAGTTACTAATTGTAAGGGCAATCAAGATCATGACTACATTAATATTCGGATACCATGGTATTTCGGATATCATTGTTGTGTATGTAACTATGAAATAGCTGCGTCAAAACTAAACATCAAACGAGGAAGAAAGAAAAATGATTTCTTTCTAATACTTAATTCGTTTTTTAACAATATCATCGGCTATTCGTACAACTGTATAACGCTCTTGAAATATTGCGTAATGATACGATTGGATCGTCGTGGCGATCGATAAAATGGAACCGTTGGACACCCCGTGGCGTTACTTCACGTCGCGTCACGTCGACGAAAAGGATCGGCCGATAACGTTCATAAAATCGCAGGACACTTGATGGTGTATAGAGATGTCGCATCGCATCGCATCGCATCGCATCGCATCGGTCGGAGTTACTCCTCCTTATCTCTCTACGTTCTGCGTTGATGCTTCGACCTAAACGACGTATTTAGTATTCACTTCAGCATGGTGTTACTAATAGCAGGCGAATTACAGCGCCCTGTCGAGGATGCCATGGCAATGTATGCGAATGAAACCCTTGCGACGCGACATGTGCTAAGTGCAGTAGCCCTAGCTGAGCGCAAACGGGAAAGCTTATTGTTGGCCTACAATGCCGATAATTATTGGATATCGTGGGAGAAACGTTGTCAATCTAACTACGAGGTCTGTAACTTCATCCATTGTAAGACGTTACTTCGATTTCGTGTATATGTCTATCAATAAACAGTAAAATAACGAGATATGATTCCAAACAAATTGATTACTAAACTGTGGATGTTAATACATTTATAGGAAATTTAAACGTGCAAAAATCAATGGTTTGCATATAATATGAAAACATTTCGTTTCTTGATTTTAATTTGAATATGGAATTTCATTTTATCGTCACTGTGGGATATGCACTTTTGTGTAAAGATGTGTAAAGATGAACTTTAACTTTTTAGCAATCTTTCACGATCTATAACACATTTTATAACCTTCGCCATATTGTAGGTACAATTCTGTACTAGAAGTTGGCAGCTGTTGACGAGAAATATACAACGATTCTGAGAAACGTAAAATCTCGGTTATTTGAACATTGAAATGTGATATATGCTATGAAATCTGAATTATAAAACATTGTGCAACATTTATGCATAAAATAAGATTTATCAAAATATCTATTATTGTCGTCCTTAAAGTTGCAGTAATAGCAATATCTTTCAGTATATCTTAGCTTTACTTTTTTACCTTATTATCTAAGAGAATTAATTATTTGTTATGACGATCCTCCTTGCATTTCTGATTTTTGGGTTATAATATACATTAAAGGTTATCTATATTTCCTATGACAGTAATTATTATTAAAAGCTCCAAGTTTCTTAAGTTGTTTACCTTGTATTTCCACCTTTAACTAATCATTCAATTTTAGTTTTCAATTTGATCAACAAACGGTGTTTTCCTGATAAATCGCGGATCTTATATTTTTGTAATTACTGATGTTATACCACGTAACATAACCTCGCTGGGAGTTTAAGCGAAACTCGATGATTTATGATTTACTAACTCATTAATTAGCAATTTCCGTTGGGACAGCTAGCAAGCAGTTCGACGGTTTTACGGAAGTTACCCTTTCAGTTACAGTTTTCTCTGTGAGAATTATATGTAACTTATTTAGCGAGTTGCTTATCCACATTTTTGTTAAAGAAGATAAAAAGATAGTATTTGGTTTGTATGTAAATTTGGATGTGAAATACGTATGTATTAATCATCTTAATGTGCCATAGAATTATAATTATGTGATGTTATTTAGGATTTGTAGAGAAATTTCCTATTTGTTACAAGTTATAAAAGAACATGTAAAATGGCGAATTCGAATTCTCGCTACAAAAAACACTTTTATTGTCGCGAAAAAATTTAATTGTCATGGCTAAATAGGGCCACTATCTTAATCGATAAGGTGTAACATAATTTCCTTAATTAATCCTTACGGACAACAATTTGAACAAAGAGCAAAAACGACAGCCTCGAGCACATTCGTAGATTTTAGTAATGAAAATTTCCGTTTAACGACTGTAGATCTTAATAACATTGTTAACAGAGATTTTTATTCATCTCTAGATAGAATCTTATGATCATTAATGAAACTACAGAAACGCACGATGTATGTTTGTTCGTAGCAAACGACTCTATTATTTTCTGTTCCTATACATTATAGTTAAATGAGATGATTTTTGTGAAGTAACACACTCTTACATCTCAAAATTATAAGAAAGTCGATATTTCCACGTGTTTAAGACACGGCAATACATATTAAGAATAGCATATAAGGATAGTGCGTTTCAGGGCAATATTCTCGCCGCCACAGAAAAAGAACAGGTGTAACCTTTTTATTACTGCAATACAATGTACAAGTACATGTATATTTAATTGTGTTATTTAATTGTATCGAAAATTTAATTCTAAAAAATTTCGTAATATTGGATTAACAAAATGTTTATCGCTTTTTATTTGGTTTAGTGACTTCAGTAAACGAGTACCACGGCGAAGAGCTAAAACTGACAAAGATCTCGAGAAACGAAATGGGAGTTTATCTCTGTATCGCCATCAACGGTGTGCCACCGGCGGTCAGCAAACGTATTTCTATCAACGTTCATTGTGAGTAATAGTGATTATCCTGGCCGATAATTTACCAATTTCTTTTGAAACGGTCGAAGAGAAATACACTAGCGTTCTACGTCTACAAATCCTATTTGAGATTCTGTTTCACAGTTTCGCCGGTAATTCATGTACCTAATCAACTGGTAGGTGCACCTCTGGGTACGGATGTTGTCCTGGAATGTTTTGTCGAGGCTTCGCCCAAGTCGATTAATTATTGGGTCAAGGATAACGGTAATATTTCTCTGTTGGCTATTTAGCTTTGTAATTTGATGTGACTTTGCAAAAGTCTCGCCACGCAGGATAGTTTCATTTTCCGAGTTGCGTATAAATTTCGTCGTCTCTTTTCTTCACCTTTTCTATCGCTTTCATCGCTTTTCAAAGGTATCCTTCTCGCTTATGTTCTGCAACAATACTAACGCATACGCTGTTACGGACGAACAATTATAAGCGGAATTCACTGTAGTGGCACCAGTAGTTCTTTGCGAATATTTGGGAAACTAGGGTCCAGCGGCGCAGCGGTGACATGCAAGGGGAAACTTGATTTCTACAATATATCCAAAAATTATCCATATCAGTGCGGTTATGACCTTTGATATAAATAATCACCTACAATAATTTTAAGCAAGGAAGTATAACAACTTTGATTTGTTCCGACTACACTTCATTACATACAAGCTAATGAATCGTCACGAAAAGGAATATCAATAGAGAAGTATCATATTAGTAATTTTGTGCTTTAAAGGTCACTATTTCGGTGAACTTTTCGAAAAGCTATTTGTTTCGATTGCGATGATTCTGAAGTACGTTGCGAAGTTCAACATTGTGAACAACCTTTTTATGCGGAAAAATATTCCACTGCTCGGCATTAGTTTTCAAGCTGTATTGATTTGGCAATCCGGATGCCGTGCCGTAAGGTGGCTGGCCAGCATTGTTTATATCAATATCAATAAGGAGATTCGCAGAGTCGACCAGTCGCTTCACAGCACGGTCGTCCGGATTAATATTAATATCAATACTAACCCAACCCATCTTGAAAACTAAGGCCGAGCAGCGGGATATTTTTCCGCGTATCTCGGAAACTAAGGCTGATCGCTGGTTTTATGTACAGGGAAATGTTGTCCAGAATGTTAAGCTTTACAACTTATTTTAATGTCATCGAAATCGGGCTTTTCGATAAGTTCACAAAACTAGAAATTTTTTTGAATTTTCTACGGTCTCTACATAACATCACTACTGTTATTTCTTTAGTAATACTCTAACAAATGAGGATCTTTTAATGAGAGTCTATCACCGTGCATATAATGAAATGTAGTAAATAAAACAATATAGGAATGCGTGACGGCGAGTGATAAAGAGCAGTACTGTGTCGCGGTGCGAGACTTCTTTCTAGTAATGATAATAGGTACATATTCTTTTTGTGTATATTTATTATTTTTAAAATCCAATCGACTTATTCGCCTTGTATTTTGGTATTTGCATCAAATTTAATTATAATCATTTAGCATAATACCAAAATATTTTATCGCGCAATGGTAATATCTATGCGATAAATCCTAATATTCTTTATACTTGTTGAATTTTGTAAAATTATCTATCTGCCACCGTAAAGTAATTACTGTGAAACGATGAAACTGTAGAAAAGAAGATATGTTGTAGAAATCAATTATACGTCCGTAACAGCGTCGCATTAATATTGCTTGCCGCAAGCCTTGCGGCGAACGGGTATATGGTAAGTACCCAATTGAAATCTAGCACTTATCTTTTATTGTAACATATATGCAGTACATAAACATGAGAGTTGAGTAAGCTTGGGAAAGCTCCGTGCACATTTGCATATGCGAGATCAAGAAATGTCTGTTTCGATCAAAAATAGATATCATCAATGTATCGGGTTTAGGTTTGCATATATAGACAAATAAGTATAAGTGTTACGTTTCGACTAGATCATTCTATTCGACCGCTAATAACTAATATACAGACATATACACTGTCACGGACGCACAATAATAGGCAGAATTCGCTGTAGTGGTATTGATAATTTTTTGCGATTATCCCGGAAACTATAAACGACTGACAGTTACATAAACAGGAAAAAGTTGTTCAAAATGTTGAGTTGTACAACATATTCAAAAATCGTCGGAATTAGGCGGAGCTCTTCTACAGTTTCATTTCGTGGAGCAAAACAGAATTAATATTTAACAAAGCCTCGTAATGTGCAGTTGGATTCATTATTTGTTGATAAATGTAAACGCTACATAGCTTTCATCTATGTATTTTACATCGATATATTTTATATAACATAGAACTCGGTATTCCATACCGATCGGTTTACATACCCTGGCGACACATTTCAAATAGATACGCGACTTCTAAGAAGGTAAAAGGTACTTTATGTTAAAAACGAGAGACTGAATTAGAAATATGTTCGCAGTTGAAAATTACTTTTCTACAGGAGAGTATCTTCCTTAGTTAAAATTAAGAGTATTAACTCGCACGATTCAAATAAAGCGGCCAGTAACATTTTATGATCTTCTTCTAGAACGTAGAAAGAAACTTCCACGTAGGAAGAAACAGAGAACGAACGCGTTTTCTCTTTCCTTAAAAGTTCTAATATTTTCATGCAGAGTTGACAAAAAGTTACAGACAAACGTGAGAGTGAATTACACTCGATCGTTCGCAAATATATTCTCCAAGCATTTGTAGCTCTGGCAGCAAATATGCTTTCGGTTCAGCGCAACTCCTACGGAGCAGTTCGTTCTAATTCGTATTCGTATGTAATTTTTACCCAACACAGAAACTCCAACGTACCGTTTTTCCCTATCCTATTTATGCATATATATATACACATATATGTGTGTGCGTGTGCGTGTAAAGGAACGTTTCAAACTGTAATAAAGAGACTCGTCGGAGACTGAGAAGTGATTTTCGCATATTTTTATATGTCGTTACGTATTCTTTCCGCTTGTTTGTAATATTCTCAGGCTGCACTATATACTACGCCATATGTATCTAAACAGATATACATACTACCTAAGTACGCATCTTATAGCCATGGATAGAATACGTGGTACTTACTTAATTTATTAGTACTAATAGTACCAACGATTTCTTTCCATTTCTCGGATTCGTATTAATCCAGTAATTATTATTGTTTTTCAATTCCAAATTTGTAGAGTTCTGTTCGCACGTTCGCAGTGATTTTTCAAGTGAAAATATTTCTTACAGTACCTTTGTTATCATTTCTTATGTGGAGTCCAATTGTGATGTCATTGTAAAAGTAGAAAAAGTGATTTTAGTAAGTTTGGTATAGCTTTTATCATGAATTAGGACAGACCGTTAAAAATTCATATGGATTATCACTGGTATTCTTGCAGTATTTTCTGATAATGATCTATATAGCAAACCAAATTAATCGTCAGAATCGATTTCGGTGTAGATGGCGTAGAACGATAAAGAACCAACAATAATTCGGGGAATGCATAAGTAGACAAACTATAGTGCATGATATCGCTTTGGTTGCGTGTGACAACAATCTCTGTTACGAAGGATTGCAAGAATTATCCTATTCTTATTGTCGTATTTATATTTTATTGTTAAATATAGATTAATTACCTTATTGTATATAAGCATATATATATATATATATATATATATATATATATATATATATATATATATATATAATGGTGGTTGGTAACTGATGGTACAAGCGGAAAGGGGGTGATTCTACGCGAAAAAAGAAGTCAAAAATATAGAATAAAAATTTTTCGTTTGAGGCTTTGTTTTCCAGAAAATATATTCACTCATTATATATATATAACGAGTGAAAATCTGCAGATTTCTGTCAATATTCATACAATATGATCACGATACGTTTGTTATGAGTAAATATATGTATATTCTGAATAAAAATAATATAAAATTTGTTTGCATAGCGATGATAATATCGAGTCAACAACATGACGTGCAGATGATCGAAAAATCAAAATTTGAGGTCCGGATGGTGTTAACAATTCGCAATTTACAAAAAGACAACGTGGGTACTTACAAGTGTGTAGCCAAAAATTCTCTTGGTGACGTCGAGAGCAGTATTCGATTGTATGGTAAGTATGACCTGGAATTACATATCTACTTCCTATCAATTTTATAAATAGCTATAGTCACATTAAAATTGTTTATTCCTGGTTTTCTTAAGATTAACATTCTGTTTTCATCAGAAAAAAGATTTTTAACAAAATATTCATATTTTATTTATATGTATCGTGTTATTCTCTTATCGTTTTCTTTTTAGTCGTTGTTTCTTTGCTTCTTTTACATTTGCTTTTATTTACTTGTATTTCTTTGAACTATCGGTCCCAAATTTTTAACCTAACAAAATAAATTAATAAAAACGCGCTAATGTGCAGAAATGCCTTTTTTTAAATTATAGCACTTGTCGTGACTCGATCCTTTTTTGCGTGATTTTCGTATTCTCTTTGGCGATAGTTCTATCTCCGATAGATCATGAAATGTAGCTACTGTATTACATACATATATAAAAGTAAATGTGTTTTCATTATTGTCATTAGGCTTCACTTTACATTGCAAGAAAAATTTAAAAGATACGCCGAATCGAAAATTAACGACACGACGACGGTAATTGTGGTCGTCGGATTGATACTAAGTAACGAGAAAAGATGAATGATTAGCTGCATTCAAATAGCGTCGCACTTAACAAAACCAGCTGAAAGAATCGTTAAGTATCAAGCAAAGTAGGGTTTAACTGGTTGATAGTTGTTGCGCTGAATATCGGAAATTTGTCTCCGTTCTGATGTTATTTCACGGCTGATAACAGCAGCCTAAACGACGGGTTAACGAATCTTTGCGGAATATCCGAGTGGAAATTGTTCTTGCTGGGTTGCATATTAGATAAAAGACTGATCGCGGTGTGATGGAAATAAGAAAGTGTTTCGCACGTTTCAAACACGCTCGCGTTTACAGGCATCCTCACTTTGTCACGGAATCCTCCAGAGGATTTACCCCCTGGCAGCATTCGGCTTCTTTTGGTCAATCCTTATCTTCTCGCATACGATCCTGAAGATTTCCCAATCGGGTCAGAGTCAGACTCAGGGGAATCACGAGCAGCCCTGCACTTTGGTTCACTTCGGTCACACGCTCGTGTCCTCCGTAAATCGTCACGAGAGCCTCTCGCGTTTTAGGAATCAATGTTGTTCCCTGACGCAGGGATTTACCTACTACTTTACTTATCACACAACGTACTGCAGTGTGCACATTCTTCTTTCTCGTGAGAGCATCGTCGATTATTCACTGCCACCATTCTTAATGCGTCGAAAATATTTTCTCTCCTCTCTCTTCCTATTCTAACGGAAAGTATCAACTGTCAAAATCGTTACCAACTTTTTGTACATAATAAGATAATTTTGGGAGAAATCTTTCATGTAAACTAATTCCTTACCTTGTGAAAGATGCTGGCGATTTTACCATACAGGCTGCAAAAGGGAAGGTAAACGAGAAAACTATGATGTATGTCACGAAAAGTATGACTAGAACTTTGATTAGTCAAAGTTTGTTAAGAATTTCATCTAATCGAAATGTTTTCTTCTTCTTGCCAGCCCTTCCCAAAATTTTGGTTTTCTCTGTAATTAATCAACTACAAAAATATTTTGTTTATCCACGATCACACTTTACATCGACCTTGTTCTTAATTTCCTCATGAAAATTATTGATTTCTTATTAAAGTTTTTTTTGTCGATGAAATGGGTATCTCTAAATAACAACAATTCGATGTATTTTTATCATCACGTACAAAATCTCCGATGGAAAGATAAGAACCAAGTTCAATACCTAATTCTCCACGATCCTTATCGATCACGTCAAAGGAAAAATTTGCTGTAAGCTTTCTACGTACATCAAGTATTAGGAATATTAATAATAAAAATATCAAAGCCCTGTTGTTGACTGTCGTAAATAACAATAATATTTGAGTGATTTTTTTGTATGAGTTTAAATATGGAAGAAAAGGCATGGTAAGAGTTGAAAGCATAAATTTATCATTCGAGGAAAGATAAATCTTATTCCATTTACTCCTTGTAGACAATTTTTCAGTGTATACATTATTTTTAAAAATGTACCAGAATTTTTCATTCTAAGAATTGTAAGCTCTTACAATTTGATAAAATTTAAAGGAGATTAGAACAATTTTTTCCTTTCAATATTATCTTCTAAAAAAAGTAACTAAAATTAAATGCCTTTTCTGGTATTTATTTCAGAAATTTCAGGGCCTACAAAAACTCAAACAGTTGCTCGGCCATCTTTTTACGATGAAGAGGATGAGACTGTCTATGGTTCGGCAGAAATCGAGAAAATGGAGAACAAACCTCTATCCGTAGACAATACGATCAGTGGACACGTAGGATATCCATCGGTTGCAACTCCAGTGCCGACCGTAAGAATCGGTAAGAAGAGGCCAACAATCAGCGCCAATTCTAACGCAAATCATCGTCGACGAGCCTCTGATCTCCTCATCATTCTAATGCTGATCATTGCTTGTGAGAGATGTCAGTGAATAGACAGGCAGATAAAGGTTTGGAAAATCTGCTGTTATTAGATATAGATATATTGATATATTAATAATGTAAGAAAGGATTGATGTACGATGCGCTTTATTTTACATTAATTTTGTGCAGACCAAGCACGTATTCACTTTCCTCAGTGACTTATTCTTACATTGTAATTTTAATGATAAGAGAGCAAAAATGAATTGATTTTGGCGAATCGGTGAAGCGAGGGAAGGATTTGGATTAAAATGAGATTGTACGCATTGCAACGTATAGGAACAGGATTTTGAAATTGGGAGATTTGAATGAAAAACCTTTCAAGACATTAAACGAATTTATATTAAGATTGTATCTTCGAAAGAAATGTCTTATAAAGAAAAGGAGATATCAGTAGTAGCGTAAGTTTTATTCATCGAACAATTAATAATTTTGAATTTAATGCTCAAATTATAAAAAAAATGTGGGTGAACTTGTGGAATCGTTTTGTCCTCTCCGATTTTAACGATTTTTTAATATGTTGTAAAGTTCAATATTTTGAAAATTTTTCCCTATATGTAACCATCGGTCTCGTTTAGTTTCCGAGATATTTATATTTATAGTTTCCTAGCAAAAATCTGTAGATACTACTACGATGTATTTCTGCCTATAGTTATAAATCCGTGGCAGCATTGGTTGCCGGTCGTGTATCTTCTGTTTATATACGGAAGTCGGGCGAGCTTAAAGGCCTTGTGCACAACTGCATATGTGAGGCTGCAAGAAGTGTCTATAATAATTCACTTAAAAATGAATATTATCAATTTATTGGGTTTAGGTTTTGATCTGGTTTAGTTTTTTTAATCTGGTCATTGGGAGATGGCCGGACAACGCTTGCGTGAAATAATAACAAATTAATTATAATAGTAATAGGCGAGTGAATAATTGATACTATTTTATGAAATCAAACAATCGTTATTAATTCACTCGAACCTAGACGTAATATATTGACGATATTCACTTTTAATTGAGTCATAAGTTATAACAAAACATTTCTTGCAGCGTTGCATATGCATGTTGTACACAAGGCCTTTAACCTTGCTACTCCTCGTTCATAAACAGAAGATAAGCGGACGGTGGCCGGCAACTTATGCATCGTTGCGATAGACACACTATTATAGGTAGAAATTGTAGTGGTACCTGCAGTTGTTTGCGAATGTCTCGTAAACTATGTCAGATCGACGGTTATATGTATAGGAAAAAAATGTTTAAAATGTTGATTCCTCTAAGATATTAAAAAATCATAAAAATCGGGTGTGACGGAACACCTATAAATTCATCAAAATGTGCATATACATATATAATGTGCTTTATGTCCCATGACATTTCTGTCATGAGGTTCATACTGTATAGTATCTCCTTTTACAATAGAAGTGTTTTGTGGGAGTAGCAGATAATTCTAGTAGCCACCTATTTGTTTGAAAACATCTTTTGTAATTAGTTATAAGAGCAATTAATAGTTTTATGATGGTATTAGAAAATCCTAAAGACTTTGGGATATGAAACCGCCATTAAACGTTTTATTTTAATTGATAACTGATAAATTATTTCTTAAATATGTCTATAATTGGACTATGTTCTAATATTTCTGTAATCAATAGTCACTTCTATGTAAGTAAACTTTAATATAAAATGATACGTTTCGTATCCTAAAATTGAAAGGGGTAGTTTCCTTTAGTTTATTCTTTTTTTGCAATTAAATATTTTATTCATACAAATTCAAATAAATAAGTCTAAGTATCCCAAAGTGCTGCGAAATGGAGACTGTTATTCAAAAAATGACGCTTTGATACATGCAGATGTGTGAAATCCGTGATTTACATTTTAGAGAAAAATCTAAAAAATTTTCTTGTTTTTGGTACTTGAAAATTTCTGAAGATATATCTCCTACAAAGAAAGATTCGTGAAATTGAGAAAAGATATTTCCTATTATAAAATATCGCTTAACTTTTACGTGACTAGAAGTTTACGAACGGACCACGGAACTTGTATTTTTACGTGAGTGGTATAATGTGTTCTGTACTATAAACATGGCTTGCATTCTGCTTTTTAAGATCGTCGTCGTTCGAACGTTTCTTAAAGAATGAAATTAAAGTAGCTACACCCTAAATTGTAGACAGTCCGAGATAAATGCAAATGTGGACAATCTATCTTGAGCATATAAGTATGTTTCACATATGTATGTATGTATTACATAGGTAAGTAACAGAGAAAAGGAGACACGTGATTTGGAAGCGTATAATGAAACGAGATGTTAAAGCTGTACTTTGAGTGAAAACAAACTGGATAAAATATTTATATTAACAGGATCATACATACAGATATATGCGAATATGTTGTTTGCATCGATTTGATTATTCGTATCGATATGTATTCTGTTTCGTTTACTCGTTGAGAAAAAAGTGAGACTTTAAGTCTTTTATAAGGTCTGCCATAGGGAATGCTACACATAAATACACGATACGACTGCATCGCGAATGTTCAATAAAACTATTGGATACATAAAAGTTATATCCTCGTTTCATACCTACACGAAAAATTTCATAAAAATTTATTTTTTTGGAATATTTTTAGTTCGTAGAATTTGATATTTTTAATAGGTAAAAATTTCTTTCCTACAAATCCCTGTTCCAATTATCAATCCTGTCCAATTCCAATCATCCTGTTATCAAATTAATACACAAAAGTCGTGTAAAAGTTTAGTTTTCTAACTAATTAGTTTTCTAGAAATTCATCTGATTTAAATTCGATACACTTTGTGAAAATCTTGATACTTTAACAACTTTAATCGTGAGTAATTTAAAGATTCATCGTGATCACCATTATCAATCCTTGTCATTCTACGCTCTGATTAAATTTATACGATAATAATGACTGATCTAAAAGCTATGAAAAGACACGATCCTGTTAATTTTGAAGATGATAATAAGCTAGCAAAATAGAAAAGGTTTGAAACGACGATATAAGAATAAGAAATTTAAGAGGAAACAAAGCAAGGAAGGGTAGAAGAAGATAAAATCTACAATCCTGGCAACATATAGACACGCATACACATATGATACACATACGTTATATTCGCAAGACAAACTGCCAGGTGTGTACTTCTTATGTCAGTTTCAACGGCAATAAATTCGCGTTATGTGCATGTATATATGCTTGTACACGTATCTATGTATCATACACACGCAAGCTCGCACGTGTACATGTGTGTGCATATTGACACGTCAGGGTAACTAAGTTATCTGTATATGTAAGTAGACCTCGTAAGCAGCAAGTATTAATAGGGTGTATCCCGTTTTTAATCACTGTCGGCGGTAGCTTCTTATGCGTTGAGTATCAAACATCTTGGCCAAGCCGGATGCTTTAATTAACGGACGGATTCCTTCGGTCGGACCAAGTGATTTTAGGCATCGCGTATATACGTGTATCTATATGTACACACACTCGCTCACGAACGACAGGTCGAACCTTGATTAGATACGTGCAATCTGTTGATTTACCTACGTCAATTTAACGTTATTATATCTTCGTTTAGAAATAAAAGTATACGTCTTTTCAGAATATGATACACTGGATAATGACATTATTTTAGGTAGTGCAGCATTTATATGAATAGTTACGATTAGGTAGTGTTGTTGTACATTTGTCTTCCCACGTAATCGTCTTTGGTAAAAACCAAAACATTTACTTTTTCGTAACTAATTGATTTTTCCATCAATACTTACAATAATCTTTTATTTTCTTTTTTTTTATCTTTCGAATTAAAGTCGAGCTCTTCCATCTGCCATAAACTTTGTAAATGGATTAATCACGAGTCAATAGAACCGGTTCGGAACCAATTCACTGTTTAATCGTATCGCAAACTTTCATATCAAAAAGATGAATGAAAAGGTATGAGTATGTGCAAGTTAAAATGAAAATTTTCATTTGGAAACGAAGGTTTTCTGAACTTTGTTATCGTATATAACGTAGATCCATTTACAAAATAATCCTTTGGAACAATAATTTCTCTCCTTCTAACAATGCATATATGCTTACGCATATTTCTAATAAAAAAGTTTACAGACGACAACTTATTGGTAATCCTTTTCTATATTCATACAGATCGCACGATACCTCATCGAGGATCCCGTTTGTTTGTTTATTCCTTCTAAACTCTAGATGAAGAGACATAGCGAGTGTGTTGTGTTTTCTGTAAATGTGCGAATCCTGCTTTTTCTGAAGGATTTTGGTTGAATGGAAACAGGCGGCAACGGTAAATGAGCGTGAAAAAGAAAGATATTCGTGATATTTTTGTATATATTTTCGACCGTTGATAGCGTTTTCTTTTGTGTTTCCTCTCGTTAATTGTTATTTATCGACGGGGAAAGTTCGGTTTAATCCCTTCGTATCAGCAGGAAGAAGAATGAGAGTAGGAAGGAAGAGAACTTGTACAGCTAGCTGAAAATCGTGTAATCGGGAATTAAAGCGTGACGAGTTTAACGTCTGATTATGACTTCGCGTCATCGGACGCTTCTGACACGACAGTTACTAAATAGATGAATGTCCTCCAGATTTTTTGGTTCTCGAACCTCGAGAACGATTAAATTAGCGACTGCTGCTAGCATTTCTTCGTTGAGAGGTTGCGTAGGTATTTCTCTACTGTGCTATTTCTATCGCTAGAGTGATTTATTTTTTTAGAACGCTTAAGCGTTTTTTTCTTTTAAAGGCAGCGTCTTGAAGATTTAAAGAAGTTCCCAAGCCCTCAAATCAAATGGTTCATGGCTAACATCGAAACGTTACCAGGGGTTACAAGTAGGCTAAGAACACTTTTACACAACAATTTGAACATGATTGAAAAGATGCAATGATACACGCTTTGCTTCCTAATATTATAATATGCATATGTACTTGCATGATATAGCGCTAAAAAAATTTTCCTTTTTTACCATTTAACAGCTAGGATGATAACTATGGGGTGAGACTGAGAAACTTAGAAATTATTGGTACGTTAATTGACTTTTGTTCCGTGTTACAAGTATTATATGTCATACATTGTTTGATTTCTCTGTGTTATTTTATAAAAAGTGATAATTTATCATTTGTTTATTTGTTGTTGTTGTTGTAGTTATAAATGTCATTTCTAAGAAGAATGTTATATTAAATTATAAATAAATATATTACTAAACTGTTACTTCTTGAAGTTGAAGATAGATAAAATGAATTGCCGTGTAAAGGAGAAAATGATAGTACTCAAAAAGGATTTCACAATCAGTATCATAATATCGTTAGAGACGACTTTCAACTTACTGAGCTACCAAATGAGACTAAAAATTTACATGATAATCCCTTTTGATTCTTTAAACGCTATTTTTTCGTAATTTACTTATTATTCTGTTTTGTTGACTTCTTTTGTTTATAAATCATTTAATAATTGATTTGTTTTATAATTTATATCGTTGCAATATCGCGTTTTGGAAAAGTAATGACACGATTCGTAAAAGTGGATTGTTCTCGTTAACACGCACCATATTTATTGGATTTATGACTGATACAACTCGAAAGTAGGCTAAATATTTTAACAATTGCTTTGTTTTCAATGTTAATCAAACATATTTTTTATTACTCATTGTTCATTGTTCTTCCGTAATAATGGTATAATATCACGCATGTAAATTTTACAATTGAATGATTCAAAACAAAATGATTCAAAATTGTTAACCGGTACTGTATTTCCGAAAAATCCACCTAGATATATCTTCTAAATATTATCATTTCTAAACTATTCTATGTTAACGTAACATCAATGGGAAGTTCCTTATCCTATGTTCTTCTGCACGATACATTTCCCTGCAGGCTGCCCAAGAATTCCCCAAGTTTATGAGTTCAGCCATCAAGAAAGCTAACGTGGCGCGGCGTGTCGACTAAAAGGAAGAGAAAGAATTCGGTCATCGCAGGGAATTATATAGGCGGAATCCGGCTTTAAGGACTACGCGAGGAAGATCTTAGTTCCTTCATAAATAAACACAACTGTCCGAACAGCTGGTGCGGACGTAATTCATCGCGAATTAATTTAAGGGCCGGCCCCTTCTTCTTTACCCCGGTTTTCGCGCCGCTATTCCTTATGCCTTCTCCTCCGCCACTGGTACTTTCATTAAAGGTCTGCCGGCACCATTTGGTGGCTCACTTTATGCTGATTTTATTTCCTTTCTTTCGAGAACTCGAGATCCACGGTAATTGTGCGGTATTATTACCCCGCGCCGGCATAATGGCTTTGTGAAATATGGCCCATCGAACGAGCCTGTACACCATTGCACGTCGTCAACAGGATATCACAGCCCGCTGAAAATCATCGACGTTGATCCCAGTAGCCCTAGAGGATTCTCGATTACTTTCGTTCGATTAACAATTTATTTTCTTTTGCCTATGTCCAAGGATGTTCGTGGTTATCCTAGTGCAAACCTTTTCTTTCCAAAGCGGGTTTCGTAGATTTTCAGACAGGTTGGTCGATGATCTTTAAAGTTCTATAAAATTCGCCTCAAGTCGTTATCTACTCACTTAGCAAATACTGAAGACGGCGCACGGTGCGGCGCCCTGCTTTGTCATTTAGAAATTTGTTTTGGACTTTAACTTGTGTTAAGTATATGAAATAGTTGAGGTTTGTTTTTGCGAATTTTTTCGTTAAAAACTAATAGTCAATCGAGTGAAATGAAGTTTGGTTTCTATTCGATAGATTTACTGTATCGAATGTAATAGCGTGAAAAAGAAATTCATGAAATTTCGCTTTTTATGTTTTCTGACATTAAAAGCTTAAGGAGAAAGCTTGTACATCGGTACGAAATAATTGGGAATAATAATTTCTTAGTAAATGTATATCGTGAAAAAAATTTCTTTTCATTCGAAACTCGAAATTAACATGAAGCTCGTAATATTTCAAAGCTGGACGTTATGTTCACGTATTTTTAGACGATTTTTTGTTATCGAGGACAATATTTCTAGGTAGAGCTCCTAAATACAGTCTCTGTGCTCGCCCAGAGTGAATGATTTGTTTGCCACTCGATTTAAGAAAACTTACATTTTACACGTTCCTTTCAAATATTGTCTATCTTTGTTTTTATTACAATTAGTAAAAGTCGAATAAATTGAAACGTGGAATTATGTACAAAATAAGGTACAAACCTTTTATACCTAATAAATGTTATAATTAAAAAGTACGCCAAAGAGCAACAGTTTAATCATTTCTTGAGATTTCTGCACAGAGTTTCAATTATTTATTTACTTAAACCAATTTCTCAACATTTACTTAATAGTGTGTTTTTAAGAGTGTGTTTTTCAATGTTGTCAAATTCAATCTCTACCTCTCCAATATTTCCTAATTGTAAATAACTTCAAAATAGTTTACGGAAGTTCAATACGATGTTAACCAAGATAAATGCCTATTATCGATCAGGGAGACAATTACAATACATTCTTCACCCTTACCGTCCTAGGACAATAATCTTGAATGGAATTTTCGTAGCTTGCCACTTTGGTTGGCATGTCGCTGGCGCCTGTCGACCAGTGATTTGAATAAGGCAAAAAAATCAAATCAACACTACTGCTATTTAGGTATTGAAATTAGGACTGTCACTTTCAACGTTCATCTATACTTTCCTATGTTTATATACACACACATAGTTAAAGTGAAAGATGCACAGTGGACGTATGCACTAATCAAATCATCAACGAATATACACAATATATTACATTTTCTGACAACATGTTACAATTAATTAAAATAAAATGATACTTGGATCATATTACCAAGAAAATTATTAAAAAGTTATTTAATCTTAAAACGTGTATTTATCGTATGTATCTGTAAAAAATATTCGCTTTTATCATGGTGTTGTATTTTTTATCATGACACAGTGTGCTAAAAGCGAGTATAACCATCCTATCTATATGTAAAACATGTGTTTTCTCATGTGTTTCTCCGCTACATGCAAATAATAAATGCATACGTTTACCAATAAGCGTACACTTTAACTACACTCACGCTTTAACTCCAACATATCTTCATAAACATATCTTTCCTTCGACAATTACAAACGTAGAAGACTTATTTTTCTGTAATTATAAGCGTCTACGAAGAAAGATCGAACGTATGTAAATATTTATTTTTAAGAATGTCTCGTAGCATATCGAAGCAACACTTGTATGTATCTCTAGGTGATTATCGAGTGATTCTCATGTCTGACCATTCACGCTCTGTCTCTACTTTTGGATTCTCTTGTAAAAGAAGACAATATCCACGCGTAAGTGAATTTTGCATGATTAAACTAAAAGTAAAACGATAACAAGGAATTTTGTAAAGAAACAGAAAAGGGCAAAGAATAAGTTTATGTTGCACATGTGAGGAATAATTTACATTAAATAAAACTCTATTTAGATGAATGTACATATAATTTATAGAAGTCGTTGTAGTTCTGCAGTTTGCATGCGAACAAACAAACGAGCAACAGAATGTATGTTATAGGCAAAAATAATACGAACAATCAGAGGATCCAGTATCCGAATTTCTTCATCGATAAAGACTAACCGACGTCGATTACCCAGTAGCCTCTGTTCAATCGAGTTTTATTCCTTAATCGAATTTCACTTTTATTCAAACTATTAGTTTTACTGTTTGTAAGTCTAAAAAGTCTAAGAAGTTTGAGAGTCTAAGGGTCTAAAAAGAGTTCAAGAAGTTTAAGTGATACAAGTATTCATCAAGAAACACAAAAAATGTTTAATCAACATGGGTTTCAGAATCGATACTTTTAATGCAAAATATAATTTGTATGTACCTTCGCGCGAAGGTTCTTAATCAGCTTTGATTTATTTATATATGCAAAATAATGTAAATTACAACAATAAAAAAAAATAATAATAATAATTTGAATTCATAATACATACATCGAATCAATGAAATTTTTTACTATTAGCGCCTTCAAAGACTTACGAACCTAAAAGAATGTAAGGAAATTTGTTTTCCAAAGACATCGACAAGTATTATAAGTTAAAAAAACGTTGATAACCATGGTGATAAGTCTTGCGAAATTTGGCATAAAGTGGGCTTATCTGACTCTTCCACTACATATCGGGAGAAAGCCTTTTTGTATGATACATACTGGAATAATCTTTGCCTGTAACATATACATACGCACAAGTACACGAGCCGGATCTTTGAATCGTCCTTGGCATCTGTAATGTCTAACCCGTGTCAAGGAGGATTATTTATACATCATAGTCAACTCTGGATGATCTCTGAAAGCTGACGCTTTAAAACGTTTTTTCCGATTATAACACTAGACAAGAATCTGTCGTATGTACATTATCGCAGTCAATTGATTATTTTTTATATTGATTATTATTTTCTCCATTCCTTCGAAATATTTAATTGATCAGTTGTTGGATTATCTATAGGCACGACAGTGAATTCGTACTTACGCATATTAGAGAGGACTATAAATTTAATTGCAATAGGCCCCGTTGCCTGCCGCGGGATTTGTCCTTAGTTTTCCCGCAAAAGGAAAAATCTTTACGAAGAAGAAAGAAAGAAAGAGAGAGAGAAAGAGAGAAGTTATTTTATGACTACGAAGTCTGAAGCGAATTTTTGCGCGACTAGAATTGTACAAGTATCTCGTTGGTTAATACCAACCTTACCAGGCCCGGTCAAATGACCAACTTCAAAATTTAATTAAAAATTGCACATTCATGGTTACTTCTTTTGTTCGTATAACTTTATGTAAATTCCTATATTAGCTGATTAATCAATTTTTCAATTTTTGTTGATATAAGTATTTACAGAAGAAAGAAATAACAATGAATGTACAATTTTAATTTAAATTTTGAAACCGGTCATTTGACCGGCCCTGGTAAGGTTAGTGTTAACACATAGGTTTCTGTCTCTTCTCTCTGTTTAATTTTTCTTATTTTTCTTTGGTTGCTGTTTCGAAACTTATTGCTAAAAGAAAAGAGAATACTTGATGCGACGCGACGAACGTTGCAAATCCATGGCTTCCATGTATTAACATTTTTCTATATAACGAATATGACGATAAATGCAGCGAACGAATGTATTTAAGGAAGAAAATAAAGTTAATGTAAATCATCGATGGCAAAAACATTTTCAGTGTTCAAACATTCGTGATATTGAAGAGTTTTCTTCCCGACGAATATAGTTATGTACACTTCCCAGTGAAAGAGGTATTTAAATATTGTCCGAGTTCTTTCCCCCAGTTTGTTCCAGTTTCTTTTCCAACAAAATGCATAATTTTATATACGTATGTAAGTACACGCGAAGCAAATGAGGGTATGTATTTACTTTTCTTTGTTTCGTGTTTCGCTTGTGAAATGGGATGCAATGAAATTACGTATGTAATGATTAAGTTGCACGGATGGCGAACGTTGCAGAGATCGTATACAAAATTTTTATCGGTAAAGAAAAAGAAATTGATAGGATTTTGATAATCCGGGCAGTAGAGTAATTAAATTACTGTATGAGATGAAGCAATTGATAATTTGTTGGGACCGTTGAAATTACAGGTATTTTGCTATCCGTTGACTGAGAATGAACGTAATATTCGGATATGTATCTATCTGTACTCGATATCTGTTTATCGAACGTAACAATTGAGTCAATCGCAATTTTCATAGGGTATGATAATGAAGATTCGATTACTTTATACTGTAACATTTATTCCGTGAATAATGCCCGATTAATGACATTTGTTAGGCATAATGGCCGTATAATTATAACTGATCCGTTAATTTGTCAGCGAAAAAAGGAAACAAGAGATACATAATTGATTGTATAAATGAAACAAGCAAGCGTACGGTTTCTTATTAGTTTGATAGTGCAATGTATGTATATTAGGTGTGTACGATAATTTTATATACCCACTCGTGTCGTAATGGCCGATTTCTCTCCAGGAAATTGGCAAAAATTATCGACGAATGCAGAACTCTGTATAAAAGATGTAGAATGATGCAAGGGAATCCTGTAAATATTTGTGAATACATATATTGTAGTCAGTATCAGGAAGAAATAAAGATAGAGACATACTTCGTATGTCCCATATGAAGCTGTACGATATAGATTATTTCGTTACCTCTTTCCTTTTGTCTTCTTGCTGTATTCACCTAATTAGGTTACAATTACGTTACGACTGCTAGTCGAATGTAAGGGAAAGAAGGATAATAGAAGGTGATCAATTTTTGTGCAGCTCAGGCAACAAAAATATTTATAGGACATCATTCTAGGGTTCCAAGGAATTATAAAAACACAATTTTTTACCGGCAATATGATGGGAAAATTGTAAAAAAGCAGTTGAAGTATGAAGGTAACGGAGCGAAAAATTGGTAACTGTTAATTTCGATTATAATTTTGTAACAAATGGATGAAATTAAAAAATTTTAATGCTATTTTGTAAATAAAAAGTTGATCTTTATATCATACGTTGAAAATAACTGGCAATAATATCTTTCAACATTAAATTTATTCGGAGGAATATGTTCGTAATTGTACTATGATTTACCTAGTAAAGGAAACTGTATTGTATTAACTCCTTCCGGTCATAATTGCGTAAGATATAGGCCTCTCGTAACACTAAACAATATTTTGTCAAAATAGATAATATAGAATATTAGTAATAGAAGAGAATAGTAGCAAAATAGTAAGTAGGATAGTTATAAAACTAAGAATGACAGAAATTTACTAAACAAAACTGAAACACGGAGAAAAACCAATTTTTCCACTTCGAGATACTATCTCTTCCTGCTAATCATTTGTTTCTTGTCTAATTCACAAGATAAATATGTGTGCCTTTTGCATTGTGACAATATTTAATGTCAATTAAATTGTTTATTTTGTTTATCTATTTATTTTATGTTACACATCTGATTAGGATATCTGTAATTATAAAAAATTGCGAAATTGTAGAAAAGTTACTTCCTTCCCGATTTAGACTTTTCAATATGTTGTAAACTTAACATTTTGAACAATCTTTTCATTTTGGTACATGTAACTGATATGAATCGGTCGGCCATAGCATTCGAGATATTTGCAACAAACTATGGATACCACTACAGTGAATTCTGCCTATAATTATGCATCCGTGGCAGCGTTTGTAACAGCTTCTGTTTACTTATACAAACGAAAGTAGGGCGAGGTTGGATAAAGCTCCGTACGCAACTACAAATGCGAGATTGTAATAAATACCTGTTATAATTCAATTAAAAATGAATATCATCAATGAAAGTATTGGGAGTTAGGTCTTTTCAATCCAGCGGAGGCGACCAACAATGCTTGTATGGAACAATAACAATTCTCCTATTTCATGAAATAACATTAATTATTCAGCTGCCTGGCATTTTTCTAATTAATTTGTCAATATCTTACAAGAGCGCTGACAGCCGTCCCGCGGATTAAAAAATCCAATTGAAACCCAAACCCAATACATTGATGATATAATTTGATTTAATTGAGTTATAATGGACATTCTTGCAGTCTCGCATATGCAGTTGTGTACGGAGCTTTAAGCACGCACAACCTTCATTGTTGTCGTACATATCATAAACAAAAAATAGGTAATCGGTAACCAATACTAACGTGTGTGCTGTCACAAACACACAACTACATGTAAAATTCACTGTAGTGAATTGTAGAAACGACCGACCAAGTGTTACATGTATAGGAAACAGTTGTTCAAAATGTTGATTTCCACAAAATATCCAAAAATCATTGAAACCAGAGAAGAAGTAACTTCTCAATAGTTTCATCTAAAAAAACTGATGTGTAACTTAAATCTATTCCTTAGAAACAGAAAGGAATTTTTGTGCTATATTTTATCAATCTATTGATACCAGTATTAAAGTAATGAGATATAACTGAACACCGAGAGAATGTCCGATGCCTGATTGTGAGTAACGAACAACTGAGAATGTATTTGGAACTTTCAGATGCGTAATAGTAATTTTATTCGTTTAGCTTTCGCTTACATATATATATGTAAACATTAAGCGTATATCAATGCGGTGTGAGATTGGTGAACAGCAGAGAATAAAACAAGTAAAAATAAAACGGAAAAATAAAATCGTAGTAGCTGATCAGGTTTATTCATATGTATCAGAAATGAAGCGAAACGAAATCAAATGGAAGAAAATATGCGTAAGGTACGTATCAATTTTATATTCCATATTACATTTATTCCACAGAGATATTTATCGAGAAAAGGAACGTACTTCTTGAAGTAACAGAGAAAAATGATAGATATCGTTTTCATTTGAATTTAATGAAATATTTTTATACGCGCTTTCTGGGTTTTACATTCTGTTTGGTATGCTTCTGTCGATAGATCGATACAGTCCAGCAATTTGATATCGGATACACATGTGAAATACGTGCTCGTAAAGCAAAGCAAGACAAGCAACACGAATCTTTGGAGGTGAAGAAAATTCCGTGGACGTTCACAGAAAGCGGAAACTAAACTTTGCGGATACAAATACTACTACGGAAGTGACACTTTTAAATAAAACGAAACGAAATTAATTCTCTGCCAATGTTATTCTCCTTTATAACACGAAGCGATTTAAATTGAAGCAATCTATTGATCGAGAACAAATTTCAACATGAAACATCTTGCATATTTCCACGAATGTTTTACATTGATATAATAAATTGTATTCGAAACCAAAATGAAATTTTTAATGTGAAAGAGTTATTTGTTTCTTAGATTAATGGAAAATTTCTTAAGTGTTTTTCTTTTTTTTTGTTAATCTACTAATAAATTAAACCACTGAATAAATTAAATATGGCAAAACTGCAGAAAAGTTAGCTCCACTCCGACTTCAATAATTTTCAAATACGTTGTAAAGCTTAATATTTTGATCGACTTTTTCCTATGCATATAACTGGCGATCGGACTTAGTTTCCGAGATATTTGCAAAAAAATTGTCAGTGCCACTATAATGAATTCTGCTTACAACTGTGCGTCTGTGGCAGCGTATGCGTCAGTTTGGTAGCCGGCGGTATTACAGTGGCGACATACGCTACCACGGACGTACAATTATGGGCAGAATTCACTATAGTAATACCGACAGTATTTTGTGGCTATCTCGGAAACTAAAGCCGATCGTCGGTCACATGTCTAAGGAGAAAAAGTTGTTCAATAATGTTGATTTTTATAACGTAATTCAAAATCGGCGAAATTTGAGAAAAGATAGCTTTTCTGCAATTTCATCTTAAACATTTTACTTATTTACTTCTTATAAACTTGGAAATTATTGGGTCTGCGCATTTCCTCCGTGTTCTTCGTACAAATAAAACAGTTCTTAACCAAGAAATTTTCCTAGAAATCAAGAGAACTACACATCCCAGAAAGCCCTGTCAGCAATTCCATTGGCTTTTAAAGATGTTTGTAGGGATAGATGTTTGTAGATTAATTTCAAGAAATAAAGGAACCACAGGTTTAAACTAGAAATTAATTAATATAAAATTATAAACAGAAATGCACTGTATTTGACATCCACACTTTTACAATCATACGTCCTATTATCACGTGGCTAGAGGAGTGACACAGCTATTTATACGAGAAAAGTAAATTTTTTAGAAAATCGGTTTGAGGTAGAATGTTTCGGGTATTAGAAGAAAGGAAAAGCAAATAGAAGGAAAATCAAAGTTCGGATGTAAAATCAAAATACAACAGTGAAGCAAGGAAACTGTGATTGTGCAGTTGAAACGATATGTTCCGATTGGCATGAAATTGATTCCAGAGAAGAGATTCAAACAAAAATATCTGCGGTTCGATACGCATAGATATTGTAAGATTCGGAAATTGAATGTTATTTAATAGGCCTACTGAGAAATTTTATCTGGAGAAGGGGAAGAACATCCGGTTACGCATTATGCATGAAATGGAAAGGCGTAAGGAGGTTCCACGAGGTGGAAGGAAAAATTCGTTCAATATTATTTTAAACTTCTCTGAAACACGGTCGAAGGATATGCTGGGTCTTTCACGCACGTGCAACGTGGCGTAACAGTCAAACACTTGGCACCAGCCGGCACCGGATATGTGACATGAATATTTGTTTCTAATAAAATATGCCGAGTCGGCGGGCGCGTCCATTTGACGTACTTTTCGTCGTGCTTACGTTAAAACTATTAGGCAAGTAAAGAAGGAGAAGAAGGAGAAGAGAGAGAACATAGAAAAAAAAGAAATTTTATCTCACTATGGATTTTTTTCGTCACTTATTTTACAATTTATATGGTGAAATTTGAAAATTCTGTTGCTTCCTATTAGCGTGTTCATGGAGTAGGACGTGTGTGATACTGATTCATATATTTTCTTGAAAAGTAAAATTCTGTTCATCGGCAGTGTTGGATACTTTTGGAAGTAACGAACTTCGAAATCTGTTCATTCAGAAGGAGGAAAAACATGAACACGTGAATCTTTATTAATAAAGCTTATAGCAGAAATGACGAGGGAAGGAATTTTTCAGTTAGAATATTTAAATTCAAAGGGGAATAAACAGCATAGGTAGTTTTTCAAATTTTTAGTTTGTTTCATATTCACAATCGATGAAAACGTGATATGTGTGTGGCGGATCGGTACCAACAGGACGCCGACAGGTCGAGGCATCAACGCGGTCGTAACACCTCCCGGGCGATCCGCGGGTACCAACCGCCAACACCAGAGGGCTACTACGACGACAACAAGTCTGTCCGTCTCGCTAGCGGTCGAATATACGGTGTCAGGATACAAATACCGCACCTAGCGAGACTCCCTCTACGTCTAAGGCAGGGACTACTGGGCATAGCCTTACTGACGAGTCCACCGGTAGTCCCGGGACGAAACGCACGTTCTCTTTTCACCTGACAGCAACAACACCTCCTACACAAATTTGGTATTTCCAAAAATTAATTTAATAAGATGTCATGTAACGGTACTGGCGGGAAAACCCGCCTTCTTTTCTGAAAAATACACAACGCTTCGCGTCAGTTTAGATATGTGGCGACTATCAACACGTGCAATAATGTGCAATAACGTGCATATTATTACATATGCAAATACCAGGGAGCTAGTCAAAAAACACTAATTGGCTATTACTCTGTTACCTACGTTCAAAGCACTTCAGGCGAATTCTGGAGACACAAGTTGGAATTTAATTAGTGGTCGAATTAAATTATATTAGTTAACGGAACGGTTTAACATTATTCATAGACTAATTGTTCTAGGCGAAATAGTTTACTTTGTCTTAATAGAGATTTAATCTCCATAAGAATTTATGAACTCCAATTTTTTCATTTTTCACTACTTAAATACATGCATCTAAAAATATGGAAATAGGAAATAATAATTTTATCTGAGCAAATGAGACCAAGAGCTATTGAAAATTGTTACTATCATGCTTATTTGAATAATCAGCGTCCAATTATACATTTACGAGAAATCAATATTTGATAATCAGAGCATAATTATTAGTTTATAGTCGTTATTTTATCTCTGATCCTTCCATAATATTTGTAACGTCAAGAGTCAAACGAGTTGTTTATCAGAGAAATGAAATACTTCGGCAAACAGCTATTTTTCTAAAAATTACATTAATTGTATTATTGAAACTAATACCGACATTATAATCCATTAAAAGAATTTGATAGCATTGGAATTGATTTATTAATAATACGAAAGAGCATTCAAAATAAAAGTTCGTTATTTTGGTATTTATCGCTATTACAATTTTACTATTATATATTTCTTTAACTGTTTCATATCAATCTTTTAAACATTCTACTTACCTGTAATGAAATTTCAAAATTTAAATTATTACTTGAAAAAAAAATTGTTTAAATACATTTTGTTACATATTATGTATTAGTTAATCCATTTCATAATCAATACAAATTCATCGTAAATGAAACGTGTAGATTTTTGGTAGACGTAGAAAATTATCATTTTCGACGTATAATTTGGGATAAATACCAGAAGAATTCCCATTTGGAAATTCAATCTCATTTACTCTGAATTCCATCTCCGATGTAAAATCGGTTTGTTCGTGTGTTGGTCGAACAGCAGATACGCAAATGCCTTGCTCTTGTTCCAACTTTGATTAATCTGTCAAAAAGTCACATCTATTTCAAAGATATTCCGACGATAATTTGAAAGGGGATTGACTGTGCAGGCTCATTAGTAATTCACATCCTTCAGGCAAATTTGATAAGAAGAAGAGTGTTTTATTAAAGGAGTACCGATAATCTTATCCTCCCACTAACTATTATTACAGCAGTTTCAAGTACAATTATCTTGATTATTTTTATTCGCAATTAAATTGCTACTTTAAGATTTCTCTTTCATAACTAAATATATACAACTATCATAATTGTTAAAACTAATTAAATAATTACACAATTTCTACCTAAAATTTGATGGACTCATTATCTAGTTTATGAATATTTGTATGTATTTACATATTATAATACCCATAAACATTATAATAGTACGAATTTGTCATATTTTATGTTATATTTAATATGTTAGTTTAGCTAGCAAGTAATATACAAATCAGGACATTTAACAAAAGTGAACTTGTCACTTTTTCTTGCGATAATCATATATCTGGTTTATATCATCTATGTTATATAATAAATCGGAAAACGAGTTGATCGTTTTACAATGATTCGTTGCTGCTTGTACAAATGAAATAGTAAAAGATCGGAAGTAGTCTAAGAAAAAATGTAGTATATAGACGACCGACATATACTACGACATTTTAAACTGCACCAAATTAATCAGTAATATACATAGAGCACGTAGGATAAGGATACGTATTATCCTCTTGTTTAACGATGAACGTAATAGTAGGATTGACGGATGGTAAATGACAGTAAAGGATTGCTGTTCATTTTGTATTATTCACTCCTTGTTTGACACTTAGGAAAGTCCTTTTCCATTTCTGAATTTGAATAACTCCAGCGATACGGAAAACAAGGACAGCAGGACGCAACTATACTTATCAAGCGAATATTTCATGTAAAAAGGAACTTATCCGACGTTCGGTTATGTAATGCAAGGGAACGTGGCTCTTCACGATAAAAGATAAAATCAGCGTTTCACCGATAAACGATGAATTTATAGATGTTTGAATGAATTTATAATTTATAGACGTTTGAAATGTCAAGAAATAATTCTAGTGATAATTTTGTTTTATTTTAATTGCAGATTAAATTAAAATAAAATAGAATTAAAATTAATTATACAAATCGTTGTATAAATATGTGTCGATAATACTAGGTTAGATATATAGAATTTAATGTATATACGAGAAAAGGCAAGATTTCATACGAATATTTCATACATAGCATATATGGAATTTATTCTTTTACATATATTCTTATTTATATTCTTAAAGTATAAGTATCTTTTGGTATACAAGAAATATCGCATAAATATTATCCTCATCTTTAAACAAACATTATGTTGTGAAAGTATTATTAGGACATAAACATATATACGTGTATAATTTGATGGAAATAGTACTTTATAAGCATTTTTTTTTTTTATTTATTTGTTGAAATTACAATCAATTCTCGCGTTGAGAATTTTCAGTAATTTTTCTGGCGTGGCGCAGTGACATGGCTGTTTATTTACAATAAGTTAATACTTATTATAGATAGATATAATTTATAATCTATAAGTATTATAAGTAGGTGCATATGCTTGATTTGGATAATTAAATGAATCTAACGTTTAGGTCTAGCGGGTAGTGCCTCTTCAGCCTGCGAATCTGGTCCGTCGAATCCGTCCAGTGATTAGGGGGTTTCGGTGTTTGTTGATTCTTTTGCTGTATCTGTTGCTATATTTTGCTATTTCCTCTTTGACGGTGGGTATCTTGAGGTCGCGGTGTATTGTTTCATTGGTTACATACCAAGGTGCGTCAATTAGGGATCTTAGCGTTTTCGATTGAAAGCGTTGGAGTATTTCGATGTTGGAGTTACTTGCTGTTCCCCATAGTTGGATTCCGTAGGTTTCCAGGTAGGTAGACAGGTTTTATTACGGTCTTGTAGAGGGTAATTTTATTCTGTAAATTTAGTTTGGAGCGTCGGCCCGTGAGCCAATAGAGTTTTTTTAGTTTGTCCTTTAGTTGCTTCCTTTTATCTGAGATGTGTGTCTTCCACGTTAGTCTCCTGTCCAGGGTCATGCCCAGGTATCGGACTGTGTCCCTGCTAGGAACTGTTGCATTGTTGATGGTGACCTGGGGGCAGGTTTGTTTTCGGAGCGTGAAGGTTACATGTGCGGATTTCTTTTCGTTGACTTTGAAGCCCCATTTGTGAAACCACTTTTCCATGGAGTCGAGACTTCGCTGGAGAGTGGATGAGGCTATTACCGGGTCTGCGTGGGAAGCTAATAGCGCTGTGTCGTCTGCAAATGTCGCTATTGTTATATCGTTTGATATAGGTAGGTCGGCAGTGTAGATGGAGTACAATAGGGGTCCGAGGACACCACCTTGGGGTATGCCGGCTTCTATTGGGAAAGTTGCGGAAGTGGCGTCTAGGCATTTAACCATGAATTGTCTATTGGTTAGGTAAGATTTTAGGATGGAGTAGTAGGAGTGAGGTAGGATCTTTTTAAGTTTGTATAGTAGCCCTTCATGCCATACTTTGTCGAATGCCTGTTGGATGTCTAGGAAAACCGCTGAGCAGTATTTTTTCTTTTCGAGTGTTTGGCTGATCGTATGAGTTATGCGGTGGATTTGCTCTACTGTTGAATGTTGTTTTCGGAAGCCGAATGTGTGATCTGGGAGTGTCTTCAAGTTTTCTAGGACTGGAAGGAGTTGATTCGTGAGCATCTTCTCGAATAGTTTGGACAGGGTAGGTAAAAGACTGATTGGGCGATTGGAGCTGGTTTCGTATATCGGTTTACCGGGTTTAGGGATGAAGGTAATCAATGAGATTTTCTAGGCCTTAGGATAGTGTTCAAGGCGAAGGATAGCATTAAAAATCGATGTGATGAGTGCAATCCCTTTTATGGGAAATTCCCTGATTGCTTTATTGCCTATTAGGTCGTGCCCTGCTGCTTTCTTGGGGTTTAGGCGACTGATTGATTCTATAGTCTGATATATAGAGGAATGGGGTTTGAATACTTTAGACAAGTATTTGGCAAACAGGTCGGCTTTTTCTATAGGTCTACGCGCCCATCCACCTTGCGGACGGCGGATTGGAGGGATTATTTGTGGGGGGCGCGTGAGTTTCCTGGAGGCCTTCCATAGTGAGTAGTTGGAGTCAGCTGTGGGGCATAAACTGGCGAGATATTTTTGGAAACAGACGTTTTTGTAATTTTTTATGGTTTTGAATAGCTTTCTAGTTGCGTTGTTTAGTTTGCGTTTATCATCCGGTGTTCTATGAGTCTGCCATACTCTTCTTAGTCTACGTTTTTCTGCTATTTTTTTTAGTATGTATTGGGGATATTCTTGTTTGCTGATCGACGTCTTTGTCGGTGTGGAGAGGTGGATGGCGTTTATTATGCTCGTGTTTAAGTATTCCGTGGCTGCTTCGATATCTTCCTTTGTTTTTAGTGGGGTGAAGGCTGAGGTTGAGTGTGTAAAGACTTCTCTGAAGAGCTGCCAGTTGGTGTGTTGGTTGTGAATGGAGCCATTAGGTGTACTCTCGATGATTGTTGAACTGACTGTTGCTATCACGGAAGAATGATCAGAGGAGAGATCGGCCGAGGAGTTGATCTGGACGTGTCTTGATGGGATATTTTTAGTTATGAAGAAGTCGAGAAGGTCGGGTATTTTGTTGGTGTCAGTGGGCCAGTATGTGGGTTCGTATGTGGTGAGGTAGTTGAGGTTGTTGTTTATTATGCTGTTTAAGAGGTTTTTGCCTCTTGCTGTAACCAGTCTGTTGCCCCATTGGATGTGCTTGGCGTTATAGTCTCCTCCAACTATGAATCTGTTGCCCAGGGTGTCCAGGAAGTTATCAAAGTCTTCTTTGGCGATGGAGTGTCTGGGAGGGCAGTATACTGCTGAGGTGGTGATTGAGCCATGACAGTCTTCTATTGCTACGTTTGTTGCTTGGAGGTAGTCTTTCTGGAATGGTGGGAGTTCGTAGTGCTTAATACTTGCTTTGATTATTATTCCGGTGCCACCGTGGGCCTTTCCGCTGGGGTGTTGGGTATGTTAGAATTTGTAACCATTTATTTTCAGGTAGCTCTTGTCGGTGAAGTGGGTTTCCGATACGAGCATTACGTCGATTTGCTGGTGTTTTAAGAAGAGTTCTAGTTCACGTTTGTGTTGCGCTAGACCGTTGGCGTTCCAGAGAGCTATGCGCCTTGGTTTTATTTTGAGTCGGGGCGTGCTAATTTTTCCACGATGAGTGTTAGTAGCGATAGCAAGTGATTTATTTGCTCCGATTGTTTCTCTATTAGCTTTTCGAGCCTTGAGGAGTTGTCTGCGTTTGGTGGGTTGGGGACACTGTTTTGGGGAAGGTTCCTTTGGCTGTTCGGGTTATTTTGGATGCCTTGTACTGCTTGGGCATAGGAGGTTGAGGTGGAGATGAAATTGGTAGGACTGGGTGTTTGGTTGGTTGAGGGGGTTGGGGTAGTCGAGAATTTCGGCGGGCTGGTTGTTTGGTTGGATACCTCTTTTGCTCTGAGCTTAGGCTACCTGTTCGTGTATAGTGTTTTATATGCTGGACAGCCTTTGTAGTTGGCAGGGTGGTCCCCTTGGCAGTGGATGCATTTCGCTGGGGTTTCCGGTGATTTGGCGCACTGGTCAGTGGAGTGAGAGCCTGCGCATTTAACGCAGCGGAAAGTATGGTTGCAGTATTTCTGCGTATGACCGTACCTTTGACACCTTTTGCACTGCACTATTTCTTTTTTCACGAGCGGTGGTTCGATCTTTACTATCGCGTTCATTAGGCGACTGACGCTGTATATTTCCTTATTATTCGGTTTTTGTTTAATGTCTAGGAAGAATAAGGATAACGGGTCTTTCGAGACTCTATGTCTTATGTTACTTACGTTGATGACTTCGTGGCCAAGTTTTGAGAGTTCGTATTTTAGTTCGTCTATGTCTGCTGAGTGGTGTATGTTTCGTAGGACCACCCGGAAAGGCCTTTCCTGTTTGAGTTGGTAGGTGTGGAAGTTGGCGTTCAGGGTCCTGAGTGTCTTGGTGAGTTTTCTGTAAGCTTCTGGGTTCGTCGGTAGTATTTTCACCTTGTTGTTGCTTATCTTAAGGTTATATTCCTCCTTGCTGATATCTCTCTCTAGGGACTTGGTCATTGTCTGTATGTCAATGACGTCGTCTACAAATATTGGTGGGGGAGGGGGGATTCTCTGTGAATGTTGGTTTGGTGGCGGTTCTACGATTTCCATGGCGTCGTTTGAGGATTCCAATATGGCGAACCTGTTGTGTGTGTTTATTTGCGTTGCTGGTTCTATTTTCCTTTTCTTTGTAGTGTTAGCGTCGTTAGTGCGGAGAGTTCTGCTGCACTTCTGCCACGGGGGGGGGGGGGTAGCACGGGGTAGCTGCGAGTCTGCTCCGGAGAGCCTGGTCGCGGTTGCTGGGCCATCATCGAGCTAGTTAATTCGGAATGAACAACTAGTCGTGAGGCTGTGAGGCTAGTATTCGGGTTGGGGTTAGGTGCGTGGGATTTTCTTCTCCCTAGAGGGTAAGGGACACTTAGCTGCGTTCTCTTTCGACAGTTGGGCGACACGTGTTGTTTTCGAACTACGCTGGGCACTAGAGGCACGTCTGCACGCTTCGGCACTCCACAGCGAACGGACTTTATAAGCATAACTCTATAAATTGGAAGAACTTAAGTAAGGTTATACGCTTATATATGGAAACATTCAGTAATCCTTGAAAGTGAAACATATTATGTTTGCCTAAATTAGGAACCGGAAATTAAAATCTGGAACAATAGATAATTCATAGAAATTCAATCTACTATTTGGTGGACTTATGTTACGTCCTCGCCGGTTTGGATGATTTTTAGATATGCGTAGAAATCGATATTTTGAGCAACTTTTCCCTATATATATAACCGGCGGTCTCGTTTAGTTCTCGAGATATTTGCAGGAAACTGTGACAGAATATGCATCGGTATTGTTTGTTGGCCATCGCATGGCGGCCACGATATATGTTTATAGTTTATATAAAGATTAGAATTTGATTTAGATTAAGTTTAGGCGTCCTTTAGGCTCGGTACAGACGAGCGATATTTTATCGTATCGCATCGTTGCCATGCCGCTGTAAGAACAGAGAAACAATGTTCCATTGTCTCACAAAAGAAAAATAAATGTGTATGTATTTCCTTGTTCGACCAACCCGCTACCGCTGCGGCGATTTGCCTCAAATCGCTCGTCTGCATCAGGTCTTAATGTCATTCGACTGCACCGAGTCTTAATTCGATCGTCGTAAGCGTGAGCACCTCGGAAACCAAGTGAGACCGTTGGTCATATGTGTAGTATCGTGGACGAAAGGCCTAAGAAATATCGGGCGAACTATGAACAATGTCGCGAGAGCCGAGGCGCCGTCGGGCCCATCAATGTGTCATCGGTCTTTTCAAGTGCATAGTTTCGTGGAAAAGACCTACGTGACCCTGGCTACGAGCGTCTGCAGAACACGTGTGCGGTGGGCCTAGGAAAAAGGCAATAGAATGCGACAACGGCCAGGGTGTTAGTCGAGAAGCAGAGCGTTAGTCGAAAAGCAGAGAGTGTGAGTCGAGGAGCCGAGCGCGAGTTGAGCGGAGACGGAGGTTGCGAGTGGCGTTGCCGAGAGAGTGTGGATTGCGCTGTTTTCTGTACGTTTGGTATGAGTAGTTCAGGTTAATCAACAATCGTCTTTTTCTGTCTGATTAACATCTCTATTGTCCACTCTTTGTAAACACATTATATTACGATATTACATATGTATACGAAAAAGTTGTTCAAAATGTTAATTTCTACAACATATCCAAAATTTATCTAACTCGTTGAGGGCGTAACATATTCTCAATATTTTATGTCGGAATTGAAATTTTCATGTTTGTTAAAGAATAGAAATTATTAATGAAAAATGAGATAAATCGTTCCTGCATGGTTGATGAATAAATACATGTTTTGTATTTCGTTTCTCAACACTACGAAAAATTATGCACGAAAACTGCGTTATGCTCGATGTAAATAAAAACTCGTTCGCGAAAACGCAGATTGAGAACCAAACAAATACGTGACCGTTTTATTTTCAATCTTCAAACGTTTTTTGCAGCGACGTGATTTATACGAAAAAAGTCTGCTGCAGTGATAAAGCGCCGTAAATTTGACTGGCTGGCTGAATTTAACGTCTTCCCCAGCGAGTAAAAGCCAGCACAGGCTCGGTGATAAGACGATTCCTCGTCTGGTTTGTGCGTTGAGGAAAGTAATCCTGAGTTATGCGATATTTCTGCACCTCGAAACATGTCTCAGCATGGCCCGGGCCTGGCCTACATTTTCAATGCAACCATTCTGCGAGGATAACGCTTGCGAATGAATAATTTGATACTCATAATTCGATCTGAATAGAAAGGGAATAGAAGAAGCATGATGCGATTATTAAACAAAATAGTACCGAAATAAATATACCGTTATCACATTACTTTGATCGTTATTTATATTCTGTAGTTACATTTTACTTTTTTTCTGTTGTTATATTTAGGTATAACTTCAATTAAAGATTTCCATACTTTGCTTGACAAAAGGTTCTTACATATGTACATAATATTACATGTTGAAATGTCGTATATTTTAACTGCCGATAGAAAATTTGTTTAAAATATTTATTCAAAATATTATGGAATTTGTTGACAGGTAGGAAATTTAATATTGGCGATCGGGCAGTTACATATGGAGACACTGGAAAAATATCTAAATAATAAAAATGGAAAGTTCAGAAGGAATAACGGTTAACAACAAGCAGGTGGAAAACACACGTAACAATAGATATTATGTACAATATATCGATAAAAAAGTGAGTTAAAACAATTAACTAATTTCTTGTGAAGAAGAAAGAAAAAGAGGAACAAAATATTAACGATCATACAAATACTTCTTGTTATTTGGAAGAATGAAATATTCTGGAGGTATTTTAGTGAGAAAATAATGGAAAATATATAATAAATCCGTTTTATACTGCGATGGAAATTTTCTCAGATATATTAACGGGGCGGTAGGACGCGTATAAATGAGTGATGTTAGTTGAATTTATTACGTAAATGCAAAAAGCAGTGTAAAATAAAATTTTGTTGCGCGAGATCGAAGCTCGATCTACATTTATGGAAAAATGCATTTTCTATAGTCCATACTATGATGGCAGAATATTTAATACACATTCCTATTCAACGTTTTCGCAACTCGCAACAAAATGTTGGACCACGTGTACAGTAACATAAATCCAAATAAAAATTACCAAATATTTCACCAAGATACCACACCGAGTCGTAAAAGTTCTGAATTGTATTGTGACATCCAATGTTACAAAGATGTTGAAGATAAAAAATATACAACATAACTATACAACATAAATATACAACATAATACATAATAAAAAATATAAACATTATCTAAAATCGAACTTGTTCGTTTCACATAACAAATACATATATATACATAAGGGGTGCGGAAGAAATATTTTATTTGGAAAAAATATGGGGTAATTATATATAAATGAAATATTTATGTTGATGATGACGACGTTGAAATATGTTATCGGGTGCGGAATTCTGAACAGCTTTTCCCTATATATATATATATATATATATATATATATATATATATATATATATATATATATGATACCGTCGCTCGGCCTTAATTTTCGAGATATTCACAAAAATATATTTATATTCGAAATTATATATACATCATATCTTTAACGTTTGGGACATTTGTATCAACTTGTGTCAACTTTGCGTTAGGTATACGGGAATAGAGATTAGTTATGAAATTAAGTCAGATTTGAGTTACAGAAGAAATTTTACTTATCAATTATCATTAAATCCGAAAAATGAACTGTTACATTGAGAAATGAGCGTATTCAAGTATCATAATATTATAGGATTTACAGGAGTACAGAATATGCTAATAGCGGTTTCTTGACAAGTGGATACGTAAAAGAGACACGAGGATCACTTTTGTTTTTTTTTAATGGAATCGTGCGTTCTTTAAAATACATTAGTCGATCCATCTCTGTATTCTCTACAAGAAAGTATTAACCTATGTATGCCGAAAAACTACTAGTTTAGCAGATATTTTGACTTTAATTTGTCATTTTTAATATGTGGGTGACAACGTAAACACAAGAACACCGCTTCGTGTTTTTCCCTGTCTTTCATATTTCTTCAATTTTTCGATTCTGATCGATTAGAGAAAAATAAAGTGATACCATTTGCTACAAATTCTCAACATCAATCTTCCTCTTGGAAACTATTCCGAAATAGAGCCAAAATTCATTTTCCGAACACAGTCAAAAGCAGACGTTTTCTACGAAGGGAAATAAAAGATCTAAGATTGTCCATGAAATGGAAACGAATCCCGTAATACTCGGAGGACCAAAGGAGCGACGACACGGTCGAACAATTGGTGGACTCGGAACTGCTAAGGGAAGTGGACGAGAAACGCAAGGAATCAGCGCAGCAGCGAGCGGGCTGCGTTTAATGAAAGAAGCGCGTTAATTAACAGTCGCTCCCGATCACGATATAGAGGCCGTACTATAAAGATAACAGTATATGCCAGTGCAAGGAGGTGCTTCTCTCTCTCTCTTTCTCTTTCTCTGTGCTGGGTAAATGGGAAGCAACTATGCAAGCTTGTTGTTGAAGTAGTCACGGCACCATATCCAACGACAAAGTCCTGCGACACCATCGGGTCTGGGATGTCGGTTGTTGTTGTTATCTCGAGCTGTTTCCTGGTAATTGTCTTCCCTCTTAGTGGTACGAACCGCGGTGGCTTGTTATCTAGTGAATAATTCAATAAACTGCCGCATGGAGTTTGTAAAGCGAAAATTTCATGGTTTAAGGGTGAAAAACAATGAGACCATCCTTTCAAAGACGTGGACGTCATTAAATCCTGGATCAAACCCTGAGCCACAAACTTAAACACGTTTTACGACTAACTTTCTGTTATCCGTTTATTCCAATTTTCTTTCAACGTTCACCTACTCGTCGTATTTCTTCTTTGCTCTATGGTTTGTTTTCGATTACTGCGTTTAGACTTCGAGCGCGATCCAGGCTTAGCTTCTCACACGATCAAGTCTCAGATATTTTTATGTTCCAAAACTGTGTGAATCCCATACAGTGTGATTTTTTGTAGATCGAGATTGTACTTTCAGGGAAATTATATACACATATATATGTATATTGTAAAGTTTAATGAATAAAAGCATTAACACAGACTAAGACTTGACCTTTTTTCTGCAAAATTCTCTATCAACTCCTAGTAATCGCAATTCTGTTTTTGTTTAGCGTAAATTTCGAGTATAATCGACATCTGCTGCAATACATTGTAAGCTGGGGTTGAAAAGAGATGTATATCTAAAAAACTAAAGCGTTTATTTTCAATAGGTAAATGATGGGAAGATATACTTTTTTAGAGAAGTAATACACGAAAAGAAAAAAAAGATCAGGTCCGTAATCGCGACAACTTTATTCGACGAGGGATACACTATATAATCGTTCGTCACTTTGTTGTTTCTTTGTTATTCATACATGCATTTCCCAAGAGTAGAAGAAGGTTTATAATATTAGGTTGCCTCAAACGTTTCTTTCGTTTTATAAGGAAACAATAGATGCACAACATTCTTTGTTTTATATTGTTTTATTAAATTTGGTATGCTCCATTTTATTCTATCGAAATACATGTACTGGATCATACAAAATTCAGTAAAATAATATAAAACAAAAGTGTGCATTCATTATTTCTTCTAAAACATGAGAAACTTTTGTGAAAACCTAGTACATAGTATTACATACCATGTCGCTAGTTGGAGCTAACTAGATATGTATATAGTATGTAGTAATATATAATATATATACACAAAGTTTAGCATGTAACTGAAACCACTTCGGTTACTGCGCAAGTAATGATTTTAATGAAACATGCGTCAAATAAAAATTGACTGGTTTCGAGAGAAACATAATTTAGCGTTTTTAAAAGAGGATGAGCAGAGGATATATAGAGATCAAGTTTATCTTTTTAAAAGAAACTACAATATATATCCTTTTGCACATATCAACTTTTCGGAACATTCTATGTCGATAAGTAATAAGGTACAATATCAAAAAGATCAATAACTCTCGAGATATTTTAAATTGAAAAGTAAGATACTTCATATAAAAATTTGAAATATCTTATGAATTATTGATTTTGTTGACGTTGCATCTTTATGCTTTGTAAGACAGAATGTTTCGAGGAACAGATCTGTCATAGAAAATAACAAAAGATTTGTGTGAAAAAAGTTAATTTGTTCAATTTTTTATAAAAAGGATGAAGTTTCTGCTTTTTTAAGAGATCGGTATATTTATTATTATGCAACAACCCTTTTGAATATTTTGCATAATTTATTGTTTCGGTACAATGTCAATAAAATTCATAATTCCTGAGATATTTCAGATTTTTATATACAATATTTCACTTTTTAGTTTAAAATATCTTACGAGTTGTTGATTTCTTTAATAATATACCTGAATACCTTTTGACGTAAAATGTTCGGAAGAATCGATATATATGTCGGAGATGAAAGGAAAACCGGAGCCTTCCCTTTGCAATTTTGAGAAAGTCTTCTAAAGCTTTAGCCTAGATTTTATCATAGCTGTAATTAAGCAATTGTTGTCATTTGTAATTGTTTGATATTTGTGATAGCGAAAGTGGGTTCGAGGTGACAACTGGTCGCCGAACGTAGCCACGGTCACGGGATAAACATTTTGCCCGACGAAGGTGTGGATCGGTTGTATTGTTCTTCTTAGAAATCGCATAGAATTGTACTTTGGAGATGTCGATATAATGGGACACACGTTGTATTAGGAATCAAACTCCAGACAGAAACCGCCTAGCAACGGCGTTTGGATCTTTCTCGGTGCTTCCAAAGAGTATACAACAAACTTTTGGCAGAAACTGCCTAGCAACGGCGATTGGAACCTTCTCGATGCCTCCAGCGAGCATATAACAAACAAATGCAGTCGTATAGCGAAAAAAGATTTTCATCAGATATTTATTCGTGTGATCGCCTTGGAAAGTGATACATCGAGCAGTTTATCGAGTGTCTCAGCAATCGTATTTTTGTGTTTTAAATTATTCTACACATAGAAAAGAGTTATCCCGTTGACCGTGGATTCGTTTGAACCCAGGAACCTTGTTAATAGTGTTAATTAAATTCATTATTCGTAAAACCTATTAATCGTTAATCTCATTATTCGTTAAATTTATTATTCGTAAAACATATTATTCGTTACTCTTATTATTCGTTAAACTTATTATTCTTTAATCTAATCATTAGTTAAACTTATCGTTTGTTAATCTTATCATTCATTAAACTCAATATTCATAATATTTTGTAAAATCTTGTATATTCGTGTAAATATAATCTCTGTCTCGTAAAACGATGGCTAACTCAAACGAAGAGTCGTTACGTGCCTTAAATTCTAATGTTAACCCGACATATATAAAAAAGAGATTGTAGTTCCATTTAAAAAAGCAAATGCAATCTACAAAAGAATCTACAAATCCTGTAAAAGAAGATAATTATGTCTCCTTAGAAACCATTCAACTTCTATCTGAAACATATTTCAGTAATATCATTACTTATGCAATAATTAAAGTGGTTCCAGTTACATACTTTGCTCTGTACAAGGTTTAAAAAAATTATTTGTCGTGGCTTTGGTAGACGATTTGGTAGAGCTACGGATCGGTGGAGATCTGTTTAAAAAAGTGGAACGCAAAATTGACCTCGAGCCCTATACGCCCAAATTTTGGCAATTGAGATGATTACTGCTACAAGAACTGCTCTTATCCTAAAAGGTGGTTTGCCTTCTAACTTCCTTAACATCCAGCGACAAAATTTTTCTCGAACAACATAATATATCTTATGAAGTTCTTGCATGAACGTAAGGATGTAGACCTTCACGTATTATTCTTTTCACTGCTTCGTGTGAAATCCCTACTAATCTCGGATAAGCTATTTTTTGTAAACATACCAATAGGTACACACGTGACACGAACAATAACTTGCTCTTTTTCTCGCCAAAGGATACGAGGGCCGTCAAGTGAGAAATTGGTGTAACAATAGTGGATTGTCGAACTTTTTGGAAATCATAACTATGTAAAACTACTCCTCGGGGCTGCGATCTTCCATTAATTCTTGCCGATTGTATATACATGTCGGAGATGAAAGAACATCGGGATTTCCCGTCCGGAATGTTGGGAAAACCCCCAATACCTTAGTCCAGACTTTTATTATAGCTACACTTAAGTAATAAAAATGAGAAATAGTTCTAATGTTCCAATCTGGCTTTATGACGATGGGTTCATGTTCAAGGTGACATAGCGGGTCACTAGAGGGTCACGGTCACGGGAGGGACGTGTACTTGACAGAGGTATGGAATGATTATATGGCTCTTAAAAACAAAGATTAACCCGAGAAGTGGGGACAGAAATATATAAGGGCAGTTTCATTTGGATTACGGGTTAGTTAGATAGTCGTTGGACGAATTGCTGATTGAGTTATCGAGAAAGTTACCCAAATCGTGTATTACGTTTGCACTCGTTATACCGTGGACCGTGGATTCGTTATCGAACCTGAATTCGTTGTCACCATCTTCTCGACCATTCTATTGCCGCTATTACTCATAGCCTCTTGTAGTGTCCACATGTAGCGATAAACATTAGCTCCATTCGCGACGGTAAAGTAAGTAAAGGCTCATCGAACGCCCCAAAATTCCAACCTGACTCCGACATCAGAAGTGGGATCAGTGCTGATTATAACACTACAAGAGCTACGACCATCGTACGCGAGTTAAGTTAGGTTAAGTTAAGTTCGGTCGCTAGTGCAAAAATCGAGTGTGGAACCTAACAATTTTCGCCACCGCGTTTTAACCCTGAAACTGCGAGCTTCGATTCCGCTGCATGATGCGCAGCTGTCAATTTGATTATGGAGAAAAATCCTTACAAAGCAATACCCTGAATATAATCTCAATGATGAGCGTCGAATCGACTTCTACGTAGTGGGAGCATCAATTGGTGGATCAAGTCATCCGGTTGAGTCGTTTCCATTTTACCCCGATTTTGGAGCCGAGTGTTCACTAATTAAAGAATCCGTAGTCTTGACATTTTCTGGCAAAAGAACGATTGATATAGTAGTAATGCGAGGAACGAGAAATATTTGTACATCTCAACTCTTCAGTTCGCTGTTGAGTGCCGAAGCGTGCAGACTAGTGTCTCTAGTGCCCAGTGAAGTTCGAAAACGACACATGTCAACCGTCGAAAGTGAACACAGCCAAGTGTTTCCTACTCTTTAGGGAGAAGAAAATCCCACGCACCCAAGCCCAACCTGAATACTAGCCTCATAGCCTCACGACTAGCTATTCATTTTGAATTAACTAGCTCGATGATCGATTAGCAATTACGACCAGGCTATCCTGAGCAAATTCGCAACTACCCCGCGCTATCTCCTCCGTGGCAGAAGTGCAGCAGATCCCCCCGCACCAACGACGCCAATAATACAAAAAAACGAAAAATAGAAACATCAAAATCAAACACGATCGACACCCGGAACGAACAATCAACGATACAAATAAACACCCACAACAGGTTCGTCGTATTGGAATCTACAAACGACGCCATGGAAATCGCAGACCCGCCTCCAAACCCACACGCACAGAGAATTCCCCCTCCCCTACCAATATTTGTTGATGATGTCATTGACATACAAACAATGATCAAGTCCTTAGAGAGAGATATCTCCAAAGAAGACTACAACCTTAAAGTCAACAACAACAAAGTAAAAATTCTGCCAACAAACCCTGATGCATACAGAAAACTCACCAAACTACTTAAGACCTTGAACGCCATCTTTCATACTTACCAGCTCAAACAAGAAAGACCTTTTTGAGTGGTTCTACGCAACATCCACCACTCAGCAGACACAGATGAACTCAAATTCGAACTCTTCAAACTCGGCCACGAAGTTATCAATGTTAGTAATATAAGGCATAGAGTCTCGAAAGGCCCGTTATCCTTATTTTTTATCGACATAAAGCAAAAACCTAACAATAAGGAAATTTACAACATCAGTCGCCTAATGAACGCAATAGTAAAATTCGAACCACAGCTTGTGAAAAAAGAGATAGTGCATTGCAAAAGGTGCCAAAGGTACGGTCACACTCAGAAATACTGCAACCATACCTTCCGCTGCGTTAAATGTGCAGGTGCACACTCCACTGACCAGTGCACTAAATCAACGGAAACCCCAGCGAAGTGCATCCACTGTCAAGGTGACCATCCTGCGAACTATAAAGGCTGCTCAGCCTACAAAACCCTGTACACAAACAAGTACCCTAAACTCAGAGCAAAAGAGGTAACCAACCAAATACCCAGCCCGCCGAAATTCACGACTACCCCAATCCCCTCAATCAACCAAATACCCAGTCCTACTAAATTCACCACTACCTCAACCTCATATGCCCAAGCAGTACAAGGCATCCAAAATAACCCGAATAGCCAAAGGGATCTTTCTCGAAATAGTATCCCCAATTCACCTAACACAGACAACGTCTCTAGGTTTGAAAAGCTAATAGAGAAACAATCTCTTTGGAATCATGGATAAACTAATACGCCCAGACGCAAAATAAAACCAAGGCGCATAGCTCTTTGGAACGCCAAGGGTCTAGCGCAACACAAACTTGAACTAGAACTCTTCCTAAAACACCAGCAAATCGACGTAATGCTCGTATCGGAAACCCACTTCACCGACAAAAACTACCTGAAAATAAATGGTTACAAATTCTAGCATACCCAACACCCCCGCGGAAAGGCCCACGGTGGCACCGGAATAATAATCAAAGAAAGTATTAAGCACTACGAACTTCCATCATTCCAGAAAGACAACCTCCAAGCAACAAACGTAGTAATAGAAGACTGTCATGGCACAATCACTACTTCAGCAGTATACTGCCCTCCCAGACACTCCATCGCCAAAGAAGACTTTGATAACTTCCTGGACACCCTGGGCAATAGATTCATAGCTGCAGGAGACTATAACGCCAAGCACATCCAATGGGGCAACAGACTGGTTACAGCAAGAGGCAAAAACCTCTTAAACAGCATAATAAACAACAACCTCAACTACCTCACCACATACGAACCCACATACTGGCCCACTGACACCAACAAAATACCCGACCTTCTTGACTTCTTCGTAACTAAAAATATCTCATCAAGACACTTCCAAATCAACTCCTCGGCTGATCTCTCCTCTGATCATTCCCCCCGTGATAGCAACAGTCAGTTGAACAATTATCGAGAATACACCTAATGGCTCCATTCACAACCAACACACCAACTGGCAACTCTTTGCAGAAGTCTTTACTCACTCAACTTCAGCCTTAACTTCACTAAAAACTAAGGCAGAAATCGAAGCAGTCACGGAATACTTAAACACGAGCATAATAAACGCCATCCACCTCTCCACACCGACAAAGACGTCGATCAGCAAACAAGAATATCCCCAATACATACTAAAAAAAATAGCAGAAAAACGTAGACTAAGAAGAGTATGGCAGACTCATAGAACACCGGATGATAAACGCAAACTAAACAACGCAACTAGAAAGCTATTCAAAACCATAAAAAATTACAAAAACGTCTGTTTCCAAAAATATCTCGCCAGTTTATGCCCCACAGCTGACTCCAACTACTCACTATGGAAGGCCTCCAGGAAACTCACGCGCCCCCCACAAATAATCCCTCCAATCCGCCGTCCGCAAGGTGGATGGGCGCGTAGACCTATAGAAAAAGCCGACCTGTTTGCCAAATACTTGTCTAAAGTATTCAAACCCCATTCCTCTATATATCAGACTATAGAATCAATCAGTCGCCTAAACCCCAAGAAAGCAGCAGGGCACGACCTAATAGGCAATAAAGCAATCAGGGAATTTCCCATAAAAGGGATTGCACTCATCACATCGATTTTTAATGCTATCCTTCGCCTTGAACACTATCCTAAGGCCTAGAAAATCTCATTGATTACCTTCATCCCTAAACCCGGTAAACCGATATACGAAACCAGCTCCAATCGCCCAATCAGTCTTTTACCTACCCTGTCCAAACTATTCGAGAAGATGCTCACGAATCAACTCCTTCCAGTCCTAGAAAACTTGAAGACACTCCCAGATCACACATTCGGCTTCCGAAAACAACATTCAACAGTAGAGCAAATCCACCGCATAACTCATACGATCAGCCAAACACTCGAAAAGAAAAAATACTGCTCAGCGGTTTTCCTAGACATCCAACAGGCATTCGACAAAGTATGGCATGAAGGGCTACTATACAAACTTAAAAAGATCCTACCTCACTCCTACTACTCCATCCTAAAATCTTACCTAACCAATAGACAATTCATGGTTAAATGCCTAGACGCCACTTCCGCAACTTTCCCAATAGAAGCCGGCATACCCCAAGGTGGTGTCCTCGGACCCCTATTGTACTCCATCTACACTGCCGACCTACCTATATCAAACGATATAACAATAGCGACATTTGCAGACGACACAGCGCTATTAGCTACCCACGCAGGCCCGGAATAGCCTCATCCACTCTCCAGCGAAGTCTCGACTCCATGGAAAAGTGGTTTCATAAATGGGGCTTCAAAATTAACGAAAAGAAATCCTCACATATAACCTTCACGCTCCGAAAACAAACCTGCCCCCAGGTCACCATCAACAATGCAACAGTTTCTAGCAGGGACTCAGTCCGATACCTGGGCGTGACCCTGGACAGGAGACTAACGTGGAAGAAACACATCTCAGATAAAACGAAGCAACTAAAGGACAAACTAAAAAAATTCTATTGGCTCACGGGCCGACGCTCCAAACTAAACATACAGAATAAAATTACCCTCTACAAAACCGTAATAAAATCTGTCTGGTCCTACGGAATCCAACTATGAGTAACAGCAAGTAACTCCAACATCGAAATACTACAACGCTTCCAATCGAAAACGCTAAGATCCTTAATAGACGCACCTTGGTATGTTACCAACGAAACCATCCATCGCGACCTCAAGATACCCACAGTCAAAGAGGAAATAGCAAAATATAGCGACAGATATAGCAAAAGAGTCAACAAACACCGAAACCCCTTAATCACTGAACTACCTGATACGACGGACCAGATTCGCAGGTTCAAGAGGCACTACCCGCTAGACCTAAACGCTAGATTCAATTAGTTATCTAAATTAAGTAATATTTACTTATTTATAATACTTACTTATAAATTATAATTATTTATAATAAGTATTAACTTATTATAAATGATCAGCCATGTCACTGCGGCACGCCAGAAAAATTACTGAAAATTCTCAACGCGAGAATTGATTGTAATTTTAATAAATAAATAAAAAAAAAATCTCAACTCTTGTCCGTTGCCGGTGTTAGCGGTTTTACATTAGAGATAAATTCGTCATGTCCTCGCTGATACTTATTTTAAAATATGATATCGCGATTGATCGTGAAATTTTGAGTCAAGGTTTTGTCGTAATATTACACAAAATAGCCTCGCTATGTGTATGACAAATAATTAATGCCTGTAATAAAACCGCTGAAAACGAGATCGATGTTAATGAAGTTGACAATGATGTACGTGGTAGTGATAAAAGTCGATTAACCTTTTTTTTTCGAAAATTCAAAGATTCATTCGTTACGGGTTTCCTACGTACTCTCGTAAATACAGGCCAGCTAGAAATACAATTAATTGATCCTAATATCACCGTACAAAGAAGTCCTAATAGACTTTGCGAGGAAGAGCGCAAAATAGTACGCAAAATAAGTTGTTATTTTCTTCAAATTCTTTTGTGCCTTTGTTCGGTTCATTCGACGTCTTTTATTTGCATAATCGTTTTTCTGAACGGCGATATTACGCTGACTCCATCGAAAACAAGGATTTTGCATTTTTTGACAAACCTAATAATTTTGCAACTAATACTTGTCTGAATATTTTAATTTCTTCCTTGCTGCAATTTTTTTAAACCATCAAAGCGTTTGCCACAGAGATCCCCAGAAGTAGTCGCAGGCCAGGTCTTCTGTACCATTTGATCCTTTTTCTAATTGTGGTGACATAAGAAATCATTTGGTAGGAGTGATTTGTACCACACTTTTCTTCATTGTATTCAACGGCGTCTTGTGATTTTAATATTGCGAACAAACGAAACGAGAGATCATTCTTGAGATTCCTTTGAAAACACGTATGGCAGCCAACGTGCCATTCGTACGCTGTTGTTTATTTGGATGATGTTCTAATTATTGCCTTCTCCATAGATCAAGCTCTAGAAAGATGATTGTACACCGTATTAAATACCCTCGTAAATGCCGGATTTTCTTCTAATCTTTCTAAATGCTCTTTCCCAAACATATCGGTACTCTATTTGGAACATGTAATTCATAACGGAGAAGTTCGCCCCAATCCGGGTAAAATAAAAACCTTGAGTTCTTTACCTGAACCAACGACCGTCACACAGCGTAGACAGTTCATAGATTTAGACTTTTATTTCCGAAAATTCGTCCCTAAATCTACATAGGTAATGAAACCCTTGTATGTACTTACTTCCGGTAATAAAAACATAACTTGGACGGATAGGCATGAAAAAAAATAAGGCAAAAGGTAATTTCCGTCCTGACCGGTGCGCCCGTGTTAATGGTATTTGACCACGAACTATCCGATAGAACTTTATACAGACGCTAGTTCGGATGGATATGGGGCTATTTTAATGCACAAGACGAAAGACAAAAAAAAAATAGAGTAATAGAATATTACAGTATAAGAACTAGTCCTGCGGAATCTAAGTACCATTCATATGAACTGGAGACGTTAGTAGTTCGCCACTATTTACATGAAAAAGAGTTTCTTGTTATCACTGGTTGCAATTCCTTGAAGGCATCTAATAATTAGATGAAACTTACTTACAGACTTTTAATTTTGACATTGTGTATCGAGAAGGTAAACGAATGGCTCACGTAGATTTCTTTCCGCGGAATCCCATAGACATTGATCATAATATAATTAACAAAGTTAAAGAAAAGAAATTAATCTGACCGAAATCTCAGAAGTTTGGCTGTTAACAGAATAACGTCGGGATTCTCAAATTTCAGAAATCGTCACTAAATTGCAAAATGATGAGCTCGCGGAAGACGCTGCAAATGAGTATGAATTACGATCTGGTACCCTTTATCGTAAAATACAAAGAAAAGGCAGGACTCTTCTTGCCCATTGTCCCAAGAGATTTTAGGTGGTCCGTTATTAACCATGTGCAACAGTCAATTATGCACTTAGGTTGGGATAAACATTAGCTACATCCGCGACGGTAAAGTAAGTAAAGGTTCATCGAACGCCTCAAAATTCCAACCTGACTCCGACATATACATATTACATATATACCACAGACTGAAGAATAATTCACATTAGATTCACATAGAGAATAATTCATATTACTGCATCCATTATATTATGTTATGTTATTTAATTAATTAATTTACTTAGTTCCAGTTTACTTTTCAATTTATTTATTTTGATGCTTATATTATCTGTTCGGGATTTGAAGTGGCCGTCGGTTTATGACTCGGACAGCACCTCTCCCTTTTTTGATAAAGCCCAAATTGCCTACCTCCCCAAGCTGTAAACCTTATGCTGCGGACATCATTAAGAGGATAAAAAATACCTTAAGTACCGATGGGTCAGGGTGTAGGTAAAATGCTGGCAATACCAGAGGATATGCGCCCACGAAAGGACAATAAACCATGGAAAACCTGAGGACGTAAAGTTAGTATATAAGGACAAGATGAAGCTTCCGGGGGCAGTATCCACAACATATTACGACAGTCTTCATCAGAACGTCTTACCGGTCGTGAAAAACTACATTTTATTTAGTCTCAATAAGGTCGTACAATCGTCATGATCAGAACATCAAACTCTGCTTGTATACTAAAAGTGCAAATAAAGTGCCAAACTATATTAACACTCGATATATTAAATATACCCCCGCCTTGAGCGTTAATTCATTCAAGGTTCGCGATATCAACCGATCGGTTAATTTGACCGGTCGCTGGTTAGCTGAGTATTCGCAACATTATCTTTTATTGTTAATATATTATCAGAATATAATAAATACAATCAATTTCAGGACTAATGACACTTTAACCATTTTTTCCCAAGAAATTGGATCTCTTTCGTCCCATTGTATGTGTGAGAATGTTGTTCCTCATAATGAGTATTATACGATACAAGAGACAAAAATTTGACCATGAAAATCATGCTTGGTAAATTTTGTGGTCCATCTCTTAAACAGATTCGAAAGTGTAGAATCATCTCCCAAACCCATGACAAATAATTTTTTGACACTCTGTACATATACACATGTATGTGCTATTAATTGGTGTGCCAAATATAAACAGACTGCGTGTAACACGGATTTTAAACATATTAGAATCGTACTTATTGTATGTCTGAAAATTATTGGAAATTACTGAAACCTTTAAGAATTATAATCTTATTGAATTTTTTCGAAGTTAGAATGGAAAGTCACGAATGGTATTTATTCTACTTACGTTCTGTTCCTACATTCAAACAACAATCAGCTTTATCTTCTAACTATATATTTTCCAATAATTTTATCGAGATTTTCACTACCAAAATCCCCCTTTAAGACACAGAACAATCTATTATGAATATTGGCTGTTAGAGGGTCATGGGTTCTTTCTAAGATCCCGACATAAGGAGACACAGATTGGAGATTAGCAAAACAAAATTAATAGGACTCGGTCTGACAGGAGAATACCAGGATCCACCTGGGGCCGCTACATCCTCTATGATGTGTCCTACGAACGGGAAAGTGGTTTTTAAATAATTTGTAAATATGAATTATTAAGAGATGGGCTCATGTGGCATCACTGGCAAAAGTATCGACCCGCCTCCGTGAACTACTCATATATATTTCCTATATACCTATATTATATATAGTCAGGTGTATCACGAAAATAATTAATGGCCAAACTTTCATAATTGTGCAGCCACGAAAGATAAAAATAGAGAACTGATAGAGGGGAGGCCGAAGGAGTAAGTTTCGATTTTTTCGAACGGTGTCATTAATCTTTCTGGATTCCCATTGATTTTTCGTTGGTCCTCCACGAATTAGTGGATTAATGTGTATACTTGAAATAAGTTCGTGGAAACGAATTCAATGGTTTAAAATTGTTTTTTAATATACTTGATACATAGTTAATGTTAAATGACAAAAGATATGTGAACACTGATTTTGGAAAGTTTGATCGTTCTACTTCTTGTATTAGATTTAAGATTTTATCCCGATAATAATCCAAAACAATTAAAAGTTTTATAACTAGATAAAATATTATTACTTTTCTACGCGTTATATATTTTTCTGTACTTAATTAGAATAATCTGGAATTGTAGGAATGTAAATAGTATAAGGTGTAACACATTAGTCTAAAAGACTTGACCAACAATATAGGGAAGAATTTGTTTTCTGAAACGCAACTAAAGGACCAGTACCGTACTTATGAATGTTTATCTTTGGACAATGATGACAAAGGTACGGCCGATTTCGTAAAAAATTATAAAACATTTGTCCTTATCCGTGAAGCACCGTTCGCTTCTCATTCCTTACTACCCTGTTCCACACATTTATGGAAGTATTGTTTCATTCATTGGCTATGCATTTTATTTCCGTTTAAATGGGAGTGGGGTCGTATTTTTTATCATCCTAGAAACTCGACGCCATGTGTAACTAGACCGTTATCGCAAACTGACATCTCCTGCTGCAACTACTGTACGTAGAATATGTCCGCATCTAAACGGCCCCTATGTACAAGGAGCAGCACAACCACCATAATGCTATGTAGTATGCCAGCGCGGGAGATAACGCGGTATAACCTGAGTGACACATATCGGAGGTTTGAGCTGCGATGTACCTAGAGAACATCCTCACGTTCAGGAGGGATCAGGATGTTATGCTGATTAACGAGGAATCTCGAAGGAGTCAGCCCTTTGTTGGCCACTACATATTGTGCCACCACCCTCATATTATATTAGCAATGTTAATTTAACATGAAATCTTTTGTTTCTTCCTGCAAATAAAAGGAAATTTTCCTAGTCGATTATCCAACACAGCTGTATTTAAAATAATTACCTTTTCGCCTTTTAGAAAATATTTCAAATAGGGTATACATCATCGTTCTACGGAGGCAATAGAAAGCAGATGACGAGGCAATAAAAAGCACTGAACATTTAGAGATTATGCAATTTGCAAAATTTGCAAATGGCGAGAGAAGTGCCTATCCTAAATATTTTAAAATTAATCGCGTTCAGATCGATTGTTCTTGAACATGCTCGGCCATGTTTTCTGCTTAAAAGATTTTACAGTTTAATCGTTCCATTGAACTGATAATGAACGGATAACGTGCATAAATGAATTTGCTGATTCGGCACCATTCATTATTCGTATAATATTAAATCAACGTAATATACAAAGAAGTACCTTGAAAATAATTTTTAAGTTTTAAAATAGGGTATGGGTATCGAATATTTCGACTTTTTTGTATAATCGAACTAGGCACCAGAGAAATTTTACAATCAATTTATAATTTCTGTTAGGTGACAAGAATAAGGTAGATAATAATGCAAATGAAAATAATTAATTATTATCCGAGCGAATTTTGCAAATCTCATCCTAGTTGATTATCCTATATTGTTTGTACAGCAAAAATGTTTAATTTAGCAATTATCCTTTGTCAATTAATTAATATCGTTAGAAGACATATTATTATACGTGTTGAGAATTTTGAATTTTAATAGCCGAAATAATGGTAAAGGAACGCTAAATTTACACTTGTAATTAATATTAGAATAATTATATATTTATTTGATGGACGATTTCAATGATATTCATCGATAAACACTTGCACGCGTCTCAGCACTTTCTTCTATACCCGACTGTTAACCGACTGAACAGTTTACATTCATCTTTTTTCGAGACGTCGCGCACACATACCTCCACACACTGATATTCACATACAAGTATTTCTACTACGCATCTAACCTAGTCCAGCACATAAAATTATACATAGCTCAATAGTACAATAAGAACCTGACCATGTGAAACTGGACATTTACATATATTATGTGGGATAATTAGTGATGTTTGTTTATTATTAATAATGCAATGTGTATTATAAGAATGTATTGGAAAGCTGTTAATGTACTATCTGCTGAATTTTGTCCCGCATCTGAAAATCAAATTTGTTTCTTACTTTAATTTTCACATAAATGTAGGTCCCCAACTTAATTAACCTCTTCGTTACATTACTTCTAAAAGTAGAGGATAAAATTAAAATAAAAAAAAGCATGTATATCTCAAGACAAAATTCACGCAATGTAGCAGGAAATCTTAATCGCTTCGACTGGAACTTCGTTTGGCGCGAACATCATTCTTCAACGCGATATTTTACGCGTGTAAAAGTACGAGGTGTCATGAAAGCAATGTCGGTCAAACATTTTCGGCTTGAAATGGAGTAGAGGAGTTGTGTGTGCTTGTTTCGCAAAAATGCAATAAAATGTCTCTTGACATATGGCGTCGCGTCATCGAACGGGATATTCGAAACAAAAAATCCTCGCAGCTTTTGTTATCTGGCCGATACATTCCGTGCGTGAAATAAAACAAAGACAACGGTCTGGCGCGCGTCCGCGCTTTCGGCGGCTATGTATAAAAGGGGGAATCTGTCGAGAGTTAATAAAAAACTTGATAATAAAGTAACTGATCTTGTTGAGAATTGTGGATCTTGATAGCCGAAATAATGTTATAGAAACACTAAATTTACTCTTAGAATTAATATTAGAATAGTTATATATTTATTTTATGGACGATTTCTAATATATTCATCGATACACACTTGCAGGCGTCTCAGCACTTTCTTCTGTACCCGACTGTTAACCGACTGAATAGTTTACATTTATCTGTTTTCTAGATGCCACGCACACACATACCTCCACACACATACAAGTATCTCTTTTTTTCTTTATATTTACGTGGAGGAAATACGTACTGACGCCAGGCCGCCTCTGGGGAAAGCGGCGTGGTAGTGTCGGACTCCAACCGACTAAAACCCCCACGATGACCGTCCCGGCTGCGATCGAGAGAGGCCCGGGAACCGGTGCGGGCGACACCCCCCCCCCCCCGCCCCGCTCAATACATTCGCTGATGGAGCGGTGTGTGGCCATGTCACACCGCGCCTCGTCGCCGAGGCCGCCGTGCCAGGCAGTCCGGTTCCCCTACCGGACTGCTTGACGGACCCAGCGCGCGTCGCCAACGCCACACAGAGTTCCCAGGCGATCACCACATACAAGTATCTCTACTACGCATTTAACCCAGTCCAGCACAGAAAATTATACATATCTCAATTGGTCCTGATTCGTTATAATGATTTAACTTCTTAATCTACAACTTCGAGCTAGACTCGCGGTACGTTCTTCGGGCCAAACTTAAGAAACACGAATTAGACTCGTGTATGTCCTTCGGGGTACATGCGACAAACATTTTTTTTTCTTAGCCGTATTCGGACATGCAGATATATTTTCTTGAAAAATATTAAAAAGATACCCTTAAAAATCTTAAAATTATTTATCAAACATCTTGCAACATAAAATTAGTTGTACCTTGCACAACTTCCAGCGCTCAGCCAAACCGTGAAATGGCTTGACGTCTGACCGACCCTGCCGATGGTTACGGCACGCGCTGTTGGTATTTAAATCATAATGGGTTAAAAAACCAAACATATAAAAAACTAAAATCAAAAGGCAAAGAAGAAGAGAAACAGAAAGAAAATTAAGAAAAAGAAATTAAACATGTTTATATATTATCCTGTTTAAACTAATATAAAAAATATATTCCATTATTCTAATGTTACATGTATTTTGATACAACGCGTGTATCTAAAACGCGTGCCTAACAGCAAATCCTCTTGGAGTATACGTTTCAATTTCGCATCAAATGCTGGTGCATCCAGAGTTCGTTTTAAAGGCCAAAATAAGAAACACGTGAGGGATAATAAAGTTGCAAGGATAGTGTGCAAGGTTTGATTGTTCAGAGAAAGACGAGGAAAAAGGCGATGTTTGCTGCGTCATTCGGAATTCGGTATTTGAATTTCTGTTATAATTAAAAAAATTGCTGAAAACAAAAGTCTCGGTTATTATAAACTGTTAATTCATATTTTCGTAGGCTTTCCCTTCATACCTTGCTGCTCTGTTTAGTGCTTTTTCTTTCATTTCTATTGATTTGCATTCCTCTACCAGTATATAGTTTGGTGTTGTCATATCTAAGCCTAGTATCCATTTCACATATCTCCTTTGAACTCTGTCCAGTCTTTCTTCCATGTTCCATCCCCATACCTCTGCTCCAAACAGCGCCACCAGTGCTCCAAACATTTTCATTCTCCTTTTGTAGTCCTGTTTGAATATTTTTTCTCCCACGCTCCATGTTTTCTTCATTGCAATTGTTGCTCCCTTTTTCCTATCTTGTATGTGCTTCTCATCACTTCCGTTTTTCTGCAGTATATACCCTGGGTATCTTATCTCGTCCACCTCTTCTAATTCTTGCTCTCCCCACTTCCATTTTCTTTGCCTCCTTTTGTTCCTTCTTTTTTCAAAGACTACTATTTTAGTCTTTTCCGTGCTCAGCTCCAAATCGGCTTCCTTCAAAAATTTTTTGAGTCTCTTCAACATCTCCTTTAGCTCTTCTTCTCTATCCGCCACCAGCACAATATCGTTTGCGTATATCAATGGCCATACCTTTCTTTCTCCTACCACTATGCTCCCGGCTTGTCCTTTCCTTAATTCTTCTTCTAGTCCTGCCATGTAGATGTTGAATAACGTCAGGCTCAATGGACATCCTTGTCTGACTCCCCTCACAGTCCAAAATTCTCTTGTGTTGTGGTTATTGACTTTCACTATATTCCTCGTTTCTTCGTATATTTCTCTAATCCTTCGGATTAGGTTTTCGCTAATTCCCATTTTCCTCATATTCTCCTCCAGTTTCTCTTTGTTTAGCCTGTCGAACGCCGCTCTTAAGTCCGCAAAGCAGGCATATAGTTTTCCTTTTTCTTTGGTTAGCTGTTTGTCTATGATGTGGTTTATCACGTAAACCGCATCGGTCACTCCTCTTCCTTTTCTTAATCCAAATTGACTCTCTTCCGATTTGTCTTCAATCTCTACTTTCAGACGTTCATCCAATGTCCCTGCGTAGATCTTGTATGCAGTATCCATCAGCGTTACCCCTCTGTAGCTCTTCGCTACTCTCTTGTCCCCCTTTTTTCCAGTCCTCTGGTAGCCTCTCCCCTTTCCATATCTTCCTTAATAACTCCCATAACGTCTCCCCCACTTCCTTCGGTGAGTACTCCCACACCTCATTTTCTAACCCGTCTTCCTCCGTTGCTTTCTTTTCCTTCCAATTCCTTAGCTGGTAAATCACCTCTTCCTTCCTTATATTATCTTCTCTCTCCTCCGTTGTTTTCTCTTCCTCACTATGCCCCCCGTTTTTCGGCTCTCTTTGTGCTCTGTCCCTTCCAAAATTTCCATGAAATGATTTTTCCACTCTTCTTCGCTTATATCCTCATCTATGCCTTTCCTATTTCTTCTGTATCTGTTAATGTATTTCCACGCTTCTTGTTCTGTTTTGATCATCTTTATCTTCTCCATTTCTTCTTCTTCGTGTCTTTCCTTTCTTTCCTTACACCACTGTTTGAATGCCTGTTTTCCTCTATAAGCACTTCTCTGCGGCATTTTCCTTTCCTAAACCTCGTCATCTTCCTTCTCATCTCTCTTTTCCTTTCTTTCCACTCCCTGTCGTACCACGCTTTCTCCCCCATGCCCCATTTCTGTATCTTCACTTGCTTCTTTGGCACTGCTTCGTTTATCTTTTTTTTGATTTCTGTCCACATTTCCTCCACTGTTCTTCCATTGCATGTCCAGTCTCTGCATTTATCCAGGTATTTTTCCCCACTTTCGTTTGTCCATTCTCTTTTCTCCTTCTCTTCTTCTTCTTTTTCCTCCTTTGCCTGTAGTTCCGGCCCCCTATTTCTATCTCTAACGGCATGTGGTCTGACTCTGTCCTTTTTCCTACTTTCATGCCAATTATCTCTTCTGTCGCCTCCTGGTTGACAATCATGTAATCTATCACAGAGTTTCCTCTCTCCCCAATGTATGTCCACTCCCCGCCCCTTCCTTATCTCTTCCATTGATTATCGCCAGCCTCTTTCCTCTAGCTACTTTAACAGAATTCTTCCTTCCCTGTTTATTGTCTTGTCATTTGATCGTCTGTTTTTTTCTTTCCCTAGTTCCTCGTTTATCGGCCCTCCCTCCTCGTTCTTACATTCCAGTCTCCGCCGATGATCATCACTTCCTCTTCTCTTCCGTCTACTCTTTCCTCTATTTCTTTCCATGTCCCTTTTGTCTCTTGATTATAAACTACCATTATCCTATACGTCTTATCATTGTATTCTATTTTTCTTTCCACTATATTATTACTTATTTCTTTGTATTCGATCTCTCTCAGTTCCTTATTTATACCCGTTATTATTCCCTCCTTTGCTCTTCTTTTTTTTCTTACTCTTAATCCTGCCCTAGACTTCCAGTCGAACTTTTTGGATAGTCTATATGTTACGCCACGAGGCTTACCACAGACTGTATTTCTAACCGTCGCTCGCGGTCCTACAATGTCGCAGGTAGATCGTCTTATCTGCCCGAAGGAACATATGCAATATATCGACGAGCGTGTCACGTAAACTTAAGGGTTGGTTGATGAAATAAAATAGCTGAGTCGTAACACAACTATTGTCTTTATTTCACAGCACAGGTTTACACTGATCGGAGAGATGTTCACTATTCTAGAGTTTTGTCTATTTCTCTTTAGGTGTTCTCTTAGCTTTTTCCTCTTTATTCACTTTTCTCCCTCTCTCTTTCTTTCCTCCTCCAGCCTCTCCTCATTTTCGTTCCACCTGTACCATCTATTTTCTATCTTTAGCTTCTTATATCCGATCCTTACATATTCACCCTTTTCCCTTCTTCCTCTGGCTATCCTTCTTATTTGCTGCTGTACCTCTCTTTCTTTTCTCGTCAGATCGTCATCTATGTATATCCCCTTTTTCAGTTTGCTTTTCTCCTTCATTACCCTTATTTTTTCCTCCCTTGATTTCATCGTCGCTACTAATATTGTGTTTTTGTCCCTCGTCCTTATCGTATGTATTTTTTCTACTTCTGCCTCTATTTTCATCTTTCCCTTATGAACTCCCTTACTGTCCCTTCATTGCTTCCTTCGTTCCAGTCTGCTCCTTTAATTACTATGTTTTTTCTTCTCTTCTCTCTCTCTTCTCTGTCTTTCTCTTCCTCGATTTTTCTAATTCTGCCCACTAGCTCCTTCTTTTCCCTTTCCCACTCTTCTCTCTCTCTGGTTCTCTCCTCTCTCTCTCTTTCTCTCTCTTTCACTTCTTTCCCTCTCCTCTTTCATTTTCTTCTTCATTTCCTCCACTTGTTTTTCAAATATTCCTCTTATTTCTCTTATCAACGCCTCAAATCCTCTTTCCATCCTCTCTATTTTTTCCATCAATGACCTCCATTCCTCTCTCCCTGGTTGGTGACTCCTTTCCTGTCAAGCTGTACCTCTCCAGTGTGTTTTTGAAGTCATCCTTGTCTCCCGTCTTACCTGTGTTCCTTTGTCTTCCTCTGCTTAACGCCATCTTTTGTTTCCCTGCCTTACTTACTTCCTTATTTGCCGCGCTTTTGCCTTCCTAACCTCTTCTCCTCTAGTTTTCTAATTCGTACCTCTCTCTCGTTCCAGACTTCTTTTCGCTTTTCTTTCACTTTCTCCTCGTATTCTCACCCTTTATTTTCCCTTCTTCGTGACACTTTGTATTTCCTTCTTCTTTTTCCCTTCGCACTTCCCTTTTTCTCCAGAACTCTACGTCCGCGTGTTACCTTCGCCCCGAACCAAACCCCTGTCGTAGTTTACCCATGCTATTTTGACGTTCTCCACGTTGACGTTCAGAGTACTGACCAGAAATCACATTGCGTTTACTGCTGAAGTTTGTAATATATTTCGGCTTACTTCTGCGTTTTCTCAACCGCAGTTTCTAGGATTTTGTGCGTTTCTTTCTCTGATATGGAGAAAGTTTGGGTTAGACAATAATTTAAACTGTGCAACCAGCAATGAGCAAACTGACCCGAACCGAAACAGAACGGTAAGCGTGGAAATATTTGTATACAACACATATATATCACATACTGATGCCTTAACCCCTTACCCTACTGTTTAAGTTTGTTGAAGTGGTTACCACTTCTAAGAAAACTCTACATCTGGTCTTTTTAGTTTTCTCAAGCACTGAAGCCATCGACAGCGTGTAGAAAAAAGACTGCGACGAAGTCAGACCATAAACAGTAGACAGGCGACGTTGGCTTCGGGGTTTTCAGTTATGGGGTAACACAACTAGCGCGCGGATCTGGACCAGCTCAAATTGTATTCTTACTTATAATTACACCTCTATTTAAATATATTTTCTGTCTTACAATTTATCCACGAGTTTTCTCTGTTTACACATCGAATAACTTCAACAATGTTAAAATAGTGTGTGCCATAAGCAACAACATGGTCGGTCACACGTCGAGCCATTTTACGGCTTGGCTGAGCTCTCGAAGCTATACAAATCGCATATGTCGCTTGATATATAAATGCATGTGTAAGGTACAACTAATTTTATTCTGCAAGATGTTTAGTAAATAATTACTACCAATTGATCATTAAACAAGAAAGATTTATTATCTTAAAGTAAATAATAAATCAATAACATGACGTACCACGTCTCTCACACGATGCTGTAAGTTAAGGGGTTAAACGTGTACTCAGTGTCGAAAAGACATGTTCTACTTATAAAAATTATTTTGTTAATAACTTCTTAACAAATAATGAGCGAAGGCTAAAATTTCGAAGCGTCATCCTAGAAGGGGTGGTTGACAAAATATAAGAAGGTTAAGGTCGTTGAAGGTGAGTACCCTAAATAGCATTTTTACTAGGTTATTAAAGCAAAGTGATGACGTAGGCTGATCTAGTCTCCTCTATAACCATACGCGTTCTGAACGCACGTAGATAGGTTACATATCAAGGTTAATTTTTCGGACTCAACTTTTACCATCGGTAGTAATGATTTGTGTAGAAATAAACATAATCATCTCATTCATCATAAGAACCTTGTAAGAAGATAGCATTTTTCAAATATTACAAGTAATGCTGCTTTTCTCTTGTATGTAGGTAAATATTGGGAAAGTATAATACTGGTTTTGAGCTAGTATTGTATGATATTGACACGAAATTCTAAGTTCATATGTTTCCTAGAACGTTTCGATCGACGAAGCATGTAAAGTTTTGATCGATTTTCTGCGATATCAGTATATCGCTTTCATCTTATCATGTAGGCATATAACGCGCATTTTGTAATAAGTTTTTTGGTTGAACAGCTACTAGTAAGAAAATAAGGCGCCTTATACCTTTCCATCCCGTTTTTCCTCGGTTGCTACGCGTTGGAGTGAGATTAGAAGTTCGAAGATCGGTGGGAGAGGGAAGTAGATGAAAGGGAGGAAAAGACGTTGTATAAAGCTGCTAGTTCATTTTGTAAACGATAGATAAGTCGAAAAAAAAGGACGAAAATGACAGAACGAAGAAGCTTTGTACCCGGACGTGTTGTATCTAATCGTAAGTGGAATAACACACCAACTTGTAGAAAATGAGACACCTGTTTGCAAAAGAATTTGCGCTAATTACGTTGGATCGACATAATATATCGATGGAGATTGCCGGAAGGAAAAGATTACCGAAAATGAATTCGATACAAGAAAGGGTTACGGGAGATTCGTTTGTTAGAATTAGAACATTGTTTTCTGGATTTAATTAACATTATAAGCTTCAAAGACACTTATTACCGAGCACTGTATCTTTGAAGCGACTGAGGATTGTGATTTTAATGTTTATCATTTTCGGCGTTGTCGATATTTTATATTCTCTTTCCTCAAGACCAATAATAATTTTTCTATCTTTTTTATAGAAATATCTTTATTATTTTCAGATTTGTTATTAATTATTGTAGTAAAATAATTTAGGTAAACTCATAAAAAACCAATTACAATACCATGTGTACTTATTGTTGCAGTACGATATCTTCCTTTTAAGTGTTAAGATATGGCAGCAACGACTATTCGATAAAAATAAAGCAATGCTCATGTTAGCAGCACAATTAAAACAATCAATGAAACGCGATGTGATTGCGTTAGTAGCAACAAAAGTATTAAGAATCAATATGTTCATAAATGAAAAATCAAGTGTCTCCTAGTCACAAAACTTACTTATCATACACGTTTTCAGCGTCGGTTGAAGGAAAGAAAGATATAAAATGTCCTTAAGCAAATTCATTTCGAGAAATTCACGGGACATTTTATTTGTTGAGTTTCCGAAGCAGTTGTAAGTCGACTATATTTTTTCCATTGGCTAGATATTTACATGCAAAATTTGCACCCCTTTCCGTTGTCTACAGTAAACAAGCAGCAAAGCTATCCTGCCATTTCTCGGCGAATGAGAATAGCCTAAAAACTCAATGTAGCCTTGGGTAACGTTGGCTTAAAACGCCGCATTTATTATTTCGAGAAAAACGCGATAATATTGCGCGTGAAATTTCCAGCACGGCATCATTGAAACATGGTATCGGTAGTCTGGCAGCGTAAAGCGTAAGGCGTAAACTGTTCCCTAGTTCTTACTATACGCAGCTTCCAGCCAGTACAATTGTAAAACGTGCATCCCCATTGTAAAACGCTCGAGGCCGCATCTCCCTCGGTGCGTATATTGCAAGTAATGTCGTGTAAATACAGGACGATATTAAAACTGGTGCGAATTCTCGTGGAAAATGACGTGTATATCCTTCAGGAGACGATCTTTTAGCTCGTCCCCGATGAGAAGTCAAAACAAATATTTGCCACGTACTGGCCAATCTCTGTTATTTGCATGCGCCCTGACTCGCGCACAACAACGACGATATATATTGGTTTGCCTACTGAAATATTCGATCGTCTGCCAGCCAGTGTAAATCTCATTTATAATAATGACGGCACGCGTCGATTCTTTCTTATTCTTGCTATCGATGTTCGTTTTTACTTTAGTAGCATTTCCTCCAACACTAGTTTGTCCAACTTTTATATTTGATAAACTACCCATGGCTACGCTATAAAAATTGTATCAAAGAAATCAAAGGGTATATGACAAAATACATAATGAAAGATGGAAGAGAAGCCTTCATCCTAGTATGAATTTTGCATAAAATCACTCAAATCCTCAAAACTGCATTGTAATAAATGTACAAAATGTCTATGAACGAATTAGCTACTTTGACCACACTCGCAGTTTTAATAAATTATATTTGAATGAAGTATATAATAATGAATTTGTTTTGCTAATTCCAGAATGTACCATTTGAGTACATAGTATATATAAGTTTCTTTTATTATCATTAATTATTTCTTTTTACTATGAATACTTTGTTTCTTGTCTTTTTTACTCAAATACAATAGAAATATTTTATATATCCATTACAAGAGAGATATCTTGTATAAAATACCTTTTCGCTAAAATTTGTTTTTTAGTCCACTTTCGATAATTATATACTCATATAAAAATTTGAAACCAATTGCTTCACGGAAAACGCCCACGAAACTTTGATTTTTTTCAACACTGCTTTTCCAATTCCGGTCTTATTTATAGACATTCTGTAAACTATTTATTTATAATTCTACTATGCGTATGTATTTTCTTCGATTTTCATCTTAATATTTGACGGGTCTTTTGACATATTCTTATCAAACTAATGGCTACGAGTTCATTTAAATCTCGGAATGACCGTGTAACGTCACCCAGGAGCCAGGAATCCGCCGACCTCAAGATATGCATATAACACCTGGTCATGCGATAGCGGTGAGAATAGACAGTAGCCGGATTCCCACTCGTGAGATATGTGAATCATAGTGAGGAGGTAAAGATCCCAGTCCTTTAGTCAGTAAGTCAGTCTGTATTTTGCTATTGAAGTGTAACTTCGCCTTGTGAATAAAGTATTTATATATTATATGTCGGAGAAACGTTGACGATGGGGTTGGGAGCGTTAGATGATTCTTCATTGAAATTAGCCATCGTTGCGGTATAGTAACAGTACGGTTTATTAACACAAGTATGGGTAACACAGGTTCGACAATCAAACACGGCGATTAAGCGCTTGCGGCACTAGTGACAATGATCTCAGGTTCGATAACGAATTCGTGGTCAACGGGATGATAGATGAACGTTCTCACGAAATCTAAGTCTGAATAATTACTGATTGTAAAGACGTTACTCTTTAGTCGATGAGATCGCAAGAAAGAATGCCTTTCCCGCCCCGATGATGCCACGGAGGAAAACTATCATAGGGTGTGTCTAAGGACACGAGATCATCGGATTCGTCGAGAAAAGCCTTCGTTCAGAAAGTAAGGGAAATTGGCGTTGCTGCTAATTGGTCAATCTCCATATCGGTGGTTAGAAAAAGATGCTAGCCGCCCTCGAGAGAAAGTTGCTAGTGGGGACGTTGTTCGTTGGAAAAATAGGTCTCCTCTATCTTCTCGTAGTTGGGACAAAGACTGTTTGTTTGAAGGACTTAAGATTTATAACGGGCCCTCAGGCTAGTTGAACATGTACTGCGGAGACGCATCGACATCTGGCAATCATCTTACTCGGAGAATAGGCTCTCCGTGTAAGGCGAACTACGGGACAGAGACCGTTGGAATGTTTACTGTCGTGTGCCGTCACAAATACTTCTTTTAAGGAGGGCTATAGAATTACTCCATACCTTTGTTAGACAAAGCGTTCATCCCGTGACCGCGGCTACGTCCGGCGACTGGCTGTCGCCTCGAGCCCAAGCTCATTATCACAGATCTCGAACAATATAATCAGATCGAATAAGGACAATTATTTAATTACGCCTATGATAGAATCCAGATTACGGTGTTAAGGAATTTTCCCGAAGTTCCAAAGGGAAGGCCCCGATGTTCTTTCATCTCTGACATATATATACACCGGAGCCTTTGGAATTTTGGATAATCCCGCAACATTGTAACCTAGAGTCTACTATAGCTGTAATTGAACAATTGTAGTTATTCAATCCGATTGTAATTGTTCGAGAGTTGTGATAATGAGCTTGGGCTCGAGGCGACAGCCAGTCGCCGAACGTAGCCGTGGCCACGGGATGAACGCTTTGTCTAACAAAGGTATGGAGTAATTCTATAGCTCTCCTTAAAAGAAATATTCGTGGCGGCACGCGACAGTAAACATTCCAACGGTCTCTGTCCCGTAGCTCGCTACACGCAGACCCTATTCTTCGAGTAAGATGATTGCCAGATGTCGATGCGTCTCCGCAGTACATGTTCAGCTAGCCCGAGGGCCTGTTATAAATCTTAAGATTTAGCCAACTAAAGTCCTTCAAACAGACAAACAGTCTTTGTCCCAACTACGGGAAAATAGGGGAGACCTATTTTTCAACGAGCGGCATCTCCCACTAGCAACTTTCCCTCGAGGACGGCTAGCATCTTTTTCTAACCACCGATATGGAGATTGACCAATTAGCAGCAACGCCAATTTCCCTTACTTTCTGAACGAAGGCTTTTCTCGACGAATCCGATGATCTCGTGTCCTTAGACACACCCCAAAATAGTTTTCCTCTGTGTCATGATCGGGACGGGAAAGTCATTCTCGCTCGCGATCTCATCGACGAAAAGAGTAACCCCTTACGACCAGTGAATATTACGCATCCGACTTAGATTTTGTGAGTACGTTCATCTACCGTCCCGTTGTCCGCGGATTCGTTATTGAACCTAGGATCATTGTCATTAGTTTCTCGAGTACCTAACTACCACGGTTACTTGTCCGGTTCTATAATAATCGTATTTGTACTAGTCAATGTTTTCTCTATTGCATAACGACAACGTGTAACCCAAACGAAGATTCACGCCCCTAACCCTAATTGTAATGTAAACCCGACATATATATATATATGTTACCTCGTCATTTATTACGTGACAACTGCATCATTCTTATTCAGACTCCTACTTCTATTTCTTTACTTAAATATTCTTTTATTCTTAGTCATCATAAAAAACGTTACGATCTATTTATCGGAGCTGGATGAATTGTATTTATAGGAAATCAATCCTGCGTTACTTAGTAAGAAAAATGAAATAAACGGATGGTTGGAACTTTATTCAGGAGAATATATAATAAGAACCTGGAGGTCTAAAAAAATAGGGTAAATTAATATCTTTTTTCCCTAGAAGTATTTTGTAGAGGATCAAGATATCTATAAGAATCTTTAACCAACATCTTAACTCTGTATTCATATTCTTCTTATTACGTAAATATGCAAAATGGCGGAATATGCAGTGATAAATGGCGGAGTATGAGTGATAAATGTGACTAGGTTGCAAGATGTAAAAAATTTCGATGCGAAGTTATGCAAAAATAGATTATCTCCAATGTGGCTTTACGATTGATAATATATAATTTTGGAAAATAAGATGTTTCGTCGCATGAGACGGCATTGGCCGGCAACCTACGGTCTACGTACCGTCATTCCGACCCTCAATAAACCTAAGGATCCACCATAAACCTTAACTTTTTAACTTAATTGTTAACAAATGTTTTCAAGTTAACGTGCTTATCCTGTAGGGTTTTCTAATCCTATAAGTGTTTTCGGTTTATGGCTGGTTCTTAGAAAAGTCCTTTGGTTTATTAGACGCTCTTAAAAAGTCACGGAGAAGACGGGTAGTCACATAATGGGAGAAATGAATATTTGTCTAACGAAAAAGCTGGTTTTTGCCATGAACAAGGTCACCCACGAGCCACGTTGGTAGGAGGCTTCCTACCCTCACTTTCCTGACGAAAAATGTGAACAACGAATCTGCGTTCTTCGTTCAAAGGGTACTCCTACACCGAACTTTCCTCCGTAACAACATAAGAGTGACCAGTGAGTCTACATCAATTCGAGTCAGAGGACAGTGCGAGGAACAGCAAGAATCTACAAGTCGAAAACAGTCAATCGACATAAGATATATCATCATCGTCGTCAACACGAAAGGAGTCTCAGGTCGTACTCATTCGGAGTTGTCATTTCAAATACGCAATCTTGTATCATTGAAGTTGTTGGATCATTCAAGATATATGATAACCTATTAATAGCAGCGTTATATCCAATCAACTACCCTTATTATCCCACAAGAAATAAGGGATCGAACGATTCGTGGCGTCGATTAGTCAAATCGTAACGGGAATTTACGACTTCCGTTGGCGCGCTTCTTTTTTAAGTATAAAATTTTATTTTTCGCTAAAAAAAAATCAACTTTAAGTGATTATAAAAATTCAACGAATTAAGGCATCAAGAAAATTATACGCTAAGTTGTAGATAATTTTACGCAGGATAATGTGCAAAAATTTGATATCAATCGGACGGAGAGATTCGGATATGTATTGAAAGCAGGATCGAAAAACAAAATTCCAAGAAAAACGCGTTTCAAATTCTAAGTTAATCTTTCTTTAAAATAAAAGAATGCATTCATATTCAGTGTTATAACTTTACTAGAACTTTATTTGCTAGAATCAAAATGTCTTTTCACCACAATATTCTCTACACATATCAAACTTTAAAAAAATTTCAAAGGTATTCGATAATTTGAACTCAACATAGTTACACATCTCCTTAAGTAATTGGGTTAAAAATAATACGAGTTCTAAAAGTGATACATATATTAGAAAATATTCGATATTATCATCTTGACACTCGAAAATCCTTAAACCATTTTCTAAAATCCGTATCATTCTTAGAAGAGCACGTAGGGACAATAAATCCATAAAGCCAACAGATGTAGCAGAATTTGTAATTAATTTTAAAACGATGCCCAAAATTATCCTAATCCTTTAGGAGACATAATCAACATATTTACAGGCTTTAGAAGCTTTATTATCTTCACACACACCTAAATGAAATTTAGAGACTGGAAATTGATAACACTATCTGGATGTCATTTCACAATTGGTTGCATAAAAGAGCCTTATGATATCTCAAAATTCAATGTATCATCTAAAGAGTTCAAAAAATGCACCAATTTTGTGCCAATACAGTAGAATTTCGTTCATTTGAATTCCATTTACTGATCTATAATTTTAGTTAGTGCGTAATTAAATGAATTCCTGCCGATTTTATGTATTTGTCTAAACGTGAACTTCCATTATTTGAGCGAAAAATCATTAGTGGCAGAGAAAACCTGTGAAATTTTACTATATGAAATGTTTTAAATTGCCATGAAAGTTCAGTGTAAAAAACTCGATACAAATTATCGAATTCAATATAAATATTATTATTATAATTATCATTATCATTATTATCACCATCATCATCATCATTGTTGTTGTTGTAGTTATTGTTGTTGCTATTGTTATTGTTGTTATTGTTGTTATTATGAACATATTGTTTTCTGAGATTAATTACGAACTAAGCTTATGACATAACATATAAGGTCACAATTACTTATAAAAAGAAAATAATAGATACACCGAGTGATATATAGAATGATTGAGAAAACAAATTACCGGTATTGCAATTACTAGCATTACGAAATTATAATTATTTGTACAGTAGAATAAACTATAACTAAATTTTCATCCGAGAATAAATTATATACTATACTCATATGTTATATATTACCATATGTTACGTCTCGAGGCTTACTATAGGCCGTGTTCCTAAACATCTCCTTTGGTACTACAGTGTCGCAGATGGATCGTCTTACATTTTTTTCTTTTTTTTTTATTTATTTGTTGAAATTACAATCAATTCTCGCGTTGAGAATTTTCAGTAACTTTTCTGGCGTGGCGCAGTGACATGGCTGTTTATTTACAATAAGTTAATACCTATTACAGATAGGTATAATTTATAAGTATTATAAGTAAGTGCATACGCTTAATTTGGATAACTAAATGAATCTAGCTTTTAGGTCTAGCGGGTAGTGCCTCTTCAGCCTGCGAATCTGGACCGTCGTATCAAGTAGTCCAGTGATTAGGGGGTTTCGGTGTTTGTTGACTCTTTTGCTATATCTGTCGCTATATTTTGCTATTTCCTCTTTGACTGTGGGTATCTTGAGGTCGCGATAGATGGTTTCGTTGGTAACATACCAAGGTGCGTCTATTAAGGATTATTAAGCATTTTCGATTGGAAGCGTTGAAGTATTTCAATGTTGGAGTTACTTGTTGTTCCCCATAGTTGGATTCGGTAGGTCCAGACAGGTTTTATTACGGTCTTGTAGAGGGTAATTTTATTCTGTATGTTTAGTTTGGAGCGTCGGCCCGTGAGCCAATAGAGTTTTTTTAGTTTGTCCTTTAGTTGCTTCGTTTTATTTGAGATGTGTTTCTTCCACGTTAGTCTCCTGTCCAGGGTCATGCCCAGGTATCGGACTGAGTCCCTGCTAGGAACTGTTGCATTGTTGATAGTGACCTGGGGGCAGGTTTGTTTTCGGAGCGTGAAGGTTACATGTGAGGATTTCTTTTCGTTGATTTTGAAGCCCCATTTATGAAACCACTTTTCCATGGAGTCGAGACTTCGCTGGAGAGTGGAATAGGCTATTACCGGGTCTGCGTGGGTAACTAATAGCGCTGTGTCGTCTGCAAATGTCGCTATTGTTATATCGTTTGATATAGGTAGGTGGACATTATTGCCTATTAGGTCGTGCCCTGCTGCTTTCTTGGGATTTAGGCGACTGATTGATTCTATAGTCTCTGCAGAAGTGAAGGGTTCAATAGAAGGGTTCAACATTTTTGGAAGGGGGTGTGCAGGTATTCAGTAACGTCCGCGGCAGCTTTGGAGGAATGGGGTTTGAATACTTTAGACAAGTATTTGGCAAACAGGTCGGCTTTTTCTATAGGGCTTCGCGCTCATCCACCTTGCGGACGGCGGATACGTGGGATTATTTGTGGGGGGCGTGTGAGTTTCCTGGAGGCCTTCCATAGTGAGTAGTTTGGCGCACTGGTCAGTGGAGTGAGTGCCTGCACATTTAACGCAGCGGAAAGTATGGTTGCAGTATTTCTGCGTATGACCGTACCTTTGGCACCTTCTGCATTGCACTATTTCTTTTTTCACAAGCGGTGGTTCGAATTTTACTATTGCGTTCATTAGGCGACTGATGTTGTAGATTTCCTTATTGTTAGGCTTTTGTTTTATATCTATGAAAAATAAGAATAACGGGTCTTTCGAGACTCTATGCCTTATATTACTTATGTTGATGACTTCGTGGCCTAGTTTTGAGAATTCGTATTTGAGTTTGTCTATGTCTGCTGAGTGGTGGATGTTTCGTAGGACCACCCGGAAAGGCCTTTTCTGTTTCAGTTGATAGGTGTGGAAGTTGACGTTCAGGGTCCTAAGTATCTTAGTGAGTTTTCTGTAAGCTTCTGGGTTCCTCGGCAGTATTTTTACTTTATTGTTATTTATCTTTAAGTTGTAGTCCTCCTTGGAGATATTTCTCTCTAAGGACTTGATCATTGTTTGTATGTCGATGACGTCATCCACAAATATTGGTGGGGGAGGGGGGATTCTCTGTGCTGGTGAGTTTGGCGGCGGGTCTGCGATTTCCATGGCGTCGTTAGTGGATTGCAATACGGCGAACCTGTTGTGGGTGTTTATTTGTATCGTTGATTGTTTGTTCCGGGTGTCGATTGTGTATGGTTTTGCTGTTTCTATTTTCCGTTTCTTTGTAATATTAGCGTCGTTGGTGCGGAGAGTTCTGCTACACTTCTGCCACGGGGGAGGTAGCGCGGGGTAGTTGCGAGTCTGCTCCGGAGAGCCTGGTCGCGATTGCTGGGCCATCATCGAGCTAGTTAATTCGAAATGAATAACTAGTCGTGAAGCTATGAGGCTAGTATTCGGGTTGGGGTTAGGTGCGTGGAATTTTCTTCTCCCTAAAGGGTAGAACACTTGGCTGTGTACACTTTCGATGGTTGGGCGACACGTATTGTTTTCGGACTACACTGGGCACTAGAGACACGTCTGCACGCTTCGGCACTCCACAGCGAACTGGATCGTCTTACATGACTGGTGAAATATACACAGTGTGGCGATGGGCGCATAGTTGTCTTCAAACAGCGAGTTCTAGAAACATTGATTCGTCTTCGATTCGTTATTTTATCTACACAAAGAAGGCGGCATACGTGATCATAGGCGCGAACTGTTGCGAGACCCGAGCGTGATGGGGATCGTCTCCCAGAGAAGGCAATGGAAAAAAGCGAAGGGCAGTCAATATCATTTGAGTATTCAAACCGAATGCATCGAGAGGTTCAGAGGAATAAAATCAAGGTCGCTTAGTCAAACGAATACATCGAGGAATATCATAAAACCGAGTTGAATTATAATAACAAACTAATTGTATCATCATTAACTTATTTGTAACGTGTTAATTATAACTTTAAATATTGCTGAAAATAGAAGCCTTGTTTATTCAGTGTTACAATCATTTGAACTGCCTCTGCCATCCTAATTTAAACAGGGGAACGACTGATTCGCGGCGTCTATTATCAGAATCGTAGCAAGAATTTTTACGCCTCTCGCTGACGCGTTTCTCCGCGAACGGACATACACATTACTACATATACGAATTACAAATAATTTGAGTGAATTTGAAAGATCATTCACCCCGGTTACTCTCGATTTGACACTATTGCATGTATTCTTTATTTTCAAGTTCTGCAGCATTTTTAACGGCGCAGAAAATTGGGTACCGTTTGTAAAAGGGAACAGAAGAAAGGAAAGAAGAGTTTAGGGTTTGGCTACGGACTAGTTCTCGTCGTCTGCGTGGGACAAGGATTTAGGAATACTTTGAGGTTTGATTAAGCCTTGTGTGGCCACTCGGGCTCCACCTGAGTAATGCTAATTAGTTTCTCCTCGCGAAAACTTGAACCGCCGGTGGAAAGAGACACGAAGATGGGTTACTGTGTGTCATGAAATTTCCGAGTAACTCGGGCGCGTGTTGTTCTTTCGCGTCTCTTTTCTCAAAGAACACGTTTAAAATAGAGACAAACTTATTATACAGCCCCTCAGGTGAATACGAAGGGTTTCGCGTAGAAAATTCTTTCTAGTTTATACTTTCAGGGAAGAAGATTGTTTGTGGAGAAATTCAAGAATCGAATGGTATCTTAAATAGAGTTACGGCACAAACTAACGAATCTTTCAACGTGCTATACACTGTATAAATAATGATACATTCCATTCCGAGAAGAAAGTATGCGCACGCATCTCTTGTAGAAAGAGATAGCATAGATCAACTTCCCGATCCATAATGAATTTCTACAATTCTTCAGTTATCGTAACTGTTCTGTTTGTTGAACTTCGAATAACTTTAACGTCACGATGCTCATTGTTTCACTTCCTTATCGAAATCGCATAAATTCCTATTAAAATTTAACGCATTCCGCAAAAATTATTTTTTTCTCTTCTTCTACTTCTTCTCCTTCTTCTTTTCATTTGTCATCTGACAGTGGATGTTAATTTCAACAAATCGTATTTTCACAGAAGTCAATTTGAGATTTATATGATATACATACAATACGATATATGACATACAATACAATACATCGTACATTTGGATATACCATTACAGTATTTGGACTAGCGCTGCAGCAACGCACAGCGATATCATGATGATGATCCATGTTCTTCGCACATACGTTTATTGGAAACTTTGATCACTTTGGTTAATATTCACTCACCTAGCTACATTACTATTTATTTGAATATACATATGTGCATTCATACAAATATTCTCTATTATTTATTACTCGCGCATACAATTTTTTAAACTGTGGCTCCTATACTAGCTGTTTGTCTCTTTGTTCTATTATGTTCATAAAAGAGTAACGTTAATTTTATAAGTGTAATCTTCCTATCGCTCACCTCATCGTCTTCACGACAAACCGAATATTCAGTGAGCAATTTTATCCCGATTCTGTCATCCGGAACTAATTCACCACACAGAACGAATCCTGTGAGGATTTTAATTCAAAGGATGGCACTCTCGAAATTGAGATCTTTCTCGCGTGTAATGCGTTCCATTATCACGGTAGAACCACGTCAGTAGAAAGTGGTTAACGTTAGATGTTCCGGATAATCGTGGTGTTCCGGTTGCAGAAACTGTTGCTGGTACAGCAAGCCTCGTCGTAACAGTAGCGCGCAGATGTCATCGATGCACATCGTGTTTCGAGCAAATGGAATTAATGTCAGGACAGTGAGAACCTCTTATTCAATGTAACCATTTGCATTAACCAATTATAATCCTATATACTACATAGACTGTAAGAAATAACTGTTCTAATGGAAGTCGTGGTAGGAAGAGGAGAGCGACCTCATCTTTAATTGCTTTAAACATTCTTTTCACGATGCAAAATGAAAAAATACGAAAAATTCGAAAAGTTCGTTCGTCTGAGAAACGTTTCATGCATAGAAATGAGAAAGCTAAATAATTAGATTTGGCTATTTCTGTCACATTTGGAAACATGGAAGTGTTATTCAAGGAATATTCATATTGAGGCTAGGAATAAATATAACAGTTACTATATATATGAATATGATCATCGCTGTCAAAATATAATTATCGTAGTTTTATAGTTTCCATGTCTATTTGAATGTAGTTGTATTATATGAATTATATGTATATGTATTATATGTATATATGATGGAAGACAAAATGTCATTTCTTGACGTTTGATTAAAAGAAGCTTTTTATACACGTAAATGTTATTTCATTTTGCACGAATTAACAACATGGAAACGATTTATGCTATTTTAAAATTAAAATATCCTGTATTATACAGGGCGGTTGGTAACTGGTGGTACAAGCGGAAAGGGGGTGATTCTACGCGAAAAGAGAAGTCGAAAATATAGAATAAAAATTTTTCGTTTGAGGCTTTGTTTTCGAGAAAATCGACTTTGAATTTTCGCTCGGTACGCGTGCACTTTATCACGTCTCATTATAACGGATCTCACTGTAGATCGTTGTCTCGATGGAAAAATTAAAAAAAAAAAAAGAAAATTAAAAAAAAAGTTTTATTCTATTTTCGACTTCTTTTTTCGCGTAGAATCACCCCCTTTCTGCTTGTACCACCAGTTACCCACCACCCTGTATATACAACAGAAAATTTTATTTAATATCGTCTTCTATTGTCGAATCAAACCTTACAACTGAACACATTAACACACAACTGCATTCACGCGTATCAACCAATTCGCACGTGTTTATTTAACCTTTTATTCACGCACTTAACCTCTATATCCATCGACCCACACACGCACGTACATGTACATACATTCGCACATCGATATTTTTACATTTACGCGTGTCCTAGTACTATAACTCAGTTCATCGGAGCAAAGGCCGTCGACACCATTGGTGAACTTGCGTCCATCTTCTTCAGTTTTCCTACCCCCGATAAACCCTCTCACTTTTTACTAATGAATCCAGTCTACCAGTTTACCTTGCTACGGTTTCCCTCTGTTTCTCTTATTCCGCCGGCCAGCTGTTCGCTTTGTCCTTCGGCTAACACTTTGGGTACATCGACCACGGATACTGTGGTGTCCTGGAGAACCTGTTTGGTCCGACAAGTCGAATCCTTTCGACTTAGAGAGCTTCTGTGATTAAAGAAAATTACTGACCACGCTACTGCAGATAATTACAAGGAGGTCATAGTGGGGACTCTGACAAAGCTACCGTAGTCATCATTGCAAATAGCGGAACTGGCTCAAGCGACCATATAAAATTTTCTGGTTTCATGGCTTGCCACAATGTTCTAGTCCGTAGTATCAATTGAAGGAGAAAGCTGAGCTGTTTGTAGAACGCTATCCGGAAAACTTAGACCGACGTCACGTGACGTGACGCGGTAGATAATGCTGTTGCGTTGTCCATGTCCAGGAATATGGTTTTCGCTAACCATGCAATGATATGGACAGAAGATGGCTTGTGACAGCAGTCCATGGTCTTTGTCTCCGAGAAAATAGGAGGAGTACTCTTGAGCATGGTAATAAATTGAATGACGAAGACGTCTGTATTATGTAAGTAGGTTTTCCGAGATGTGTTCTCCTTCAATAGTTTTGGGTTAGGTTATGAATTAAATGACTAGATCATAATTAGCTTCATTAACCATGTTGATCGATCTTACATTAAACGTAGAATAGTATTTTGTGAATATAAGTTTCTTGCCTGATTTAGGAACTTGTTAGCACTTAGTAGAGTTTATTTGTTTTTTAATTATTTCGCAAAAAACATTTCAAAAACTAGTGATATTTTGATAAAAATTTAGCTATATATGTATTATTTTGTTTGGTCGAACACGACATGGAGCAAATATGAAATTGTTTTTTTGAAAATAGGAAGTAAGTAAATTATAAATTGTAGAGGAATTTAAAAAATCATCGATTAGATATGCTATAAGGATTGTTACAGAGTGCTACTTTTTTGGAGAAATATGCAACAAAATTTTGTTAATACTATTATTTTTCTAGTGATTTATTTAATATAATTAATCATTAATTAAAATGGTTTTTACTAACAGAAAATGAAATGGTACTTTTTACCAAATAAATTATAATTAGATCTAATTCGTCTTACAATTAAATAAATTATCGTGAAAATGTTCCTTGGCAAATGGTTTTTTTATAACAATCATTGCTTCATTAGCTTTAAAAAACAGATGAATAATTTTTTCAATATTTTTAGTTAGCTGATTGGAATCCTGTGAAAAGTTTCAATTAAGTGACAGCGTATATTCTACGTTTTTATAATTTAAAAGCAACAACGTCGCTTCGAAAGAAAATATTGGAAAGCTGCTTATAATGAAAGGTGTGATACTATAACTTGGTACGGTCGCTTTTTAATATTTAATTAGAAACGAAAATCAATTCCTCTGGTACGCTTTACATTTCCCTTCTTTACTTTCTCACTTTCGTGATTTGTTTCTCCTTTGTGAAAGTTATATTCATTGGACTTCGATCGTACATATTACAATGTACACTAATTTCATTGTGTATAAAGTGTAAGAAATTTTGGTTGGTTTTGTATGTGATTTTATTATGTTATTATACAAATAAAAATTCATCGAAACTTGACAAATCTTACTCTCAGATATTTAGCGCGCACAGCGCGTGAATATCTATATAATCAAATTTAAAAAAATGTTGATCTTTTTTCCCTCTTGATTATAACGATCGTATATTTACGAAGTGAAAGAAGACACAGGAAAATAGACAGGATGGTAAGAGTGTCGCAAACTTAAATGCACAAACTGCCGGAGCTTAACTTACAGGCAAGGGGAAAGAAAAACGTTATATAAAGTTTGTCAAGGAACGCTTTGTTACAGACTTTTCTCGATATTTAAATATCGTATGCATGAAAGAGGTAACGACGCATTTTTCAGTACAGCACATAGAAATTAACCGTCTTATTGTGCCAACATAGAATGATTTTTATCTTGCACTAACAATTCCGAATCGTTAGTAGTTATAAAATATAATAATATAATAAAAAATAATCAGTTAGTATTTTTTATTTCTCATTTCAAAGTGATGTCTGTAGTGGCACATGATTTAGAGAACAATTCAAATCATGTTGTTGGTTTGCCTCGGAGTATCAAGACGGTTAGGTTGCAAGTAATGTAAGAACAAATAAACTTCGGGCAAACAATGTCGCCGCTACATACAACCGTCAAACGTAGACGAATTCGAATTTTCCGGTTCTCCCCCGACCAGTATAAATATACGGACGCGATCGCAAGAAAAAGAGTTACAGTTAGTTGTCGATCAGTTATCAACCAGTTATCAACGAATTATCAGCGACCTAATTAACGAGTCAATAGCGATCCCATTTTACGACTTATACACTGTCTCAGCGAATCGGTTAGTACGAGCGTCTTTGCGAGCATTATCTGTATACTAATTTATCATTTTAAATATATTCGACGGTTTCAACAACGAGCAATCTCGTCCTCACCGACCAACCGCCCTCTACACATAAACCTCTACATGTCCTTGTACTCGGATCGGACAAGCTTGACATCGCTGAATCATGGAATTAATAACAGTACGTAGTTCCTGAGAATTTTACTCAGTTTCAATAATTGCATTTTTATGCATAAAATATCTATAGAAAACTCTATAACAAAGCGTTTTTTGATAAATATTATATAACATCCTTTTATTCTTTTTGCTTGTAAGTTTGTCCGTTTAAGTTGTCTGTTTAAGGCACCCCGTATAAAATGACACAGCACGTGTACAGATTAAAAATTATCTATAGCGAACCATTATCGCCTCGTTCTTTAATCATCGTCGAGTTAATCTGCATTTTTCAGGTTTGCGTTGTTCAGAGAGCCAGCCATTATGAAATTACTCCAGCCAGAGCACGTATCACGAAATTATCCTGGTAAATCGGCCAGTGACAGTAATTATGTCACCGTCAGGCTGCGTCTATCTCAATTATCCAGTTACATTTCCAAATTTTCACTCGGTTTAATGATACTGCTTAAATTTCACCGTTAAACGCGTGTCGTGTCCGCACCCCCATCTCTTTCGTACCTTCCAGCAGTTTCAACGAATCGATGCGAACCGTGATAATTAACTTGCCTCCCTGCTTCTCGCGATTTTACCAGGAAACGAAGATAAAACGTATGAGCGAAGAAACGTGAAACTTCACCATAATATATACGCCGAAGACTGCATCTAAATGACTTTTATAGATTATATAAGGTATTTCGCAAAATATATTCGTATCAAAAACTAACAACGAGTGTGATTTTCTATAAATAAATAAATTGAAAATACAAAAGGCATAAAAACATTACTCATCGATATCGCGGTAAACGCTCATAATTTAATTCTTAAAATTCACGAGTCTGATTACTTTTCTTCGTGAATACAGCTTCTTTAAGAAGTTGGATTCTTGTAAAATATAAAATATTATAATAAAGGAGAAACTGTATTTGCTCTTTTCATCCATTAACTTTTCTTATGTCTTAAATAATCCCACCATATTGCATATTTGTGTTCAATACAACAGTTAAATATGAGGAATTTATATCGTAAGTTATTAAATATCATTCCTTTCATAGTTTTCCATTCACATTAACGAGGCTTCCTTATATTAGGACCTCATAACCATAATTAATAATTTATTATCAATCTTTTTTACATTCTCGACGAATACTCTTCTCTTACCGTCATATCTTACCGGGAACAGCTGTATGCATTATGCCGAGTGGTATGGCAACGCAATCGTCATCATTGCGTCGCGCGTTTTACCAAAGCGTTTCATTTTCATACGAGAAACGAAATACGATTTTGCAGTTTTTCTTGATTTTTTTCTATCTATTCTGTTCTATCGTATCCTGTGGTTAGATTTTCCGCTAGGTTCATAGATTTTGAAATAAATTGAAAAATGTAAGCAAAAGGTGATACGTTTTAGATATCCTCTTCACTCTGATCAAAATTTAAACATATTTCCTACAACTTTCGACAGAAACGAAATTTATTTCAAACGAATTGATGAAATACATGTGAAATTAATAAAGAATTGCGTTGGTGAATAAATAAAATCAATATTGTTTCTATAGAAATGATAATACACGATAATGTGTAGGATACAATACTTTTTATAAATGTTGAACAATATTTAAGATTGGTTAATCATTGAAAAGAATCCATGTGTTTAAAACAAATTAATTCAATCTAATTGATCGTTTAAAGATTCATGATTCGCTTCTTTTTCAGTAAGTCCTACATTTCGTAATACTTGCCATATCATTTTTAACTACATTGTCATATCGCGTACACATAACGATTCACTATTCTAATTCAGCAACGTTCGCATATTCACGATATTTCTCGATGAAGATATCCCCATTGAGAGAGGAACTTTGCGAATGCCCCCTTAAACCGTGGAATCGGACTACTTTGTCCATAATTTAGTTAAGAGCGTCATGCGTGTGACATGCACGGTATAGAATAGATCGGAACAACCGAAGCGCGAATAGAACTGGCGTGCAGCCAACCCCCTGGTCCAGGATCCGTGTAAGTGACTTATTATCCGCCGTTTATACGCGCGCCCTCTATTAGAGTACGCTACATAGCGTATGCCTCTGCATACGCCTAATTCTTCTTCGTAATGACACCTATCATTAAATGTAGGTTACGTGTAATTGCGCTCAGTCGTGATTGTATGTATGTACGAATTACTGTATCCTGTGTCTAGTATCTCCCTCCAGTGGATTCTTTTTACCCGTTTGATCCAAACTGACTAATTTCATTTTAATAATTCTATATAATTCTGGCCAATTGACCAATCTCATTGCCCATCTAATTAATAAAACTACAACTAAATAATTAATAAAAGTACAACTAAAAACAAGGGTGGTATTAAACAACGATATGACATAAAATGTTACTAAAACGCAAGCATAAAATGCAACGATAAAAAATTGATGTTCCACTGATAAATCGATGATTTGAAACGGTAAAGGATGGAAATATTAGAGTGAAGATTATCAATATCAGTTAATTTTGCTATTTGCGTTATTTGTTTTTTAAATACTATGGTCTTATAATGTTTACCATGTTTAAACATTGAGAGAGAGAATAAATGGTAATTTCCTCAACTATAAAGACATATATACTTAAAAGAATAAAGAAACATGTACATATGGATATACGTATAAAAATACATATCAACTTTTGTTGATAGGAAATTTTTACTTTATGATATGTTAAAATTTCTCGTATGCTATACAAAAAAAAGGTCAATTAGTCGGACAGAAATTTGAATTTCATAGAATTTGCAATCTAGCAAGAATAGGAAACGTCTCACTGTCCGTCTATATATTTGCCTTCTGAATACCCGCCCGCGATCTTTGTCGACATTTATCCTGACGGAATATCGCAGTGAAGGTAAAGTATCGACTGTCACATTTCCCGTATTGAACATCAATCGAACAAAGGAATCGCACAAGTTCCGCCACGTTCTTTGGAAGTCGAGTCGAACATTTGCACCAGGCCTTCGCCCCTTATACCCCCGGAACATTGAATCTCTGAGGTGATATTTAGTGAAAAATCATCTAAGTCTTACTTCGTTGAATATTGGGCAGATTTTATATCTATACGGTGACGAGCTACCGGCGAATATTAAGATGTATATATAATATGTACACGCTAAAAGAAGAGAATCATTTCTCTTCTGTAAATAATTTCTAAAATTGTGGAACATTATTATTGGTTTCGTTTGTCAGCTATGTCTGCTTGTCGGAACAGAGAAATTGAAATATCGTATTTCGGAAAAATTGTCGGAATTTTGTTGGCGACAGTATTAGGTGCGAGATCGTTGAACTTGGATAATTTTTCGTTGAACGGCCAATGAACGTTAAGTTTTAGAGCAAGCTTCCAGAATGTAGAATGTTCTGGAATCTTGCGGACGTTGATACATAATGTTGGTAAAGATGTATTATAAAATAAATAATTTTCTCCCATATCTTGCCAAAATAGAAATTCATGAGTGAATCCAATTAATACTTACAAACGTAATACGTATACGTTACTATCGTATCTGATTTATTTCGATCTTTTCAATCACATAATACTCTTTGCTTAATTTTAATTATTGAACAATTACTCTGCATTACAGTCAAATAGAGTATAATTAGAGATTACATGGACAATTTGTTATCTGCTTGTAAAACAATCTGAACATGCTGTGTTTATCCATTACGAATTAGTGGCACATTTTGAATTAGATAGGATTCAAACTTTAAGATTCAGTATCTGATATCGAATTTCTTGCTTTGCAATTTATATGACATTACGTGTTAGTACTTCGATATATGTCTGACCGCAGATTCTGTAAGCAAATTTCAAGGGAATATAATCTATTATTTATATAAACATGTTCCGATTTATTCCAAACGCGTTTTACTCACAATGATGAATACTTGACAGTCTGTTCCATTTACTAGTGTTGAGGACACAGAATACTTGACTGTACTCGGTGTCGTAGTTGCAAGACTACTGAGGCCCGCCAATTCACGACTCGGTAAGGGAGGGAGTATAATTTACAACACTCTCAAAATTCCTCGCTATCATTTAGCTAGTACCTTGGATAACGAAATCCAGGTGACCGCTCCGAGCGTCCGAAGCTAAACGTTTTCTTGCATTTCTCTGATCAAAATCTTCTAAACCGAAAGCTGCTTTCCTCTTTATGTGTGTTATGTAGTAATAATATTATAATAAAATAATTATATTATATATATGTCGGAGATGAAAGGACATCGGAGCCTTCCCTTTGGAACTTCGGGAAAATCCCTTAACACCGTAATCTAGATTCTATCATAGGCGTAATTAAACAATTGTCGTCCTTCGATCCGATTGTATTTGTTCGAGATTTGTGATAATGAGCTTGGACTCGAGGCGACAGCCAGTCGCCGAACGTAGCCGCGGTCACCGGTTGAACGCTTTGTCTAACAAAGGTATGGAGTAATTCTATAGCTCTCTTTAAAAGAAATATTTGTGGCGGCACGCGACAGTAAACATTCCAACGGTTTTTGTCCCGTGGCTTGCCACACGCAGACCCTATTCTTCAAGTAAGATGATTACCAAATGTCGATGCGTCTCCGCAGTACATGTTAAGCTAGCCCGAGGGCCCGTTATAAATCTTTAGATTTAGCTAACTAAAGTCCTTCAAACAAACAGTCTTTGTTCCAACTGCGAGAAGATAGAGGAGACCTATTTTTCAACGAACGACGTCTCCCACTAGCAACTTTTCCTCGAGGGCGGCTAGCATCTTTTTTTAACCACCGATGTGGAGATTGACCAATTAGCAGCAACGCCAATTTCCCGTACTTTTTGAACGAAGGCTATTCTCGACGAATCCGATGATCTCGTGTCTTTAGACACGCCCCATATAGTTTTCCTCTGTGGCATCATCGGGCATTCCTTCTTGCGATCTCATCGACGAAAAGAGTAACGCCTTTACGATCACTAATTGTTCAGACTTAGATTTTGTGAGAACGTTCATCTATCGTCCCGTTGACCGCGGATTCGTTATCGAACCTGAGACCATTGTCACTAGTATCGCGAGCGCCTAATCGCCGTGGTTGATTGTCAAATCTGTGTTATCCATACTTGTGTTAATAAACCGTACTTTTGTTATACCGCAATGATGGCCAATTTCAATGAAGATTCAGCAAACACCCACAACCCTATCCACAACGCTACCCCGACATTTATATATTGTTGAATATACTTAAGCGTTCTTTCCTACTACTATCACGATATCCACCTCAGTTAGTTAAAAGGCAGTTCGAGTAACAGAGGGACTAAGAAGTTAAGTCATCAGAGTCGCCAAGTCGAAGACAGTCAATCGACACAGTAACATACAGTCAATCGAGTCAAAATCATTCATTACTGTCGCCAACACGAAACGAGTCTCAGATCGTATTCATTCGTAGTTTGGCAGTCAACATACGCACAATTGTATCAAATATTGAAGTTATTGATTGATTGGGATCAATCGATTCGTGGCGTCGATTATTCGGATCGTAACGGGAATTTACGACTCCCGTTGGCGCGCTTCTTCGAGATCGCGTCTCCCCGTAAGCGGTCGAAACACAAACAAACTAGCTGACTGCTGAAGCGAGCACAGTTCACATAGAAAGAAGACTAAAAAGAAAACACCACACTGACCTCACTAAAAAAATAAAGTAGTCAAACTGGAAAATGGTATCCCCCTGAGGGTAGCCATCCACATGTTATTTAGCAATTAAGTTAGAAAAATTGACCAAATGTCCAACTGGACAAATTGTAAAGTACAGATTAAATAATAATAATAATAATAAAAAAACTAAGTTAATACCGTTGTTGTTAGGCTCCAACAAGTAGAGGTTGCTACCGGTGATCGACATTTCGAACATAACATCTAAAAGAGCTATTATGTAATCATTCTTTCATGACCTTTACTGATCCTGTATTATAGGTCTGTGCATTCGTCTTACAAGTTGCTATCAGCTGATGGATAGAGAAAATAGGGGCGACCTTCATATTTCTTTTGCACTCCATCTATCAAAATGTTGGCATGATCGTACAATGATCCCTTTTGTGCTAAACGTCATTTATTCGCAAAATTTTTTTCTGAATCGCATAGTTCCAAAGATAATCAATGTTCAAAGTGGTAATTCTTATTAAAACACTCTGTATATGTATAGAAATAGAAATACAGATTTCTAAAAAAATGAAGATTATTTCTTGGAAAAAATAAAATCTTGAAAAATGTCAATTCTAACTTGTAAAGATGAAAGTTTTCTCCACTTCGGAAGTATATTTTTAACATTCTAAACACTTGAAAAGGTCAAAAACATGCAAATACAAATAGTTTTTCCGATCCTCCAAATCTGAATGTTCTTAAATACATTTAAAATAATCACAGAAACGCATCACGTACAGTAATGTAAATAAATGTGAATTAGAAAAGAACTGGCGTGTTCTGCAGCATAACAGGGCCAATAGAGAGAAAGGATAAGTTCTATTGTGAAGGCAGATGGGTGACGCATACGTATCCTCTTTGAAATTTTCATAAACTTTCGCGAGCCAGAAAATTGCGCGGAATTGAGCAGTCTAGTTAGTAATTACTCACTCACGAGACAGAGTTAACTCTCTGCAACCATAAGTACTTGATATTGTAACCGATATCAGAGTCACACATCGCAAGCAATTGAACCATGAAATTAACATTGTCCGTCAAATTTACACTAAACAACATTTATTCAGCTCATGAAATCATGAATATTTTCATTTTTCGTAAAATTTATTATATATTTATTTATTATATATTTTTATGTCAGAAACTTGAATGGTACGATTGATTTTTCTGGTAGATGTATTTTAGTTTGAATCTCTCGGGGAATATTGACATTATCATCAAGAATACTGATCAAATTTATAAATTTAGAATAAAAAAATAAATATTTACCTTCGAAAGAAATGATTGCAGACATCTCGTTTCCAGTTATATGGAGGAGATATTTTATTAAAATTAGTAAAAATCAATTATATCAAAAATCAATTTTACTAAATAAATATAATATAATAAAAATCAATTCTATTAAAATAGTAAAAATTCATGACTTTAAGTATATATTTAAAAACGAATTCTTTCTTATTTCAGTTTTTCACTTAGAAAATTATTCCGAAACTGCAATTCTGTATACCTATCGCAAAATCATATGTTTACTTTCAAGTTCTTTAACGACCACACAATGTTTCATTACAAATTAAAATATCACTCTGTTCGCATGGTTATTTAAAGTCTTTTTTCATCTTTACAAGTACTATGTATCTCTGTAACTTTCAATTATTTCCGTGAATTGTGGTGTCCAATTCCTGTAGTTAAAGTTTATTGCTTGCGGTTGTTCTGCGAGCACTTGATAACGCATGAAGCGAATCGGAGACGGGTGACTTGTATCATATAGCAGGCTTAAAATTCAGCAACAAGTTCAGCTAAGCACTGAAAAAGAAACGCTTTGATAACTAAATAGAAATTTCCGGTATATGAATATTGAGTAAGTTTACTTTTGATCACCTGGCTTTGGGTTTGTACACCACTTTATACTTGGAAACTTGCTGCATTCTAGACACGAGTTTTGCATAAAGCTGAAGAAAACTTTTTATTAGTTATCATCAGTGTTCACAGATTAAAATTTTTTACCAAAATCTACCGCTATGAAAAAGCATTGCATGTCATGTCTACTCTATATCTCGTCTGTTAGTAGTCTCGTCGTTTAGTAGTACAATAGCTGTAGGAAATATGGTTCTCTTAAATCAAGAACTCCCTTACAGGTAGCTGAGTTTTAAGTATATTTGTTAATTTGTACTTGTTAATATTTTATAATACCTTTTTAATTATTAATTTTACGCAGAAACTGAACAATAGATACATGCGCATTATGTATATACACATTATTGACAAAAAAATTATATACTGCCTGATTTTTAACAACTAGGTCAGTTTATATCTCTCTATGTTGTAAGTGACATTAGAAAAAAAAACAAAGAGGGAAATTTTCCACCATTTATTAAGCTACATACATCATATTATTCGATAAATAGTATTAATATCTTTACATATATTGATTCATTATTGTCAGGCACTATCTTGAAGAAAATTACATAGTCCTAACTGTTAAAGGATTAGAAAGCTACCTACATCTTGGTTCATTTAATTTAATCATACAATAGTCTAATGTTCTCTAATATTCCCTGCATCACGAACGGTTCACTTCTCATTCGCGTAATTGATTTCATCGCATAAATTGTGCCCAGCCCTCTGTAATATACAAGCTGTGCATACATATACGCGAAACACGTCATCGATAACCCGCCGCGCCACAAAATTATTATTCGGTGAAGTATTCAATATTACACTCCGTTAGACTGTGTTTATGCGATATTATACGCGTATATGCACTTATGTCTTGTATTTATACATATTCGTGCTGAAACGTAACTGAAAGCGGAATAGAAGGAAAAAGAAGGAAAAAATAGGAGCATAGAGAAAAAGGAAGAAAGTAAGATAAAAGAATAGAAAATGGAATAAGGAAATTAGTTAACTTTATTTGTTATCGTTCCAGATACGCCATGCGCGAAGTACGCAAAATGCGCGGCGAAGTAATTCCATCAGACCGTAAAATGATCAGGAATATTCGCATAGTTTTGCACGAGAACTTCGATAGGTGAATAACATGGGTAAGTTGAGTAAAAGCGGAGCAGTAGCTATCCGCAACATGTCTCTGCTTTCAAGCAGCAAGATCACTATCAACTTTTCACGCATTGTTCGTACCTCGTTCGTACAAATTATCTTGTATAAGCTGTTTGTATCACAATCGAAACTACTTTCGTTTCCCATTTCTTCCTTTCACAAATTTTATCCATAACGAATTTTGACAAATATATTATTATAAGATTTTTTATAATATATAGGGATCCGCCTTAAACATTTCTTTCTAAATATATTTTGAATATCTAAAAACTAAATGATAGGTTCGATGAAAATCTGTTAAATTTTATTCACAGTTCAATATAACGTGTTTAAAGAATTCATCGTATGCATGTTGAAAATTTGTATGTATAGTTATAAGTTATACATATCGGAGATGAAAGGAAAACCGGAGCCTTCCCTTTGCAATTTTGGGAAAGTCGTCTAATGCTTTAGCCTAGATTTTATCATATCTGTAATTAAGCAATTGTTGTCATTCAATCTGATTGTAATTGTTCGATATTTGTGACAGCGAAAGTGGGTTCGAGGTGACAACTGGTCGCCGAACGTAGCCACGGTCACGGAATATACGTTTTGCCTGACGAAGGTGTGGAGCGGTTGTATGGTTCTCCCTAGAAATGTGGTTGTGGCGGCATACGCCCTCAAGAACAGGCCTGGCCACGTAGAATTGTACTTTGGAAATATCGATATAATGGGACACACTTTGTATTAAGAATCAAACTCCAGACAGAACCTGCCTAGCAACGGCGTTTGGAACTTTCTCTATGCTTTCAAAGAGTATACAACAAACAAATGCAGTCGTACAGCGAGAAAGATTTTCATCAGATCATCATTCGTGTGATCGCCTTGGAAAGTGACACATCGAGCAGTATACCGAGCGTCTCAGCAATCGTATTTTTGTGTCTAAAATTATTCTACGCATAGTAAAGAGTTATCCCGTTGACCGTGGATTCGTTTGAACCCAAGAACATTGTTAACAGCGTTCATTAAACTCATTATTCGTTAAACTTATTATTCGTAAAACATATTATTCGTTAATCTTATTATTCGTTAAACTTATTATTCGTTAATCTTATCATTCGTTAAACTTATTATTTGTTAATCTTATTATTCGTTAAATTCAACATTTATTATACTTTGTAAAGTCTTGTATATACGAGTAAATATAATCTCTGTTTTGTAAAACGACGGCTAATTCAAACGGAGGATCGTTACGCGCCCTAAATTCTAATGTTAATCCGACATGCAAATAAGTATACAATAAGTACACAAATAAAGAAATGAAAGTATACAAACAAAAAAATATAAGTATACAAACGTATAAGTGATACAAAGGTTTAAATGGAATTGATGATGGAAATTTAAAACGTCGAATAAATACAATATGTACATATAAAGTTAACCGAAGGTTTTTTTTTTGTTTAAATTACAATCAATTCTCGCGTTGAGAATTTTCAGTAATTTTTCTGGCGTGGCGCAGTGACATGGCTGTTTATTTACAATAAGTTAATACTTATTATAGATAGGTATAATTTATAAGTATTATAAGTAAGTGCATACGCTTAATTTGGATAACTAAATGAATCTAGCTTTTAGGTCTAGCGGGTAGTGCCTCTTCAGCCTGCGAATCTGGTCCGTCGTATCAAGTAGTCCATTGATTAGGGGGTTTCGGTGTTTGTTGACTCTTTTGCTATATCTGTCGCTATATTTTGCTATTTCCTCTTTGACTGTGGGTATCTTGAGGTCGCGATGGATGGTTTCGTTGGTAACATACCAAGGTGCGTCTATGAAGGATCTTAGCGTTTTCGATTGGAAGCGTTGAAGTATTTCAATGTTGGAGTTACTTGTTGTTCCCCATAGTTGGATTCGGTAGGTCCAGACAGGTTTTATTACGGTCTTGTAGAGGGTAATTTTATTCTGTATGTTTAGTTTGGAGCGTCGGCCCGTGAGCCAATAGAGTTTTTTTAGTTTGTCCTTTAGTTGCTTCGTTTTATCTGAGATGTGTTTCTTCCACGTTAGTCTCCTGTCCAGGGTCATGCCCAGGTATCGAACTGAGTCCCTGCTAGGAACTGTTGCATTGTTGATGGTGACCTGGGGGCAGGTTTGTTTTCGGAGCGTGAAGGTTACATGTGAGGATTTCTTTTCGTTAATTTTGAAGCGCCATTTATGGAACCACTTTTCCATGGTGTCGAGACTTCGCTGGAGAGTGGATGAGGCTATTACCGGGTCTGCGTGGGTAGCTAATAGCGCTGTGTCGTCTGCAAATGTCGCCATTGTTATCTCGTTTGATATAGGTAGGTCGGCAGTGTAGATGGAGTACAGTAGGGGTCCGAGGACACTACCTTGGGGTATGTCGGATTCTATTGGGAATGTTGCGGAAGTGGCGTCTAGGCATTTAACCATGAATTGTCTACTGGTTAGGTAGGATTTTAGGATGGAGTAGTAGGGGTGAGGTAGGATCTTTTTAAGCTTGTATAGTAGCCTGAAGGGCCTTAGCAAGCAAATTATTGGGATTTATGACGGGTACTTAAGGCTATTGAGGATACGCCGTAAGGATGAGCGGACATCTGGGGTCTGTCTGGCCCGCGGTGTATAGCCGGGTCCAGGTAGAGTGTTGCACGACGCAACAGTAACAAAAGGACTAAACGTAAGCAAATTAAAAATAACAACTAGCCTTGAGCTTAACTCCGACCATACACCAATTATATTAGAATATACAAGCAAACCACTACTTTATAACAAGTCAGAGTCTCTTTGCAATAAAACCACCAATTGGCAAACTTTTAAAGAGCTAATCGAAAACAAAATCAACTGCAATATCCCATTGAAAACACCTGAACACATTGAACAGACAGTAGCAACTATGACAGAAATAATACAGGAAGCAGCGTGGGCAACCACCACCCATGAATCAAATAGCAGGCAATCAAAAATTATTCCACAGGACATCCTAGATAAAATCAGGGGAAAAAGAAAAGCGAAAGCAAAATGGCAAAAACAGAGAATACGAGAAAACAAGAAAAACCTAAATAAACTTACAAAGGAATTAAAGAATAAAATAAGGGAACATCATAATAACGAATTCTCAAAATTCATTGAATCACTATCCGCGCACGAGAATGCCAACTACTCCCTATGGAAAGTCACTAACAAAGTTAAGAAAACAATAAAATCAATCCCAGCAATCAGAAAAATGGACAACACATGGGCCAGAAGCAACGAAGAGCAGGTAGAAGAATTTTCGAAGCACCTACAAAATATATTTTCACCGTACGAAATTAATAACAGCATCCCCAGATGGCAAACAAATGAAGAAGTGGAAAATGCCAGCAACACAACTGATAAACGCTGCACCATACTCAGCACAGCAGCGCAAGAAGTTGCAAACTTAATTAAGGCAACAAAGACGACAAGCAAAGCACCAGGATTCGATTTGATCAATGGAAAAATCTTAAAAAACCTTCCCCCAAAGGCAATAAGACTAACAATGATAATATTCAACGCAATTCTAAGAATACAGTACTTTCCTGCACTATGGAAAATAGCACAGATCGTAATGTTACCCAAACCAAAAACCCACATCTAACTGCATCCTACAGGCCAATATCATTACTACCTGCGTTTTCCAAATTACTAGAAAAAATAATATATAGCCGCCTAAAACCAACAATAAAAAAAGAAAAACTAATACCGGGCCATCAATTTGGATTCAGGAATAAACACTCCACAATAGAACAAATGCACAGACTCGTCAATGAAATCTTACAGGCGCTGGAAACAAAACAATATTGCACGGCACTCTTTATGGACATCGAAAAAGCATTTGACAAAGTTAACTATGAAAAACTTCTTCAAATATTCAAAAAGCAATTTTCAGAACAAATCTACAAACTACTCAAATATTACTTAAACAATAGAACCTTTGTAGTAAAAAATACCACAAGGAAGCGTCCTAGGACCAATACTATACACACTATATATGGCAGACATACCAACAACTGTCAACAGCAAAATACTAACGTTCGCGGACAATACGGCCATACTAGTGAGGCACGCAAATCCAGAAATGGCAGCCGAACTACTACAAGAACACATTACAAAAGTAGAAAAGTGGCTGCAAAACAAACAAATAAAAGCGAACACCAGTAATTGCAATCACATAACATTTACACTTAGAAAAGGAAAAACACCAGATATCCAACTGAACGGCGCCCGCATAGCACAAACAAAGCAAGTCAAATATCTAGGAATACATTTAGACACACACCTTACATGGAAGCATCGCATAAAATCAGTAATAAACAGAATACGTGAAAAAAGGAAGCAGATGTACTGGTTAACCAATAGAAAATCCAAATTAAGCATAATGAATAAACTAAATATATATAAAACAATAACCAAACCAATCTGGACATATGGAATCCCACTATGGGGGACGGCAGCAATGAGTCACATAAATAAAATAGAAACAGAGCAAGCAAAAATTTTAAGGACAATAGTTAACGCTCCATGGTACGTCAGAAATGAAGACTTATGAAAAGATTAAAAAATTCCAACAGTCAAAGAGGAAATCGCTAAATATGCAAAAAAGTATAAAGAAAGACTTGTAACACACCCAAACCAGCTGGTTGCTGAAACGATTAAAATCATAATAGAAAGAAGACTGAAGAAGAAACATCCCGCTGACTTCACAATAGAAATAAAATAAACAACTTGGAAGATGGAACCCCGCTGGGGGTAACCATCCACATGTTATATTATTATACCACTAAGCTATAATATTTTACCAAATGTTCTACTGGACAAATTGTAAAATTTAAATAAATAAATAAAAAAAAACATTGACAACACTATTTGTATCCTAATATGAAGATATAATAAAATTATGCTTTGATCGAAAACTTTTTGTAGCGACTGCATGCCATTTCAAATAAATTCTTTCAGAATATCGCAAAGTACCATAATGAAATTCGTTAATGGAGCATACAGGATTGTATATATTTTATTCTGTAATTTTTGAAAACGTGCAGCGGAAGAGCACGTATAGAGGATAAATTTTTTTACTTTAATTTCAGAGAATCAGGCAATCTAGAATATTGTTGTAATCCGATAAAATAGAAAAAAAAACAAAATAAAATAAAATAAAAATAAAGAAATAAAGAAAGAAAAAAGAACTATTTAGACTGAACGACAATATATATCGTTTCGTAGGAAACGAAATCTTAGTGATCAATAAAAATAATCTTATCTTAATGACCAATTTAATTTCAACTTGTAAAGTATATATATTTGTTTTGTGCATTTGTTTTTATAAAAACTGGGGAAGAAGGAAGATAAAATTGAAAAAATAAGAAGGCGGAGAAAAAGAAAAATAAGAAAAATAAGAAATCTATAATATTTGAGGAAATGTAAATAATCATGTTCGAGTAATTACGTTGATAATAAGAAGAAAAAAAAGGATTTCATTAATAAATACATTATACTTATAGAAAATTCCCGAGTACTCAAACTGCCCTCCCTTTTCTCATTAAACTGATACATATACTGTTTCTCAATTTTCCAGAAAATTTTATATTTAGTCAGAGAATTTCCTGAATTCCTTTTTCATAGAATAATTTAGAGAACAATTTGTTCATAGTAGACTTGTGTAAAAAATGGCACCAAATACTTCAATGCCTATCAGACCAATTCCTCAAATTGTGTAACGATTCTCTCCTTCTTACTAATTCAATTTAGTAGAATTTAAAATTCAGCAAAGCAGGTTTGTTCTCTATTTTATATAATCACAATCCCCATAAAGAATAGAGGCAAAAACACTGGTGCCTGCGAATACTATTTCATTTCTGGGCTAGATAATCTGGAATATTCGTATAGTTTTGCAGAAGGCAGCAGACGCTAGGTGAATCAGGAGTGGGTTACGTGAGGAGAGCAGAGGAGATCTGTCCGCAACACGTCTCTGCTCTCAAGCGGAGCGAGCTCGCCTCGAGGCATTCAAGTTTACTTACAACTTCACTGCCAACTTCTCAATATTCATCCCAATTATATACCGAAGGTTGTACGCAATTGCAACAGTATGCAAGGCGTCGCTGACGCCACGCTGATGCGTCGACGACACCTGAGGTGACACATACGTATACGTATAAGCATACACTCGGTTCCGAGAAACGATCTTACCCTTCTTGCTGGCTTAATACACCCGCCACGACGTTTTCCTTTCGATGCCTGTTGGTTGGCTGGTCGTGTTAGCGGCGGACGGGTTATGCTAATTTTTCACTGGTGTTGCTTTATCGCATTATAATTAAGTATAATGGTAGAATGTATGTTGTGTTTCTTTGTCTTGGAACTTATAGATCCTTAATAGGTTTGTTAAATAGCTATATATCTATAATAGCTATATATCATGTATATTAGCTATATATCATGTATATTTGTATCGAATTATTGTTATTCTACCAGAAATGATGAAATCGTTTGTTAGAAAAATGTACTTATTTGCCGTTTTCCTCTAAAATTAATGATATCTATATAATTAATGCTGTATATCTAATAATGCATGTATGTATCTACTTAAGTCCAGAATTTTGCTTTTCTTATGGATGTTGTTCCCAATTGAAGGAGAATTTAATTCTGTAATAACTTATTAAACAAATATATTTTATAATATTGGCATTCTAGCAAAACAATATTTGAAGTCGTATTTATATTTTGGATTGTATTTTGACAAATTCTTCGTAATTCACAATTCTACAAAAAGTAAATGATTCTAATATATTGTTCTTTTACTCGTATTTATATCCTATAATCATTGAAGTGAAACATATAGTATGCATTTCGAATAATATAACTTACATCACCAAATATATCAGAAACGCCAATTAAAATCTTTGAACATTTACGTCACTATTATCTCGAAATTATTCGCTTCATATTTTTACAAAACTAATACCTTTAGACATAGGAAAGCTTTCCCTTAAAAACAGCTATTGTTTCACGTTGATATGATTTTTCGCTGTCGAAATGAATAATATAGCCTAAAGGAAAGTGTAATTTTTAATAATCATTGCTTGTTTGAGCCACGTAGTAACAAGTAATAGTCAGTCACAGACGTAGCGCTAACATTTATTTACCACATATTGCTAGTACACGTGCGCATCTCGGGCGGAAAAACTATGATCATGATTTCTTAGTTATCATTCATACCTATTATTACTTAAATATGATACTCTAAAGTCCAGTATCTTAGAAACAGATTGAAATGTCAATTTAAAATAAAATTCATTGGTAAGGACGCATGTTTTATGTGGAATGTGACGATTTTATTAGTAGAAACTGAGCAATATTTTGATTTTGATTATAGATAATCGTTTAAAGAAGGAATAAATACGTAAGAAGGCGAAGTTTGCTATTTACAAAAATTTTTAATTTACCTTTTTTGTTTGAAGGATAAGACTAGCAATTAATCTTTGAAAAAAAAAAATGAAACGAGATTTCAAAGAAATCAATATATTCTATTATATATGTCGGAGATGAAAGAACACCGGAGCCTTTGGAACTTTGGGGATAACCCCGCAACATTGTAACCTAGAGTCTACTATAGCAGTAATTAAACAATTGTAGTTATTCAATCCGATTGTAATTGTTCGACATTGGTGATAGTGAGCTCTGGCTCGAGGCGACAATCTGTCGCCTAATGTAGCCGCGGTCATGGGATGAACGATTTTACCTAACAGAGGTATGGAGTAATTCTATAGCTCTCCTTAAAAGAAATAGTTGTAGCGGCACGCGACAGTAAACATTCCAACGGTTTCTGTCCTATGGCTCGCCACACACAGACCCTATTCTTCGGGCAAGATGATTACCAGATGTCGGATGCATCTTCACAGTACATGTTCAGCTAGCCTGAGGATCCGCTATAAATCTTAGGATTTAGTTAACTAAAGTCCTTCAAAGGGACAAACAGTCTTTATCCTAACAGTCCCTAAATCTACCACTTACTACGGGAAGATACGGGAAATCTACTTTTCTCACGAACGACGTTTCCCGCTAGTAACTTTCTCTCAAGGGCGGTTAGCATCCTTCTTCAACCACCAACATAGAAATTAACCAATTAACAGGAACGTCCATTTCCCTCACTTTCCGAACGAAGGCTTTCCTCGACGAATCCGATGGTCTCATGTCCTTAGACACATCCCATCATAATTCTCCTCTGCAGCATCATCGTGACGGGAAGGCATTCTCTTGTGAGGTCGCATTAGCGAGATACATAGCGTCTTTACTCTCGGTGGACGTTTCCACATTTTAACAAAGAGTTAGTTCAGTAATACTTGTACCGTAGACAAGCAAGTTTTTTTTTATTTAGTTATTTACATTCACAATTTGTCCGATTTGGACATTTGGTAGAAGTAGACAAGCAAGTGGAGTACAATTTGGACTTTGGAAGAAAGCGCATTTGGTTATCCAGTTGACCGCGGATTCGTTATTGAACCTAAGATCATTGTCATTAGCATCTCGAGTATCTAATTACCACGGTTGCTTGTCAAATTCTGTAATAGTCTTGCGCTAGTAAAGCAATCTTAGTCTAATCTCTGTAGTAAAGTAATCTTCTCTATTGCATAACAACAATGTCTAATCCAAATGAAGATTCGTTTCACACCCCTAACCCTAATCATAATGTGAACCCGACATATATATAAATTATAATTATTGGTAAAAAATTATATTACATAACTTATATTTATATAATTTGCGAGGTATTTGACCAATATTTCGACAATATTTATTCTAGTTTCGTATGTCTCTCTATTTCTACATTGAATATACGTACTAACATTTCTCGATGATGAAATGCCACCGATTAAATATTTTGCGGGAAGTATTCCATTTATACAAAGTGTTAACTTACTTGAATCCCAAATAAGCGTATAACATATTTACTGCTTTCGTCGGGACATAAAACAGACCCGAAGAAAGTTAGATGGACTTGTTGCTTTCAGATTAATGTAAGAGACTACACCTTTCAATACTAGTGATCACCAGTTATGTTATATAGATTTATAGATATAAGAATTAATGGGATATTTAAAAATCGAAGTATCTTGCATTTTGAACTAAATTTCTTTCAAAAAGGTACAATGATAATATTTAGATATCGTACCAAATTGTCCTTCTCTTTAAATGTTTCTTTTGTTGCTCAATTAAGAATTAATTAAGATCATAATTCGTAATGCATGTAAACCTCGCGAGAATTTGATAAGCCTTCAAAAACGAAAGATGCTGATACACAAAGGATAGGCTCCGGTAATGTTCTGCTTTGCTGGTCTGTAATGTTATACATTGACAAGATTAATTGCACTCCCGATAAAACTGTACGGAGAGGATAAAGTTGCTCATGAAATCGTTACCTGTTATTGATACGCGTGATATCGCGATAGCCTTTGGGGATTCTCCGCTGGTCGGATAAATACGATTTACCCTTTATTCACTTTTAATTCCTCTCCGACGCTCTTTCGACTTCCACTCCGGAGTCTATCAAATAACAATAAAAGAGACAATGTGTAAACTACTTTATATTCAACTAACCATAAATAACTTAAATAATAAATAATTTATTATATACTTGTCATCGTATTAATACAATTTTTCAGTATTCGTACCGATGAAAGATTATTTTATCTCCATTCATTAAATAACCGCGCTCGATAAAGACATTGTAAAATACTTTACACTTTCCTACCGAATAATTTATCCTACACGTGTTATATTAACACAATTATTCAACATTGATAATTTAGGCATTGATAGTACCGATTTAAGCTTACTATAATATTTTCGTCTTTATACCGTATTCTAATAAGCAGGATTTTGTAGTGATTAATTCATGTACATTAATTTTGGGACAGCACGTGGCTCTATGAATATCGGATATTCCTCGTTTCACGCGGCTAAATGAATAAAATTTTCATTTAATTACTGTAATCATGCTGTATTTTTCGTTACCTTCTTCTTCAGATTCAGAAGTATTAAGTAACTTGTCGCCTATTTATTTCATTCCATACACAATTAATTTTGATAGAATGAAGCAGAAGGAGCCAAAAGTGGCGAAGAAATGAAAATGGTCTTTTTTAAAGCTATGATATTTCCCCTCTTTCCAGGTGAAAATGAACTATCCTATGAAATGAAATATCCTAGAAATGTCCTGTTACATCGAACAGAAAAATAGGAGAAAGATTTGAAACAATGTTTGAATGTTATTTTTATAGGAACTATAATAGGTATTATGCTAGTCGTATGTGCTTGGATAATTATCTCAACTGGGGTGTGAAAGTCAAATATGTTCCTAACAAAGAAAATGTCACTGAATGCTATGTTATTAGACGATGGTTCCTCCAGTCCCGAACGAATTGGTCAATTTTACATGATACGTTTTATGGTTTACGTATAAAAGTCTAAGTAATTGTCACGGATCAGATAGTTACGAATTATACGAGTCGAAATGTCAGTAAAATTGCAGTGATAATCCCATTAAATCAGAATAAAGTTTTGCCCCATATAGCAGTCTGCATGGTTGTAGACTCTTATTTTCTATTTTTATTTCTTTCTCCTGCTTCTTCTTTTCCTTCTGCTTTTTCGTTTCCGCATAAATCAGTTAACGAATCTTATAAGTTTTATTTTCCCGAAGTACAATATAAATACTTTTAGTTGCATTTATTGAAAGGTAAGCATTGTGCGCTATTTCCTTGTAAATGTTGTTTCCCTGGACTACATATTGCAAGATTTTCTTTTAATTTTTCAAATCTCGCGAAGTTTTAATGCGTATAGAGTCACGTATTTAGGTATTGCATTTGTCGCTCAAGCGACTAACTCATAATATTTAATTAGCATAAATTATAAAAATGTGTTCAAAGATCTTTGAACATAGACTGTAAGATAAATGGGAGGATGACATAGCAACCATTTGTTTAGTATGAGTGGACGTCGATATTCTTTTCATTTTGTTTTGTTACTTTTTTCATTTTGTTCAGTTTTTAAGAGTTCAATCTGAAATACAGGAGTGCCTTCCTCGAATATAAATTAAATAAAGAAAGAATTATTATGTATATACCAATGTATGTAAATAATTTTCACTATTTTCAGTAAATTAGTATTCTGTATGTTGTTCATTACACCTAACGATTTATAGTTTCGGTTTCTTTTTTTTTTTTTTAATAGAAAGCTAAAATTCGCAGATCTTACAATTTGATATATAAATAGAAAAAGTTGGGGTATTAATAAAAATAGGAAACAATGTTAAAGTGTATAAAGAAAAGCATATATGAATATGCACATGAAAGGGAAATCCGCGAATGACATTGATGCCTATGATTTATAGATGGAAATGTATTTTCCATTAAGTTAATATATATTTTCATTTAGTCATGTGAACTTACTTAAAATTGTCGTCTTGAAACCCTAAACTTTGAATCCGTTATGACATAACCAAAATTTGTCTAAAAACTATAATCCTTGCTTTCAAATCAGAATTACGATTTCTTACAACAAAATTAGTGTCTCTGCGCGAAAAGTGATAGGAATAAAATGAAATTTGGTGATAGGTTCTGGATAGCTGGGCCGTCAAACCTTTTACTATCGCTTCTAAAGGAATATACAGGGGCCCATGAAAAGGTAACTCATTAAGTAGTGTCGTTTATTACACCTCGAGCGTTCCACTAATCCTTGAAAAGAGAAGACAGGAAAGAGGAAGAAGAAAATCCGTGGCATCTTCGTGGTTGCAGATAAAGCGCGCACATATGTAGCAACGACGTCCCTTCCGGAATTACTTTTTCATTTCCATGTGATCTGATAATACAACGATTATTTGAAAAGTCGGACACGTTTTCTGATGTAATATGCGCAGGTACACTGGGTAAAATAAAACAATTGCACTGAAATTAAATACGAACTTCCCAAGTTATTTCTCTCTCCTTCTCTGTCTCACCCTTATTCGTCATTACATTGTTTGTCTTTTACTCTCTTTACATACTCCGTTTTCGTTTGTTCGCTATCCCTGGGATTCAAAAATTTTAATATTGTAACGAAATGTCGAAAATTGCAATTCTTTGGTATAATTTATTCGACGCTATATATTTGTATGTTCATTATAGTCTGATGCGTACAAAACATTTAGAGGCTCATAAATGATTACATTGAAATTTCTTTGACCAAATTTCATGGAATTACATTTCTTCTGTAACTTGAACTCGTTTCATTTTGTGCAATTGTAGAGTTTTTAAATAAATCCAATGAAAAAATTTTCGCGAACCGACGTGTCTCGGTGCGAAACGTGGCATATTCGGCCGTGTCATAATGCTTTATAATAGTTTCGAATTGCCCAAGCATTGTTACAGCTTCCAATTTATTTTAGCAGCGTTATCCAGTTACATAGTGAAAGATTTTTTATTAGAACATGGAATCCAAGCAAGAATAAATAATAATAAGAAGGATAGTTTACCTTAAGATGTAATTTCCGAAGGTGGCTAAGAACGAACAGTGAGCACGCACGCTTCCAGCTTTATTCTATCTTCGAAATTAGTTGTGCCGTCTTGGCACGTCTTTGTCGAATTGTTGGTAATGAAGTTTAGTATGCTAATTCGTAGAACAGCTGTGCAGTCCCTCCGGCTCGAGCAAAATACTAAAATTATTGAATTTAAATTGCTGTAATTAAAATGTCTTACGCTCCTGCCGACAAATCTCCAGATTCTTGATATTAATTCCGACCGTTCGCCGTTTAATGCGAAGATGCATTCCGGATACTGCCATGTATTAAAAGCTATTCAAGCTGTTCCATGGTTGAACCGAGCATTCTCCGAACGTTGTCAAAATAACATACATTTCGAAACATTAGTTTTCTAATTGAAAATTATTACGGAATTTTATAAATGAATGCAGGTTGAATTAACCACAATTAGTATTTAGAAGTATTAATGAGCTACTTAGAAGTTTCGTATTCCATACTCTGCTGATATCAGTGATTAGGAACTTACTTGAGATTATGGGGTCCTTAATAACAGCATTGCAGAATGCTGGCTAGTATTAATAATTAGGAAAGGGAAGAAATTTGATTATATTTATTTCCTGTTATTCTTTTTAAATCATCTGTTATTAGACAAAGAAAAAAGAATAATAGATCTTAAAGTTGCCAGCCAGACAATCATACATTTATACTTGTACCGTAAGTACCATAAGTGCATCACGCATTCATTTCTAATAGCCTAATTTCGTGTTTCTCATCTATCTCTCTATAAATATTCAAAGCACAAATTCATTCCCGCCTCGCTACTGACATACTAATTTTACTTATTAGAAACTACATCAAACTCAAGATACCTTAGCTTGGGCAGTAGAATAACGCAACTCCCTTAAAAACCTACGAACCGAAAACCGTTTGGATCCTAGCGATAATCGACGTTATTGTTTCTTTGCCATGCCGGCCAGAAAAATGCTAATAGTTAGTTGATCGCGCGTTAATGGCCTATAATGATCGTCTCAATTAGCGAGGCTGACCAATTAAGATCGGGTGGGGAGTCGGCTTAAATTCAGTGGAACAGTGTGACCGTGAGCGGCGCGGCGTGCACCGCTCCATAAGTTAACGCTCCATCTGTTCGGCGGCAGCGACTGCCGCTTTTCAGCTTTCATAGAGGAATGAATAGGGTAAGCCTGGCAACCGGCCAGACAGCAAGTAACTTATTATATCTGGCATTAAATTATTATAGAGCTCTGGTCGACAATGGGTACGGCGAAGTGCATAGGAAACGATTAAACTGAATGACAGATCTAGACTGCTCCATTCGTAATCCACCACCGCACACCGCAGCCATGGCCGCGTTTGCACACGCGTTTTCTGTCTCATATGTATGCACGCGTGGATGAATGCACGTCAACCACGGGATTATTACTGTTTCCGATAACAGAATCCATTTTTTGCTTCTCTGTTGGTGAAAAATTTTCAACTGGTCACAGATTCTGTTTGTTTCCGATCTCTGACCAGAAAATGCAATATTTCCGCCACCGGCCACCTTCATTATACGAACTTTCGTAGCACATGAAATAACCAGCCGCGTGATCGTTTGTAAATCACAATATTCTAATATATGTATGTGTTTTTAAATTCGTTCATTATCTGTTTGTTTTAACAATCATCATGTTTATAACAATCTTTTTCTACCAGGCTACGGAATAACAGAAGTAAATGTTATTGACGTTACAGCAAGTTGGAAATTATGATCAAATATATCATATATTGTATCATCGCCTTGCTTTCTCTTTATTTCTATTACTAAATCAAATTAAACAATTCCTCTTTTTAGTTACATATTACAGCTCAGGTACATATACTAATGTTATTTTCATATTATTATTAACTGTTATAGATTCTTAATATTTATGTCATAAGTGACATATATCAACTGAAACTGATACGATGTAAAAAGGTGGAAATTGATTCGATTTTGAGTTTCATATTCAAGGTTCATTTTAGATTTTTATAACACGTTACACAATTCCTCTACCTTAGATCGACATTCGAGAAATCTACGTTTCCCGGCATTAATATTGCGCCATATTATGGAGAGTTCGAAATGCTCCTTTCTCTATTCGCTGTCTAATATTAGCATCAGTTTCAATATAAATTTAGTAACAAGCTCACTATAAGCATGTAATCGATGAAATGACAACAGTGCACATTAAAACAACGATGAAATATCTAGCCGAGTACGAATCACATGTGATTAATTTTTACTTAATAGAACCACCATAATTCATGTAACATGCACAGCATATTACATATCTCATACATGTTGCATAAGTTGGTATATTACAGGTTTAACAAAAGTATTTGGTAACATTTTTATTCTTAAATATTTTATTCTTGTTATATTCTTGTAGAAGAATATGGGTACTAAGATGTTGTTGTTTGTTTTTGTTGAAGAAATAAAATATTAAAGCGTCATACAGGGTGTTCGAAAGTGATTTGTCACCACGAAAAGGTCCTAAACCTAGCCCGTAAAAGCACATTTCAAAGTTAAACGTCCAGAACCTAACTCTTGCGAACGCACTTTTTTTGCGAGTGAGGAGGAGAAAAGCTATTTATGCATACTACTCAGCAGCGGAGTTTGTTGGTAGGTTCTGAAATAGTGATCTGGGAAAAGGTCAAAGTGTTTCGTCCTTCGTCATTTGCAATTTGCTACGGCGGACATAGGAATTATGTTCAGCTTAATTATATATGTATACATACATATGTACACAGATACCAATATATCGCTACGAAAAATCTTCATTTGTTAAACTCTCGAAAGAAAGTCTATCGTGCTGCTGACAGTTGCTGACATTAATAGATTCCGATTTGGTTGAATCATATAGATATAAAGATAGACCACGCGAGCCATACTACCCTGTAGGTGAATGCGATATAGAAAAAGAAAGAGAACGCTGCATAGAACACCTTTTTGACATGTCTAATCAGGCATGCACACTGAAGACTGATGTCGCTCGTTGATCGGTGTTACACTTCCTTATTTAGGATATGAATATGCATGCGTTATTAGACAGGGACACAACGGATCTCTATGCAGTGTTCTTTTTCCATTACTATATCGTTTTTAAAGCTCACGCACTTTGTCTTTATAACTTTTGCAGCCCGTTCAGACGATACGGTTTTTTGACCGACTCGGTAATTTTATCGAACCGAAAGTAGTGTTCATATAATTCCGTATTTTTACTGAAAATACATCTCTCACGCAAATGCTTACATTTTTTGTCTGTTCGTCTCTTCTACTATTTACAGTTGGACAAAATGGATGTAATTACATTTTTCATCAGGTTTTGGTATTACCGTCGTAGAAAAGGATCAACAGAAGATATTTGATACAGTACCATTGTAAGAGATAGATATTTTTTTTTTATTTATTTGTTAAAATTACAATCAATTCTCGCGTTGAGAATTTTCAGTAATTTTTCTGGCGTGGCGCAGTGACATGGCTGTTTATTTACAATAAGTTAATACTTATTACAGATAGGTATAATTTATAAGTATTATAAGTAAGTGCATACGCTTAATTTGGATAACTAAATGAATCTAGCTTTTAGGTCTAGCGGGTAGTGTCTCTTCAGCCTGCGAATCTGGACCGTCGTATCAAGTAGTCCAGTGATTAGGGGGTTTCGGTGTTTGTTGACTCTTTTGCTATATCTGTCGCTATATTTTGCTATTTCCTCTTTGACTGTGGGTATCTTGAGGTCGCGATGGATGGTTTCGTTGGTAACATACCAAGGTGCGTCTATGAAGGATCTTAGCGTTTTCGATTGGAAGCGTTGAAGTATTTCAATGTTGGAGTTACTTGTTGTTCCCCATAGTTGGATTCGGTAGGTCCAGACAGGTTTTATTACGGTCTTGTAGAGGGTAATTTTATTCTGTATGTTTAGTTTGGAGCGTCGGCCCGTGAGCCAATAGAGTTTTTTTAGTTTGTCCTTTAGTTGCTTCGTTTTATCTGAGATGTGTTTCTTCCACGTTAGTCTCCTGTCCAGGGTCATGCCCAGGTATCGGACTGAGTCCCTGCTAGGAACTGTTGCATTGTTGATGGTGACCTGGGGGCAGGTTTGTTTTCGGAGCGTGAAGGTTACATGTGAGGATTTCTTTTCGTTGATTTTGAAGCTCCATTTATGAAACCACTTTTCCATGGAGTCGAGACTTCGCTGGAGAGTGGATGAGGCTATTACCAGGTCTGCGTGGGTAGCTAATAGCGCTGTGTCGTCTGCAAATGTCGCTATTGTTATATCGTTTGATATAGGTAGGTCGGCAGTGTAGATGGAGTACAGTAGGGGCCCGAGGACACTACCTTGGGGTATGCCGGATTCTATTGGGAATGTTGCTGAAGTGGCGTCTAGGCATTTAACCATGAATTGTCTATTGGTTAGGTAGGATTATAGGATGGAGTAGTAGGGGTGAGGTAGGATCTTTTTAAGCTTGTATAGTAGCCCTTCATGCCATACTTTGTCGAATGCCTGTTGGATGTCTAGAAAAACCGCTGAGAAATATTTTTTCTTTTCGAGTGTTTGGCTGATCGTATGAGTTATGCGGTGGATTTGCTCTACTGTTGAATGTTGTTTTCGGAAGCCGAATTGGTGATCTCGGAGTGTTTTTAAGTTCTCTAGGAGTGGAAGGAGTCGATTCGTGACCATCTTCTCCAATAGTTTGGACAGGGTAGGTAAAAGACTGATTGGGCGATAGGAGCTGGTTTCGTATATCGGTTTACCGGGTTTAGGGATGAGGGTAATCAATGAGATTTTCTAGGCCTTAGGATAGTGTTCAAGGCGAAGGATAGCATTAAAAATCGATGTGATGAGTGCAATCCCTTTTATGGGAAATTCCCTGATTGCTTTATTGCCTATTAGGTCGTGCCCTGCTGCTTTCTTGGGATTTAGGCGACTGATTGATTCTATAGTCTCTACAGAAGTAAAGGGTTCAATAGAAGGGTTCAACATTTTTGGAAGGGGGTGTGCAGGTATTCAGTAACGTCCGCGGCAGCTTTGGAGGAATGGGGTTTGAATACTTTAGACAAGTATTTGGCAAACAGGTCGGCTTTTTCTATAGGGCTTCGCGCTCATCCACCTTGCGGACGGCGGATAGGTGGGATTATTTGTGGGGGGCGTGTGAGTTTCCTGGAGGCCTTCCATAGTGAGTAGTTGGAGTCGGCTGTGGGGGATAAGCTGGCGAGGTATTTTTTGAAACAGTCGTTTTTATAATTTTTTAAGGTTTTGGATAGCTTTCTAGTTGCGTTGTTTAGTTTGCGTTTGTCATCCGGTGTTCTATGGGTCTGCCATACTCTTCTTAGTCTACGTTCTTCTGCTATTTTTTTTAGTATGTATTGGGGATATTCTTGTTTGTTGATCGACGTCTTTGTCGGTGTGGAGAGGCGGATTGCGTTTATTATGCTCGTGTTTAAGTATTCCGCGGCTGCTTCGATTTCTTCCTTAGTTTTTAGTGAAGTTAAGGCTGAAGTTGAGTGAGTAAAGACTTCTGTAAAGAGTTGCCAGTTGGTGTGTTGGTTGTGAATGGAGCTATTATCATGTGAATGGATCAGAGGAGAGATCAGCCGAGGAGTTGATTTGGACGTGTCTTGATGAGATATTTTTAGTTACGAAGAAGTCAAGAAGGTCGGGTATTTTGTTGGTGTCAGTGGGCCAGTATGTGGGTTCGTATGTGGTGAGGTAGTTGAGGTTGTTGTTTATTATGCTGTTTAAGAGGTTTTTGCCTCTTGGTGTAACCAGTCTGCTGCCCCATTGGATGTGCTTGGCGTTATAGTCTCCTCCAGCTATGAATCTATTGCCCAGGGTGTCCAGGAAGTTATCAAAGTCTTCTTTGGCGATGGAGTGTCTGGGAGGGCAGTATACTGCTGAAGTAGTGATTGTGCCATGACAGTCTTCTATTGCTACGTTTGTTGCTTGGAGGTTGTCTTTCTGGAATGATGGAAGTTCGTAGTGCTTAATACTTGCTTTGATTATTATTCCGGTTCCACCGTGGGCCTTCCGCTGGGGTGATGGATATGGTAGAATTTGTAACCATTTATTTTCAGGTAGTTTTTGTCGGTGAAGTGGGTTTCCGATACGAGCATTACGTCGATTTGCTGGTGTTTTAGGAAGAGTTCTAGATCAAGTTTGTGTTGAGCTAGACCGTTGGCGTTCCAAAGAGCTATGCGCCTTGGTTTTATTTTGCTTCGGGGCGTATTAATTTATCCATGATGAGTCTTACTAGCGATAGCAAATGATTTATTTGTCCTGATTGTTTCTCTATTAGCTTTTCAAGCCTAGAGAATTTGTCTGTGTTAGGTGGGTTGGGGACACTATTTTGGGGAAGATCCCTTTGGCTATTCGGGTTATTTTGGATGCCTTGTTCTGCTTGGGCATAGGAGGTTGAGGTGGTAATGAATTTGGTAGGACTGGGTGTTTGGTTGGTTGAGGGGATTGGGGTAGTCGTGAATTTCGGCGGGCTGGGTATTTGGTTGGTTACCTCTTTTGCTCTGAGTTTAGGGTACCTGTTTGTGTATAGAGTTTTATAGGCTGAGCAGCCTTTGTAGTTGGCAGGATGGTCACCTTGACAGTGGATGCATTTCGCTGGGGTTTCCGGTGATTTAGCGCACTGGTCAGTGGAGTGAGTGCCTGCACATTTAACGCAGCGGAAAGTATGGTTGCAGTATTTCTGCGTATGACCGTACCTTTGGCACCTTCTGCATTGCACTATTTCTTTTTTCACAAGCGGTGGTTCGAATTTTACTATTGCGTTCATTAGGCGACTGATGTTGTAGATTTCCTTATTGTTAGGCTTTTGTTTTATATCTATGAAAAATAAGAATAACGGGTCTTTCGAGACTCTATGCCTTATATTACTTATGTTGATGACTTCGTGGCCTAGTTTTGAGAATTCGTATTTGAGTTTGTCTATGTCTGCTGAGTGGTGGATGTTTCGTAGGACCACCCGAAGAGGCCTTTTCTGTTTCAGTTTGTTGAAGTGGTTACCACTTCTAAGAAAACTCTACATCTGGTCTTTCTTAGTTTTCTCAAGCACTGAAGCCATCGACAGCGTGTAGACAAAAGACTGCGACGAAGTCAGGCCATAAACAGTAGACAGGCGACGTTGGCTTCGGGGTTTTTCAGTTATTAGGTAACACAGCTAGCGTGCGGATCTGGACCAGCTCAAATTGTATTTTTACTTATTCACTTCTATTTAAATATATTTTCTACCTTACAATTTATCCACGTGTTTTCTCTGTTTACACACCGAATAACCTCAACAGGTTATGGGCCCAGGGCTGTAAATTGCAAGGTAGCAACGTGAAGTGAATAAATTGTTAAAGTGTTGTGCTTAGTAAAATAAGGGATAGTGCTAAAATGGAATCAGCAAGTGCGAAGGTCGAGATGTTACGCGGCGAAGAAAATTGGCTCCAGTGGCGTTTTGTTATGCGTACACTTTTGGAGGAAGATGACGACCTGATCAACGTGTGTGAAGGGAATTTGTGTCATCCAGGTAACAGCGCGGAGAAAGAAATCGCTCGTGGAAGATTTTTGAAAGCAGATCGATTAGCGAGAAAATTAATCGTGACTTCAGTAGGAAAGAAACCGTTGGATCTTCTTTTATGTTGCACAACAGCACATGAAATGTGGAAAAAGCTGAATACAGTATATGGCATGAAGTCGGATGAGAATTTAAATATGGTCCAGAAGCAGTTCTTCGATTTTAAATGGGAAGAATCTGAAAATGTCTCTTACAACCTATCAAAGTTGGAACTCATAGCGGCGAAGATGAAAGCCCTTGGGAGTGAAATTGGCGAGAAAATGCCACGCATTTTATCGGTGTTACCAAACAAATTCGATCATTTTCACAGTGCGTGGGATTCCGTGGAAGAAGAAAAGAAGACCTTAGACAGGCTTAGTACCAGGCTGATGACAGAAGAAATTAGATGGAAGAAAGACGACCAGGAAACATCGGTGGCACTGGTAACAAAAGGTAATAATTATAAAAGGGAACAGCAGAAGCAGTCAAGTAAACGTGAATACGAGAAACAAGGACCAAGTTGCTTTAACTGTGGAAAAGTTGGCCATCTAAAGAAGGATTGCTTTAGATGCTTTATATGCAAAAGGAAAGGCCACACCAGCAAAAACTGTTTTAAAAATAACAAAAGAAGCAACAGTAGAGACAACCAGGAACCTAGAAACCAAAATCGGGATCACAGCGGAATTGGTCTATTAGGAAGTACCTCAGCGATACAAACGGCAAACCCTGATGTTTGGATAATCGACTCAGGAGCTACGGATCACATGACAGGACGACGGGAATGGTTCAGCGTTTTCGAAGAATTCGATAACACGGTGAAGATAGAGATCGGCGATGGTACGTTCATGGATGCGTGCGGCAAAGGAAAAATCAGAGTAGAGACTTTTGTGGACGGCAAATGGGTAACATGTACAATGAACGATGTTCTATACGTACCAGGTATGAAAAGAAATCTGTTTTCGATTAGATCTGTCGCAAGAAGGGGCATAGATTTTTGTATTTCAAAGGAAGGGACCAATTGCATATTTTTACAAAATCAGAAAATAATAGCAAGAGGTTCTGTTATCGGAAATTTGTATAAAGTAGATATGCGAGTTATCATACCGTCAGTTTGTAATTTTAGCAATAGAGCGGAGTCAAACGCGGACACATTGCAGTTATGGCACGAACGGCTATGTCATCAGAACATCAGTCATGTTAAAGAATTCTTAAAGAATTCAAATATGAAAGTTGTAGAGGATAATAACTTTTTCTGTGAAGGTTGCGCGTACGGGAAACAGCATAGATCGAGTTTTCACGAGAAAATCAATCGGGCGACTAAACCTCGCGAAATTATTTATACGGATGTATGTGGACCTATGGAAGTCGAGTCATTAGGCAAGAAACTGTATTTTCTGACATTTAAAGATGATTTTTCAAAATTCACAAAGATTTACTTCTTACGACGTAAGTCAGAAGTAATTGAAAAACTAAAAACCTTTTGCCTAGAAGTTGAAAATCAATTTAAGGATAAAATTAAAGAAATTCATAGTGATGGAGGGAAAGAATTCCAAAATAAAGAAGTCAAAGAATTTTTGGGAAGTCAGGGAATTAAGCACACGATTAACGTCCCATACACTCCTGAACAGAATGGTGTCGCAGAAAGGGAAAATAGAACAATAGTAGAGGCAGGTCGGTCGATGCTATATTCGAAACCAAATCTACCGCTGTTCTTATGGGCCGAAGCCATGAACACAGCAGTACATGTCATAAATAAGACGGGGCCGACAAGACAAGATAAGAAAACACCATATGAACTGTGGTACGGGAAACCGCCGAATTTAGAAAAGTTTAGGGTTTTCGGTACTGAGTGCTTTGCTCACATACCTGCGGAGAAAAGGACAAAACTTGACAAAAAGGCTAACAAAGGATATTTGGTAGGCTATTTAGATGACGGACGAGGGTATCGAGTGTACGTGCCAACAGTAAAAAATGTAATATTAAGCCGCGACGTAATATTTAAGCCTGAACTAGAAAATGCGAAATTCGTAAAATTAAGTTTACCGAAAATTGTCGAGCGCGAAGATGTGAGTGCGCAGAGCGATAGAGCATGTACGTATGAAAGTGCAGAGAGTGAACATGAAAAACAACCTCATGGAACTAGCGACAATGTGAGACAATTGAGAGATAGAGATAAGATCAAACGAACCGATTTTTATGGTAACCCAGTAACGTACGTAGCGGAAAAATTACCGGTGGATTTTAACGAAGCGATGAGATCCGAAAAGAAAGAGTTATGGGAAACAGCTATGAATGATGAAATGAAATCGCACCATGAAAATAAGACGTGGATACTTGTAGAAAAACCTAAAGATCAGAAGGTACTTAGCAATAGGTGGGTTTTAACGATAAAGCTAAATCCGGACAACTCGGAACGATACAAAGCGCGACTTGTAATAAAAGGGTGTTCACAGAAAGAAGGCATAGATTATAAGGAAACATATAGTCCCGTTGCTCGGTTTGACACAATTAGATTAATGCTCAGTATTGCAGCCAAAAATAATTTACACCTTGGACAGTTCGACATTAAAACCGCATTCTTATATGGAAGTCTGAAAGAAGATATTTATATGAAACAACCTAAAGGTTATGATGATGGTACAAATCGGGTTTGTAAATTGCTAAAAAGCCTATATGGCTTAAAGCAGTCTCCAAGATGTTGGACGGAACGTTTCACAAAATTTATCTCGAACTTAAAATTTTATCAGAGTAACGCAGATCCTTGTTTTTATATTTATACAAAAGACGACAAATTAATGTTGATGACCATATACGTAGACGATGGACTGGTAGCAGCTTCAGACGAATCTTTAATTGATAAATTCTTCGGTGATTTAAATAAAGAATTCAAAATTACGAGTTCGAAAGAAGTAAAGAGTTTTCTTGGACTTGAAATTAATAGATTAGAAGATGGTTCAATATTCATTCATCAGAGTAGGTATATCGAAAACATATTGGAAAAATTTAATATGAATGAGGCAAACAGTGTTTCTACACCTATCGAGACTAATTGGAACGAAAGTAACATAGGCGATAATGATTGTAACGCACCATACAGAGAAGCCGTAGGGAACTTAATGTTTTTACAAACCGTAAGTAGGCCAGATATTAGTTTTGCAATAAATATAGCGGCGAGACACTTAGAGAATCCAAACCAGTATCAATGGAAATTAGTCAAACGAATTTTGCGCTACATAAAAGGGACCGCAGACATGGGACTCTTATATACAAAAGCAGGCAGTCTCGAAACCTTTAGCGACGCTGACTATGCAGGCGACAAAGAAACAAAAAAATCGACATCAGGCGTTGTATGTAAGTATGCGAATGCGGCCATCACATGGCAATGTAAGCGACAACAATGTATAGCTTTATCTACGACCGAAGCTGAATATGTCAGTGCAGCCTCAGCAGCGAAAGAAATTATGTGGCTAAAGAAAATATTTCTTGAATGTAAATTAGAGATCCTTAAGTATATGCTATGTGTAGACAATACTAGTGCCGTGAAATTAATTAAGAATCCAGAATTCCATCAAAGAAGTAAGCATATTGACGTAAGATATCATTTCTTGCGAGATTTATACAATAGAGGCGAAATTGATATAACGTATGTAACAAGCGAAGAGCAATTGGCAGATATATGTACAAAGGCGTTGCCAAAACCGAGATTTGAATATTTAAGGAAAAAGTTAGGTTTGAAAAGTAAAAAAGATATTAAGAGGTAATTGTTTGTAAACATGTAGAATTTTTAGGGAGGGTGTCGAAGTGATTATTACTTCTCAAAAAAAAAAAAGAGGAAAAACTCTACATGATCTGTTTAGTCTTCTAGTTTTTTTTTTTGTGTAATAAATTAATTTGTATGGAAAAGAGAAAGGCGGCTGGCAAATGTACTTGAGAAGGCATTGACAAATTAATTTTCAGATATTTACGACAAGAGTTAGAAAATATTAAGAGATAATTCGTAAATTTGAGATAATTGTTTGTAGGGATGTAGAGTTTTAGGGAGGGTGTTGAAGTGGTTACCACTTCTAAGAAAACTCTACATCTGGTCTTTCTTAGTTTTCTCAAGCACTGAAGCCATCGACAGCGTGTAGACAAAAGACTGCGACGAAGTCAGGCCATAAACAGTAGACAGGCGACGTTGGCTTCGGGGTTTTTCAGTTATTAGGTAACACAGCTAGCGTGCGGATCTGGACCAGCTCAAATTGTATTTTTACTTATTCACTTCTATTTAAATATATTTTCTACCTTACAATTTATCCACGTGTTTTCTCTGTTTACACACCGAATAACCTCAACACAGTTGATAGGTGTGGAAGTTGACGTTCAGGGTCCTAAGTATCTTAGTGAGTTTTCTGTAAGCTTCTGGGATCGGCAGTATTTTTACTTTATTGTTATTTATCTTTAAGTTGTAGTCCTCCTTGGAGATATCTCTCTCTAAGGACTTGATCATTGTTTGTATGTCGATGACGTCATCCACAAATATTGGTGGGGGAGGGGGGATTCTCTGTGCTGGTGGGTTTGGCGGCGGGTCTGCGATTTCCATGGCGTCGTTAGTGGATTGCAATACGGCGAACCTGTTGTGGGTGTTTATTTGTATCGTTGATTGTTCGTTCCGGGTGTCGTTCATGTCTGGTTTTGATGTTTCTATTTTCCGTTTCTTTGTAATATTAGCGTCGTTGGTTCTGCTACACTTCTGCCACGGAGGAGGTAGCGCGGGGTAGTTGCGAGTCTGCTCCGGAGAGCCTGGTCGCGATTGCTGGGCCATCATCGAGCTAGTTAATTCAAAATGAATAGCTAGTCGTGAGGCTATGAGGCTAGTATTCGGGTTGGGGTTAGGTGCGTGGAATTTTCTTCTCCCTAAAGGGTAGGACACTTGGCTGTGTTCACTTTCGACGGTTGGGCGACACGTGTTGTTTGCGGACTACACTGGGCACTAGAGACACGTCTGCACGCTTCGGCACTCCACAGCGAACGGGAGAGATAGATATCAATTGGATTCCTATCAGATTCTCATGTATCAATTAAAAAGAGACGAAATAAAACTTTTTAATTATTTTCATATGTTGAGAATTTTGGATCTTAATAGCCGAAATAATGGTATAGGAACACTAAATTTACACCTAGAATTTATATTAGAATAGTTGTATATTTATTTGATTTCAAAGATATTCATCGATACACACTTGCACGCGTCTCAGCACTTTCTTCCATACCCTACTGTTAACCGACTGAACCGTTTACATTCCTTTGTTTTCGAGATGCCGCGCACACACATACTTCCACACACTGATATTCACATACATGTATCACTACTACGCAGCTAATCTAGTCTAGCACATAAAATTATACATATCTCAATAATATGTCAATATCTATTTTAATGATTTGTTGAAAAGAGTGCAAAGAGATTTAACAGAACTTTAAAATTATTATTACTATGTAAAATCATTAATTTTTAGAGTAAAGTACTAAATATGAATAATTTTAGGCATTAATATCTAAAATGAACCTAACTCAAACTTTGAAATTGAAAATAAACTAGATTTCGTTGAGGATCAAATTATTATACAGAGTGTTCGGCAAATATAAAAAAATTTAAGGGACGATTCTTGAAGTTAAAATAAAGGGAAAATCAAGAACTAAAAAATTGTGTTTTCAGTTTTAGTTTTTAGTTATTGACAATTAAAAATTAACTAAAGTATCTGCGTGCGCCGACAAACATTGTTACACGAACGAAAGTAGGCTAGCCTAAGCAGTGTATACAATTAGGTAGTCCGTTCTAAACCTATAACTGAAGTTTGGATTCCTGACTTCCGACGGATTCAGTCGAACTTATAATTAAATGGCGGTGATGTCTTATGTGGGATGTACAGGTTCTGATCTCTATCATTTTCCCATTCGTAAAATACATTTCTTGATTATGTAGAAGAGTGAGGTAGAGAAGTATGCATATTCAAAAGCACATTTTTTTAATTTTTTGAATTAATTTTATAATCCCGGGCTGAAATTCTAACATTTCATCATCATTAAATATTTGTAAGGATGACGAAAGACTTTGAAAAGTAACATGTGACATCTCTTCTGCAATTTTTGAAAAATTCGTTTGTTGATTTATTAATTGCATCATTTTGGAATTTAGTTTATTTCTAATTTGAAAGTTTGCTCTTCTTTTTTTTTAATATGTCAAAAATAATCGCAGTCGTATTACTTTCAACAATTCTATGATCAATATTTCTTTCTTGCTTTATTCTTCCTCTATTTTTTATACTTACTGTGTTTTCAATACTTTCGTGAGCAATTGTTGCTCCTGAAACTTTCTTTAAGAAGGAAAGATGATAATTACATGTATAAAGTCTTAAAGGCTTTACAGAAGACCCACATGTTTTTTTGGACTCTGTGTTTTTTTATGCATCTCATTCACGAGTCTCGTATTTGTGTCCATTTCTTCATGATAGATCTAGTTAAAAAATATAAATCGTTATTAATACATTTTCTTAGATATTCGGTGTCTGACTGTTCCTTACAAGATCTTTATTACTCTTAACGAATAAGCGTTTCAATGATCAGCAGTACTGCAAAAGTAGTCACACAAATTATGTAGAACGATCTTCGCGATGAATTCCTGCATTTATCAAATACAATTTATAATTGGGAAGAGATATTGAGTGGACCTCAAACAAGAGTACATTTTCCTCACTGCATTGGGGCAATAGATGTCAAACACATAAGAATTAAGAAACCATCGAACAGTGGTTCGATTATTTTTTAATTATATTTGTCGGAGATGAAAGGACACCGGAACCTTCCTTCTGGAACCTCGGAAAAAACCCATAAACTTGTAATTAAAGTTTACAGTTATAACTAAACGATTTGTCGTCACTCTACCCAATCCTACCTGTTTGCGATTTACGATAATAAACTTGGGCTCAAGACGACCATCAGTCGCCGAACGCAGCCGCGGTCAACGGGACGGGCGTTTCGTCTAACAAAGGCGTGGAGTTTGTAGTATGACCCTCATTAAAAGAAATACCCATAGAGGTACTTGACAGTAAAACATTCCAATGGTCCCTTCGGACAATGAATACCAGATGTTGAGGCACGTACACAGCACAAGTCCAGCCAGCCCGAGGACCCGCTATAAAACCTGGGTTTTTTTCGGCAATTAAGATTTTTGCAAACGGACAGGCAACTTTTGTCCCGGAAAGTGGTGGGGATACATGGGAGGCAGACGTAGAGAGGACGGAGCTGCGAGCGTAATCGAAATCTCCGGAAAACTGGAGAGCCTGGGCAAGGGAGGCAACCAGAGTGGAGGACTAGTGCCTGTGAGCGCAAAACGGGTGTGGATACGGGAAGTCCGGCCTGGACAAGGAGGAGTTAAACCAAACCAACAAGTGTGAGGTTAGGACGGCGGAGTAGCCATATTAGGACGCGTGACAACAGCGCCGCTACATGGGCTACTCGAGGAACTACCCAGACACAGCCATATTGGCGCGTGCGCCGAAGCGCGTTGCGCGGGCCACTTGAAAGTGACATCGACCGGCAGAGTGGCAAGTGCTGACCGAGCGACATTTCCCGCCCAACGGGGAAACAGACGCAACCATGGCGAAAGGGAAGGAGGTAGAGGAAAACGCTAGGGGACGGAGGGAAACGGAACTGGCTGCGGAGCCGCCGCACGTTAGCACCAGGAGCATGACGAAGGCGATGCCGCCAAAGGAGGGACCCTCCCGCTTCACGCTGGACAAGGAGGGAATATGGACCGAGGAAGCAACAGAGGAGGAGGAAGCCCCCGCCAGAGAAGCACCCCGAGCGAAGAGGAAGAAGGCCAACGAATCCCCCGAACTCCCCGCGGACCCGGCTGAAGAAATGAGAACAGCCACAACGGCGGACATAGGAGCCGAACTGATTCGCCGGGCCGCCGAGGTGGCCAGGGCTGCCGAGGCGCCCCGCGGCCACAAGGGCACGCAGGGGAAAACCCTGAAGGAGGCGGCGAGAACCATCACCGCGGGCGTGACAGAGTTAGTGAGGAGAACGGACCCTGTCACCGACACACTCGCTATAGCGCAAGGACGCATAGCAACACTGGAGGCGGCGGTAGAGGCACTCCGAAAAGAGCCGGCCTCGCGCCCCACCGCGGATGAGAGCAGCTACAGGGCGCGTCTCGCTGCAGTCGAGCACCAAGTAGAGGAGATGAGATCCTTGCTGCACCGACTGGAGGAACAACTGCAGGGAACAGAAAAAGGAGAAGGAAAGGAGGTCGCCCCTGCCACGAACACAAGAGGGATGGAGCCTGGAGCCCCAAGCGCCCCAGCGCCCAAGGGAGGCCGAACGGCTGTCACCGAATGGCAGACCGTCGGAAGGAAAAGAAGAAGAAAGAAGAAGGAGGCAGGGAGGAAGCAGCCGGCGAAGCTGATCCCCGAGACAGGGGCGGAGAGCCAGAGGAAAACTCCGGAGAGTGGATTGGAGAACGCACGAAGAGGGGGAGGCAGGGGGCCCCTCCCGCGCGCACCGCGGACGTCAGCGGTAACAATCACCCTGACGGACAAATCGAGCCAATCCTACGCGGAGGTGCTGGCTGCGGCCAAGGACAGTGTCTCCCTGACCGAGCTCGGCATCAACACGATCAGGATGCGGATCACCGGAGGTGTTATCTTAGAGGTCCCTGAGGACCAGGGAAGGGAGAAGGCCGCAGCGCTCGCAGCACAGCTGACGCGGGCTCTGGACCCAAACGAGGTCCGAGTGGCGACCCCCTTCCGAGCCGCGGAGGCAAGGGTGTCCCTGATAGACATAGCGGCCACCAAGGCGGAAATCCAGAACACCCTGGCGAGGGAGAGCGGCTGCAAGCCGGAGGACATCCGGAGGACAACGGACTTGGCGCCGTATGGATACGAGGCCCTGCCAGTGCAGTGAGGAAACTGGCCCAGGCTGGAAAGGTCGCCATAGGCTGGTCGATGGCGAAGGTCGAAGCCATCGAACGGAGACCGTTACAGTGCTACAGGTGCCTTGGGATAGGACACACGGGGAAGACCTGCACCGCCAAGGAGGACAAGGGACACCTGTGCTTCAGATGCGGCGAACCAGGGCACGAGGCGAGAGCATGCACTACTGCGAGCCCGAAATGCCTGTTCTGCGAGGCGCTTGGAGCACCGTCGGTGCACAGGATGGGGGGACCAGCCTGCGCCCCCTCGAAGAAAGGAACGAAAGGAGCCGCCCGCGGATCCACGGCTGCAAGAGGCAGCGAGAAAGGCTCCCCGTCGCAAAGAGACCCTAAGCCCGCGAACAAGGAGGTAGGCACGGAGGAAGCCACGCACAAGGAAAGGACACCAAGGAACTGAGAATGCGCATCCTCCAGACTAACCTGGGAAGGTCAAGGCGAGCACAAGACCTGCTCCATCAAACCATCCGGGAGAGCACGGTCGCCCTAGCGGTGGTGGCGGAACCATACAGAGTTCTGGATGGCCCGGAGTGGGTCGGAGACACGGACGGAATGGTTGCCTTCACCTGGACATCAACGCCCGGGGCGTTCGCCCACGGAGCCCTGCTGGAACGCGGCAACGGGTACGCCGCGGTCGAGTGGGCAGAGATGATGGTGGTGGGGGTGTACGTGTCACCCAACAGCGGACGGGCAGCGTTCGAAGAATTCCTAGACGAAGTTGGCGACTGCGTCAGGCGACGACTCCCCCGACAAGTGCTCGTCCTGGGAGACTTCAACGCGCACTCCACGGAATGGGGGAACGCCAGGACCAACGCGCGCGGCCGCACGCTATCAAACTGGGCCGCGGGACTTGGTCTTCTGTTAGTGAACAGGGGCTCGACCAGTACCTGCGTGACGTGCAGAGGGAGCTCCATTGTTGACATAACATGGGCCTCCCCCGAGGCATTCAGGCGGATCTCAGGCTGGAGGGTGGCCGAAGGGGTCGAGACGCTGTCGGACCACCTCTACATATTCATGGAGGTGGACGCACCTGGACCTGGAATGCCGACGACAAACGACGGGCGCGGCCCGCCGAGGGGGAGGCACGCACGCCCACCACCCAGATGGAAAATAAAGGAGAGGAATGAAGATCTACTCCGGGCGGCTGCTATAGCAACAGCTTGGAGCTGGGAGGCCTCGACAACGACGACCGAAGCAGACGTGGAAGAGGAGGCCGAGAACCTCCGCCAAGCCATGACAGCAATCTGCGACGCATCCATGCCACGAGCCATACCGGGCACGGTGCGAAGCAGAGCAGTTTACTGGTGGAACCCCGACTTCACGGAACTGAGGACGAGATGTGTCCGGGCCCGAAGACAGTACCTAAGGGCTCGCCGCTGGCGACGACGCGACGAAGAAGAAGTCTCCTTGCGCTACCGGGCGTACCGCGCGCTATGGCGCTCGCTATAAAAGGAAATTAAAAAAGCGAAGGACCGTGCCTGGTCCGAACTGGTCGAAACAGTCGAGTCGGACCCATGGGGGAGGCCATACAGGACGGTGACACAGAAACTACGCGCGAAGGGCCCCCTGACAACGGCGGAAATGGAACCTGCACTGCTGACGCGGATCACCGGAACGCTCTTTCCCCCACAAGAAAACAGAGCGGCGGAACGGCCACGGGAAACGACACGACCGCGGGGATGGAGGGACGACTGGGAAGTCACGGAGGAGGAGATATGGGAGGCAACCAGAAGAATGACCTCCCGCAACGTGGCACCGCGCCCGGACGGAATCCCTGGCCGGATCTGGGGGGAAGTGATGGGGGTCACGGCCCCCAGACTCCGGCACCTCTTCACAAGATGCCTGAGGGAGGGAGTCTACCTTGGGCGTGGCGGACGGCGAGACTGGTCCTGCTCCATAAAGAGGGCCGACCGACGACCTCGCCGTCAGCGTACCGGCCGATATGCCTACTGGACGAGGTCGGCAAACTACTCGAGAGGTTAGTCGCCGCCCGCTTGGAACGACACATAGCGGGCCAAGTGCCAGGTTTACACGAAAGCCAGTACGGCTTCCGGAAGGGGCGCTCGACGATTGACGCGGTCAGACTCGTACGAGCGATTGCGGAGGACATGGTCTCCCGGAAAGGCGTGGCGCTGGCGGTTTCCCTGGACATCGCCAACGCGTTCAACACCATGCCATGGGACAGGATGGTGACGGCCCTGGAGCACTTCGAGGTTCCCAGCTACCTCGTCCGATTGATCCGAGCCTACCTCGACGACAGGTGGGTGTGTTACACAAGTAAGGAAGGAGAGGAAAAGCGATCCGTCGAGCGTGGCGTCCCGCAGGGCTCGGTGCTGGGCCCCATACTATGGAACGTTGCGTACGACGAGGTACTGCGATGCCCGCTACCCCCAGGCGCGGCCATGATATGCTATGCGGACGACACCCTAATCCTGGTCGAGGGTCGTGGCTGGCACGAGACGCTGCGCATTGGCGAAATCGCAACGGCCTGTGCGACCCGTGCAGTGAACGAACTGGGCCTGAGAGTCTCCCCTGCGAAGTCGGAACCTGGTTCTTTGACAGGAAGAGGCGCGGGACACCACCGCCCGGCCATGCATAAACATGGCAGGTGAAACCGTCCGGGTGGGATCACAGTTGAAGTATCTGGGACTCACCATCGACAGCCAGTGGACGTTCGAGCCGCACTTCGACTCACTGATCCCGAAGGTGTCAGCGGCTGCCAATGCCCTGTGCGGCCTACTACCGAACATCGGCGGGGCCGGAGACGCGGTGCGCCGACTTTACGAGGGCGTCGTTCGGTCACGAGTGATGTACGGGGCCCCAGTATGGGCGGACGACCTGATGGCAAGCCGTCACAGCATTCTGCTCCTGAGAAGGCTGCACAGAGTGACCGCCATCAGAATCATTAGGGGATACCGGACGGTGTCTCACGCGTCGGCGTCCACCCTAGCCGCGCCCCCCCCCCCCCCGTGGGAGCTGCGGGCACTGGCGCCCAAGAAGAGATACACCCGCCGGAGAGAATGGCATCCGGGAGAAGACCCCACCGAGCAGGCGGCTCCAAACGACACAGGAACCGCCGAGGAGGACACATGGAACCTGTGGCGATCCCAACTGATCATCGGGAGAAGCGAACACCGAGGCGCGGATGCGGTCCTACCAAACTGGGAGGCATGGAGGAGCCGCCACGGCTTCCCACTCACATTCAGGATGACACAAGTACTCACCGGACACGGCGTGTTCGGCGAGTTCCTGAAGAGAATAAGGCGAGAGACGACAGACATCTGCCACCACTGCGGAGAGGGCAGGGACACAGCGCAGCACACCCTGGAGCTCTGTCCGGCGTGGGAGCTGCCCCGCTACACCCTGCGGCACGCCATAGGAGAAACGTTGACCCCCTCAGCGATTGTGGAAGCGATGTTGAGAGGGTCACAGGAATACGAGGCCGTCCGCCTCTTCTGCGAGCGAGTTATGCTCGCGAAGGAGCGAGCGGAAAGGGGGAGAAAGAAAAACTCTCACCCCTGCAGGATAAGAAGATGGAGAAGGATGGCAGTCAGACGACCCAGAGCCGCCCCGCCACCACCCCAACGGACTACGACCAGAAGAAGTGACAGCACTAGGGGCAACGACCTCCCCCTAACGCCCACTCAATAGCCGGCTCGAACAAGAGAACGCGAGAAGGGGATGCAACTGAAGTTAATTCATAAGAGGTTCCTGGAGCTCCCCTGTCACGCGCATAAGATGGTCATCGTGGAGTTTTAGTCGGTAGGAGTCCGACACTACTCTGCTGTTACGCGATTATTGCAGCAGCGGAGTGTCCATGAGGATTTCTCCACGTACAAAAAAAAAAAAAAAAAAAAAGGCAGCTTTTGTCCCAAATCGACCAATCGACAGCGACGCCGATCGGAGGAGCTGGCGTACCTAGACACCCCACCAGAGGTTGTCTCGGTGGCGACGTTAGGACGAAGATTCATTCCTTCTGGAGACCTCATCGACGAAGGGACTGGCACCGCTTGATCCGCGAGTAGTACACGTTTGAGCTAGGGCAAGTCTATCTCTCATCCCGTTGACCGCGAATTCGTTACCGGACCTAAGACCAGCGTCATTAGCACTACAAGTTATACACCGCTACTGTTGATTGTCGCGTCGGGAGTGTTCATTCGCGTGCGAGCAGACCGTATCCGCGCGACACCGCAACGATGATCCACCGAACGCTCACAACCCTGCTTGTGACCATTCTACGACATATTAGTAGCAGTTGTAGATTTAGAATTTCGTTTCTTATATGTGCAGTAACGGACAAAAGTTTAAGACGATGATTTGTAAACCGGATTACAAACAACTTATACGCATATTGTTCTTCTATTCGGTTTGCCTCTTTGGAATAACATAGCTGTATGTTTGACCTTCGTAACCTCTGACCGTCAGCTGTCAAATACAAACAATGTAGGAGTTACAACAGTTAATTACCGCTCAGCACTTGTAAACGGGGGATATTAGTTTAAGACGATCTGTGTAAAACGTGCGTATAAGTACAGTTTTTGAACATTTTGATTCTGGAATGTCAAAATCATTGTTTAGTGTACCTTTTATCGCTTAAAATTCATTTAGATAGGAACAGACTATGATTTCAAAGAATTTGCTTGAAAGCGAAAGGGAACAAACCGTAAGGCTACGTAAATCGTAAAGCACAGTGCGTTTTAGAAACTCTTAAACATGGTGATGGGGACGTTATGATGTGGGCGTGTTTTTCTTGAGCTGGCCCTGGTCCGATATGTCGTATCAACGGAACTATGGGCCGTTTTCAATACGTGACATACTCAAGAACACAATGTTGCCTTTTGCACGCAACAATATGAGTGATGATTTTATTTTTCAAAATGATAATGACCCGAAGCACACGACTCGGGTTATGAAACAGTTTTTTGAAGAAGACAATATTACCGTGTTGCTGTAATGTCAATTCATATCAGAGGCCGCATGTGTGCAGGTCTTCACCGCGTACCCTCAATTACCCCAGGGACCCACCATAAGCTTAAACTTTTAGTTTATTATTTTTGTGCTATCTGTTTATGGATGGTCCTTGAAACAGTCCTTAGGTTATTATACGCCCTTACTAATTACGGGGAAAGCAGGTAGTTACCTAATGGGAAAAACCCAATACGTGACTAACGAAAAAGCTGGTTTTTCCCATAAACAATATCACCTACTAGCCACGTTTGTAGGAGGCTTCCTCCTCCTATCTTCATTTATTAACGTGGCCTATAACCAATTGGCATCGTGGATCGTTATCCTCACTTTTCGTAACGAAAGGTGCGAACAGCGAATCCGCGTTGTTAATTAAAAGAGCACACCCACACGAGCTTTCCTCCGCAATGAGACGAGAACACCTAGGGAGAAATATACAAAACCTAGGAATAGTGAACATCTCTCCGAACAGTCTCAATTATTGTAAACCTGTGCTGTGCTAGTAAATAAAGTTGGTTAGAAAATAAAGACAGTAGTTGTGTTACAACTCAACCTTCTCGTTTTATCAACCAACAATCACCAGACACTTATCCAATCGAGAATTTGTGGAGCATTATAAAAAAGACAGTACAAGGTTATAAGCAGAAAAATTTAAATGAACTTTACTCTACAATTGAAACAGTTTGGAGTAATATTACGGTAGATCAATGTAAAAAATTAATAGATTCTATGCCAAGAATATGTACCGAAGTGATAAGAAATAACGGATATTGGACAAAATATTGAATTTAAACAAAAATTGTGTATATTTCCTTACCAAAAATTAATATTTTTTGACCGACGAAATATTATACAGATTTCATTTCTTTTTTATAACTTCGCTACTGAGCAAAATATCAAAATGAAATTTTTTTGTAAGTGTACAAGCAAATGTTTAATTAGTGATTACCAAAAGTAGAACACTGTATATATATTTTTATGGAAAGTAAATCAATTATTTATTTCTTCCATTTCGTTTTAAACTTTTGTCCGCTACTGCAAATATCGGATGATACCGGTAAGATTGTGATTCTTCAATTTTTAAAATAACACCTGTTGGAATACAACGATATTAATCGCATACAGATGAGGTGATCGATCGAACGAATTCTTCCCTTCGTTGCCCAGCGATATCCCCATTGGCGTGCGTTCGTGAGATGTACCGCGGCGGCTAGCGCATGCTTGCTCTTTCGAGAATTCGGCGGAAGAAGCGTAAGGATATGGATGGAACATTGGGCACGTCGAGAAGCTACTAGAAGGTTCCGTGGCACATGTGACGTCACACAGACATCTACACAGGTCACACTCATTACTGCATAAAGAGTGGGGTTCAAAACCTTTTCAAGGGCTATGGGTCACTAAGCGAGTCAGTCTGAGAATAACTATCCAACTGTCTACATTCCACAGCACTCACTTATATTCCCTGTAATAATTGTTTAATAAATATCACATAATATTATTTTAACACAAACATTGTGTCTTCCACAGATTATTAATCTTAATTCCGAGATTAAATTCTAACAACACCATTATGTACAAAATTGACGAAAGACACTTTAGAAATACCAAAATTCAAACCTTTCAATGAATATTCAGAAAGAAATGTACCTTTTCTTTTTCTCGAAGGTGACAGTTTTGTATTACATATAAATTTATTAAAATCTTATGGAAAAACACATATGAACGAGATAAAACGAATTATTGTCTAATTCGAAATAGGAGATATGTGCTTTCGGCATCTTAGCCAATAAATGAAGAATTTACCACTGCCCTGTAGATGTTAATGGACAAACAATAGTAAAGCATGCACTATATTGCATAATTTTGTGATACAAAAGATGGTCTGAATTTTGAAAATAACAGCTCAGAAATGGAAAACAGGCCAAAAAATTGTTTTGGCGACATACCAAATGAACAATATTTGTTGATTATTTTCTTTCAAAACATTTGTCAATTTCTTAGCAATAGGTCATTAATTTAAAGCATAATTGAAATTAAAAAAATATGATTTGTCTCTGTTGGATTATTACAAGAAATGAGTGCGTGTATATTGTCTGTGAGTGCAAAAATTAATGTATTATAAACGTTTCTTTTTGATAGGAATGGATTGTAATATGAATAAGAGAGGAACATGGCAACCATTTATTTAGTATGAGTGAATTTTCGACCTTTCGCGGAGAGACGCGAAGTGCCCCAACGGGAGTCGTAAATTCCCGTTACGATTGGAATAATCGACGCCATGAATCGATCGATCCCTTATTTCGATTAAGACAATAGAGGTGGTTGAATTAGTATAACGCTGATATTAACAGGTTATATTTTCAACAATCCAATAACTTCAATATTTGATACAATTGTGCATATATTGACTGCCAAACTACGAATAAGTACGACCTGAGACTCGTTTCGTGTTGGCGACTGTGATGATGTAACTTCTGTCGATTGACTGTCCTCGACTTGGCAACTGTGATGACTGATTGTTACTTCTGAGCTTTGCCTGTTAGTGTTACTCGAACTGTTTGTGATTGACTTAGACTGTTGCTATGGAACCAGTCTAGAGACGTGGTGATTGTTCTGTAGTCCAGAGAACAAGTCTAAAGATCAAGTGAAGTTCGTTCTCGTGTTATCACGGAGGAAAGCTCGGCGTGGGTGTGCCTTTTGAACTAAACATGCGGATTCTTTGTTCACACTTTTCGTTAGGGAAGTGACGGTAACGATCCGCGATGCCCGTTGATTATATCCAACGTTAACAAATGAAGATAGGAGGAGTAAGTCTCCTGCCAACGTGGCTCGTGAGTGTCATTGTTTATGGGAAAAACCTGCTTTTCCGTTAGATAAATATTCGCTTTTCCCGTTAGGTAATTACCTGCTTTCTCCGTGCTTTTTGCGAGCGAATAATAAACCTAAGGATTGTTTTAGGGACCAGCTATAAACAGAAAATATTTGCAGGATTAAAGATTCCGTTAAAAAGATTCTGTTTATGGTAGTTCCTTAGGTTTATTGAGGATATGTATAACGGTGCGTGGGCCTTTGACGGTCAGACAATGAAGGACATCGCACGGACCCTTTCACGCGACGTAACAGTGAGTGAATGGCGATTTTCTTTTCATTTTGTTTGGTCAGTAACGGTCAGTTTTAAGGATAAATCTGAAATATAGACGTGTCCTCCTCTAATAAAAAGATTAATTAAATTAAACCAAATTAAAATAAGAATTACTACATCTTCACATTTATTGCCTTTAACCAATAGATTATGGGTTCAAATGCGTTGTTTACTAAGCTCTGTATTCCTTTTTGTAATAATTTTTAGTGATTAAACTGCAATGGTTATATCTTTTATGAAGAGCTCTAATGCAGGAGATAATGGAAAATTTAAAAGTGAAGAAAGATATGAAACCATTTGATAATGTTAGACATAGAATGTAAATATATGTCGGGTTCACATTATAATTAGGGTTAGGGGCGCGAAACGAATCTTCATTTGGATTAGACATTATTGTTATGCAATAGAGGAGATATTTACTAGTGCAAATATGATTATTACATAATCCGACAAGTAACAGTGATAACTCGAGAAGCTAATGACAATGATCCTAGGTTCAATAACGAATCCACGACAAACGGGATAACAGTATGCGCTTTCTTCCAAAGTCTAAGTTGTATACAACTTCCTTGTCTCAGTTCTGCCCGAGCAGCCAAGCTAAACGGACGTGTGAAACAGAGCCTCATTGAAAGTGTGGCAAGTGGGAAAAATAAAGTGACTAACGACAACACCTATCGCCAAATGGTGGAAAATCCAAAATGCAACAGCAAATACCGCCAATAAGAATAACAAGCAAAGGCGAAACATATTTCATAAACAAAGCTACAAATATAACAAATGTAAGTGAATCACTAAACGAAGATCAGGAGTGCTCAGCTATAAAGGAAATAGAAATGGAAACATTACAAAATAATGACGAGAATAAAATCAACAACGAATTAACCCAGCAGGATGAAAGCTGGAAGGTGGCAATTTACAACAAAAAACGTAAAATAACACCAAGCACAAACGTTAGGAAAGCTATACAAGCAGGAAAGCAACAATGGCTATAAGAAATTACTCTCCGAAATTCCTTCAACGCACTGCAAGAAGAAAAAGAAACAGACCCAGCCGAAAAACCAATAACCCACATCGTCAAACCACCACCACTTTACATATATGCCCAAATAATAGACCCTGTCATTGAACTACTGAACAACACGACAGGAAATGAAAACTATAGTATAAAACAATTAAAATTAGACCAAGTAAAAGTACAAACTTTTTTTTTGTACGTAACAGCAGAGTAGTGTCGGACTCCTACCGACTAAAACTCCACGATGACTATCCTACGCGTATGACAGGAGTGCTCCAAGAACCTCTTATGAATTAACTTCTCTTGCACCCCCTTCTCGTGTCTTCTTGTTCGTGCCAGTCCTACTAATTCCTGATTATTGAATTTGGCGTTACGGGAGGTCATTGCCCCTAGTGCTATCGCTCCTTCTAGTCGTGGTCCGTTGGGACGGCGATGGAGCGGCTCTAGGTCGCCTGACTGCCATCCTCCTACATCGTCTTATCCTACAAGGGTGAGAGTCAATAGGACGCCGACAAGTCGAGGCATCAACGCGGCGCAACACCTCCCTGGCGATAGCAAGCGCGGGTAGCAACCGCCAACACTAGAGGGATATGACGACAACGAGTCTGTCTATCTCGCTAGCGGTCGAATATACGGACGATTGATACAAATACCGTACCTAGCGAGACTCCCTCTACGTCTAAGGCAGGGACTACCGGGCATAGCCTTACTGACGAGTTCACCGGTAGTCCCGGGACGAAACGCAAAACGCTCTTTTCATCCGCCACATTGGTGATCACCGACAACGAACACGCACCTTTGGAGAAGGAGTCAGAGAAGGAGCCAACCGCCGACGACGAACACGCCAAGCAGGTGACTGAATATGAGACAACGACCAAGCCAGGAAGTGATGTAGCCATTGCAATAGTTCATGGGCATCACCTCCAGCAGCACGTCAGAGAAAGAGACAACCATCTCGTCCCCACGACGATCAGCCTTCGATCATCGACGACGGGCCATTTCCTCTAACTTGTATCGCGCTATATAGCTTTGGGGTCACGCTATAGCGCTAGGGGGACGCTGTGTGGCGGATTGGTATCAATACGACGCCGACAGGTCGAGGCATCAACGCGGCGCAACACCTCCCTGGCGATCCGCGGGTACCAACCGCCAACACTAGAGGGCTACGACGACAATAAGTCTGTCTATCTCGCTAACGGTCGAATATACGGTGTCAGGATACAAATACCGCACCTAGCGAGACTCCCTCTACGTCTAAGGCAGGGACTACTGGGTATAGCCTTACTGACGAGTCCGCCGGTAGTCCCGGGATGAAAACGCACCAACTCTCTTTTCATCCGCCACACTTTCTTTCCCTTTTTGCTCGCTCCTCCGCGAGTATAACTCGCTCGCAGAAGAGGCGGACGTATTCCTCGTGAGCCTCGAAGAGGCTCGTATTCCTGTGACCCTCTCAACATCGCTTCTATAATCGCTGAGGGGATCAATCTTTCTCCTATGGCGTGTCGCAGAGTGTAGCGGGGCAGCTCCCACGCCGGACACAGCTCCAGCGTGTGCTGCACTGTCCCCCTGCCCTCTCCGCAGTGGTTACAAATGTCCGTTGTCCCCCGTCCGATTTTTCTCAGGTACTCGCAGAACACGCCGCGTCCAGTGAGCACCTGGGTCATCCTGTATGTGAGCGGACGGCCGTGGCGGCTTCTCCATGTCTCCCCGTTTGGTAGGACCGCCTCCGCGCCTCGATGTTCGCCTCCCTCGTTGATCAACTGGGATCGCCACTGGTTCCACGCGCCTTCCTCGGCGTCATAGGTCGTTTGGGGCCGCCTACTCGATCAAATCTTCGCCCGTATCCCATAGTCTCCAGCGGGCGTATCTCCTTTTGAGCTCCAGCACCCGAAGCTCCCACGGGGGAAGGAGGGCGCGGCTACAGCGGTCGCTGACGCGTGGGACACCGTCCGGTATCCCCTAATGATTCTGATGCCGTTTACCCTGTGCAGCCTCCTGAGGAGCAGGATGTTGCGACGATTCGCCATAAAATCGTCCGCCCATACCGGGGCCCCGTACATCACTCGAGACCGAACGACGCCCTCGTATAGTCGGTGCACCGCAACTCCCGCCCCGCCGATATTCAGCAGCAGGCCGCACAAGCCATTGGCAGCCGCTGACACCTTCGGAATCAGGGAGTCGAAGTGCGGCTCGAACATCCACTGGCTGTCAATGACGAGACCCAGGTATTTCATCAGCGATCCCACCCCGACTGTGTCGCCTGCCATGTTTATGCTTAGGCCGGTCGGTGGAGTCCCTCGCCTTTTCTTGTCGTAAAACCAGATGGGCTTCGACTTCTCAGGGGAGACCCTCAGGCCCAGTCCGCGCACAGCACGTGTCGCGCAGGCCGTTGCGATTTTGCCGATGCGCAGCGTCTCGTGCCAACCACGAGCCCCGACCAGGAACCAGAGTGTCGTCCGCATAGCACATCATGGCCGCGCCTGACGGCAGCGGGCAGCGCAGCACCTCGTCGTACGCGACGTTCCACAGGATCGGTCCCAACACCGGGCCCTGCGGAACGCCGCGCTCGACGGGCCGCCTTTCCTCCCCTTCCTTGCTGGCGTAGCACATCCGCCTGTTGTCGAGGTAGGCTCGGATTAGCCGGACGAGGTAAGTATTGTATTGTCAGACTTCCCTAACGGGTGCTTTCCTCGGCGTCTACTTATCGCCACACAGAACCCGGGCACCCTTAGGGCCATAGGGGTTGGGATTACGCCCAACCATCGCACAAGGCACCCAGTGCCTTGCTACCTCGATTAGCTAAGCCTGCAGGGGCTGTCGCTCAGGTCAAACGAAGCACATTCTAAGTCCTTCCGTCTCTCCAGGACGGTTCCGGAGCAGGTGGGTCGCTGCTCACCCGCCGAAGGCCATTCGGGGCTAGCCATTATCTTGGTCATCAACCACTGCCACCACGAGTCCAAATCCATAATTGGCCGAGCAGAGGGGTCGCTACTCCCTCCGGGCTTACACTCGACTCCCGTGGTGCCATCCTAAGTCATTGGTGGGTCTATCGTGTGGATGTACGGCCACGTCACTGCCGGCCGGCGACCTGCTAACCGTGCTTGGCAGATCCAGATGAGTCTCACGTAAGCGGGGGCCTCAAGGTACAAAGTACCCGGGAACTTATCCCGACGGTCCCATCCTTGGCATCGGGATCGTGCGTACGCTACTACCCAAGGCCACGTAGGGAGAGTGTAACCGTACCTTACGCTTACACTCTCGGCGACCTTCCCTGCGGTGTACATAGAGGACTCACGTCAGCGGGACGCTTGTCCCGACGGTTCTCTCTGGCTGGGAAACCTGGGTTTGCCAGCCCCCATAGATTTACATAAGCAAGTCCTCCCTGCGGGAGCCTCGTTACCCTGCTCGTTAGCCTCAGCTACCCTGAGGTAGCTCGGAACCTTGAAGTTCTCCAGGTCCGCCACTATCCTGTCCCATGGCATTGAGTTAAACGCGTTGACGATGTCCAAAGAGACCGCCAGCGCCACGCCGTTCCGGGAAACCATGTCCCCTGTGAGTCTCCGCACGCGTCTGACCGTGTCAATCATCAAGCTTCCCTCCCGGAAGCCGTACTGGCTTTCGTGCCAACCTGGAACCTGTCCCGCAATGTGTCGCTCCAAACGAGTGGTGACCACTCTCTCGAGGAGTTTGCCGACCTCGTCCAGTAGGCATATCGGCCGGTACGCTGACGGCGAGGTCGTCGGTCGGCCCTCTTTATGGAGTAGGACCAGTCTCGCCGTCCGCCACGCCCGGGGGTAGACACCCTCCCTCAGGCATCTTGTGAAGAGGTGCCGGAGTCTGGGGGCCGTGATCCGGCCAGGGATTCCGTCCGGGCCCGGTGCCACGTTGCGGGAGGTCATTCTTCTGGTTGCCTCCCATATCTCCTCCTCCGTGACTTCCCAGTCGTCCGCAAGGAGACTTCTTCCTCGCTGCGTCGTCGCCGGTGGCGGGCCCTTAGGTACCATCTTCGGGCCCACACGCACCTCACCCTCAGCTCCGCGATGTCGGGGTTCCACCAGTGGACTGCTCTGCTTCGCACCGCGCCCGGTGTGACTCGTGGCATGGATGCGTCGCAAATTGCTGTCATGGCTCGGCGAAGGGTCTTGGCCTCACCTTCAATGCCTCTTTCGATCGGAGACACAGAGATACGTTCAATTGAATACTTAAGCATAAATATGCTAAGCTGCATTTACGCTGGATTTGACAGGGCACAGAGTAGACATATTGCAAACCGGCTGATGTGCGCTGTATTTAGCAGCAAATGTGGAGTATAATGCGCATCGAATTGTGGACATATCACCAATAGCAGAGGAGATACGTCCAAATGGATTTTGAAACCTGAATATGCAGTACTGCAATAACATTGGATTTGACCTCGACCCGAGTTGACATAACGTAACCAGGATCACGTGCGCTGTATTGGGCAGCAAATGTGGAGATTAACGCGCATCGAACTGTCGACATGTCTCCAATGGAAACGGAGATACGTGCAATTGAATATTTGAGGTAGAATCTGCAATATTGCAATTGCGCTGGAATTTAGTATGGCAGAGTTGACATAGCGCAAATCGGCCGAAAGGCGCTGTATTTGGCAGCGAATGGGGAGTATAACGCGCATCGAATTGTCGACATCTCTCCATTCGAAACGGAGATACGTTCAATTGAATATTGAAGTCTGAATATGCAGTACTGCTATTCTTGTTAACTGGCGATAGATCAAAGTTGACATAGCGCAAACAGGCAGACGTGCTCTACATTTGGCAGCGAGTGAGGGATATAACGCGCATTGAATTGTCAACATACCAGCAATAGCAGCGGAGATAAGTTTAATTGAATACTGCAGCCTATATATGCTAAACTGCAGTTACAATGGATTTGACGGGATACAGAGTTGATATTACGCAACACGGTTGATGTGTACTGTAATTGGCAGCAAATGTGTGGCGTAACGCGCATCGACCTGTCGACATGTCTCCAATGGAAACGGAGATACGTGCAATTGAATATTTGAGGTAAAATCTGCAATATTGCAATTGCGCTGGAATTTGGTATGGCAGAGTTGACATAGCGCAAATCGGCCGAAAGGCGCTGCATTTGACAGCAAATGTGGGGTATAACGCGCATCGAATTGTCCAGATATCGCCAATAGCAGTATAGATATGTTCAATTGAATATTGAAGCCTGAATATATAGTGCTGCAATAAATTTGGATTTCAACTCGACTCGAGTTGACATAATGTAAACAGGAGCAGGTGCGCTGTACTGAGCAGAATATGTGGAGTGGAACGCGTATCCAACTGTCGACATGTCTTTAATGGAAACGGAGATACCTTCAATTGAATATTTAAGGTAGAATTTGCAAGATTGCAAATACGCTGCATATTACACTACACAGATTTAACTGAGGGCAAACCGGCTGATGTTCCCTACATTTGGCAGCAAATGTGGAGCAGATCGCACATAGAATAGTCGAGATATGTGGAATAGAAACTGAGATACGTTCAATTGAATATTTAGGATGGAATCTGCAAAACTATAACAACGCTGTATTTCACAGGGCCCAGAGTTGACATAGCACAAACCGAATGACGGGCGATGTATTTGGCTGCAAATGTGGGGTATAACGCGCATCAATTGCCCACATTTGCTGATAAATACAGCGCATATCAACCGATTTACGCAATGTCAGCTCTGTGTCCTGTCAAACCCAGCGTATTTGCAATTTTGCAGATTCTGTCTTAAATATTCAATTGAACGTAACTCCGTTTATATTGAAGATCTGTAGACAGTTCGATGCATGCTATACTCCACATTTGCTGCCAAATACAGCGCACACTAGCCGGGTTTGCGCTATGCCAACCCTGAACCCTGCCAAATCGTTTGTAATTGCAGTTGTGCATACTTAGACTTAAGTATTCAAATGAACATGTCTCCGCTGCTGTTGGTGGTATATCGACAATTCGACGAGCGTTATACTCGACATTTGCTGCCAAATACAGCGCACATCAGCCCGGTTTCCCTAAATCAAGTCTGTGTTCTGTTAAATCCAGAGTAATTGAAATTTTGCAGATTCAGTCTTGAATATTGAATTGAACGTATCTCCGCTGCTATTGGTAATATGTCGACAATTCGATGCGCGCTCCACTCCACATATGCTGCTCTAATACAGCGCGCGTCATTCGGTTTACGCTATGTCAACTCTGGGCCCTGTCAAATACTGCGTTATTGCAGTTTTGGAGATTCTGCCTGAAATATTCAATAAGCCTATCTGGGCTGCTATTGGTGATATGTCGACAAATCGGTGCGGGATATACCGCACATTTGCTCCCAAATACAGCGCACATCAGCCGAGTTTTCGCTATGTCAACCCTGAACCCTGCGAAATCGTTTATAATTGCAGTTGTGCATACTTAGGCTAAAGTATTCAGTTAAGCGTATCTCCGCTGCTATTGGTGGTATGCCGACAATTCGATGCGCGTTATACACCACATTTGCTGTCAAATACTGCGCTCTTCGGTCGGTTTGTGCTATATCAATGTATCGTCGCTCAGAAGCCAAGAATCCGCCGACCTCAGGATATGCATATAACACCTGGTCATTCGATAGCAGTGAGAATAGACAGTAGTCGGATTCCTACCCGTGAGATATGTGAATCATAGTGAGGAGGTAAAGATCCCAGTCCTTTAGCCAGTAAGTCAGTCTGTATTTTGCTATTGATGTGTAACTTGTGAATAATGTATACGAGCGGGCTGTTGTTCATTCGCCTTTTTTTTATATTATATGTATGTTACCTCGTCATTTATTACGTGACATTTTGGCGATCCTCCCAGGATCCATTCGGTTCAGTGTAAACGATATCGCGATTGCGGCGTAGGCGCATCACTGAAGATTGAAGGATCAGCGGACCTCTGCATAGATCAGCTCACTTTGCGTGAAAACGACTTCTACGGAAAGCGGACTGCGGTCATTACCCAAAACTGAAACTGGTCAGAGCAATCCCGGAAGGAAATATATCCAGGTAAGGAACTGGATTCTTTTAAGCACTATCATACTCGTCGCAACGGCTTCAATAGTACAAACTCCGACGACAGTACAGTAACCACTATGAAGAAATCATCAGAAGACGCATCTTCTGCTAGCTCTATGGCTACAGGTGTGGATCCAAATATTCGGGCCATACTAGACGCTATGCAAAAACAAAACAAAAGACACGAACTAGCTTTGAGTAACATGCATAAACTAATACAGGACGAAAATCAACAACGCGTTAGAGAGATTGAACTCTTAGGTAGGAGTCTAACTGAACTACGAGTAGTAATTCAGTCAGTTTCCACATCTGAATTTAACTCCATTATAACTGAAGACGCTATTCAGCACTATTCAGAAAAGGCGACCACCTGTTCCTAAAAAGACCGAAATAAAACCTAACGAAACGGACAATGTGTACAGTGAAGAAGAAGCAGTAAATAATGACAACCCCATGTACAATGCAAAAACCTGCCTAGACTTCATCCCTATACTCAATGGACAAGACGGTATAGGAGTAGAAGGCTTTAATAAACGGGTAAAAGAAGCTCGAGCCGAATGTCGAGAAAGACGCGCATTATTACGCCGCAGAAGCAGAACGCAGTATCCGCCACATTGAAATCGAGAATTATGAACACCTCTTTGAAAACCTCAGAAAATTTGTATCCGTGAGTATTACATCTGATGGAGCTCGTGATAAATTGCAACGCACGCGACAAAATTTTAACGAATCGGTACACAGTTATGTGAAGAGGTTCCGATACAACCTCAATGAACTGATATACGCACCCCAACACGAAATTTGCGATCCAATACGTCGAGCAGTTGCCATAGATCTTGAATCTGAACGTGCCATAAAAGTGTTTATTCTAAATTTGAAACCTGAAATAGAAATACGTACATCGGCTGCAAGACCGAAGAATCTCCAAGAAGCACAAGATCTTTCGAGGCAGAGTTATTTATAGGGGAAATCGAATGCAACAAAAACATAGTAAGAGGAAGAACAATGAATCAACCAACCGTGAGAGTCAAACCTCAATTCCAAGGAACACCAAATGCAAGAAGAAATATCATGCTTGGCAACATCGCACAACCAAAGCCAATAAATCCACCTACGGAAAGAAAGGAGATAATGGAATGTTTCAAATGTAATCAAATGGGACATATAGCCAACGCTTGTACTCAACAGCGAAATTTTCCACCAGCCAGCCAAAGAAACTTACCGCCTCCGAGAAATTACCATATAACGATGGACGAAGAGGATATGAATCCAGAGGAAGAAGCAGAAGAGAACCAACAATACGAATTAACGCCATCACTGAAAGACTCCTCACAATTACCATCGGATCAAAACTTGGACTAAAGCGATATTTAATAGACACTGGTGCCGGAATAAACATAGTCAAACGCTCAAAAATCATTTCCACTCCGTTAAAAGACGACAAGAGAACATTCTTTATGGGTGTAGTTTCGACCAATCGCAGGGAGACGTAATTCCGAAGAGAGACGTCAACGGGAGTCGTAAATTCCCGTTACGATTATAGCAATCGACGGAACGAATTGATCGATCCCCTGATTTCCGTTGAGATAATAGGGGTGATTCAGTTTGTATAACACTGTGATTCACAGAATTATAAATTATGTATTTCCAACACTTAGATTACACTGTTGAGTAGAGATAAATAGATAACAAATTATCGCACGAAGATAAGATAGATATGTACGTTAGAGCAGGGCTCTTATAATTGAATTTAGTGTATTAGTGGAGGTAGTACTATACGATACTTAGTAGAGGAGAGGTATGCTTGACAATACCGAGAACCGACTAAAATAGTTTGCGTGAATTACGCTCCTCTAGCGTTGTGCTTAGACCTAAACGTTAGGCGTTAGAGTTAGACTTAGTAGTTGACTTGACCCTCCTGATGTCGCAGAAGAAGTAGTTGACTTAACTCTCCTGAGGTCGTAGGAGCAGTAAGGTACAGTGACGATGCTGTGTCGTAGGAAAGCTGGCGATGGGTGTGTCTAGCGCACGGGACCATCGGATTTGTTAATGACGATTTTGGCTAAGAGAGTGAGGGAAATAGGCTTCGTTGTTAATTGGTTAAACGAAGGTTGGTGGACTAGGAAGGGTCTTAGCTGCCCTCGATAGAAAGTTGTTATTAGGAAGCATCGTACGTAGGAAAACCCAACTTTCCCTTGTCAAGCCGTAGTAAACAATAGTCTTTAGAAATGATTCGGAAAACAGACATTTGTTGGGTCTGAAGGACCTTAGCTAGCAAATTACTCGGATTTATGACGGGTCCTTAAGGCTATTGAGGGTACGCCGTAAGGATGAGCGGACATCTGGTGTCCGTCTGGCCCGCGATGTATGATCTGGTCCAGGTAGAGAGTCGCCCGACGTAACAATGGGCAATGACAAATACGAGACAGACGAATTCATTTACCTTAAAATCTGTGACAAAAGAAACAAATTCTACATAGTACCTGACGACTTCCCACTAATTGAAGACGGAATCATAGGGTTACCAATGCTAGAAAACTATCGATACAAAATTACAAACAACCACATCCAACTCAACGATCATGTATTCTTATTTCAGCCACCACAGGTAATTTCCCCAGGACAAACCAAAGTCGAAACAACTTATCTGGACAAGAGACCAACGCGAGTATGCTTCTGCGATCTTGGTGAGCAACCAATACCAATTTCTAATGATCTCTCTAATGAAGTTGATCTCGAACAAATTCAAAAATTCAAAAACATAATTAGAACAAGCCATATTGAAAACAACTTCCGCATTCCTATCGAAAAAGTCCTCTTACACTACATTGACGTATACAACTTAGACACAGACACTTTACCATGCACCGATTTAACAAAACACATCATCACATTGAAAGAAAACAAAATCATAAACTTCTAAAAATCTTACAGACCACCCGAAGCACACAAATTAGAAATCGAAAAACAAATCAAAGAAATGTTAAACAAAAACATAATCGAAGAATTAAACTCACCATACAATAGTCCAGTATGGGTAGTCCTCAAGAAATCGGACGCCTCCGAAAAACAAAAATGGCGCATAGTGATAGATTTCCGTAAATTAAACGAATTAACTGATCAAGACGCGTACCCTTTGCCAAACATTGACGCTATACTCTCACAATTAAGAAACGCGAAATTCTTTTCTGCACTAGACCTCTCTTCTGGCGTTCATCAAATACCAATGGACGTAACATCAAAGAAATATACAGCTTTTAATACGCCTCAGGGATACTTTCAATACAATCGAATGCCATTTGGATTAAAAAACGCCCCAGCTACATTCCAACGCATGATGGACACAGCACTTCGCGATTTATTAAATAAATATTGCTTCGTTTATCTAAACAACATCATAATATTCGGAAGTACGATTCGACAACATAACGACAACCTTGCAATTGTATTACAGAGATTAAGAAAATTGGGACTAAAGATTCAACCAGACAAATGTGAATTCTTAAAACTAGAATTAGAATACCTTGGACACATTATCACACACGAAGGAATAAAATCAAACCCGAAAATGATAGCAGCAGTCAAAGAATTCAAAATTCCCAAAAACCCAGCCGACGTAAAATCATTCTTAGGACTAGCAGGATATTATAGAAAATTTGTACGTAACTTTTCAAAGATAGCCAAACCTCTGACCGACGTGACAAAGAAAGACACGCCCTTTCATTGGACAGACAAACAACAAGATAGCTTTCAAACTCTCAAAGACGCATTATGCAACGCCCCGGTATTGACATACCCTAACTTTAACGAAACATTTACATTAACAACCGACGCCTCTAATGAAGGAATAGGCACTGCTCCTTCACAAAACGACCATCCTTGTTGTTACATCTCCAGAACACTAAATCCTCCCAAAAGAAATTACTCAACCACTGAAGAAGAACTCCTTGCAATCGTATAGGCAGTAAAACGTGTGGCGGATCGGTATCAACAGAGGACGCCGACAGGTCGAGGCATTAACGCGGCGCAACACCTCCCGGGCGATCCGCGGGTACCAACCGCCAACACTAGAGGGCTACGTCGACAACGAGTCTGTCTGTCTAACTCGCTAGCGGTCGAATATACGAGCGATTGATATAAATACCGCACCTAGCGAGACTCCCTCTACGTCTAAGGCAGGGACTACCGGGCATAGCCTTACTGACGAGTCCACCGGTAGTCCCGGGACGAAACGCACGACTCTCTTTTCATACGCCTCAAACGTTTAAGACAATATTTGCTAGGGAGACATTTTCTTATAAGAACCGACCATCAAGCTTTAACTTAGCTTAAAAACTGCAAAGACCCCTTATCTCGACTGATTAGATGGAGATTAAAGCTAGAAGAATACGATTACGAAATACAATACCACAAGGAAAAGGATAATACGGCTGCTGACGCACTCTCGAGACAAACTATCAATAATTTGACGACTGAAGACAATCTCCTTGACGAGTATAACAGACGGGAACAAGACACCGACACGCTTATAATGCTTCACGTCAGAGGGCAAAATTATTTCATATATCGTTATCAATTTGGCCTTACGACTATACGATAACATACGATAGTACGGCTATGGCTCAGGAAAATGTCTTTATAAATTTCAAAACACTTCTTCTTTAAAGTTTATATTTCTTGAATTGTGGCATTATTAAAACAAAGCAGAGATACGAGGAATACAGGCGAAAGATACACAGCGTAAAATACAAAAAAAAACTCTACTTTCTTAAAGAGCGTAAGAATAACGTAGACCTGTTGCTCGTTATGCTATATCTCGGTTTCATGTGTCGAGTGATCAAAAATCCTCTTGATCTCTTTTCCAACATCCAGACCATCAATCTTCCAGAGGTCGGCTCGAGCAGTGGAGGTGGACGGACATGTTTTGGATCGTTCCCGCCAACGGCATATATTTTCGTATATTTTTAGTGCATAATGAGACGTGTGTGATCGTATAACAATAATAAGATAAAATGTATCGAGAGCTCCTAATGGTGTTATTGTGGGGCGTGTTTTACATATTTGATATAAGTATAATAAGTAACAGAAAACCGTTACGACAAAGAAGACAATAACATACTATCAAATACTATCAAATACTGAAAACAGTTCTGCCCGAGCAGCCGAGCTAAACGGGCGTGCGAAACAGTGCTCCGGAGAAAGTGCGGCAAGTGGGGAAGAGAAAACTACGAACGGTTACGCCTATAGCCAAACGGTGGAAACCCGTGTCCTATATCAAGAAGACTAGCAAACCTACTATGGAAAATATTCCACCAATAAGAATTATAAACAAACAAAATCAATATTACATACACAAAACAACAGATACATTAAGAACAAGTCAACCAACAAACCAAGGACAAGACTCCTCAGCCACAATAGAAGTTGACATGGAAAACAACAAAGCAACAACTCAACAGGACGAAAGCTGGAAGGTAGCCAGCTATAACAAAAAAAGAAAAATAACAGCCAACCTGGATATGGAAAAGCAGCAATGGCTGCAAGAATTGCCGCTAAGAAACTCCTTCAGCTCACTAACAGAAGAACCAGACGACGACCCAACAAGCAACACCACAACTCAACCAACACACATCACAAAACCACCACCAATATTCGTTGAGGCGCAAATAATAGAACCGCTTATCGACCAACTTAACAATATTGTTGGAAAGGATGGCTACACACTAAAACGAACAAAACTAGAACAAATAAAAATCCAAACAAACACACCAGAAAATTACAGAAAAGTTATAAAAGAACTAAGGGGAAAAAACGCCATATACCACACATACCAGCTCAAAACGGAAAGGAGCTACAAAGTAGTTATAAGAGAACTGCACCCAAAAATCAACACAAAAAAAATAAGTGACGAATTAGCAAAGATGGGCCACCAAACAAGAACGATAAACAATATTACAAGGTACGATACGAAGCAACCACTACCGCTATTCCTAATAAAATTAGAACCTAAAAATAACAACAAGGAAATTTACGATATTAAAAAAATCTTAAACACACTAATCACAGTCGAGCCACCCAGGCACAAAAAAGACATACCACAATGCATGAGGTGTCAACAATATGGACACACTAAAAATTACTGCAACAGGAACCCGGCGTGTGTCAAATGCGCAGAAAAGCACCTAACAGCGAACTGCCCACACACGGGAAAAATAAACGACGTAAAATGTTACAATTGCGGTGGAAATCACCCAGCGAGTTACAAAGGCTGTCTAGTAAGAAAGCAACTCCAAGGCAAACTTTTTCCGCCGCTTCGTAACAGGACACACAACAATCTCCACACGCAACAGGACAACACAGAACCTACGCCAACACCAGAAACACAGCACGCAAGGAACAATAACCACACTAACACCAACACCGCTAGAAACCGAAGCTACGCGCCAGTAATCAATCGGTCGTCACCCCCCAGACAATCAAGAACAGAACAACCACAACAACGACGCTACAGAAATTAAAGAGTTAATAAAATATTCCATTAAAAACACCGAAATACTCATAAAAATGATAAGCGACCAAAACGAACTCCTCAGACAGCAAACACAGCAGATAACAGTCATGTTACAATTACTTACTAACATGATGAGCAAAAAATAAAAATAGACACGCTTAAAATAGCAGCCTGGAACTCTAACGGCCTACAACAAAGGGCCCTAGAAACTAAAACATTCCTGTACAGCAATAACATCGATATACTACTCGTCTCAGAAACACACCTCACAATAAAAAGCTATATAAAAATACCGCACTACACCATATACGACACCAAGCATCCCTCAGGGAAAGCACACGGAGGGACGGCAGTAGTAATAAAAAACGACATTAAACATCACCTACACAGCCAGGTCAGTAAGGAACATATACAAGCAACCACCGTTACCGTACAGACTAACAGCAACCAACTGCAGTTGTCAGCAGTATACGTACCGCCGCGACACAAAATCACAACGCAAATGTGGGAAGACTACTTCCGACACTTAGGTGACAAGTATATTGCAGCGGAAGACTATAACTCAAAGCACACACTATGGGGATCAAGAATCACCACACCTCGAGGCAGAACCCTGGAAAAATACATCAGAAATAATAACCTCAATATATTATTCACAGGAAGACCGACATGCTGGCCGACAGACCTGAGCAAAATACCTGATCTGCTAGACTTTGCAGTTACAAAGGGACTAAACGCAAATAAACTAAACATAGCACCCAGCCTCGAGCTTAGCTCCGACCATACGCCCATAATAATTACATACAGAAACAAATCAATACTTTACAGCAGCACAGAGAAGCTATGCAATAAAACCACCAAATGGCAAATATTCAAAGAAATAATAGAGAGCAAAATCAGCTGCAACATCCCACTGAAAACACCAGAACACATCGATCAAGCAGTAACAACACTCACAGAAACTATCCAAGAAGCAGCAAGGGCAACCACTATACCTGAAACAACCAACAGACAAACAAAAACAGTTCCACTAGACATCCTCGAAAAAATTAGAGAAAAAAGAAAAGCGAAAGCAAAATAGTAAAAACACAGAACAAAAGAAAACAAAAAACACCTAAACAAACTCACAAAAGAAATAAAAAATAAAATAAAAGAGCACAACAACAACGAGTTCACAAAGTTCATCGAGTCACTATCTGCTCACGAGAACTACAACTACTCCCTATGGAAAGCCACAAAAAAAAAAAATAAAGAAGACAACAAAAATGGTACCAGCAATCAGAAGAGCAGACAACACATGGGCAAGAAGCAACGAAGAGCAACCTGAAGAATTTTCCAACCACCTATGCAACACATTCACCCCACACATCATCAACAACAGCAACCACAATAGTCATACGGACGAGGATGCGCTAACTACTAGTACACCAACTGACAATCACTACACCATACCCAAAGCAACAGCACAAGAAATCAGCAACATAATTGAGAAAACAAAAAACAATAAAGCACCAGGAATCGACCTAATTAACGGCAAAATCTTGAAAAACCTTCCGCCAAAAGCGATAAGACAAATCACAATAATAGTAAACGCAATACTAAGAATACAATACTTTCCAAAAGCTTGGAAACTGGCACAAATCATAATGATACCCAAACCAGGCAAGGACCCACACGAAACCAAGTCCTACCGACCAATCTCACTACTTCCGGTGTACTCTAAGATACTAGAGAAAATAATCTACGACCGGATAAAATAATAGAGAAGAATCAGTTAATACCGGATCACCAATTCGGATTCAGAAACAAACACTCCACAATAGAACAAACGCACAGACTCGTCAATGAAATCCTACAGGCGCTGGAAACAAAACAATACTGCATGGCACTCTTTATGGACATCGAAAAAGCATTCGATAAAATAAACCACACTAGCCTACTACAATCAATCAGGAAAAAGTTCCCGGGGCAGATATACCAACTAATCAAATCATACCTAAGCAGCAGAAGCTTCATAGTAAAAATCAAAAACACACACTCGGAAGCTAAAGAAATCAAGGCAGGAGTTCCGCAAGGAAGCGTCCTAGGACCAATTCTATACACATTATACACGGCCAACATAACAACAACTAACAACAGCAAAATACTGACATTCTCGGATGACACAGCTGTACTAGTCAGGCACACTAACCCTGCAACAGCAGTTACATTACTACAAGAACATACCACAAAAATAGAAAAGTGGCTTTAAGCAAAACAAATCAAAGCAAACCCCGAAAAATGCAAACACATTACATTCACACTGCGAAAACAGAAACCATCAAACATTGCACTAAACGGCACACGCATAATACAAACATGGCAAGTCAAATACCTAGGACTCCACTTAGATTCATGACTCACATGGAAACAGCATATTAAAGCAACAATAGACAAAATACAGATGGCAAGAAGACAAATGTACTGGCTAACAAGTCGAAAATCCAAACTAAGCATAGAAAACAAACTAAAAATATATAAAATTGTCATAAAACCAATCTGGACGTACGGAATAGCACTATGGGGAACAGCAGCAACGAGCCATATAACCAAAATAGAGGCAACGCAATCTAAAATACTCAGAACAATAGTAAACGCGCCATGGTACGTTAGAAACGAGGACATTCGGAAAGACCTGGGAATACCAACGATCAAGGAGGAGATTAACAAAAGTGCAAGAAGGTACGAAGAAAGAATAGCAACGCACCCAAACCGGCTGGCAGCGGAAACGGTCGACACATCAAGCATAAAAAGAAGATTAAAAAGGAAACACCCAACAGATCTCACAAAGGACATAACCTAACAAACACGATGATAGTACCCCGCTGGGGGTAGCCACCCACATGTTATATTAGTATACAGCCACATCATTTTACCAAATGTCCTACTGGATAAATTGTAAAATACAAATAAATAAATAAAAAAAAATACTGAAAACGAAGCAATGGACTATTAGTGGACAATAAGGAGCCGTAGTTGCATTATAATTGTAGTATAGTAATTAAATAGGGCATTTTAACCGTATGTAATTACTAGTATTGTTAAAAGAAACGTAATGGTTAAGTTGTGGTTATAGCGGTTATATTGGCGGTACAAGCGGGGTATGTTATGATAAATATGAAGTGATTGAGAAGTTTTTCTGTGGCTACGGTGCATAGATAATAAAGATATTTTATCATATAAATGTGCAGGTGGAAGGATTATTTATTCGATAAGTAATTCAGTTTAAGGATAAGATGTGCGAAAAGTTGGGATTTCAGAATTAGTTGGAATACGAAGGCAGACACGGGATAGGTTATGTTCCTCGTAGCGTGTGTAAAATTAAGTAATATTATGATATAATGATAAATAGTTGCCGTGTTAAGGGTGTAGTTGTTTATTATGGCTAAGCTCGAAGGTTCTAGTGGAGGAAATCCAATATCGGTACGTGCTTGGAGCACGAGCGTTGACGGGTGATTACCTACAAATAAGAATCAGATGGGTAGTGCTATTTATTTAGGTAGTACATGTGCCTATATGCGTTTTGTTATCTTAAATTTTCAGTGTAAGCATAAGAATGATTGTACTACCCCTTAAGAGGTAGATTATGCCAACCGATGAGGATGTAGTATAGCGAAGGAGGTTTCGAGACCTGTCAACAAGGATCGAATATGATTAATACGACAGGGGGTTATAATAATTATTACAATAATTATATTAAATTGACATTGAGACGGACTCCTCTAGCCTAGACTGTGTAGCTATTTATATTTATAGTAAGTTACTTCTCTTGATTAAGTGACTTGTACTTATAAAGATGGCTACGTTAAGTGGTTTGTATTTTTATATCATAAGTAATTCAGTGGAACTCAACTGTTTCTGTGAAGCAGAGTGTATACTGCGAAGGAGGTGGCGATACCTAAAATAGGTAAAAACGGGGATTATGGGGATAGGTTGCTACCTTACTTTTACTAAGTTAATATGAAATGGTGCCTTATAAAGTTAGCTGGTAGCTACTTAATATGTGATGGGTTTTTACAACGATTGACTAGTGCTAAGTGTTTTGTATTCTTATTTACTATAAGCGAATGAGATAGTTTAAGTGCTTTGTATTCTTATTTATTATACGAATCTTCGTTTGGATTACACGTCGTCGTTATGCAATAGAGAAGACATTGGCTAGTGCAAATACGATTATCAAAGAACCGGACAAGTAACCATGGTAATTAGAAACTCGAGAAACTAATGACAATGATCCTAGGTTCAATAACGAATCCGCGGTCGACGGGATGATAGATGAACGTGCTCACAAAATCTAGTCGGACGCGTAATCTTTACTGGTCGTAAAGGATTACTCTTTTCGTCGATGAGATCGCGAGCGAGAATGACTTTCCCGTCCCGATCATGACACAGAGGAAAACTATAATGGGGTGTATCTAAGGACACGGGATCATCAGATTCGTCGAGAAAAGCCTTCGTTCAGAAAGTAAGGGAAATTGGCGTTGCTGCTAATTGGTCAATCTCCATATCGGTGGTTAGAAAAAGATGCTAGCCGCCATCGAGGGAAATTAGCTAGTGGGAGACGCCGCTCGTTGAAAAATAGGTCTCCCCTATTTTCCCGTAGTTGGGACAAAGACTGTTTTGTGGCGGATCGGTATCAATAGGACGCCGACAGGTCGAGCCGCGGGTACCAACCGCCAACACTAGAGAGAGGGCTACGACGACAACGAGACTGTCTGTCTAACTCGCTGGTGGTCGAATATACGAGCGATTGATATAAATACCGCACCTAACGAGACTCGCTCTACGTCTAAGGCAGGGACACCCGGGCACAGCCTTACTGACGAGTCCACCGGTAGTCCCGGGACGAAACGCACAACTCTCTCTCTCTTTTCATCCGCCTCATTGGTGACCACCGACGACGAAAACGCCAAGCAAGGTGACTGGATACGAGACGACGACCAAGCCAAGGAGGTGATGTAGCCATTGCAATAGTTCATGGGCATCGCCTCCAGCAGCACGTCAGAGAAGGAGAGACAACCATCTCGTCCCCACGACGATCAGCCTTCCATCATCGACGACGAGCCATTCCCTCTAACTTGTATCGCGCTATATAGCTTTGGGGTCACGCTATAGCGCTGGGGGGAGACTGTGTGGCGGATCGGTATCAATAGGACGCCGACAGGTCGAGCCGCGGGTACCAACCGCCAACACTAGAGAGAGGGCTACGACGACAACGAGTCTGTCTGTCTAACTCGCTGGTGGTCGAATATACGAGCGATTGATATAAATACCGCACCTAGCGAGACTCGCTCAACGTCTAAGGCAGGGACTACCGGGCACAGCCTTACTGACGAGTCCACCGGTAGTCCCGGGACGAAACGCACTCTCTCTCTCTTTTCATCCGTCACAGTTTGTCTGTTTGGAGGACTTTAGTTGGCTAAATCTTAAGATTTATAACGGGCCCTTACGAAACATCCACCACTCAGCAGACATAGACGAACTCAAATACGAACTCTCAAAACTCGGCCACGAAGTCATCAACGTAAGTAATATAAGGCATAGAGTCTCGAAAGACCCGTTATCCTTATTTTTCATAGATATAAAACAAAAGCCGAACAATAAGGAAATCTACAATATCAGTCGCCTAATGAACGCGATAGTAAAATTCAAACCACCGCTTCTGAAAAAAGAAATAGTGCAATGCAAAAGGTGCCAAAGGTACGGTCATACGCAGAAATACTGCAACCATACTTTCCGCTGCGTTAAATGTGCAGGCACTCACTCCACTGACCAGTGCGCTAAATCACCGGAAACCCCAGCGAAATGCATCCACTGTCAAGGTGACCATCCTGCCAACTACAAAGGCTGCTCAGCCTATAAAACTCTATACACAAACAGGTACCCTAAACTCAGAGCAAAAGAGGTAACCAACCAAATACCCAGCCCGCCGAAATTCACGACTACCCCAATCCCCTCAACCAACCAAACACCCAGTCCTACCAAATTCATTACCACCTCAACCTCCTATGCCCAAGCAGAACAAGGCATCCAAAATAACCCGAATAGCCAAAGGGATCTTCCCCAAAATAGTGTCCCCAACCCACCTAACACAGACAAATTCTCTAGGCTTGAAAAGCTAATAGAGAAACAATCAGGACAAATAAATCATTTGCTATCGCTAGTAAGACTCATCATGGATAAATTAATACGCCCCGAAGCAAAATAAAACCAAGGCGCATAGCTCTTTGGAACGCCAACGGTCTAGCTCAACACAAACTTGATCTAGAACTCTTCCTAAAACACCAGCAAATCGACGTAATGCTCGTATCGGAAACCCACTTCACCGACAAAAACTACCTGAAAATAAATGGTTACAAATTCTACCATATCCATCACCCCAGCGGAAGGCCCACGGTGGAACCGGAATAATAATCAAAGCAAGTATTAAGCACTACGAACTTCCATCATTCCAGAAAGACAACCTCCAAGCAACAAACGTAGCAATAGAAGACTGTCATGGCACAATCACTACTTCAGCAGTATACTGCCCTCCCAGACACTCCATCGCCAAAGAAGACTTTGATAACTTCCTGGACACCCTGGGCAATAGATTCATAGCTGGAGGAGACTATAACGCCAAGCACATCCAATGGGGCAGCAGACTGGTTACACCAAGAGGCAAAAACCTCTTAAACAGCATAATAAACAACAACCTCAACTACCTCACCACATACGAACCCACATACTGGCCCACTGACACCAACAAAATACCCGACCTTCTTGACTTCTTCGTAACTAAAAATATCTCATCAAGACACGTCCAAATCAACTCCTCGGCTGATCTCTCCTCTGATCCATTCACATGATAATAGCTCCATTCACAACCAACACACCAACTGGCAACTCTTTACAGAAGTCTTTACTCACTCAACTTCAGCCTTAACTTCACTAAAAACTAAGGAAGAAATCGAAGCAGCCGCGGAATACTTAAACACGAGCATAATAAACGCAATCCGCCTCTCCACACCGACAAAGACGTCGATCAACAAACAAGAATATCCCCAATACATACTAAAAAAAAATAGCAGAAAAACGTAGACTAAGAAGAGTATGGCAGACCCATAGAAGAACACCGGATGACAAACGCAAACTAAACAACGCAACTAGAAAGCTATCCAAAACCATAAAAAATTATAAAAACAACTGTTTCCAAAAATACCTCGCCAGCTTATCCCCCACAGCCGACTCCAACTACTCACTATGGAAGGCCTCCACACCTACCACACGCCCCCCACAAATAATCCCACCTATCCGCCGTCCGCAAGGTGGATGGGCGCGAAGCCCTATAGAAAAAGCCGCCCTGTTTGCTAAATACATGTCCGAAGTATTCAAACCCCATTCCCCCAAAGCTGCCGCGGACGTTACTGAATACTTGCACACCCCCTTCCAAATTTCCCCTCCTATCGAACCCTTCACTTCTGCAGAGACAATAGAAACAATCAGTCGCCTAAACCCCAAGAAAGGAGGAGGATACTACCTAATAGGCAATAAAGCAATCAATGAACTTCCCATAAAAAGGACTCATCACATCGATTTTTAATGCTATCTTTCGCCTTGAACACTATCCTAAGGCCTGAAAAATCTCATTGATTACCCTCATCCCTAAACCCGGTAAACCGATATCGCCCAATCAGTTTTTTACCTACCCTGTCCAAACTATTCGAGAAGACGCTCACGAACCGACTCCTTCCGAACGCACGGGGCATTGGCAACCGCTGACACCTTCGGGATCAGTGAGTCTAAGTGCGGCTCGAACGTCCACTGGCTGTCGATGGTGAGTCCCAGATACTTCAACTGTGATCCCACCCGGACGGTTTCACCTGCCATGTTTATGCATGGCCGGGCGGTGGTGTCCCGCGCCTCTTCCTGTCAAAGAACCAGGTTCCGACTTCGCAGGGGAGACTCTCAGGCCCAGTTCGTTCACTGCACGGGTCGCACAGGCCGTTGCGATTTCGCCAATGCGCAGCGTCTCGTGCCAGCCACGACCCTCGACCAGGATTAGGGTGTCGTCCGCATAGCATATCATGGCCGCGCCTGGGGGTAGCGGGCATCGCAGTACCTCGTCGTACGCAACGTTCCATAGTATGGGGCCCAGCACCGAGCCCTGCGGGACGCCACGCTCGACGGATCGCTTTTCCTCTCCTTCCTTACTTGTGTAACACACCCACCTGTCGTCGAGGTAGGCTCGGATCAATCGGACGAGGTAGCTGGGAACCTCGAAGTGCTCCAGGGCCGTCACCATCCTGTCCCATGGCATGGTGTTGAACGCGTTGGCGATGTCCAGGGAAACCGCCAGCGCCACGCCTTTCCGGGAGACCATGTCCTCCGCAATCGCTCGTACGAGTCTGACCGCGTCAATCGTCGAGCGCCCCTTCCGGAAGCCGTACTGGCTTTCGTGTAAACCTGGCACTTGGCCCGCTATGTGTCGTTCCAAGCGGGCGGCGACTAACCTCTCGAGTAGTTTGCCGACCTCGTCCAGTAGGCATATCGGCCGGTACGCTGACGGCGAGGTCGTCGGTCGGCCCTCTTTATGGAGCAGGACCAGTCTCGCCGTCCGCCACGCCCAAGGTAGACTCCCTCCCTCAGGCATCTTGTGAAGAGGTGCCGGAGTCTGGGGGCCGTGACCCCCATCACTTCCCCCCAGATCCGGCCAGGGATTCCGTCCGGGCGCGGTGCCACGTTGCGGGAGGTCATTCTTCTGGTTGCCTCCCATATCTCCTCCTCCGTGACTTCCCAGTCGTCCCTCCATCCCCGCGGTCGTGTCGTTTCCCGTGGCCGTTCCGCCGCTCTGTTTTCTTGTGGGGGAAAGAGCGTTCCGGTGATCCGCGTCAGCAGCGCAGGTTCCATTTCCGTCGTTGTCAGGGGGCCCTTTGCGCGTAGTTTCTGTGTCACCGTCCTGTATAGCCTTCCCCATGGGTCCGACTCGACTGTTTCGACCAGTTCGGACCAGGCACGGTGCTTCGCTTTTTTAATTTCCTTTTGTAGCGAGCGCCGTAGCGCGCGGTACGCCCGGTAGCGCAAGGAGACTTCTTCTTCGTCGCGTCGACGCCAGCGGCGGGCCCTTAGGTACTGTCTTCGGGCCCGGACACATCTCGTCCTCAGTTCCGCGATGTCGGGGTTCCACCAGTAAACTGCTCTGCTTCGCACCGTGCCCGGTGTGGCCCGTGGCATGGATGCGTCGCAGATTGCTGTCATGGCTTGGCGGAGGTTCTCGGCCTCCTCTTTCACGTCTGCTTCGGTCGTCGTTGTCGAGGCCTCCCAGCTCCAAGCTGTTGCTATAGCAGCCGCCCGGAATAGATCTTCATTCCTTTCCTTTATTTTCCATCTAGGCGGTGGGCGCGCGCGTCTCCCCCTCGGCGGGCCGCGCCCGTCGTTTGTCGTCGGCATTCCAGGTCTAGGTGCGTCCACCTCCAGATCCGATTGAATAACTACAATTGTTTAATTACAGCTATAGTAGACTCTAGGTTACAATGTTGCGGGATTATCCAAAATTCCAAAGGCTCCGGTGTTCTTTCATCTCCGACATATATATTAGGCAATTTTCCTTGTTTAGTACTTGTTTATTGTTCAGTTCTTGTTTAGTGTTTGTATTACTTATGTCGATTGATTTTAAGTGCTTTTTACTTTTTTACTTTTCTCTTTTTGTTTTTTTATTATTTACATTTTGCTTTTTACTTTTTACTTTTTCTTATTATAAGCAAACGAGGAGGACATAACTGCTTCTGCAAAGTAGAAAAATAAGGTTGACACTTGCATAGACTTGGCGTTGCAGGATTGATATCTATGATAATAAAATGAGAATGAATCAAGTGGGTATATCAGTGGCGAGGAAGCCGGGTACTTACTGCTTACTGCTCATAAGAGATTGTAAGAAATTATTAGGAGTTAACGTGTGGGGTCATAATACCGGTAATTAGAGATGAGATACCGGGGGATGTGAGATGGTGCGCCGTTTGTAGACAATGACGGAGGAGAGGGACATGCCACGCGCGGCCGAGTGGTGAGGCGGATCGCTTAAGTACCTTTTCGTATGTTTCTTCATTGGATACAATGAACGAAGGAGGATTAAAATGGCATGAGAATAGACGCACTGTCACGCGTCGATATGGCCGATGCAAGTTAGTAAAAGTTGTCAACAATTATCAATTGGTAATCGGGAAATTATCAATTGGTAATTGGTAATTGTCGCAGTATACGATCACACACGACGCGGCACATTTGTTTGTTAGATGTTTGCACTCGTAGGGCCGCGATACTTTACGGTCGCGCGATGCGTAATACTTAATTAAGACATGCACGTGGGAGGCATTTGATGCCACCTTGCCCGTTGGAACGCTAGGAAGCACGCGCTAGCGTACGTGGAAGCATGAGATGTGGTTCGCTGCGTCGCCATGGGCGTCGCCACCTCACGGGCGGGTGTAGAGAACGTATGGTCGGCTCGGCGTAAGCCCCTATTACAAAGGAATAAAGTCGGGTCGATCAGAGTTCTATTTAGATGTCTTTTCATTATTTTATCGAATTATGCTGCTCGAGCCGGGCTCCCTTTTGTAAATAGAAGCAAATGAATGATGGTTAGCTACGTGGCGTGGAGATATAATGGGGTTGTGTGACGATTAATAGGAGAATGCAACTGGAGGTGCATTCATTTAATTATTTATTTATTTGTTTATAAACCGTTATTGGTTATTTATTATTAGTTGTTAACTACTTAGTGATGTGATTTTTAGTATTCCTTAGGCATTACTGGTTATTACTTAATTATTAATCGTTCACGTAACTGATTATTTTATTGATTAGTGATTATTATTAGTATGATTATGGGAGGCTGGGTTGACGATTTGGCGAGATTTTGGTCTACGAGTGGTTATATTTGGTCGGTTTTGAGCAAGGTTGTTGACGACTATGGTTATTTTCACGGACTTGAACACAAATTAACAATATGGATAAGTTGAATAAAGAGAAAACAATTACGGCGCAGGGGGGTTCGGAGTCTCCAGGCCCCGTTGGTAATTCGAGTAGCGTCCCAGGCTCGACTCGACGGTCATCATACGATTGGACGAACGACGGGAGGAAGGTCGGTCCCAGGGCCTCCTCTCGTTCGGTAAATACGACCGGGGACCATAATAGCTGCAAGGAGAGCGACGGTGAAGTCGCGAGTGGCAGCGCGAAGATGAGTGGAGGGAGTAAAGGAAGTTCTCGATCACCCAAGAAGAACACAAAACTTCTTGAGTTTAGAGACGACTTCAGCGAAGGAATGGAAAAGAAGGATCTCGGCATCCAGAGTATAAGTGGCGGTAGGGCGCTACCGAGAGTGACGGCGGTTGCAACAGGAAGAGGTAATTTCCTGGTTCCCGTAATGAGAGGAGTTAAAGGCGAGGAAAGCACCTCTATGGTAACGTGGTCCAGTATTGCCGCGAAAGCAACGAGTGAAACAGCTGAGGGTAGCGTCTCCGAAGGGGAGGTGTCCATGGTGGAAAGCAGCTGTAGCGCCACGTCGATCGCAGGAAAATTGAAAAGGCTGAGAGAGACACAAATGAAATCGGTGTGGAAAGTTGCAAGGAGGGTCGAGAAAACCCCGGAGCTAAAGGTGGAGGAGTGCGTGATGGTCAAGCCTGCCGAATTCGAGGACATGGTAGAGCTTATGAAGGGGGCCTACGAGGATCTGAAAAAGGCGGTAAGAAGACTACACCTCATCTTCAAGAAGGATCCGAAAATTCATGAGCTTGCTTCCGCGACTAATAGCAAGACGGATGAAGTATGGGGCAAGTTTATGACGACGGTACACAAGAAAGGAAGGAGAGGTAAGGGAAGAGTGGAGAGACCTGAGGAAGTAGATGTATCTACGCAAACCTCTCCTCTGTTGGAGGAGATAGGAAGAGGAAACGGGGACAGCAGAAGAGGGTTGTCCTCAAAATCCAGAAACAAAAGGAAGACGGTCTCTCCGCTGGAAATCAAAGACAAGGAGTATAACAAGAGAATAAGAAGAGGCGATACCTCTTATGCAGAGATATGCGGTTCAAAGAGGAGGGGTGCTATGGACACCAGATATGTTGAATCCTGCGAATCCGGGGACGAGTGGATGGTCCAAAGGAGCAGGAGGGAGAAACGTAGGATACGGGAAAATGGAAGAAATGACAAAGAGGACCGCGGACCACCGCCGCTGACGCCTACCGAGAACCGAGGGCCGAAGATGTTGAGAGCCCGTAGAAGGCCCGAGGCCATCCTTATCAAAGTAAAAGAGGGTAAGGATTGGCTTCAAACATATAAAGAGCTTATGGCGGCGAAGGATGTTCTTAAAGAAAGCTCGGGCATTCGTAAAACAAGAGCGGGGGACATCCTTATAGAAATGAGGGCGGGCTGCGAGGTGAAAATCGCTGTCAATATGATAAATGAGATTATTGGCGATAAGGTACGAGCGACGTTCTTACAAGACAAGGTGTCGGTGGAGATAAAGGAAGTGGATCCGCTGGTGAGAAAGGAGGAGCTCGTGGAATCCTTGACGGAAGAGCTTAAAATCATAGAGATCGGGGAACTGGAAGTCAAGGCGATGAGAAGGGAGCCGTAGGGCACGCAATCAGCGATCGTTGTTCTGCCAAAAGCGTACATCGATAAAGGCGGCGACAATATTAAGATTAGGACGGGCCTAACAATAGCCACAGTTAGGGTGTTACCCAATGCGACAAAGTGCTATAGATACCACATGTTCGGGCACACTGCAAACAAGTGTAAGGCTGTGAGCCCGGGAAAGGAGGTCTGTAGGATGTGCGGAGGAAGGGACCAGACGATAGCAGCGTGCCCAAATTTACTGTGCTGCACGATATGTAGCAAGGAGACGGGTGTTAGGTTTGACCATGTGACGGGGTCCCTGGCGTGCCCCAGTTACAGGAGAATGTTACGACAGGGAAGACAAGGGAGGAGATGAAAATCCTCCAGATTAACCTAAACAGATGTAAGATGGCGCAGGATCTAATGTGCCAGAACGCGATTGAGGCCAGACCGAATGTGGTAATAATATCCGAACCGTACAGGCAGCTACCTTACTGGAATAACGATACTAAGGGTGATGCGTCGATTTGGGTCACGCAATTCAATGGTCGAGCACCGAATGAAACGCTTCTCTACAGGAAGGACGGACTAGTGGGTATTGGTGTAGGTGATATCCTCTGTTTCAGTGGTTATTGCTCCCCCAATATCAAGATTGAGGAATACATGACGTACATAAACAAGCTTGCATCGGAGATAAGGAAGGGTGTAAGCAGAAACAAGAAAGTGATTGTGGCTGACGACTTCAACGCTAAGTCCTCGTGCTGAAGAGGACAAACCACGGACAAGCGAGGAAGAATTTTGATGGGAACCCTGTGCGGTTACGGCGTGTTCCCTATAAGGCTGGACGATAAGTGCACGTTTTATAGAAACGGAAAGACGAGTTGCCTTGACATAATCAGTGCAACAAACATGGTTACATATCTCATACACCTATGCATATCTCATACGTTTAAAACGAGGACCGTAAGTGACCGAACTAAATTTTTTAAATATGTGACGAAAGGTCTTGCACCCGACATATTGTTAGCTAAATTTGACGAGATCACTAACGTACAGAATTTTAATACGACGGACGACGCGGACAAGGTGGAACTGCTGCAGAAATGTATGGTGGAAACTTGTGACAAGATGCTGAAGAAGGTGAGCTGTACGACAAACAAGAAGTACAGCAATCACTGGTGGAATGAGACGATCGCAGAACTGAGAACTCAGGCTCACAAAGCATTGAGGAAAATAACTAGGGCAAGGAGGAAGGAGGATCGAAACCCTTATTAGTAACTATAAGGGGCTAAGAAGACAGCTGAAGAAAGAAATAGCTGAGAGTAAAAAGAGAGTCTGGGCCGGATTCTGTGAGATACTAGAAAGGGACCCGTGGGGAAAGCCGTATCGCACGATTATGAACAGATGTGGCAAGAAAGGGCTTCCAAATGACATGCCTGTTAACAAGGTGAAAGAAATTTTAAAAGGCTCGTTCATCATTGGACGCAGACCGGAGCTAAGGGAGGTCGAAGAGCATGACAGGGAGGATATCACCTATAACATGAAGCTTGAGGAGGAAGAAGTTAAGGAAATCATTGGAAGAATAAATGGAAAGAAGGCGGTAGGAATAGATGGGGTCCCAGGTGATATTGTTAAGCTGCTAGTAAACAACCGAACAGAGCTTATCACTAAGGTGATTAACAGTATTGCGGACTCTGGTAGGATCCCGGGATACTGGAAAACAGCAAGAGTAATATTGCTCAGTAAACCGGGTAGGGACCCTAAGCTCCCTAATGCATACAGCCCAATAAGCGTACTTCCGGCCTTGAGCAAAGTGTGGGAGAAGTGTCTCAAGTTGATTATCGAAAGATGTATGGGAGTGGACCCATTTCATAGGGGACAATATGGGTTCAGGAGAAGAAGGAGTACACGGTGGACGCGATTACACAGGTGATTAAATTCGCGGATACCTGCAAGAAGAAAAAGATGGTATGCTTGATGATTGCGTTGGACATCAAGAATGCATTCAACATCCTTAGTTGGAACAGCATTGTTGACGAACTGACCAGGAGGAAGCTGCCTTGCAAGATCATTAGACTGGTAAAAAATTACCGGACGGACAGGAGGATAATCGTCAGCAACCAGTTTGGTACGATGGAGTACCTGGTTGCGACTGGGATCCCGCAAGCATCTGTGTTGGGGCCTTTTCTATGGAACATAGTCTACGATCGGTTATTGGAAAGGCTAGATAACAGAGTAATGTTTAAGGCGGTCGCGTTTGCAGATGACCTGGCAATCGCATGTGCCGTAAAAAAAAAAACGAAGGCGTTAGCGGAATAGTAAGGGAGGTCATGAGAACAGTGTGCGATTGGTGTGCAAGAGTGGGTTTGACGCTGGTTAAGGAGAAGACGGAAATAATCCTCATTACAGGCATGAGAGTACCCAAAGTTATCGGCCTGGATGTGGACGGCGTGGCTATCAACACGGTAGAGGTCACGAAATATCTTGGCGTCATGATTGACACGAATAGGAAATTTGACAAGCACATTGCCTCGATGTGTGATAAAGCGGGTATCAAGATAGGAGCATTACGAGGAATCCTACCGAATCTTAAGGGCCCGCCTGGTTTGGCAAGAAGGCTATACTACAGCGTGTGGGAATCCATAATAACATACGGTGCGCCTGTGTGGGCTGATGCAATGAAGTATGAGAAAAACAAGAAGATCATAAAAAGGGCTCAACGAACTGCCCTGTGCATCACATCCACGGCCTACCGCACCGTATCCCACGCGGCGCTTTGTGTATTGACCGGGAATTTACCGATCTAAAGTGCGAATGTTGAAGGGAATATATGAGAGAAAGAAGATCTATAAGACCTTAGCTGTTGGAGAGGAGGTGATTGAGAGGCATGCGGAAAAGAAAGAAGATCTGGAAGAAGTAAAGAAGAAGGCCTCAACGGAGTGGCAGGCGGAATGGATCATGTATAATAAGGATAATGTGACCAGGATATGTAATAAGTAATGCGACCGTATTCACCACGAATAGAAGAGACATCGATCACTTCACGATGCAAATGCTCATGGGACACGGCATGTTCAACAGCCACCGTAAGAGGATCGGTAAGGAGGTCGACACGAAGTGTTGGGGGACCCGAATAACGACGTCGAGCATGTCTTATTCGCGTGCCCTAAATGGATCGACAGAAAAATCGAGTTGGAGAACTTCTTGGGTGTCAGGATAAGCGTGGACAACTTGGTGGACACTGTAGTCACCAGGGATGAATACTGGAGGAAGTTCAGAGAGTTCTGTAAGGGCATAATGAGACATAGAAGGGATATGGAGAAGGCGGCCGAGTCAGCGAATAGGAGGGGCGGCACCAGTACGTGACGATAATATGCGGCGACACGGTTGAGGACAACCCTGATGAATGCTGATTGGCTCTGCTGGGGTTGTCCGTGTCTAACAAATCAAAGGAAAAAGGAGGGGCTTTTAGTGGGTATGACGATGTCATCTGGAGTCCCACATAACCTGGTGACACGGGTCACTGGTTATGTGTAAATGCATTTTCCCCTCCTCCCGCGCAAAAAAAGAGATGGGAACAAGACACCGGCACGCTTCCTAAACTACTAAAGATAGTCCCCAACGAAAAATCCTTCTTCCAAATAACAAAAGAAACTTTAGGAACCTACGACAAAAAGAAATGATTAAAGAAGATCGTAGAATTAGCTACAAAGCATAAAAAGTTAGGCATAGGAGACAAAAACTTCGATGAAATCAAAAAGGCGCGAATAAAAACAGTTTTGATGTATGTTAACGACAAAATAGAAGAAATAACTTTTGCATACGACCTGATTCAAATTCTAACAGATGAACAAGTTGACGCGATTATAACGATGTTTCAGGACACATAGGTATACAGAAAACTTACGCAAAAATCAAAAAACGATTTAAAATCCCACATTTGTTCTCAAAAGTAGAGGAATTTATAAAAAATTGCGTAGCATGTCAAAAACAGTAACTTGTCAGAATCCGCGCGAAGGAAATTCCCGTAATATCTCAAACCCCCACTGAACCAAACGAAAAAATAGCAATGGATATAATAGGTCCCATGCCGAAAACTAAACGAGGAAACCAATATATACTCTCTATTCGTGATGATTTGACCAAATACCTGATATTAATACCTCTCACAACACAAAGAACCGAATCCATAATAGATGCCTTATTGCATCATTACATTTATATCTTCTCAGCACCTAAAACTATACTAACAGACCAAGGACAGAATTTTATTAGCGAACTCATGACGAAATTCGAAGAAGCATTTAAAATAAAACATATAAAAACGATCAGCGTTCACCCACAATCTAACGGATCCCTCGAAAGAAGACACGCAACGGTAAAAGACATGATACGAACAAGTCTAAACGACTCAGATAAAGAGTGGGATGAAGTATTAAACTTCATATGCTTAGGATATAACACAGCAATACACGATGCTACCGGTTTTTCACCTTTTGAACTAACCTTTGGACGAAAAGCTAACCTCCCATCCTCAATATCCAGAACCCCCAACTACACGTATGAAAAAATGTTTACACTATGGAAAAGCAATTGGACAAATACAAAACACTAGCTAGACAGACACTTGAACAAAGTAGAAAACACTACATGTGAGATCAACAAAGAAAAATCATTAAAATACAAACGGTATTTAAAGGAGGAGAGGCGGTTCTTGTGCATAATGATCATAAAACAGATAAATTGGACGATGAATGGTTAGTTCCTTACCACATCGAAAAAGCTATGACTCCTTATTACGAAATTTTAATTAATAACCAAATTAGGAAGATACATGGTAACAGAATTAAACCATACTTTTCAGGACTCTCATCTCATGCACAACCCTCGTGTTCGGATTAGAATTAATACCGATCGAAAATAACGCGATTTTCCACGAGAAAATATCTAGAGCGTATTTGTATAATGAAAAAGTTAACGTATATATAGGAATAGATGTAAGCGATATATTTAACCACATCGATACGTTAGGAAAACACATAAGAGAGACCCAAAAACATTGTACCACCCCATGTCAAGTAAAATAAGAGATATTTTCCTTAACCAACAAGTTCAATAACATCAAAACGCTAGGAACACATTTAAGATCATTAACTCATTCTAGAGTTAAGAGAGGATTAATAGACGCTATAGGTTCAATCAGCAAAACACTTTTCGGAACCTTAGATTCTAACGATTTAGAATATCGACAAACTATTTAGCGAAGGAAACGAATTAAAAACCATTGTAGCTAACCAAACCGCTCTAATTAGGAGAATCCTAAACACCGACAGCCTAAAACAATTAGAAAAAGTAAACGCGGACATACAAAATAAAATAAATCAAGTAAACAAGCTAGGATTTCTAACAGTCAAGACTATTTCTATAGAAAGCGCTTTGTCAGATCTACACTTTCAACTCGATGAAATATTCAATTTAATTTTACTAGGAAAACAAGGAATTATTAGCCCCCAGATTATAAATCATCACATTTTCTTAGAACAATATGCTAAGGCTTTAGGAAATCACATCATAAATGAAGGATTTTCACCAGAAGAAAATAATTTCCAAAACATTTTAGACGTCTCTACACTCACACTGTTTGTCCAAAACAAAAAGATCTTCTTTAAAATTTCACTTCCAATAATAATTGACTCAGAATGAGAAATAGAACAGGTATACCCCATACCGACTCAAAAGAACGAAGCATTTCTCAGCACCTCAGGATTAACTTATATGAATGTAGATCAGATGTATTTGGACAAGCAATGTCGAATCAAACACGAATTGTATATTTGCAAACAAACTCAACTCATACATGATAGACGTTCAAAACACGACTGCGCATCCGAAATAATTAGTGTAGACAATACCATGAGATTTTGTAAATTCACAGTCTATAAGATCGTAGAAATAACTTTTATACCACTCAAAAACGAAAATCGTTACATAACTATACCAGAAAAACAAATAGAACTCAATATATTCTCTAAAGAAGGACATCAAATTGTCAAACTGAAGCAGCCCTCTCTGTTGGAAACTAGAATAACTGTAGATATATTGTGTGGAGACAACCATATGACAATCAGTGGCAATCCTAAGAGCATTTCTTACGATATTAAGATCAAAATTATAAATATAACTAATGACGTAGATTTATCCTCAATGCTCGATACCTTAGAAAAGACTCCTATAATAATAAGCAACCTAAATGGTTATACTGATACCTTGAATCAAATAGGAGATAGAGCCAATCAATTAACTTCTTCGCACAGAATGACACAAATTAAAACTTTGGGTCTCACTACGTTGCAAATAATAGGATATATATCATATCCATTGGACTCATATGCTTGTATCTGATTAATAAGATAGGACTGTCAAAACTATGTATTCACATATTTTGCTGCAAAATTAAGAAAAACACTGTTAATAACACACCTAACGTTAGTATTGCAACACCTTCCGCCCCCTATAAACATTTACACACCGAAATTACCTGCACAACCTGGAACAGAAAGAGAATCAAGAGTAAGTTTTGAATTATCAACACCTCCCAAGGCCAAATGTCATCCATTGATTCTGAAGAAACGCAAGAACTTAGAGGACTAAGTTCACTCTACGAAGGGGGCATGTAACGTCGCCCAGAAGCCAGGAATCCGCCGACCTCAGGATATGCATATATAGCGGCACGCGAGCAGAACAAATTCAAATCCTGTTGTTGTTTTGTTTCGAAGTATCATGACGGTTAGGTCACAGGTATTGCAAGGAGTAATGAACTCCGAGCAGAACAATTTATTTATACTGGTCGGGGGACAGTCGGAAAATTTGAACTCGACTGCGTTTGACGGTTGAAAGTAGCGGCGACATTGTTTTGCTCGGAGTTCATTACTCCTTGCAATACCAGTGACCTAACGGTTATGATACTCCGAAACAAAACAACAACAGGATTTGAATTGTCCTGCTCGCGTGCCGCTACATATATATGTCGGAGATAAGAGGACACCGGTGCCTTCCCTCCGAAACCTCGGGAAAATCCATAAAAACATTGTAACTAAAATCCACAGTTGTAATTAAACAATTTGCCGTCATTCTACCCAATTGTATTTGATTGAGATATGTGACAATGATTCTTGGGCTCAAGGCGACGATCAGTCGCCGAACGTAGCCGCGGTCAACGGGACGAACTCTCCGTCTCACAAAGGCATTGAGTAATTCTATAGCTCTCCTTAAAAGAAATATTTGTAGTGGCACGTGACAGTAAACATTCCAACGGTTTCTGTCCCGTGGCTCGCCACACGCAGATCCTATTCTTCGGGTATGATGGTTACCAGATGCCGACGCGTCTCCGCAGTACGTGATCAGCTAGCCCGAGGGCCGTTATAAACACTAAGATCTAGTTACCTAAAGTCCTTCAAACAGACAAACAGTCTTTGTCCCAGCTACGGGAAGACAGGAGAGATCTATTTTTCCACGAACGACGTCTCCCCCCCCCCCCCACCCGCAACTTTCCCTCGAGGGCGACTAGCATCCTTTTTTAACTACCGATATGGAGATTCACCAATTAGCAGCAACGTCAATTTCCCTTACTTTCCGAACGTAGGCTATCCCCGACGAATCCGATGATCTGGTGCCCATAGACACACCCCATCATAGTTTTCCTCTGAGGTGTCGCCGCGACGGAAAGTCATTCTCTCTCTCTCTCTCTCTCTCTCTCTCTCTTGCGATCTCATCGACGAAAAGATTAACGCCTTACGGTCAGTGAATATTAACAAAGAATCCGACTTAGATTCTGCGAGTACGTACGGATTCGTTAGCGAACCTAAGACCATTGTCACTAGTGTCGCGAGTGTGTGATCATCGTGACTTTGCGTCAACTTTGTAACATCTTTGTGTGTGTCAATAAAAGTCACGTCAGTGGTGTAAAAAAAAGATGGATAGCTTCAGTGAAGAATCATTACCTGTCCCAAGCCCTCGCCACGAGGACGACTCGGGCCCAGACTCGGACTCTGACTCGACTATATATTACCTCGTCATTTATTACGTGACATCAACTCTGTGCCCTGCAAAATCCAGCGCAATTGCAATTTTGCAGATTCTACCTTAAATATTCAATTGAACGTATCTCCGTTTCCATTTTAGATATGTCGACAATTCGACGCGCGTTATACTCCACATTTGCTGCCCAACACAGCGCACATGCTCCTGTATGTTAACTCGAGTTGAGGTCAAATCTAATGTTATTGCGGTACTGCATATTCAGGCTTTAATATTCAATTGAACGAATCAACACTGCTATTGGAGATATAACGATATTTCGATGCACGTTACACTCTCCACACTTGCTGCCCAATACAGCGCACGTACTCCTGCTTACACAATGTCAACTCTGGTCGAGGATAAATCCAAGGTTATGACAGTTCTGCATATACGGTCATCGATATTCAATTGAAGGTATCTCCGCAGCTATGGGTGATATGTCGATCACTCGATGCGCGTTATACGCCAAATTTGCTGCCAAATACAGCGCATATGCTGCTGTTTACATTATGATAACTCGGGTCGAGGTCAAATCCAATGTTTTTCCAGTACTGCATATTCCGGTTTCAATATTCAATTGAATGTATCCACACTGCTATTGCTGATATCTCGACAGTACGTTGCGCGTTCTACTCCACATTTGCTGCCAAATACGGCGCACATCGTTCGGTATGCGCTATGTCCTGTCACATCCAGCGCAGTTGCAATTTTGCAGATTCTACCCTAAATATTCATTAGAACGTTTCTCCGTTTCCATTGGAGATATGTCTATAATTCGATGCGCGTCATACTCCTCATTTGCTGCCAAATGCAGAGCACATCACACGGTTAGCCCTAAGTCAAGTCTGTATCCTGTCATTTCCGGCGCAGTTGCAATTTTGCAGATGCTACCTTAAATATTCAATTGAACGTATCTCCGTTTCCATTGGAGAAATATCGATAGTTCGATGCGCGTTATACCCCGCATTGGCTGCCAAATACAGCGCACGTGCTGCTGTTTACATTATGTCAACTCGGATCGAGATCACACTCAATGTTATTGAAGTTCTACATATTCAGGCTTTAAAATCCATTTGGACGTATCTCCGCTGCTATTAGTAATATGTCGACAATTCGATGCGCGCTCCACTCCACATATGCTGCTCTAATACAGCACACATCAACCGCTTTGCGCAATGTCAACTCTGTGTCCCGTCAAATCCTGCTGCCAAATACAGCGCGCTTTAGCCGGTTTTCGTTATGTCAACCTCGGACCCTGCCAAATCCTTTGTAATTCCAATTTTGCATATTTACCTTCAGTATTCAAATAAACGTACCCCGCTGCTATTGGTGGTACCAAGACAATTCGATACGCGTTCAACTCCAAATTTCCTGCCAAATACAGAGCGCACAAGCCGGTTTTCGCTATGTCAAGCCTGGTCCCTGCCCAATCCTGTGTAATTGCCGTTTAGTATATTGAGGCTTAAGTATTCAATTAAACTCCGCTGGTATTGGTGATATCTCGACAAGTCGACGCGCGTTATACGCCATATATGCAGCCAAATACAGCGCACATCAACAGGTTTGCGCAATGTCAACCAGAGTTGACATGTAATTGCCGTTTAGCATATTTAGGCTTAAGTATTCAATTGAATGTATCTCTGTTACCATTGGGGATACGTCAACAATTCTAAGTGCATTATACTCCACAGTTGCTGCCAAATACAGCACACCTGCTCCTCATTACATTATGTCAACTCGAGTCGAGGTCAAATCCAATATTATTGCTGTACTGCATACGCAGACTTCAAAATTCAATTAAACGTATCTTCCTTTCCATTGGAGATGTGTCGACAATTCGATGCGCGTTATACCACACAGTGGCTGACATATACAGTGCATATCAGCCGGTTTGCGCAATGTCAGCTCTGTTAGGTCGCGTGGAGCATCTGCACCCCAGCCAACTCTACCTGGCAGCCAGCGGCCCACCTACCTGCTTACCGACCCTCAGTACACTCAAGAACCCTTCATAAAACATCAACTTCTAGCTTAATTGCTTCCACATGTTGCCAAGCAATCTATTTGTCTAGAAGTATTTTCGGTTTATGTCCGGATTTAGGAAAAGTCCTTGATTTTATTAGGCTCTTAAAAAACACGGAAAAAGTAGGTAGACTGGAGAAACCCAACACATGTCCACCGAAAACGACGGGTTTTTCCCAGGAATGAAATCACCCCCGACCCACGTTGGTGGGAGACTTCCTCGTCTCCTTCTGTATTCGCATGGGTCTATCCAATCGGCATCGCGGACGTTTACCCTCACTTCATTGACGAAGGTGTGAATAACGAATCCGCGTTCTTCGTTCAAAGGGCACACCCACATCAAGCTTTCCTTCGGAAAAACATAAGAACGAAGGGAGTCTCGATCAATCATCAGTTCAAGTTAGTCGTCACCAAGGATCCACTCAAGTCAATCGACTACAGTCAGTTGTCACAACACCGCGAAGTTTCAGATCGCATTGATCCGTAATCAGTTTCATTAACCATTAATAATAATTAATACAATATAACACATTATTATATGGTAATAGGTATATTAGAAATTAATAGAAACCTGCCGTGAAAAACAAATCATGAAAACACATTATTAAGATTAATTAACATTTTTAAAAATTGAATAAATCCTATGTGTAACTACATTATCAAATGTCACGTCCCGCGCTACGCACGTGCCGTATCGAAAAAACGGAAAACCGCAATATACAAATGACGCGAGTGACAATTCGAATATCCAAAACGAACGGACGATACAACGAAAATGGAAATTTTTTAATAAAAGATTAATTAAATGTAGTCATATATATGTCGGAGATGAAAGGACATCGAAGCCTCCCCTTTGGAACTTCGGAGAAATCCCTTAATACCGTAATCTAGATTCTATCATAAACATAATTGAACAATTGTCGTCCTTCGATCCGATTGTATTAGTTCGAGATTTGTGATAATGAGCTTGGGCTCGAGGCGACAGCCAGTCGCCGAACGTAGCTGCGGTCAAGGGATGAACGCTTTGTCTAACAAAGGTATGGAGTAATTCTATAGCTCTCCTTAAAAGAAATATTTCTAGCGGCACGCGACAGTAAACATTCCAACGGTCTCTGTCCCGTGGCTTGCCAGACGCAGACCCTATTCTTCGAGTAAGATGATTGCCAGATGTTGATGCGTCTCCGCAGTTCATGTTCAACTAGCCTGAGGGCTCGTGATAAATCTTAAGTCCTTCAAACAAACAGTCTTTGTCCCAACTACGAGAAGATAGAGGAGACCTATTTTTCCAACGAACAGAGTCTCCCACTATCAACTTTGTCTCGAGGGCGGCTAGCATCTTTTTCTAACCACCGATATGGAGATTGGCCAATTAGCAGCAACGCCAATTTCCCTTACTTTCTGAACGAAGGCTTTTCTCGACGAATCCGATGATCTCGTGTCCTTAGACACACCCCATGATAGTTTTCTTCCGTGGCATCATCGGGACGGGAAAGGTGTTCTTTCTTGCGATCTCATCGACTAAAGAGTAACGTCTTTACAATCAGTAATTATTCAGACTTAGATTTCGTGAGAACGTTCATCTATCATCCCGTTGACCGCGGATTCGTTATCGAACCTGAGATCATTGTCACTAGTACCGCAAGCGCTTAATCGTCGTGTTTGATTGTCGAACCTGTGTTACCCATACTTGTGTTAATAAACCGTACTGTTACTATACCGCAACGATGGCTAATTTCAATGGAGAATCATCTATCGCTCCCAACCCCATCCTCAACGTTTCTCCGACATACATATGGGGTTAAGATCGGAATTTTGGGCGCGTGACAACTCTTCGCGTGGACTAGCCATCGTTTCACAAAGCAGAGATTATATTTACACGTATATACAAGCCTATCACAAAGCTTAACAAATAATAAGTCTAATGAATAATAAGTTTGATGAACAATGAAGCTAGTGAATAATAAATTGTACGAATAATTAGGTTTAACAGATAACAAGTCTAATGAATAATATGCTTAACGAATAGTAAAATTAATGAATAATATGATTTACGAATAATAGATTTAATGAACACTATTAACAATGCTTTTTGGGCTCAAACGAATCCACGGTCAATGAGATAACTCTTTACTAAGTGTAAAATAATCTTAGGCGCAAAATACGATTGACGAAAATGCTCGATGTGTTGTCACGTCCCGCGCTACGCACGTGCCGTAACGAAAAAACGGAAAACCGCAATATACAAATAACGCGAGTGAGAATTCGAATATCCAAAACGAACGCACGATACAACGAAAATGGAAATTATTTAATAAAAAATTAATTAAATGCGGTCATATATAGAGAATTAGTATACGAGGGCAAATAACAGATAATAAAGTGAAAATAGGTACTCTAACGAAGTAGTAAATATAAAGAGTACAACATAACCTATAATTTCATAATTCGACTAAGGATAAACTATGAAGAACCAATTAACCAAAATTGACTCGCAAATTAATTAATAAATCACGACATAATACTATATTCAATCAGGATAACCTACAATTCGACAATTTAATCAAATCTCGTAATAACTTCATGAATAATTCAAAGGAAAGGAAAAAGAAATGGAACGATAGGAATACACACCTTTATAACAAACAGGAAATATCAAGCAATTTAATATACAGCAAATATGGACATACAAAACCACAATAAACAAAATATATCTTATATACAACTAGATATAAAATATATAAAACACCTAGGCATATTAACACACTTCAATAAACCAGGCACTATTGTCAGAATTCACACATGAAACTTCAAGATTAAAGTAAAAGGGATTCCACGAACAATACACTCGAACAAGTTAAAACTAACACAATCGAAACAGACCACAAGAACGATTTCAAGAGACAACGGAGTACGGTAGTATATGGAACAACACTGTTTGTCGAATACTGCAGATAGTGGTAACCTAAAAGGAAAAAGGAAAATTACTATGCGTGCTCTAACTATTACTTAAATATAAAATGTGTAATTCAATAAAATAATTACAAAACAGTGAAAGTGAAAAGTACCTCGTGAACAATTACTCATCGTAGTAGGAAGTGTATGTGCGAAGACAGGTTATGTGTCCATATCCGTAGAACATAATCTACGACAGCCAACTGAAACAAATATAGGAATTAACTTTAATTGTTTCGATGCAAAACATAATACTACTAAATGTTTATAACAATATTGTGCCTAAACCAAAGGAAGTGTGACACTGCTTGTCGAATCATGCAGATAGTAGAAACGTAAAAGAAAAAGGAAAATTACTATGTGTGTGTTCTAACCATCATTTAAATACACAACATGTAAATTCAATAAAATAATTAAAAGCAGTGAAAGTTAAAAGCACCTAGTGCACAATTAATCATTGTAGAAGGAAGTGTACATGCAGGAATTTCGCAGAAACAAGTTGTGGACCCACTCCGTAGAACATAGTATACGACTGTCAGCAGAAACGAATGAATGAACTAACCTCAATTGCCTTAATATTTATGGAAGAGAATAATACTATTAAAGACTTGCAATAATATTTCAATTAAACTAAATGAAGCACGATAACAATCAATAATTGATGCTCGACAATGCTCGCTAATGGAAAATAAAACCGAAAATCAAGAAAATTAATGACATTATAACGAAATAACTCAGCGTTGACACAGTGGTCTTTAATAAGAAGAAATAAAATCAATTAATAAGCGCAGGAAGAGTTAAGAAATAACTAAGATAGGTTAAGTGAGTGACAACGATAATTTACTACTCACATCGAAGAAGTTTATACAAAGGTCAACGCAGTGATGAGAAACCAACTACCAAATTGGAGTAAATGTGTACGAAGAATCGAAGTTGATACTACTGGAATGGTCAAGAAGACGTGAGAAAACTCGAAAATCAAGAGAATTAGTGACATTATAACAAACGGTTCAACACCGATGGAATGGTCTTAGCAAACAAGAAAAGATACCTTATAAGTTAACGAGGTTCGCATGCAACCAATCATCGTAGAAGGAAGTGTGCATACAGGAACTCCACGAGAATGGGCTACGGATCCAACTTTGCAAAACATAATATACGACGGTATGAAGATATCTAAAGTAATATATACCGAGGTAACCAATCATAACCTAAAAAGGGGAAGAATGTTGTAAACCATCTTGGAATAGAAATTGATAATAATAAGAAGCTCGTTACTCACATCGGAAGATATACATTAAAGCCGACGCAGTTACAAGAAGCCTACTATCAAACTTAAGTGAATACTTATGGAATACTGAATCAGACACCACCGAAACAGTCAAGACGGCAACAGGGAACTGGATAATCAAGGAAAAATTTGTGACGCCATAACAAATAATCCAACGTTGACGAAGCGGTCTTAGCAAACAAGATAGTGGACAGACTATCTTACTATACAGATATTTACAAATTATAGTGTTTTATATAATCTATATATATACTTACAATTCTAGGGTAAGTAAAAGTAGTCTTGATAAGTGTTAGACATGTAACGAAGAACCAGAAGATACCAAACGCGCACCATGTAACCGTTCCAAGTAAAGGACTTAGCGTTGAAGGATTAGAATTGTAGAACCTATAAAGAATAAAGATTTTAACTAGCAATGTATAGATTAGCTCCAAAATTCTATGTAAAGGCGGCAAATTACACGCACAAGGTAACGACAACTTCGTAACAAAGAAACAGAAAATAGCCAATAATATAGGAATAGGTTAGGAATTAATCACGACCGATTAACCGAGTGTCAACGACAAACGCGATTAAGATAAGAAATTATTATACTGTACTAAGTTAATATAGCATAATTGTATTAATTCTGGCATAGAGAAATAAGGTTATGTTATGCACTAGAACTGGTAATAACACACTATGCACATATTAGTATTAAATTAATTAAGCGAACACTCTATAAAAATAAACTGCTCAAAACACAACAATAAAACAGTGCTATTGATAAATTATAAAAATTAACAATAACACAATCCACATGTTATTATACTAAAGTAACACATAGTATATATACACATTATAATGATTACACAAACAATACTATTGTCATTTAAAAATTCTAGCTGCGCTAAAATAGAGGAAAATAAGCGACAGACGAATAATTATATCAGTATTAAACAAATTAAGGACGCGTCACTACACTTTTACTAGAGACATTCACGAGCGGCCATCTTGGATTGTTATGATAGCTCTTACACGTGCGCATCGGAATACATGCAACAATTATACACATTAAATAAATGCAAAATAATATCATTCCCACTGCAATTATACGTCAACTATTAAAATAAAGTCACAAATAATTAACGGATAAATAATAGATTTCACATTAATAAAATGTCACTATATACTACGAACATTCACAGGCCGCCATTTTGGATAATCAACACGTGTAGTAACTTTTATGCGTTACAAAATAAACTATATTTTCAATAAAAAAAGTAAATATTTAATACAAATGGAAGATCGTAACTAGGAAAGAATAAATAATAATTAATACAATATAACACATTATTATATGGTAACAAGAATATTAGAAATTAATAGAAACCAGCCGTGAGAAACGAATTATGAAGACACATTATTAAGATTAATTAACATTTTTGAAATTTGAATAAATCCTATGTGTAACTACATTATCAAATACAAATATAAATATATATGTCGGGTTATCTTTACAATTTAAGGCGCGTAACGATTCTTCGTTTGAATTAGCCATTGTTTTACGAAACAGAGATTATATTTACGCGAATATACAAGATTTTACAAAATATTATGAATAATGAGTTTAATGAATGATAAGATCAACAAACGATAAGTTTAACTAATGATTAGATTAAAGAATAATAAGTTTAACGAATAATAAGAGGAACGAATAATATGTCTTACGAATAATAAATTTAAAGAATAATGAGATTAACGATTGATAGGTTTTACGAATAATGAATTTAATTAACGCTATTAACAATGTTCCGGGGTTCAAACGAATCCACGGCCAACGGGATAACTCTTTGCTATGCGTAGAATAATTTTAAACACAAAAATACGATTGCTGAGACACTCGGTAAATTGCCCGATGAATCACTTTCCAAGGCGATCACACGAATGAATATCTGATGAAAATCTTTTTCGCTATACGACTGCATTTGTTTGTTATATGCCCGCTGGAGGCACCGAGAAGGTTCCAATCGTCGTTGCTAGGCAGTTTCTGTCAAAAGTTTGTTATATATTCTTTGGAAGCATCGAGAAAGATCCAAACGCCGTTGCTAGGCAGTTTCGGTCTGGAGTTTGATTCCTAATACAACGTGTGTCCCATTATATCAGCATTTCTAAAGTACAATTCTATGTGATTTCTAGGGAGAACAATACAACCGATCCACACCTTCGTCAGGCAAAACGTTTATCCCGTGACCGTGGCTACGTTCGGCGACCAGTTGTCACCTCGAACCCACTTTCGCTTTCTCAAATATCAAACAATTACAAATGACAATTGCTTAATTTCAGCTATGATAAAATCTAGGCTAAAGCATTAGAAGACTTTCTCAAAATTGCAAAGGGAAGGCTCCGATTTTCCTTTCATCTCCGACATATATATGTCGGATTAGTACTGGGAGTAGGGTTGTGGGCGTCAAATGAATCTTCACGAGAATTAGCCACTGGTACGATACACATAGGTGTAGTTTATTGCAATGACAGAATTATTACAGTCTTGACAATTGATCACGGCGGTTTGGCACTCGCGACACTAGTGACGATGGTCTCAGGCTCAATAACGAATCCGCGGCCAACGGGATGACAAAAGAACGTACTCACAAAGTCTAAGACTGATTCTTTGTTAGTAAAACGTGAAATAACCACTGATGGCGAAGATGTTACTCTTTAATCGATGAGATCGCGCGAGAGAATGCCTTTCCCGTCCCGACGATGCCACAGAGAAAAACTATATTGGGGTGTGTCTAAGGACACGAGATCATCGGATTCGTCGAGAAAAGCCTTCGTTCAGAAAGTAAGGGAAATTGGCGTTGCTGCTAATTGGTCAATCTCCATATCGGTGGTTAGAAAAAGATGCTAGCCGCCCTCGAGACAAAGTTACTAGTGGGAGACGTCGTTCGTTGAAAAATAGGTCTGTGGCGGATCGGTATCAACAGGACGCTGACAGGACGAGGCATCAACGCGGCGCAACACCTCCCGGGCGATCCGCGGGTACCAACCGCCAACACTAGAGGGGTACGACGACAACGAGTCTGTCTAACTCGCTAGCGGTCGCATATACGAGCGATTGATACAAATACCGCACCTAGCGAGATTCCCTCTACGTCTAAGGCAGGGACTACCGGGCATAGCCTTACTGACGAGTCCACCGGTAGTCCCGGGACAAAACGCACAACTCTCTCTCTCTTATCATCCGCCTCAGGTCTCTCCTATCTTCCCGTAACTGGGACAAAGACAGTTTGTTTGAAGGACTTTAGTCAATTAAATTCTAAGATTTATGACGGGCCCTCAAGCTAGCTGAACAGGTGCTCCGGAGACGCATCGACTTCAATCATCTTGCTCGAAGAATAGGATTTGCGTGTGGCGAGCCGCGGGACACAACCCGTTGGAATGTTTACTGTCGCGTGCCGCCACAAATATTTCTCTTAAGAAGAGCTATAGAATTACTCCATACCTTTGTTAGACAAAGCGTTCATCCCTTGACCGCGGCTACATTGGGCGACAGATTGTCGCCTCGAGCCAGAGCTCACTATCACCAATGTTGAACAATTACAATCGGATTGAATAACTACAATTGTTTAATTACTGCTATAGTAGACTCTAGGTTACAATGTTGCGGGGTTATCCCCAAAGTTCCAAAGGCTCCGGTGTTCTTTCATCTCCGACACGGCCATCCTGACTATCACACGTCCTCGTGTGTAACTAAAATATCGTGTTTTCTTACATTAGATTCGATGCAACTGACATTATTTACAATTTAACTAAATGTCTAAGTAAGTCAAGGGTCCAGTGCAATAACAAAGTTTCGTTCGGAAGTTTGACAACGGAAAAGTAAAAGAGAATAGGAATTTGTAATGTTATAATTTGTATTCAAAGTGTTAGGTGCGTTCTGTGAGTCGCCAGTCAGACCGTAATGACACAACAGATCATTTTCGATTTCGTACACCGGTGAACCTCAGTTTGTTGGATCATATTGCCACGTTGGGCGCGTTACAGAATGCGCAGAGCGCCACACTGGGCGTACAACAGAAAGCGCAGGAACCCACTAAACGGGTTACAACAGAAAGCGCAGAAAACCACTAAACGGGTTACAACAGAAAGCGCAGAAAACCACTGAACGGGTTACAACAGAAAGCGCAGAAAACCACTGAACGGGTTACAACAGAAAGCGCAGAAAACCACTAAACGGGTTACAACAGAAAGCGCAGAAACCCACTAAACGGGTTACAACAGAAAGCGCAGAAACCCACAAACGGGTTACAACAGAAAGCGCAGAAACCCACTAAACAGGTTACAACAGAAAGCGCAGAAACCCACTAAACGGGTTACAACAGAAAGCGCAGAAAACCATTAAACGGGTTACAACAGAAAGCGCAGAAAACCACTAAACGGGTTACAACAGAAAGCGCAGAACGCCACTGGGTGTATTACTACGACTACAACGCGGTGTTAGTTATCCTCGGAGGTCAGTGTACTTGCATCGTTATTATCACCGCCGTTGTCATCACCGCAGACGTCTATCTCAACAGGGACGCAACCTTCTTGCATTTTTCTCAGCCTGTCATGTCTGTCCGTATATGATCGTTTGCCGTCTAAGGTATTTAGAGTATATCTGTCTTCTTCCAAAATCTCTGCTATCTCGAATGGACCCCTGAATTTCGGATCTAACTTCGTCTGGTTTCTTTCCTCGTTTTTGCGTAACACGAAATCACCGAGGTTGAACCTAACTACTTTAGCTTTGTTTTCGTCGAACCTATCCTTATCGTATTTGGCGCTTGCTTCTATATTCTTTATCGCCTGCTGTCTTACATGGGAGATATTTACTTCTCTTTCTTCGATATTGTCGGGTAGGGATAAACCGTAGGGTCTTGCTGTTTTACCGATTAGTAGTTATAATGGGCTCGACTTAGTCACGCGGTTGGTAGTGCAATTTAAAGCCAGTTGTATTTCCCCTATCGCGTCTTGCCAGGACCGCACGGTGGTTTCTATTGTTGTGAACATGTTTTTTAGCGTACCCATAATACGCTCTACCTGTCCGTTGGCCCTACTAGCTCCGGTCGCTATTAAATGGAGTTTAATGTGTTTATCTTGACAAAAGTCTCGAAATTCTTTGCCCGTAAAACATCTTCCCTGATCCGCTATTATCCGGCAAGGACTGCCGAATAAAATTATAGCGGACTTAAGCGCTTTAATGGTGTTGATGGAGTCTATCTTACGGGTATGGTGCAAGTATACGAACTTGGTGAAGGCGTCGACCAACACAATGACGTATTCCTTCGAATCGTTCTTACCCCTTAGTTTGCCCGTTATGTCCATATGAACCGTATGCCAAGGTATACTGGTCTTAGGTATGAGATGTAATTCGGCTTGTATTTTACCCGAACTTGCCTTTAAAACTCGACAAGCATGACAGTTCTCTACGAATTTGCGAACATACTTCGCCATTCCTTCGAACCAGTATTACTCGTACAGTTTCTCAAGCGTTTTATCCCAACCTAAGTGCATAATGGACTGGTGCACATGGTTAATAACGGACCACCTAAACCCTCTCGGAACGATGGGCAAGCAGAGAGTTCTACCTTTTCTCTGTATTTTACGATGGAGGATGCCGGACCGTAACTCATACGTATTCGCGACGTCTTCCGCGAGCTCTTCGTTCTGTAATTTATTGACGATCTCAGAAATTTGTGGGTCGCGACGTTGTTCCGCTAGTAGCCAATCGTCGGAGATTTCGGTTAGGTTAATTTCTTTCTCTACAATTTTGCTGAACGTACTGCGATCCAAGTCTACGGGATTTCGCGAAAAGAAATCTACGTGGGCCATTCGTTTACCTTCCCGATACATAATGTCAAGAGTAAAAGTTTGCAGGTAAGCCCACCACCTGTAAACCCTGCCATTCAAGTGTACCTTATTACTGGATGCTTTCAGGGAGTTGCAATCAGTGACAACAAGAAATTCTCGTCCGTGTAGGTAATGACGAAAGTGCTTGACGGCGTTTACAACTGCTAACGTTTCTAATTCGTAGGAATGATACCTAGATTCCGCAGGGCTAGTTTTTTTGCTGTAATACTCCACTACTCGATTTTTACCTTCGACCTTATGCATTAAAATGGCTCCATATCCTTCCGAGCTAGCGTCCGTATGTAGTTCTATCGGATAATTGGGGTTAAATATCATTAGCACTGGCGCGTCAGTCAGGACGGAAATTACCTTTTGTCTTATCTGTTCGTGCCTATCCGTCCAAGTTATATTCTTGCTACTTGAAGTAAGTGCATACAGGGGTTTCATTACTTGTGAAAATTTGGGAATGAAGTTTCGGAAGTAAGAGGCCAAACCTATGAATTGCCTAAGTTGTGTGACGGTCGACGGTGCAGGTAAAAAACTCAAGGCTTGTATTTTACCCGGGTTTGGACAGACTTCTCCGTTACGAATTACATATCCCAAATAGAGTACCGATGTCTTTAGAAAGGAATATTTTGAAAAGTTAAAGGAGAATCCGGCTTTTACGAGGGTATCTAATACGGTGTTCAATCTTTCTAGGGCTTGATCTACTGAGTTGGCAATAATTAGGACGTCATCCAAGTAAACAACAACGAACGAATACGCGATGTCGCCTAAGGCGTTGAGAATGGCCCTCTGAAAAACGGATGGTGCATTTTTCAATCCGAACAGCATAGTTACGTACTCGTATTGCCCGTGGGGTGTAACGAACGCTGTATATTCCGTCGAATTAGGATGAATGGGAATTTGGTGAAACCCGCTGGCCATGTCTAGGCTAATGAAGTATCTCGCCTTCTGCAATCTCGCGATTTGATCCGCGATGAGGGGTAGGGAATACCGGTCCGCGACCGTATTTTTATTTAATGCTCGAAAATCTGCGCACAGTCTATCTGAGCCGTCTTTCTTCTTCACAAGTAAGATAGGGCTCGCGAACGGTGAGTTGCTCGGCCTTACGATTTTTGCTCTAATTAACTCGTCTATTCTCTCACGCACTATCCTTCGCTCTTCTTCGCTAAGTCGGTAAGGACTTCTTTGCACGGTGACATTAGGATCGATTAACCGTATTTCTAACTGGCCCGTGCTTACGCGAGTACGTAGGAAGCCCGTAATAAATGAATTTTTGAATTTCTCGAGAACAGAAATTAACCGACTTTTATCGTTACCAACTACGTCAGTGTCAACCGCATTGATATTGATCTCGTCTTCGGAGGTTTTACTACAGGCATTAATTATCTTCGTTTTACAAATATCAA